>NC_135483.1:167204242-167835443 GCF_052094955.1 Ictidomys tridecemlineatus | reverse complement strand
GGGGCCAAATTGAAATAATTTCTACCAAGATTGATGAAATAGAAGTGAATTTTTTGTGTGTTATTAGCAGAAATGGTGATTTATTGCTTAAATTATTATTGTCACAGCAAAAAAAAATGTATTTGAGGTGAAGAATATTAATAAAGAAATGCATCATCTTCAGTTGACATAAACCTACAAACTATGAAAATGTTAAGATTTCACCCTTCTCACAGCTGGTGCTAGTGATTACAGATAGCAATTTATACTATTGAATATAAAATATAGTTGACACACATATGTACTTTAGGACAATAGAAACTTAATGATGATTTTAATTACAAAGCATTCCAAATTCCAAGTCAGTTCTCTAGTCAGGGAACAGTAGCACATCCTCTTCCTGTTTCTCCCTTGTCCAAAAGCTGGAACAAAACTCTTGGAGGGGATCCAGGATGTGGAAGAAATTATTTTAAGTGTTGTTATCTTTGGGAGGGTCATGGGGGAAATATAAGTTGATCTCTATATCTGAATCCATGCATAGTAGTAAAATAACGCACACCCTCGAAAGACTCCATTCTGTTCATTTCTGGCAGTGAGCAAGGGAAATTGCACGAATGTCCTATACACAGGCCTGTTGAGTCACTCCTTCCTCAGCTCCCTCTGCACATGGTACAGCCTGTCCGGTAGCACTTACCTCATTCATTACACTGTAGTTTTTGTTCACAGGCCTCTCTTCAGCACTGGCCTGGGACCTGGGAAAAAAGTTAAGAACACCAGTTCTGGAGCCAAACTAACTACGTTTTGAATCCTAGCTCTGCCTCTAACTAGTTTCTGTGACTTTGAGCAAGTCCAGTTTCTTCATCTGTAAAATAAGGTTCATGGTAGTATCTGTTACATGGCGGCAGTGAACATTTCATAACAAATGAAAAGCACATCCTGCCATAAGGAACATCTTCAGTCACTATTAAGTGTTCTTAGTATTTGGTAACACTGATGCTAGAGAGAAATCACATCCCATTCATTTTTGCAGTCCCATTTGTAGTGTGCCTAACTTCGGAAAACATGTAGAAGTTGAATGAACCAATGAATCAGAAAATGTGAAAGAGAAAAGTCATTGCCCTCCAATGCCCTTAATTCACACTACTCCAAAACAGTGGAAAGACTTGCTGGTGGGCATGAGCTGACTGCAAAGGACACATGCCAGACTCAACACTCCCAGCTTTGACCTAGTGGGCATGCCTACCCCTTGCTTCTCCATCTTCCCCCAGGAGGGACAAACTGCACACACACACACACACACACACACACACACACACACAAACACAAAACTAGTCTCCTGCAGGAACAGACTCTCCACCATATGGTTTTGTGTCGTCTGAGATGGGATGAAAAAGACTGAAGAATTCTGAGCTCAGTGGTAGATATCTCACACCAAGCTCTTCCTCCAACCTAATTTGACCAATCATAAACATGATATTTTGACTTCCACCTGCCATTCACTATTTTCCAGTACATTCTATTTACTGAGTCATCTCCACAACTCTGCATGGATCAATAACAAAAAAAAATCCAAATTTTAACTTTCCAGAATTTTAATAAAGTGCTACTCTTGAGAAAAAGTAAAAGTATGTAGATTTCTGAAGGATTAAAGAATTAAAAAAAAAAGTAGCATCCTGGTTGTTCTCTTTTCCTCTCTCCAGATCTGTTCTTAACTTTTCTATTCATGGTTGTGTTGTAGGAGTTGACCACTTTGGACCTTATCAGCTGGCTCTCTTGCCTCCCAGCTTCCAGTTGGGTTCCACCAATGGGAAGAGACTGGAGGCTGAGAAGGGGGAAGCTGAAAGAAAGAGAGACTGAAGTGTTTATTCTGTCTATTTTTTCCCTGACTGAATTGGTTTGGCAGAGATAATAATCCTCTACTTATAGCTGCAGCCTCTGTTGGATACCTCTCTCTCTAATCACAGCTCTTGCTGGGTTCCAACACCAACTTACTCTCCTTGTCCCTTCAGGTCTAAGATGGGTAACAGCTTCCCAACATCACTAGTCCCCTAGGTGCTTTGTCATCAGTTCCTATAACCTATTTTTAAAATCCTTTAATTGATGTCTCTTCAAGAAAAATTAAGTGTGCCACCTCTTGCCTACAAGGACCCTAATTGAAAATAAATGATCGGGAGTAACAGGAAAACTCTTTTGGAGATAGATGCCTTGGGCATTCATAACCTGATATCAATAAATTTTGTTTTATCCAAAAAAAAATGATCCTTGTTCTGATAACTTGACTTCCCATGTTGTTCTAGTTAAAGAGATAAAAGACCCTAGTCAAACTCTCTCTCTATATATGGATACTTGTGATAGTTCAATATCTCTTCTCAAATCAATAAATACTAAATGGAAAGTGAAAGGGAAGTGGACATGAATTAACTCAGTTTACTTTTGGATCTATGAAGGGAAAAATCACAAATGTGAAGGGGTGACATTCTAAGATAAAAAGTTCTAAGAGCAATGTTCAAAGATAAAGAATCTGAGATTTACCAGACACAAGAATCTGAGAAAATACAGCCTCCAAGTGAACTTGGGTACACACTCAAATTTTGTTTTCTAACTTTCTCATCTATTTCCATTTTCCCTTTTGTATTTTAATGTGTTTGACTGTTTCTGGATGTTTACAAATGTAGGCAATTTCTCACAGCCTAAAACTTCATGCAAGAATGAATTCCGATTCAAAGGATAATGTCAATGAAGATCAGCCCATTGAGAGAATTCTAAAAGACAGCCTCCAAACAATAATCACTTTATTATAGAAAAGTAAAAAGCAAAAACAAAAAGCCCTCCATCCAGCATCTCAACAAAACTGTCACAGTCTGAGGTTGCCATACCTCATAAAGGTACTGACATCAAAAAAACACCATGTACCCGGCACAGTGGCACACACTTGTAATCCTAGCTACTCAAGGGACTGAGGCAGGAGGATCACAAGTTCCAGGCCAACCTGGACAGTTTAGTGAGACCCTATCTTATGGGTGCAAGGCCCTGGGTATGCTCCCCAGTACCAAAAAAAAAAAAAAACTAAACCAATACAAAAAATATATCATGCTTCTCCCTGCCATTTGGCCTTTACTTATTCTGTGGCCCACTACCTGAAACCTCTTTCTCTGTCTATCCCAAGCTGGCTTTTCAGCCTTTGACACTCAGATGTAAACCCCATTCCTCCACAACACTTTACCCAACCTGGACAACGTCCTCTATCCTCTGCACCCCTCTTACTAACTTACTAACTTGCCAGTACTGAATTGCACAGTAGTCTGCTTCTGCCAACTCCCCCTCGTCATTACCATTATCTTAATTTCTTAATTTCAAACATTTCATTCTCTAGTCACAACCTCCAAAATTCCAGATCACTCGATTACCCAAGTGCTCTCCAGTTAACGAAGCCTACCATCTTCTCAAAGTCTCTCACATCCTTCATGTTCTCATGTTTCCTTTTCATGCAGCTTAAAGTTCAATAACCATAGCTAAACTCGCTGACCTGTATACATTTATAATTCCCTATATCTTCTCTCCCACCTTCATAATCCTCTGGCAGAACCTCAAACCTGGCTTAATTCACAGCTCTCTCTACTCCGTGCCTGGACTTGATATGGCTAAGGACAAGCATACTGTTTGAATATTCTCAATTTAAACTGGAATCCTCCTTTTTGACTCTATCTAATACATTCAACTTGGTTTTTGTAGAAGCCATAGTCCTCTTTCCTTCTGTATTCATAGACATACCTGATATTTCACTCAATAATAACTAAGTACAGTAACAAATGAAACTGGTGTGCACGGGTTGGGGAACAAACCAAACGACTCTTAGTAAGCATATAAGTCATATAAAGAACAGAATGTAGGGTACAATAGTGAATAGCCTACTAGCCTACAGCATCCAAAGTGCCATGGTCCTCAGTGAAGAGGTCTCACAAGGGATATACATAATCTCTATAAATCTGGCAATCCAATTAAGTGAGGGTCAGTTGAGAGAATTTCTACTGTACATGGTCACACAAGGACTATAGATGCTATAAATAAGCAAAAAAAAAGGGATTTGCCTACCATCATTTATTTTTTTTTCAATACAAATTTTCTGTTTAGGCCTACATTTGTTGGAATTATAACAGCTCTTGAGAAACCTATCAATCATCCATCATTTATAAGCCATGCTACCATTTTTGGCTTTACCCCATACAGGTCATTTCATAGTTGGTGTTGTAGCACAAATATCAGGCTCTTTGAGATTAAGAAGCTTTATCCTTCTCCTCCAAACCTGTGTGGTGGTGCACACCTATAATCCCAGAGACTTGGGAGGCTGAGGCAGGAGGATCAAAAGTTCAAGGTGAAGGTCAATCTCAGCAACTTGGTGAGACCCTATCTCAAAAGAAAAAGAAAACAAACAAGGGCTGGGGTTGTAACTGGACAGTAAATCACCCCTGAGTTCAATCCCCAGTATCAAGGAAAAATAAAAGAAGAAAAAGAAAACAGAGACTTCATCCAGAAGTAAATTATCTCCTTTACCCAGCACAAAGATACCTGAGGGCATACACTGAGGGCAGTGTTCCTCCATCATTTATTTTCATTATTTCCTTTTCAGCAAATTACCTTTTCAGACATTTTTCCTAATTACTTCCTCCCCATGGAATTCTAGTACCATCGTTAGGCTGTGTATCTGTTTGCATGCTGCTCATATGTCTATGCTTCACATATAAAAAAGGCCCCTTGGGGTAGAATCACCCCTGCACAGGATGCCTGGTTCAGAGCACATGAAGTACCTCCTACACATGGTTCTAAAGTGGCTCTTATCTGTGACTGACAAGGTGAACACAGATGGACACTTATTTGGGGAAGTGATCTAGTTTAGTGTTGAAGCTGTCAGTACTTCTATTTTTTTCCATTTCTTTTATTCTATCTTTCTTAATTGTCTTCTTCTTATCAACTGAGCCCCCATGTTTTGATTAGAATGGTAAGCAATTCAACATCAGACTAGGACTAAAGAGATCATGTTTTCATTTTCAAAAGTATAATATTAAGCAAAAGCAGAAAAAAAAACTTTTTAACAGACAATTTTAGTTTATTTGACCTGATAAATAAAATACCTGTGACTAGTATTATCCAGGACCACCATACCATATCCCATGCCCTCTCACCTCCATACTGGTTTCCTGCTGGTGGTACATGCACTGTTAGTATTAGCAGCATAGCTCAGAGGTCCACATGGTAGCACTTAGAAAAAAGAAATCAAAGTAGAAAAGAGAAAAGAGTGAAAGGAACAGAAAAGAATGCTTGTGGGGAGGCTTCTGTTTTATATCCAGAAACTACAAAGGGAACTATGAAACAAATTTAATAGTAGCGTATTGACCTACTATATAAGGGGATCAGTTTGCTCCTCCGTTGTTCACCTCTAATGCTGAAAGTTTATTTTGCTAAATCTGTAGTGAATATCTATATCTAGGTACATGCACATATATATTTCATAATAATTTCATAAGTTTCTAGGAGTAGTATTCCTGACATTTGGAGAGAACCAAAAATGACTGTTGTTCTTATTTTCTACCTCCATATCATATCTATCTGTCCTTTCATACCCTTAATGGACAGGAATATACACATCTGACTTTAGGTGTTGGCAATTTTTTAGAGCCCCAAAGCTTCTCTGAAAAAAATGAGTTCTGACTCATTAGATCACACCAGAACAACTGTGAGACAACCTTGGGGGAAATGCAAGTACCACTAATCAATGTGTTTAACAAAAATCGGATTTTGCTATTAATAATTGAACCAAGCCGAGCAGTTAAAATATCTAGAATGAACATTATATTATGCCATTTTCCCTATAGAAATTGTGCTTAACACTTAATTATTACAGGTGGATAGGAAGGGAGAATGGGAGAAAATACAAGACATTTCTTATAGGCATCCAAAAACTAGCAAAATATAAAATTTCCCTGCCATCTTCAGAAAAAAATCATCTAACATTTTACCTATATTTTGATAGAATTAAGAAGTATGCATTTATGTATTATTTATATAAAAGCTGTCTTCCTCCATCAGACTCCACAAGAGCCAGTGCTTTGTCTAACTTGCTCTCTACCAAGTCCTATGACAGATGCAAAGTCTGTACATGGCAGATGCACAGCCCATTTGTGTTGAAGGATTAAATAGATTGATAAGGAGGAAAATGTCTTGATATGGTACTTTCCTCAGTGTGAAATGATGCTGTGCAAACATTCATTTCTTTTACTCATCTGTCTTGATTATTTTATTTACTCATCCTAGAACTATGCTGGGCCCAAACAGAGAATATTAAGTCAAGTCAAATCCTTGACTTTAAGTGATTCACAATCTATAGGGGGAGACCAATGTAAGCCAATAAATCATCAGATGGTGAGATATGAGAAATGATATCTATGCAAAGCTGGGAGGTGGGCACCTATCCAACCATCTTATATAAAAGCTGTCTTCCTCCATCACAATTGTATTTGGCAGCCAACGATCCAAGGGTGAGAAAATATTTTTTTAAAAAATCAGAACTGAATTTTTGTTTCCTTTTGTTTTGTAACAGGATCTTTGAAAATGAATCCAACACTGGGTTAGGTAGCTTGTTGTGCCCTCCCACTAGACTAAGAAAATCATGAAGCTAAAGAACATCTCTAATCCACTATCATATCTCCAGAATCTATTACTTTCTCTGGTGCATAGTAGGTGCTCAGTAAATATTTGATGAAGACAATCTCCTTGCTAGGTATTTATTTGTCTCTTTTTAAGCCAATTTATTTCAATCTTCCTTCTATAAATGAAAAAAATTCTTTCCCCTCTCTAAATAACATTATCTGCCTTTTCTTTTAAGATGATTGTTTTCTCTGATTTTCCAGATATTATTATTCAAAAATTGCACTTTATGTATCTGCACCCAGGAGGGAATTGGACTTGATGAGCATATCTGATGTTTCTTCCTCCATCCCTGCCAGAACAGGTCTATTGGTAGCCTCCCAGAATAGTTTCCCCATGGGTTTTCTCCACACCTCATATGCATACAGTATCCAAGAGGAGTTAAGCTGAAAATGAAAGATTTGGAGAAAGATGGATGTTCTCAAGGGAACAATGAAAGGTCAACATTCACTTTCTGTGCCTGAAATTAATTCTCACTTTCTGCTTTCACTGATGGAAGAAGTAAAGAAGAGCAAGATCTTGCCTTAGGGCCTGAAATGGTTGAAATATTTAAAAACAGAAAGTTAAGGACCCTGAAAGAGCCTCCAGTCCTAAGGCACCAAGTTTTGAAGTCAACGGATTCTGTGTCTGGTGCTTCCTCAAGCCATCTGGCAGCCAGAGAAGTTATTTTAAGTCATGGCAAGACATGTGGCAACCTCAAAAACCACACCCTTTGAATGTCAGTCTCCTTGGCCAACATGGGGCAAGTCTGACATGGGGCAAGAAACAAGGGTTGTGCTGTGGGGATACCAGCCCCACTGAAATGCTGTTGACATTTTTAAAACATACACACAATTAGGATGAATTCCTTATTCTTTTATTTACTAAATGTTCTGCTGCAAACTGGAAAAGTCAAAATTGGATGTTTCCCAATGTCCAGATGTGTCCTAGATTCAGCCTAGACGTCAGGAAAAGACTTGAATTGACTTAAATGTGGGGTTTTTTCTCTTTTTTTTTTCCACTGTAGAAATATCTCTTCTGGATTATACATAGTCTTTCACATGACCCTTGGAGGAAACAGGAAAATGTAGCGACTGAGAAGGGATAATGTTGGTTCCCATAAATATTGGCTAAAAGTAGACTAGGGTTAAATAAAAAGAGTTTCAAAGTGTCTCTTAATAGTTTCCTTTCCATACACATGCAATTAAAATGATTACTAGAAGAAAATTTTCTTAGGTTTATGAGGTATATATTTTCTGCTTTAGTTGCAACACGTAAGATGTTACACCATTATAGACCAGTTGTAACAACAAACATAACTGAAATCTCTTGAAATTTCCTTCATTCATATTCTTAGATTCCTTAAAGTAAGCCAAATTCAAGGGAGGATTACTACCTTATTATGTCTTGGGTTGATAGCATCAGGTAGAGCATTTCTGAATGGCCTGAGGTCTAGTAGCAGTTCTGCCACTTATTATTTACCTGAAAAATAGACCAAAGTTTTCATTCCAAAGTAATAATAATAAAGATGATGTGAGGTAATGCTTATGTTATTAGCCTGATATAGCCACTTTAAAATGTACAATACATTTATTAAAGCATCATTTGTAGAATAGTTTATTGATAATACACTGTAGGAATGTAAATTAGTAGAGCCACTATGGAAATCAGTATGGGAGGGTCCTCAAAAAAATAAAAATTGAACTTCCATATGATCCAGCTACACCACTTCTCAGTATTGAGCCAAAATAATTAAAGCCAGCATACTTTAGGGATACGTGCATAACCATCTTTATTGCAGCATAATTCAAAATGGCCAAGTTATGAAATCAGCCTAGATGTCTATCAATAGATTAATGGATAAAGAAAATGTGATATATATATATATATATTAATGGCAGATGTGCAGCCCATTTGTGTTGAAGGATTAAATAGATTGATAAGGAGGAAGAATGTCTTGATATGGTACTTTCCTCAGTGTGAAATGATGCTGTGCATTTACACACACACACAATAGAGTTTTATTTAGCCATAAAGAAGAATAAAATACATCATCTGCAGGAAAGTGGATGGAACCAGAGAATATCATGTTAAATGAAATAAGCCAGACTCAGACAAGTATCATTATTTTCTCTCATATTTGGAAAGCAGAAAAAATGAAAAAAAAAAAAGAAGGGGGAAAAGGTGTCATAAAAGTAGAAGAGAAATCATTAGGGCAAAGGAAAGGTGCAGGGGCTGGAGGAGGGGAAGATAAGAGAGGTGGTACTGGGGAGAAAAATCGACCAAATTATGTTATATGCATGCACAAATATGTCACAAAATGAAACCTACTGTTCTGTATAATTAATATGCACCAGTAAATTTTTTTTCAAAAAATGTAATTTTTATGTCACAAATATAATTTTTATTTGCCAATAAAGAAACAAATAAAAATAAACCAAAAAACATCTAAGACTGCACCTTATACCAGTATACCATCTGCAGTCCCCTACAATTATTTTAGAGACAAATCAGGGGAACATTAAGCTAAGAGTCTGCCTAGATACATCATGCAGCGATTTCTTCACTGAAATTTTTTAACCTTCTCCTGAAGTTTGTGAACCCTTTAAACCTGCTGCTTTGTATTTTGCTTTTTGTTGATGCTTTTTATTTTTACAAGGATGAGTGGTATGTTCGCCAGCTTTCTGTCACTGTGACAAAATGCCCAACATAAACAACTTCAAAAGAAGGAAGATTGACTTTGGCTCATGGTTTCAAAGGTTTCAGCCCATGGTCACTTGGCCCCATCACTATAAGGCCTGTGTTGAGACAGAGGAGAGCATCGTGGTGGGAAGCAGAGCAAGGTTATTCACCTCATAGCAGGTGGGAAGTAGAGAGATACAGCAAGGAACATAATATTCCCCTGAAGGACACATCCTGATTCCTCCAATGAAGTCTCACCTCCTACAGTCTCCACCACCTCCCAACAGTGTCATCAAATTATGAATCCATCAATGGTTTAATCCACGGATGAGGTCAGAGCCCTGTGACCCAGTCACTTCCCACCTCTGAACATTACTGCACAGGGACCAAGCCTTCAACACACGAGCTTTTAGGGGACATTCCAGATCCAAACCATAACAAGTACCAATCAAATGGAGAACAGGAAACACTGAGAACACAACGGTTAATGCTTCAAAAATGGGAGTCACCAATTTTGAAGTTTATAAAATATATTTGAAGCCCCAAATTTTAATGAAGTTACGCTGGGAAGACAGAGTGAGAAAATAATACTAAGGACTAATAATAATCTTCTTTGCTAATTGGAAAGGGGGGAGCATAAGAGATATTCTAGAAGGAGTCAGGAAGAGAGAATCAATACAGGTAGAAAGAAAACCATGGAGCTATGGAAGATGTCAAGTGGAGAGACAAAGGAAACAACGATCAATAAAGTCAAAACTTTCCAGAGTCATATAGGATAAGACTAGGAAATAATCGTTAAATGTAACACTATGGAGCTGCTACTACTAGCAAAGGAAGTCTCCAGGGTGGTGACAGCAGAAGATACATGACGAGCAGCTTGAGAAGTACATATCCCCTCTCCATGAACAATCAGATAATACTGCAAAAAATATGCGATAGATAGCTGAGTGTAATCAGAGAAGGAAAGTAAAGCCAACTCCAATTGCTATTACGGTGGCCTGAGAGAATAGAGCGTCAATGCTGAGGCTGGGGTCAAGAGTTATAGGATAATAGATATGGACTGCCCAAAGAAAGGCATTGTAATGAAGACCATTACATATATCCAAGGTGCCCCATGAGCTGCTTAGTCAGTTAAAATTGACTGCAGAACTACACTATCTAATACAGTAGCCATTAACCACATAGGACTGTTTAAATTTAACTTAAGCCAGGCATGGTGGTGCATGCCTGTAACCCCAGTTACCCAGGAAGCTGAGACAGGAGGATCATAAATTCAAGACCAGCTTGCACAATTCAGGGAAACTTTTATCTCAAAATAAAATACAAACTACAGCAAGAATTTCAAAGGCACTTCACAAAACTGGAATTCTTATACACTATTGATGAGAATGTAAATTGCAAATCTCAGCAATTCTACTCCTAGGTACACTCAACAGAAGTAGGTACACTATGAACTTGTACTTAAGATACTTAACATAGAAATGGGAAAAGACACATGCAATGTTCATAGAAGGCTATTCAAAACAAACAAACTAAAAACAACTTGAATGTCCATCAATAGAAGAGTAGATAAATAAGCATAGATGTTCATACAATGGATCATTTTACAGCTAGGGGAATGAATAAACTACTACTTCCCATGAGCCGCCCCCTGAACATTACTGCATAAGGGACCAAGCCTTCAACACATGAGCTTTTGAGGGACATTCCAGATCCAGTGTTAAATGTCTCAGTGATTCCAACAACATCTATCAACCTCACAAAAATAATAGTGAGGGAAATAATCCAGATGTAAATGCCCATATAAAGTTAAAAACAGGCAAATTAATTAATCAATGACGACCAAAGTTTGCCAGGCGCGGTGGCACACACCTGTAATCCCAGCAGCTTGGTAGCCTGAGGCAGGAGGATTTTGAGTTCAAAGCCAGCCTCAGTAACTTATCAAGGCACTTAGCAACTCAGTGAGAACCTTTCTATAGTAAAATATTAAAGGGGGTGAGGGGAGCTAGGCTTGGGCTCAGTGGTTAAACACCCCTGGGTTCAATCCCCAGTACCAAATAATAAAAATAATAATGATGACAGAATTTAGAAGTTAGGAAGCGATTACTTCTGGGTCCCAGTAACAGTCTATTTCTGGATCTATGTGGTTGTTACATGGATTATGCTCCCTTTTTGAAAGTGTTTCAAATTGTATAACAATGATCTATTTACTTTTCTATATGCAAATATAAAATTAAATTTTATTTAAATAACAGTGACTAATGGGGGGGTTAAATACAGGTGGAGCTAGAATTCTAGACACCAATAATATGGAATACAGGATGGAGTGGCCAGAGTTCAAGTATTCTATTGGGTGTACAATGTCCTAAGGAAGTATAGAAATATTTATCAATTTTAGGCCTTGTTAAGTACATCTGCTGAGAAGCCAAAGGTAACCAATAAAGAATGTAAATTTTTGACACAAAGGTGAAAAAAAATAATTCTAAAGAATAATTAATTGATGTTAAAAAATGAAAAATATGCCTGGCACGATGGCACATGCCTATAATCCCAGTGACTCTGGAGGCTGAGGCAGGAGGATCTCATGTTTGAGGCCAGTCTCAGCAACTTAGTGAGACCCTAAGTAATTTAGTGAGACCCTGTCTCAAAATAAAAATATAAAAAGGGATGGGGATGCAGCTCAGTGGCAAAGGGCCTCTGGGTTTAAGCCCCAGCTCTGAAAAAAGGAAAAAAGAAAGAGAAAAACATTATAAATTTTTCCTTAAAAAAGATGCTATAAATATGTTCAAATAAATCAGTAATCACAGTTAACTATAAACAAGTTAAACTCACCAACTTCAATTTTAAAACTATTTATCCTCAGATTGGAGTAAAAACAAAACAAAAGTAAGGCATGGTGGAGCATGCCAGTAATCCCAGAGACTCTGGAGGCTGGGGCAGGAGGATCAAAATTTGAGACCAGCCTCAACAACCTAATGAAACCCTTGGCAAGATCCTGCCTCAAAATAAAAAGGAAAAGGGGCTGGGGATGTAACTCAGTGGTAGAGTACCCCTGGGTTCAATTATCAGTACCAAACAAACACAAACAAAAAAAGCAGTTTATAGGTATCTTAGGAGAAACACACCTAAGCGTAGTAGTACATGTTTAAAGTAAAGGGATAAAGACAGCTAATCAGATGTTGGATTGATCTAGGGTTGAGGATTTGGTGGACAATTGCCAGAGAAGGACAAAAGGTCAGGAAAGAAAAATAAAGTGGCCAAGAGACAAGAGAGTGACTGAAGGGATGGGTTTCAAGTCGATAAGGACTTGAGAATGCCAACAGGGAAGAAACGAAACAGTTGAGGAAGAGGAACTTTCAAGTAAACAGTCCAGGGAGGTCTCAACGCATGTGTGATGGCAGGTGAGCAAAAGAACAGGCTTGGGCTCCGTCACACTTAAAACTGGACCTCAATAGATCACGACTTCTTTCGTCTTGTCCAGCTTTCTTACCATAAGAAGTCTATAGGGCTCTGCAAGAAAGAGAAATGATTCACAGCAATGTCCTCCAAAGTTGAAGGGTGTCCTTGGAAGTCATTGGTCTTCAAACTGTGGTCAGCCTTGAATTCTGCTTTAGAATTGTGCTGACCGTGCCAACAGCAAAACCAGTCATCTGGTCAACAGCCAAAATTTCACTGGTTCTTGGTTCAATCTAAAACGTACCTAAGTAATCATTGACCTTTTCAGCAACGAAATGTTATACACATTTCCATTGATGAAGTTCATTTCCATTTTTCTGAATTATATATCACTGATTTGAGGAAAAAATAACCCTTGCAAGATACAGTAAGCGGGAAGTTTTACATCTAAGTTCAGTACAGTAAATACATGGTAATAATTACCTGAATGGTCCTCCCTCTAAATCCTTTAATTTTCAGGGTCTCAAGCCCACATGCCAAATCCAACTTCCTCAAGCAAAATGTATCCTTATTTGCTCTGCATTCCCCTTTCACGTTAGTAGTATGGTTAACATCTCAGTTATTCCATTCTGCTTAAAATGTAACTGTTCACATAAATCCTCATCTCTCTTAAAACCATGAACATCTCAGGGATAAGACCCATTCCTCAACTCACTCCCAGAAGACAGCACACTCTCCTAGAGAAGAAGGGACATTAAGTATTGAGTATAGAGGGCTGGTTCATTTCCAGGATGAGCAAGTCTGACTATGTTCCATGGGCTTTTCACTTTCCTCCTTTGGACAGAAGAGGCTGCCTAGCCTAACAGTACCAGGCTGACATAAGAGGGCATGAATTTTTCCAGAACATGCTACCAACGTCTCTCCACTCAAAGTAACAGAGAGTACCAATAAACGTCTGAAGATACAGTTCAGTATATTTTGATTTGACCTTTTTCTAATAATTGCTTTAATTAGGAACAAGTTTCACACACACATACACACACACACACACACACACACACACACACACACTCACACACTCACTCACTCTTGAAATAATCTGCTGTGAGTAAGCTCTCAAGGAGTCATATAACTCATGCCTGTCCTCCAAGGGTTTCTGTACAGATCCAGAAATCTACCAGCATTCTCTTTTTCACCTTTCTCTAGGAGGATGTCTAGTTAAGAGCCAGAATCCCGTTGGCTCTAAGAGTAATCCTTGTCAGGGGTTCCAGGGTTAGATTGGGACTCCAGAGGTGGCAGGTTAAGGGCAATGCAAAGCCTATAGAGATATGTTAGAGTCCCTTGTTGTTAAAAATAATATTAAATGTGCACCAGAACTAGAAGAATCTAAGTCTGAAGTCTCTAATTCCTGTTTTTCTGTAGCATAGCAAAGTAATTTGCCCTCCAAGTAAAACAATCATCTGTTTTCTAGATCAGTGGTTCCCAAAGTATGAGGTTCCCAAATTAGCAGTATTAACATCACCTGGGAATTTCTTAGAAAAGCAAATCCTTAGTTAGCCCGACCCTCGACTTATGGAAGCAGAGGTATAGTCCAACAATCAGGTTTTAAACAAACCCTCCAGGGGACCCTGATGCACAGTAAGGTTTGAAATTCGTGGGTCTATATTAGACACAAGTGTGGTCCGTGGACCAGGGCATTAGTATTAGTACCCCCCAGGAGTTTGTTGGAAATGCAGAAATTCAGGCTCCAACCCAGACTTATGGAATGAGAAACTGAATTTTAAACAGATCCCTAGGTGACTTGTATAGTCATTAAAGTTTTAGAAGCGCGCTCAAAAATGAAATTGAGAAGGCTAATCCAAATAAATAAATGATAAATACAGCACTGTGAATTTTACAATACATTTCCTTGTACCCTCCTCATTGAATCCTCTCAGTAACCTTGTCAATTAGCTATTGCAGTGACCTGCATGTTATCTATGAGACCCAAGGAGAGCAGACGATGGGCCAGGTGTCACAAAGCAAGCAAACAGAGGAGCCAAGATTGGAACCCAGGTAATTTGGCTCTGGCATGTAGGCTCTTAATCACCACCTATGACAAGTTATTCTGATTGCAACTCCAACTGCCTGACTAACAGCAATCTCATTCATAGTATCCAACGAAGCCTTTTCCTAAAACTAAAAATATACGTATACACGTCTATTTTAGTTGAATAAATATTTGTTGAGGTCTATTTTATAAGACTGCCCTGATCTAGTGGAGCTCATAGTGCTGGTTAATAAATATAGGTGCCCAATAAATATTTGCTGAACTAATGAGTCAGTAAATGCTAAATTAAACATGAGCATATACATGAGCATGTCCAGACCCCATCAAGAACTGGAGATGCCTGTTTACATTCTGGAACCTCAGACATTTCCTGTAAATGATGAGTCCTGAGCTGAACCCAAAAAGAGAGGAGGCATCAACCAGACAAAGAAGGAAGGAAAGAGAATTTAAGTTATGCTAAAGAGCTGAGGCTTTCTCTGAAGGTGATAAAGAATCACTAAAATGTTCAAGGGAGCAATATAGTCAATTCAAACAGCTATGCATGAACACACATCTACATAGGTGGATATATACAAAAAATTCAAAATAACAAGAACATACCCCAAAGTCATGAGACCTTCATATCTTTAACAAACCATCAGAATTTAGATGATTAATGATCATATTTTGGCAGAGTTTCCAGATGTATAGTTTGTAATTGAGGTCTTACCTTCCTCACATAAAGGAATAGAGAGAAAGTGTTTGACTTAATAGTCTTTAAGTAATGAAGGAATCCAAAAGGACTAGAGGAAACAGAGATGAGGTCTGGGAACTGTCTGCGGGAAAGAAGAGAGAGAAGTCCCTCCCTTAGGTTCCATGTCAGTTCCTAGGAAGACTGATAGAAAGTAGGAGCAGAAAGGCTTTTTGACACCGGTCATCCAATTAGATGTCTACCTTTGAGAAGTCCCCAGAAAGTGGCCTTCCTCTCCTCCTAGCCTCATGCAAACTCTTGGGGGAAGAAAATAGATTTCCTTGAAATTTTTACTAAGAATTATACATGCCCACAAATAATTTCCATATCCTAGTATCTACACACAATTTTTTTTAAAAAGTTTACCTTTTTCTTCTATTTTTGCTTATATTTGGCTTTATATCCAAAGAATCCAGAGTCGACTAAAAAGTTTAAGTAACAGTATTTAGGAAAAGAAGAATTGCTTGCATCATGTTTGAGACATCAAGGTATTTCCTCAACAAAGAAACCAAATTTTTCTTAATTTTTAGTTTTCTTATGTTGTAGTCAGCTTTTTCACCACTGTGACCAAAAGACCTGACGAGAACAATGTAGAGAAGAAAAAGTTTACTTGGGGCTCACAATTTCAGAGGTTCAGTCCATAGATGGCCAACTCCATAGCTCTAGGCCCCCATGAGGCAGAACATGACCGTGGAAGGGTGTGAAAGCAGCCCAGGACAAGGCACTCAGGAAGCAAAGGGAATGCCACTCACCAGGAACAAAATATATACCCCAGATACACACCCCCACTAACCTACTTCCTCCAGCCACACCCTACCTGCCTACAGTTACTATCCAGTTAATCCATATCAGTGAATTAAGCTATTGATTGGGTTACATCTCTCATAACCCAATCATTTCACCTCTAAACATTCTTGCCTTGTCTCACATGTGAGCTTTTGGTGGACACCTCATATCTAATCCATAATATTATTATTGGGGCTCCAGTATTAAAGGTGTTTCCCTTGTGGTGTTTTGTAAAGATCAAATAGATCAAAAAAAAATTGACTTCATTCTTAACCACTCAAACCAAAGTTCAGACTTGGAGGCTTCCTCATCCATAGGATGTTTTAGAATCCGTGATGGACTGGGGCCAACAGTTGGGAGTGTGGGGACAGTGTTTCTTCCCTCTCCAGACCCCATCAAGAACTGGAGATTGTCGAGAACAGGCATGACCCAAAAGATCAGGGTGGCTCCTCAACCCAGCAGAGACCACAGCAGGTCTCTTTCTAAGACACACCCTCAATCCCCCCATCTGTCCTTAGGGAACATCAGCTGCAGCATGTGAGGGCAGAAGGCAAAGAGGCAAAGGACAGGCGGGGGATGGACATTCACTTCCTGCCAAGAAGACATGAAAGCAACTCAAGAATGTCCAACCTCCTACATCTGACTTGTTTGTCCTTAGGCTTTCTGCACCCACAACTTGGCCTCTCTAGTAAAAAAAAAAAAAAATAGTAGGTCACCCAAATATTTTAATGAAACATTTTCTAAGGTTAACTCACAGTGTCAGAGCTACCTTAAAGCAAACCAACATAGCCCTGAGAAGCCCCATTCCAAATGTTCCTTATATAAAGACTTAGTTCAAAGATCAGTTCTGGAAAGTCTTTTTTTGTCATAAAAACCTAAACTGCATTAAACAGAATTTTGATAAATAAAATTTTTAACTATAAATTTCTATCATTTTAGTATAAATATTTTCATGTGTATGTATTTATCGCAGACTTAATTATATGAGCAAGCAAATATTTATATACACAGGTATAGGCCTGTTTTTTAAACTACCTGTGAAATGTTTTTCTATTTTATAACATACTATTGCCAAATGAAGAGCGTACAAAGGTTGTATCTTTATACAGTAAAGTTACTATTCATTTCTATTACCCCTAAGTTTTGGAGAGATAAGAAACACTAGTTGTCAACAGGATAAACAGCATTTGATACATATCAACTGCTTAGTTTCTCACCCTTAGAAAATTCTGAGCATACATTTTGGGTTTTACCTCTTAGCAGTTTAATATTTCTTGGTTATATAAGCAAATGGGTTATTGAAGAGACTAATATGCTCACACTACATTTTTAAGATGCTTTTGACCTCTAAGATACCAAGTTTAAAACTAGCAATTGCCATTCTACATCAAGTTGCTGATCACCTAGACTGAAATTTTGTTTCTGAGAGCACAGCCCAAATGTGAGCTGTAGGGAGCCATGGTTATCCCCCATACTGGTAGAAGATAAAGGCTCCTCCTTTTATTTCCCATCTCAGAAAAAGAAATGTAGGTGCCCCACAAGCTCCTTCTTATATGCTCTCAATTCTACCTTCTACTTTCTCCTCTGGGAGCTTTTGAGTCATTCATTATTCCAACCTCACCCTCACTCTCACCCATTTATCTACATAAATATCCAAATCTTTTCTCAACCCTCAGCTACTACTTCATCTCTCTCTTTCTCTTCTATTTATAAAACCTTATAGAACCTAGAGTCTCTGCCTCTACTTTATTTATCCCAACTTAATCCTTAAAATCTGACTTCAAAACCCATAATGATAGCCCAGAACATCCATCTTAACATTCAGATCCTCTAGCCCCTTCTCAGTCCTCATTCCCATCTGCCTCTCTTCATCTGAAATTGGTACCTCATCTCATTCTTAGGAACCTTATTTGCACTGTCCACCACTTTCTCTTATCTGATTAGTTTCTTCTATCACTGACTCTGTTATGGTGTGGATGTTCAGTGTCCCCCAAAAGCTCACATGTGAAACAATGCAAGACGGTTCCGAGGAGAAATGATTGGGTTGTGAGACTCTTAACCCAATCAGTGAATTAATCCCCTGATAGGGATTAACTGAGTGGTAACTGAAATGGCAGCGAGTGGCTGGAGGAGGTGAGAATTACAGCGTGGCTTTGGGGTATATATTTGTATCTGGACAGTGGAGTCTCTTCCTGCCTCCTGGTCACCATGTGAGCTGCTTTCCTCTGCTACCCTCTCCTACCATGATGTTCAGCCTCACCTCAAGTCCCTGAGGAATGGAACCAACGCTCTATGAACTAAAACCTCTCAAACCATGAGCCTTTGAATAAACTTTTCCTCCTCTATAATTGTGCTGATCCGGTCCTCTAGTCATAGCCACAAAAAAGCTGACTTAAAAGCTTTGCAGATTCCTCTTTCTCTTCTTGTCCTAGGAGTAAAGGCATTATGTCTGGCTCTTCCCCTATGCTTCTTATCTCCCTGGTTCTCATTTCTTTGAAGATTCTTTATAAGCAAAAGAATCCCGAATGTGCCAGTTCCTACCTGAGCTCCAGGTCCACCTTTCACATGTCTATTAGAGTTCTCCACCTATATATGACTTGAAGCCAGTATGTCCAAACTCAACTTCCCCGTCTAGCTTGTTCCTTTCCTAGGCACTGGGAGAAACATGTAAGAGCCATCTTCAATTATCTTCCCTTCTTCAATTCCCAATTTTGTTTCTATGTCTTCTATATCCCTACACATTCCCACTAACACCATTACCTTCTGTCTGAATTGCTCCAAAGCCAAGGGATGATTCTAGATATACAACCTCCTCCTTTCCTACCCGCAGTGCACCCTCTCCACTGCTTCCAAAGAAACCCTTAAAAATATAGTTCTTTATGGCTTCATTTCCCTGCAAACTGAAGCCCAAATACTTTAATGTGCTATCAAAGGTCCCATTAAACAGCCCTGTTTCTTACAGTACCTGCTCATGAATTCTCCACAGCAATAATACTGGACACTTGAACCACTAGAGTACCACTTTGCCAGTGTCTACTGCTGTTATTTCTGGCTGAAATGCTCTTTTCCATCTCTCAAATACTCTTCACCCATTAAAACTAAAGAGCATTTCAAATTCTGCCTCTTCTGTGAAGCCTCCCTTGGTCTGGGAGTCATTTTTCCTTTATCAATGAAACTTAGGACTCTGTGACATTAAGGTTAAGAAGTGTCCTTAATAAGTTCACAAGTGTGGGTAAAGATTCTCTTTTGTGTCAAACGATGTATTCAGGATATAGAGAACTCTCAGTCCCGCCTTCCAGAAGCTTCTGCATATGGGAAACAGAGAACACTTAGCATACTTAACTCAAATAATGTGTGCGCATTCTGTGCTAGAGATGTTCACAGAGACACAGGGAAACAGCACGGAACCAGCCTGGGGCTTAACTTTCCAGAGGAGTTGGGCCTGAAAGGAAAGACAATTGTTCAGGCAGAGACAGCAGGAAGAGCACTTCAGAAGTAGAGAATAGCACATAGAAAGGCATGGGAGATCACGTCCCAGTTCAAGAATTCAGGTGAACCAGTTGTCTGAAGTACAAAGTGCATTGGGATGGTAAGACAAGAAGCTGGAAGGCAAGGAGGAGCCACATTGCAAAGATACTTGAGCGCTTCTATCAGTCACCTGTTGCCACCATGATACTTCATTAAAAAATCATCCTGAAACTGTGGCTTAAAACAGTAGCCATTTTACTCTCCCTTATAAGTCTGGGGGTCATCTGGGAGGCTCTTCTGGTTGAAACCAGAGCCACTCAATGAATCTGCAGCTCCAGTGTGCATTGGGCAGGCACTTCTGCTGATCTTGGCTGAGCGATTCACATATTTGGGTGTCAGCTGGCTGTCACTTTGGATCTTCCCCTCATATCTCTCAAACATCTGCCCCAAGTTAGCCTGAGCATGTTCTCATGACAAGGAAGAGATAAAAAAGAGAACACGCTGAATCATGCAAGAGGGCAAGAGGAAACACAAGTGCTTTTCAAGCCCCTACCTGTGTTTCATTTGCTAACATTCCATGGGCCAAAGCCAGTCAGGTGGATGATCCAATTGTCAGACCTGGATGGATGTGAAAAGGTTCAGGGCTAAGGCTGGGGTAACTAGGAGAGTCCATTAATGATCAATGTACATAGTGCCTATAAAGAAGTTTGAATATATGTGCTTATATATTTGTTGTCATTCCTATTGATTATAAATTCCCAAGCACAGGAACTGTATTTATTCTTACTATATCCCCTATAACCGTTAGCATCATAATATACACAAAGTAGACACAGTAAATTTTGAGCAAATATAACTGAATTTCTAGTTATATAATAACTTGTTATTCATACATCAGCTTGAATTTTCTAAATCTTTTTCCAAATATATTGATATATTCAATTTATATTATCCTTGGGTGCATAGTTCTATAAATTTATTATCTTCTGTGCAAAATAGAAATTCCTTCTCACTATCTAAACACCTGTCCTTTAAGCTCAGCCACATTAATTCTGATGTTGAGAAGATAGTGGACAAATATGTGGATTCTTTTTCCCCAACCTTCATAATTTTGCAAATTTGAAGTTGCCCCTCACTCTTCCAGAGAAAGGAATTCTCACTTCTTGGCCTGCCCGCCAACTGTTTAAATGTTTTTTCTTCTCTATCCTTCTCATCCTGGAGGAGGAGGAAGCAGAGCTGCTTTCAGGATTCCAGGGGAAATGCTTTGGTTTGCTTTGAGGCTTCTCAAATGCCATTACAGACCCAAGGCACCAAGTGGGTAGGTCAAACCAAAACAGTTTATAATTATGCACTGATAAACAAGCCACTCAAATCCCCCTTCTGTGCATATCCTGCTTCCTCATGCCCTCATTGTTGCCATAATCCCAAAACACATTCCTCTAGAAGTACTGTCCAAATAAGTGTCCATTCTCTGAGCACCAAGTGGCAAATACCTTGAAGTCCCCTTTAACTCCTGTCTTTCTTTCACACTAAACATTCAGTTTAGCCACAAATCATGTCAACTTCATCTTAGAATATGTACAGAATCTGACAGTTCTCATCACTGCCACTCCTGGTCCATACCTCCATGATATCCCATTTGGATTCCCAAAATAACCTTCTCCACACTCTCCCTCCCACCATGTACGAGGCAAAACGTGAGTCTGACCATGTCACTCCTCTGCTCAGACTCTCCAATGAATTCCTCTTATCAGGAAAAAAAAAAAAGACAGAGAGAGAGCCAAATTCATACAGTGGTCTATAAAGACCAACATGATTCTCCTCCATACCCATGTTATCACCTACAGCGCAGCCTTGGCTCTTTGATGTAGCCACAACAGTCTTCTCGCTGCTCTTGAACATGCCAATCATGCTGCCCCTCGGATTCTTTGCCTTTGATGTTCTTCAGCCTGGAATACAGTTACCACAGATGACTCACCAGTTCTCTGTTCAAATGTCATCTTCTCAGAAGTCCTTTCTTCTCTAACTACCTGTTATGAATTAGTACTTGTGGCTCCCTCCCCACCCCACTCTCTATTCCCTCCCTAACTGACATGTTATATTTTTATTCGCACTCTAGTTTATCATTTGCCCTTCCAACTAAAATTTAAATGAGTGACAGCAGGAATTAATCTGTCTTATTCATTGTTTTATCTGCAGAGACGAAAATAGACTCAGTACATGGTAGACCATCAACAAATATTTGAAACTGGTAGCTATGCCCAAGTCACACTGCATGTAATCATTAGGCACAGGCTTACTCAATAAAATGTGTGGGGTTTATTAATCCTTTCTCTTTCTAATCCATTCATCAAAACTACTCAGGATTTGCACTTTGCCTGTGATTCTAAGAAACTTGAGGGAAATGAATTCTGCAGGATTTAAAAAGGATCAACTTTAGATATTTGCTTTTAGGAAAAGGAGAAGAAAGTTTCCAGTCAAATTCCTAAATTAATATGCCTAAGAATAAAATCAACTTGCCTAATCTCCCTGCAACCACTTAGGTAATTCTAAGTATGGAGTGATAATACCACAAACTTCTCTGAATGCAAGGCAGGCACTTGTCAACCTGATCCTTTAATACCAAGCAAGTGCCAACTTTGAAATATATGTGTATTTAATGCTATTTTGCATATATCCACCTCTAAATCATCAAACTATAACAATCCACTGAAATTCTTGGCACATTATCCAGGCTTCATCAAGCCACCTCATGTCTGCATGTCACTCAAAGCAGCCATCTCTGAGACCCACTAAGTGGAAAACAACCTAGCATTGTCAGCCCATGGCAGATGGGTAAAATTATCTTTCAGATGCCACTATAGGACCATTGGGCAGGCACCCTCAGATATATTTCTGTTTGGTTCCATTTTGTTCTTCTTTTTAAAAAAAATATATTTATTTTTTTAGTTGTAGTTGGACACAATACCTTTATTCCATTTATTTATTTTTATGTGGTGCTGAGGATTGAAACCAGGGCCCCGTGCATGCTAGGCAAGCGCTATACCGCTGAGCCACAATCCCAGCCCCCTGTTCTTCTTTTTATTGTGATTTATTTTTCAGGTATAAGGCAGTTGTCTTTGAACAATATGCTATTGCACCCTAAACAGTTTGGTATAGGCCCCATTTACTATACAAATAAATTTTGTAAAATTTGTTTCACTTGCAACTCAGTATACGTACTGCTCCACTGACAGCTATCAAGCTTTATCTTGCAAAGAGCAAAAGGTGTAGGATAATGGCAGTCCACAAACAAAGAAAAATTGCATGTTTTCTGAAACGTGTAAACACTTTGTTCTATGAATATGTAAGACATTGAGAAAAGGGCAGTAAACTGGACTGTCCACAAACTTGGATGTGACACTGAAAGACAAGCATCTGTGCCCTTCCTTTGCTGGAATTACTTTTAGGAACACCATGATATGTTGTTTTATTATAATGGAGATGGAGGTGTCATTTTGATTCCTTTAAGCCCTTTATTCTTGTTGCTAATAATTATAGCACTTGAAAGTGTGCCACAAATGCAGAAGGCTGAGAGCCTCTAGTATGTCAGGAAGCTACATACTGGTAGGGAAGAACTGGAGAACAGATACATATTTATTCTGACTTTGGTTATCTGAGGATATGTCTTCACACAGAATATGAAACAAGGAAAGGCTTAATTTAAGGATGGATTCTGCCTGCATCCCAGAGGCAGTTTTCAGAAATGAGTAGTTGAATAAAATTAGACCAGTCCCAAATCTGATACCTCTATCAGAGAACATTATATAATCTCAGAAATTCTCCTTACTCTAGTTTGTGCTTTGAGGCATAATTATCCCTTAGGGTGCCCAAAATAGAAGACTATGGTCATCACAGTGCCCAAGATTTCTAAAAATGATCATCCACTTTCTACCTCTGTCTTTCAACTAAATCTTATTACAGTATTTTTTTTTTTCTCTGAAAGTTTGTGTCTGAACCAGAAGACCATGCCAGGGTCTCTTTTGGAGATTTTGCTTTAATAAATTTTATCAGAGAAATAAGTATAAGAGCTTCCTTTCTCTATCAGTCATATCCATTCAAAATAACAGCATTTTCCAGGATTGGAGGTCATGGGGAGGGAAGAAAGAGAGCAAGGAAAAAGTAATGTCATAAACTGTTCCCCTGCAGTTGGGATTTCTCGGTAACAACTGCTCATACAAAACAAAAGATTGCTTCTGAAACCCAGAGACAGACAAAGAGGGGCCAAGAGAAAGAGATAATTATAATCATATTTTAGAGATCAAACAGCTTGAATTTGCTTGAACCTTAGTTATGTTTCCTAGTTGTTTCATACATAACATAGCAATTTAACAACCCTCTTATAATAACGTAAATATAAGGACAATCATATATAATATTCCTCTAGGCGTCTGTTACCATATAGCAGGTTTCTTATCTTCTCTATCTTCCTCAATGCTGCAGATATATTCTAACACAGGGAGGCAGTATAGTACAATGGTTAAAAGCACAAGCTTGGTGGAGCACCACAATAGGACCCCTGCTTTGCCTGGTTTTATGACCACTTGGTCTCCAAAGCAGTGGTGCCTTCGTTTGCAATGGCTTATGGGGCAACTGAACATCCACACCAGGCATGAGAAATCTGGTGACCTTGGGCAAGTTTTTAACCCTCCCAGAGGCTCAATTTCCTCAACTATTAAATGGAGATTGGAATTTATCTTGTTGATGGTATTGTTAAGACTGAAGAGAGATAATGCACGTGAAGTTTGAGCACAGTACTTGGCCCCCAGAGAGCACTTAGTAAATATTTGAACTTTTGGTCAATAAATGTATGAATAAACAAACACTGTATCTCTCCTTAGGTCTCCCATTCTAAGAAAAAGGGGGGAAGTATTTGTAAATGGTTGCTGCATGCTCATCTTGGCAGATTGCTGAAGGAGTTGACTCTAACTTGTGAGGCTTCGATTTGCTGTCACATTGAGGGCCTGCAGCCCAGCTGTGCTCACTACAAATGATTCTTCCTCTTTCTCCTTCTAGCATGTTCTCTTTTGGACCTCATTATGGGAAAGCGTTATGTATAAGTGCTCAGGGTGTTCCCATTCAGGAAGTAAGGATTACAAAGCATTTATATAGAGACATAGTCTCCTGGAGCAAAAGTCCACTGTAGTAATAAGAGAGACACAGGAGAGGTAGAGCCAGGAGGCTTCTGGGGGTGAGGGAAATATGTATTTTTTGTGCTTTTTTAAAAATAGACAAAAATACAAAGTGTTCCTAGCTCTAGATCTTAGCAATTTCCCTAAGATATTTACTTAAGTGTCTATAATTTCTTCAGAACAGCATCAAGAATGGCCACATACCACATTACCAGAACAAAGAACAAGAGAACATGATTTAGGTTCATGTGAACAACAACAAAAAAAAAAAAGTAGGAGGAATTTTACAATTACAGGTTTCCTTTTCCAGAAGAACCAAAAGGCCCTCTGTGCACTGAACTGGTTTTATGATGGCTTGGCCTCCAAAGCAGTGGTGCCTTCACTTGCAGTGGTTTATGAGATAACTGAATATCCATGCCAGACATGAGAAGTCTGGTCACGTGCAACATCCAAATGCTGAAATCTGATGATACGCTGTTCAAAGATTTTTTTAAATGCTTCCTAAAAGAACACAGAACACATAAACATGAAGGTATTGGCCTGTGTCAGAAGTTACAGAAATGCTAAACAACACTAGCTTAGCTGGCTTAGAGCCAAGTGAAGCACTTCATCCAAAAAGAAATTATAGTGTTGTCACTGTGTTGTAATAAGCCTCTATAAAATGGAGCATTGTGTTTCTGCTGAGTCTTGAACAACAACAACAAAAAAAAATAAACATGAGTAAGGATCTGGCTTCTGTAGGAAAGGGAGAAATATATTTTTGCTTCCATAGAAGAGAAAATTCGCTTGGTCCCATGAAGTTTTACTCATCTTTCTAAAATTCTGCCTTGCAGAGGCACCATCTTTTATTGTGTTTTGCAGTACTGGGCACGGAAGTCAGGGCCTCACACAAGCCAGACAAGGCAAATGCTCTGTCACTGAGCACATCCCCAGCCCAAGGGAGCTATCTTTGACCCAAATTTGAAAAAGCTAATTATGTGCAGAAGATATTGCCATCTTTTTCTCTATATACTGTCAGAAGAACATTTGCTGTGTGCCGCTGGGTTCACGAGCAATAATTCAGGTAGAGGGAAGCAAGCATTGAAAATAAGACAGCCGTCTCCACCAGCAAGAGCAGAAACTTTATCCAAGAATAGGGAGCAGGTCCACAGGATGTTCCCACATTGTTAAGACACCACTGTTGTGTGGAATATAAAGTCAGACACATACATAGGCGTGAGTGCAGAAAGGCAAGCCTGGGGCAGAAGCACTGACGTAGGCTGTCATCAAGATAGGTCCCTTGCCCATTGGGAAAGAACAGAGGTTACTATAGTTCAACATTTACTTTTTGTTTGTTTGTTTGTTTGTTTGTTTAATTCTCTGGAGTTATGTAGTGCATTGCTTTGGCAACAAACTTCCTGAAGTTATTTTTTTCACTGTAACAAAACATTCTTATACTGCTACCTAGCCCAAACCTATTCTAGCCTAAGCTCCTCTTTTCTTTGAATAACATAAAGATCTAATTTTTGTCAATTGAACTATGCTCCAAATTGATTTCATTTCATAGCCCTGAATCTCTATTAACTTTTAGCTTCTTGTTGCTTTCCTTCCAGAGATTATTGTGTCCACTAGAGCAGAACACATGAAGTGGCCAAGGAGGAACACCTATATAAATAAGAACATCTGTATCTATAAGGAAATGGCAAAATATAACCACCATTTATCAAGTGTTACAGTAGCCACCTTGCTAATGGTTTTAAAAACATGATCTCCTTTAATTCGTACAACACTTTTTGAAGTAGAATTGATTAGCTTCACTTTACAGTGGAGGAAATTAGGACTTAGAGGAATTAAGCAATTTGTCCAGGGTCATAGAGCTAAAAAATAGGAAAACCAAGAGTTAAACCAGGCTGATTTAACATCCATTACAAAATGCTGCCTCCCAAACTCCCAACATTGTTTGCCCTGGGCAAATATTACACTTATATTTCAAAAGCTAAGGGAAAAGAGGGAGGCAGAAGCTGCTAAATGAGGGAGAAGCAAATGGAAATTTGTACAGCTCTTTGTTCATCCATAAAGTTTATTGAGAGAAAAACACAGTGTGTAAGATCCTTGTAGGGACTCTGGGCAGTCCTGCCTTCAGGGAGCTGACGTTTTAATTGAAAAGACACCCAAGAATTTAAGTCAAAATCAAATTAGTGCTGCAACAAAGGTATACCCAAGTATTGTATGCATGAGCAGAAAAAGGAATTTCTCTCCAACTGCTGACAAACACTTGGAAAGACTTGTTTTTCCTACTCATTATTAGTATCACATCTGTTTTCATCTCCTCATTAAGAACATTTGACACGTTTGCCAAAATTAATGTACCATATATTAATTCTGAATATTTGAAGGCTTTCAAGTCAATGAACTGAGAATTCTATACTTTCGAATGCTGTCAGTACCAATGAAAGTTGGTAACATATTTTTATCTGTTCTTTTTAGATATACATGACAATAGAGTGTATTTGGACATATTATACTACATGGAATATAACTTATTCTAAATAGGATCCCATTCTTGTGGTTGTAAGTGATGTGGAGATATAATGGTCAGGTATTCATATATAAGATTAGGAAAATTATGTACAATTCATTCTACTGTCTTTCCTATTCCCACCCACCCCCCTTCCCTTCGTTCCTCTTTGTCTAATCCAATGAACTTCTGTTCTTCCCCTCCCTACTCTCTTGTTGTAGGTTAGCATCCACATATCAGAGAGAACATTTAGCCTTTGGTTTTGAGGATTGGTTTATTTCATTCAGCATGATAGTCTTCAGTTCGATCCATTTACTGAAAAATGCCATGATTTCATATTTTTTAATATTTATTTTTTCGTTATGGTTAGACACAATACCTTTATTTTATTTATTTATTTTTATGTGTTGCCTCCCACGTGCTAGGCGAGTGCTATACCACTCTGCCACAACCCCAGCCCAATTTTATTCTTCTTTATGACTGAGTAATATCCATTGTATATATATACCATATTTTCTTTATCCATTCATCTGTCGTATGGCACCTAGGTTGATTCCATAGCTTGGCTAATGTGAATTGAGCTGCTATAAACATTGATGTGGCTGTGTCACTGTAGTATGCTGATTTTAAGTCCTTTGGATATATACCAAAGAGTGGGATAACTGGGTCAAATGGTGTTTCCATTCCAAGTTTTCTTAGGACTCTCCATATTACATTCCATAATGGTTGCACCAATTTGCAGTCCTATCAGCAATGTATAAGTGAAGATTTTTCCCCACATCCCCACCAACATTTATTGTTACTTGTATTCTGGGTAATTGCCATTCTAACATGAGTGAGATGGAATCTCTGTGTAGTTTTGATTTTGCATTTCTCTAATTCTTAGGGATGTTGAACACATTTTCATATATTTGTTGACCATTTGTATTTCTTTGTCTGTGAAGTGTCTGTTCAATTCCTTTGTCCATTTATTGATTGGGTTATTTGGTTTTTTGATGTTATGTTTTTTGAGTTCTTTGTATATCCTGGAGATTGGTGCTCTACCTGGAGATGCAAGTGGCAAAGATTCTCTCCCATTCTGTAGGCTCTCTGTTCATGTTCTTGATTGTTTCCTTTGCTGTGAAGAAGTTTTGTTTTGTTTTGTTAATGTTTTTGGAATCTAAACCAGTGGCATGGATCAGATTCCAGGGAATTTATCTACTTCACTGATATAGATATGATAGCTCAATACTTGCTTACCATAATAATAAATTAAAAACAATCTAATGTCCACCAGTTTAGGATTAATTAAATTTTGGTACATCTATAGAGTACACAGTCATGCAGCTATTAAATAAAGTTTTTATTTATTAAAAGAAAGAAAATCTCCATGATAGATTGCTGAGTAAAAAAGAACAAAAGAATATGTCATCTGCATTAAATACACACAAACAAATATATGCAGATAGTGGATAAAACAAATGCCCAGAGAGATATTGGGAAGGATATTTATCAAACTGTTAACATTGCTGGAAAATTTAGATAATTTTAATTTTTAATAATTTCCCATATTGCTTCGATATTTTGTATCAGTCTATTATTTCTGTAATAAAAAAGGAAAAACATTATTATGGGGAGAAAAGTAGATGTATCTCCTTTTAGGCTTATCTATTATAAGATGATATTTTCCAGAAATAGCATTTCAAAATATATTTCTTTTAAAGTAGTAATAACTCACTTTAAAGAAAGTGTTTTCCTCCTTGGATGATGTTGAACACATTTTAAACTTGGTAGGTTGTTGTCATCAAAAGAACCTTAACCACATCAAAGCCTGTGGACTTGAGGTTGGACTGGACTATTTGGTCCTTCAATAAAAAGATAGTCAAAAAGAGCCAAAGGTTCCATTTAGCGTGTTATGTATATTCTATCAGAGAAATTGTAGGCTATACTTTTTATTTGGACCCACTATGGAAGCAACAATAATAAAATATTACTAGCTTTTAACACCCTTCTAAGGTGATTCTACTGACTATAACCTGCCTTTGTGACCAATTAACCAGAAAAATATGCAGTACTTTTGTTCTTCTTTTCTTTTTTCTTTACCAATGAGTCTGAAAGAAACCAACTGGTTCAAAGATGCTGATGCTTTGTTTCCTTCTGTGTAAAAATAGGACTCTTCCATCGCTAACATTCTAAGATTCTGTTATTTACAGTTCTAGGAAACGGGTTCTTAAGGATTTGAAAGTTGTATAGTTCTCAATTGATGACATTTCAAAGTAGAACTTATTCTAACTATGGGAGTAAACTGATTATATCAAGAATATGTATTCTTGCTGCATTCCTGTCATTGCTGAAAGAACACAATTATCAATTTCTAAGTGGATCAGATATAAACCATCTCATGCCAAGTGCAGAGATGTAATAAAAACACACAGAGTTCAATAATGAGAAGCAGAAAAAATGTACCAAGAGAAGGGAAAAGTATTTTAAAAACTGAAAAGTATAGAAAAGAGAACATAAAATAATTTTCAATGAATTAAGTTGAGGGGAAATTCCCATAAAGGAAAAGTCAATCTCTAGAACTAAAATGAGAGAACAATATAGAGGGTTTCTGTAATTCATACTTTTAAATGAATTTTCCTAAATTGTCCCAGATTCTCCTTCTTTGCCAATCCAAACTATTTATATCACCTTCAAACAAATGATACATCATCCACAAGTTCCAAAACAAGGATAGTTCTTACTCTTACACATATATCTGAGGTTAAAAACCAAATCATTTTCTAAGAAAACATATAATTTTCAAGTTGCCCCAAGTCCAAAATGAGAAAGAAAAAGAAGTTCTCAGACTCTTCAAGTAGCTTTGTTTGCTTTTCATGAATGTTAAATTTTTGAACCTTTGACAGGAAATTTCTAAAATTTCTCCAGCAGTAAATTCTCACTTTTAATGTGTATTTCAGAATATACATCTGAACTAGCCACTTGCCCAGGGCATGCACACAGCCTCTGAGCTCTACTTCCTTTGACTCTAACAGCCTCTTTTCAGAATTACATTCAGAACTTTATAGTCAGTTCAAGTCTTGACCCGTTGTTGACTGAGTATTACTCTTCTTGAGTCTCTCTGCTCATCAACAAAAAAAGAATAAGAATACCCATTTCACAGAGTTGTTGACAACTAAGTGACAAACCATATAATATGCTTTAAAAGTAGAATGCTTTTAATTAATGTTGGCTTCCTTCCTTCCCTACTCTTCTTTCTGCCTCCCTGTCATATTACATTAGAAATATAATTAAGTACTTTATAAAATCTTTAAAGTATAATAATTTTATTCAATTTTGTAAATTTTTGTATTGAGGAATGATTTACACACAATAAACTATGTAAAATACACAAATAAGACCTTTTTTACTTGTGCATAATCATCTCTCAGAGCCAGATACAGAACAATTATTTCTCACAGTGAGATACAGAAAATTTATATTCGGTACCCCAGAAGGTTCTTACATGTCACCTCCAATCCATACCCCTTCAGGAGTGACCATTATTCTGACTTCCATTGTTATCAGAAAGTTTAAATATTTTTAAATGACCACTCATTTTAAATATTTTAAACGATCACACTAATCTTAAATATTTTAAAATAATATTAAAATCAAATGACAGGGCTAGGATTGTGGCTCAGCAGTAGAGCGCTCACCTAATACATGCAAGGCCCTGGGTTTGATCCTCAGACCACATAAAAATAAATAAATAAAATAAAAATATTTTTAAAATGACCGTATATCCCATATGAAGGAATTTTAAAAAGCAAATGTTAAAACAAAGGAATAGGGCTACATATACTAACAGAGACAGATTGCAATATATAATGTTCTATATTATAACATTATTATAATGTTGCTATATTACTATATTATTGAAAATTAATAATGGAAATTTTAATAGAAATAGATGAGAGATGGAAAGAAATAGAAGAGGAAGTTGACAAAGTTCTTCAAGTTGTTTTTAAATCCTCACCAAGTAAGTGTGCCTCACTTAGCAGCCAGGGAAGCATCCATGCTGAGGTCAGTCACTAGTGCCTAAATTGGAAGCGTTGCAGGAAGCATTGATGGACCACATATTTACAGAAGCAAGTGCCCTCCTCTGGCTTTGACTTGGCCACCACCACATCCTGAGCTGAAACTCATAATCCCTGTGGGGCCCCTCCTTGCCCACCCCACAGCCAAAGGGTCAAAATGAAAGGCAAGAGAGCCTGATGGGTTGAAATCACGGCAGCCTTGCTGTGCAGTAATACAGACACCAGAGCTGGAAGTTCTCAGACTCTTCCTAAAAATCATAACCAAATGTAATTTCTCCTGAGATGTAGGGAATCACCATAACCACGAAGGGTGGGGTGATTTTACCTGGTGATTGATCAGAACCAGTCTAACGGGGCAAGGCCTTGTCTCAAAAACAGTTGTGAACCTATTTAATTTACTTCCATATAAGAGACTTTTGTTAATAAACTGGATTTAACCAGTAAACAACTAAGTTGTTTCAAACAAGCAGTATGTCACAGGCTTGTTTTCAAAGTAATGGAAATCTGGTCATTGACTCCCACCTCCATTCTCCCCTTTGCAGGTAAATGTGGATGGGCCGACGCACTGTAGTTTTACCTAAATCCTTTTTTGTTTTCAATGCCAGAATGAGCCTTGAGAGCCTCCTTGTTAACAATTCTCACAGTCCAAAACCTTCCCCAGTGTAATGCAAGTTTCTTTCGCTCTTGCTCTGTTATTTGTGGAGATGAGAAACTACCAAAGTCTTTCTTATAATGACCCTTCATATCAGTTGAACCTTTATTCTCTAAGCTAAATAACCCTACAGCTTTTTGGCTTTTCCTCAGAGCCCTTATTTTCCAATCCTTAATTACATTTTTGCTCCTCTCTGGAGCTCTGCCAGTTCCCCACATCCTCCTTAAAGGGGAGACACTAAGTAGCCACAGTTGGGGTCAGACCAGTGCTGGGAAAAGCTGACAGGCCACTTCCTGCCCTTTGCCTTTCATACATCCCACTGACTTACTGGTTTTATAAATAAATAACTAATTAAATAAATAACTTATTAAACTAATTCTATCAGGGCCGCCATATTGAGTTGTACTCCATCTTTTCTATCTTATACCTCCACATTCTTATTTTCTCCTTAACCCTTTGAACTTTTTGTTAATATCTCGTTCAAAATGTCTTGAATTATTTAGGTCACTTTACATTTGGTTCCTTCCTGTCTCTACTTCCACACAAAAAAAAAAAAAAAAAAATTCACAAATTCAGGAAAAGCCCTCCAAGCCAAGCCATCATTGGAGGTTTACCAAGAGTTTCCTTGTCTCCACATGCCGGCCCCCAAGGCAAATGCTGTAACACAGTGGTAATGATATCCACTGTTTATTGAGAGATTATGCTAGGAAATGTGACACTCATAACTTCATTATTTCCTCATTATAGGTATATGAGGCGGATCTTATCTCCCATTTTATTGAAGGACCTAAGGTTAGCTAGAGTAAGCAATGACCACAAAATGACCATCTGCAGTGACCACGGAGCAAGTGAGAGCTGGATTCAAATGTGGATCTCTCTGCATACAGCACTGACTGTGCCACTCTGCCCCCCAAATCAGTGCCCACCAGCATTTGTGTGTAACCTACTAGGCCAATGTGACTCCACTCAAAGAATATGTATGGTTTTCTCCAGTGGGTGCCTGGCAGACTTAGGAGGAAAAAAAAAAAGAAAGAAAGAATAAAAGGAAAAGAAAGAAGGAAAGAGACTGCAAGACAGACAGGAAGGCAAAGAAGAAGAGACATTGTTGAAGGACACTGAGATCTTTTAGGTGATCCTCTCTGTGTAAGGCTTCTAGGAGCTCTGTCCTCCCTGATTGTAAAATAATGAGGGTCAGAAACAAATTGTTTTATGGTCCCAATAAAATGTTGCACGCATCTCCTACAATGCCCCTTGAGCACAAAGAATTCACCAGCTACAGGCCAGAGAAAGATTCTCTAATGAGATATTTGTGTAATCAGTTGCTCCAACTGTTAATTTACCTCCAGATAATTTGGAAGGGATCAACATTATTTACTGTATCAAGTCTGCTACTGCATTATCAACAAAACAAATTTATTAAAAAGGAATATAAATGAGAGGGAGGGAAACTTGAAAGCTATTTATGTGTAGCAAGATGACTCTGTATATAAACATCTAGAGGGAGGACTGGAACTGAGCACAGAGCTGCAGTAAGAAGGTTCTGTTAAACAACACAACTGAATCTTTTATTACAGGATGTTTGTATACAACAGGGGTTTAAATTTTTTTTAAATGAATCATTTTTAACATTTCATCTGCCCAAAACCATTGTAAGGAATTTTCATATTTAAACAGGAAAAAAAAAAAGAACCTTAAATTCTGTGGGGAAAATACAGTAAAATAATGTACAGTAAAATTTAATAAGAAATGTGGATTTGGGGAAGCTTGGCTTTTGAAAATTGATTTCAGAGACTCAATTTTTTAAAGCTCCTAAGCAGAAATAGAATTTTTAGTTCTTGATCGATATCAATTCTACAAACCCAATATTATTAGAAAGAATGACCTAAATGTTAAACTTTTCCACAAGGATTTGATGAACACTGTCTCCTGTTTAAAAAAAAAATGTTCTACTTTTTAATACCAATTCTGACTAACATTAGACCCACACTAAATCAAATAAGGATGACTTAAATTTTTTAAAATTAGTTTCATGAATTTTCTAATAACTTCAACCTCATAGATCTTAGTAACATTCTTAAAGAAAATTGTAAATTTATCAGTGCATATTTAAATGCTGACAACTAGAGAATTGTATTGCGCAGCTGCTCTGGTACAGATGTTTATCTTTTAAAATAAAGACATTTGTTTAACTTTCTAAACAAAATAATTTCCAGATTTCTCAATAGTCCTTCTAAGGTTGTTTGCCTCTGTAATCTGCTTGCCTGCTTGCAGAAATAAATTCATTTCAATCACTGCCTGGTCAAAGTTTAAACTTAAAAATAGACTCAACAGTTAATCAATAGGTTGATCTGCTGACGCAGTAGAGTGTAGCTAGGCCTGACCAGAGGTCATCCTGCTAAACAGTCAACAACTTACTCTTGATACAATTCAGCACTGAGATTCCAACCTAGCAATCAAACCTCTTCACATGGGATTTAATGATATGCAGGTCCTTGATGTTTGCTGGAATTGATGTCAAGTGAAATATGTGTATGTTACGCTCCATCACTGTATGATAATCTGTAAATAGTTCAGGTCTATAATTAAGGTATTCTCTGTTTTTCTCTGAAATAATTCTTCTAAAACTTCAGGGTTTATTAGGTAGTGTAAGAAAAGTAAACATATAAAGGTATAGCTCTAACCAAAATTAATGTTCTCTGATTTAATATTCTCTTTATACAGGAAAGTTTCATATTGAGAATAATATATAGAAATTATTCTGTGCAACCTATATGGAATTACCTGAATTTAAACATAATCTAATTAGGCCACCTTCTGGATGACTCTGCATCGGGCTTTCAACTTGTAAGTTCAAGTTCTAAAAGAAACTTACATGTCAAACATCTCTTCTTGGTTTTGTTTTTATCAAGTTGTATTGGCTGGATCATCTACAGGCTCCAGATGTTTGCAGATCTTTCACTTTAACTTTGGGGGGAAAAAAATGTAGTTAAATTTGAGTACTCAATAAACTTTCTTCTTCTAATAAAGACTTAAGATGCCCATAGAACACGGAACAATTTAACACTGAGTGAGTTTCAAATCTCCCCTTGGAAGTAAACACTTCCTAAAATCACTGATACAAAGCCAGGCAAGTAACATCATCAGCATCTAACAGAAAGCAACAGATAGGAAGACCTGAATTTCCTTCCTTCCTCTAATAGAATTGAGCCATCATGGGGGATATTTTTAAAGTATCTGTGCCTCATCTTCATCCCCTTCTCCACTCACAAGGCGCATTTGAACAGACACAAGCATTGGCAAGTGTTTTGAGTGTCTGGATGTCGACACCTGGTGAGGAGGCCATCTGAGATATAGGTCAGAATACACAGAACAGACAAGACGGTGCTATCCACAGTCCCAGGCTGGGTGTCAGCCTCACCCCATGGCAGGGGAGGCCCAGGGACAGAGACCTCAGCTACAAGTCTCTGAAGGGCATTGTGGAACCTGGTTGAAGGGCAGTACCCTGAAGCCAAACTACACAGGTTTGTATCCCAGCTCTGACAGCTCCTACCAGGTCACACTGAGCCAGTGTTTGACTGCTCTGAGCCTCAGTTTCCTCATCTGAAAAAAGAGTGATACTGAATAACATCCACCTCAACGTGTTATTGCAAATATTAACTAATGCATATAAAGTGCTGGCAAAGTAGTTGGCCCACAGAGCATGTAGTCATTGTTAGCCATTCCTCATTATAACTCAGCATCCCAATGTTGCTATAAATCTCTTGATAGTTTAATGCTTGGATTTATTGTTATTGATTTCCAACTCAAGTCTCTTCCTCCTCTGAACCACCTTGCAGATGTCTGCCAAGTTGAACTTTCTAAAAAGTCTCTTCTATCAGTTTATTTCTCTGCTCAATAACTTTTAATGGCTCCCTACCTCCAGGAATATGCCTAAAATTCTCAGTCTAATTTGAAAAACTCTTCTATAATCTGGCTCTAACCTGCTTTTCCGATCTTCTGCTCCAGATAGACTGGTAGCCCTCTTCTTCGTATCACATACCTGATACATATTTTTATTTCACTCTCCATATACATGCTACTAGATACACAATAAGTGGTTGGTAAGCACTCATGTTATTTCTGCTCTGGCAGCCTGGAATATGGATGTTTATGTCTGATTATGGCAGAGAATCCCAAAGGTTGCGGTCTAGCCAGAGGGAAGGTTTACACAGCAAATTCAGTCTGACCACAGAAGATGCTGAGAAACTCAGCAAGCATAACAAGAGTAAGCTAAGGCCTGTAGCATAGATCACCCACAATGTTTAGTCTCAGATGTGCTCAGGAATAAATATAACATATTAAAGTTATTTTTAAAATAATAGCCCTATGGAGGAGTTTAGAGAGAAATTCTAAGTGAGAGATCTAAAAATAAGGCTGTAGAGCCCTACAGGATTTGAAAAAGTGATAGTTGGATCCTTGCTTAAATATCCCCATTATAAATCTTATTCATTCAAACTATTTCCCAAAGGGGCACCCACTTTAATAGGAATTTATTTTGATTTATTTATATGAAACAACAAAGTAATCTCTCCTTCTCATCAACAAAAACTTCCGCCCCATTCACAAAACTGACTTAAAACTCACTGTTATGATGGTCTGCTTCCTCTATGGTGCCACTGGGGATAGGGGAGGATGTAGCACACAGGCAAGCATGCTTGGGATTAAGGAGAGGCCCTGAGTGGGGTGCTGATAACTCCTGAGGTCGGGAGGGGAACTCTTCAAGTGTTTACCACTAGCTCTCCAGTGAGGAAGCCAACAGCAGCCCCCCTGACAACTGACAAGATGAACATCTTCCTTCCAATGTCTTGGTTTCACGGCCATTGAAAAAGGACAAGAAAAAAAAAGGAATCTGACATAATTTTAGAACTATAGCTTCCCCTGTATAAAGCCACTTTTAACAAATAAGGACAGCCCGAAAACATAGACCTTCAATTTTGTGCTCTTACTAGCTAGCCCTCACAAATTGGTAGCCCGAATATAGCTCACAGATATGTTTTGTTTGGTCAGAACTTTGGTTTTACCTTTTTTCTTTTCTAAATGTCTTTACACTGGATATGTTCCCTGCAGTGTGACACAGGCCTCACCACACACGTGGTCTTACATCATCTCAAATTATGTTATCTACTAGTCTCTGCCTGGAGGCATTTGAGTTTGCAGTTTCTGCTGGAATTTACCCTTTTTGTCTGATGGCTTCTTATGAATGGACTTCAGTGATAACAGTTGGCATGCACCCTCACACACATGTCATTTCCCTTCTACCTCTGCACCTCCTTCTCTCCAAGACTCCATAAATGCATACTTAGTACCTTTTTTAAACAGGCCATGGCACAGGTCCTTGGAGGGTTTTTTTTTAAAAATCACCCAATGAAAAGGGGCCGCTCCTGCTTCCCACTCACCAGTACTGCTTATCTCAATCCTCACTTTACCCACACCACTCAACTTGGGCTAAAGGCAGTTGGGATTTCCAGGGCTCGGATTCTGATTTGATGCCGAAAAACCAAGTCATTGAATTTGCCATCTATGTCTTTCGGCTTTAGAGAGTGGCAAGTTAGAATCTTTGTTGCTCCCAGCTTTGAGCCTGCTGAGACCTCACAACCATCTCTGTAGCACCACCTCCCTGGTCCAGCTCATCAAGAGTGAAGTGGCCTTTGTTGCTTTGGGTTTCACCAGAACATTTCATGGTAAGTAAAATGCCTGGCATTCCATTTCTTGGCCATGGAAAGAGGAAGGACAGAGTAATCCTTTGACATAAACGGGACTCATCCAGTAAGTAGCCACAGGCAAATGCTGGCAACATATAATTAGCCAGCTGGTCATCTCTATTTAAATCCACCCTCTTCTCTAACTGCCAAGCTTTGAAGAATTAAATATTTTAGCATACCAGGCATAGTTCAAAACCAGATATTTAAAATCTGTTTTCATGTTGTCTCCTTTCTCCTTTGCCAGTTTCATGTCCAAACTGGGGTCAAGTCAGTTAATACTTCAAATAAAAAAGTGCTGAAGCTTTTGGTGGGAGCCAGTGATGAAGTCAATCTAAACTTTCCTTGAACTCTTGCTCAAGAAGAAAACTCCTTGAGTCTTAATTATCTTTGGAACTGGAATGTACAGAACCCATCTCACAGTCTAGTCCGCCTTCTTCAGTAGGACAAATATTTTTGCTTTTGGCCTGCATTGCAAAAGATATGCCTGGTTATCAAAACAGACCCAAAGCATGCATAAAGTAACTGGAAACCATGGCTGAGCTAGACAAGGCCCAGTTCTTATCTCTTTTTGCCTTTATAAATCCTAATCTCTTGTTCAGTAGCCTAGGAAGTAACAGCAGCCATTCCTTGAACTTTGATATATCCCACATCCTAGGTACCCCCATTTCTTTTGAATCAGCCTTTCCACATGCCAACTCCTCCGTGGCTTTCTCCTGGGATTGTAATGTGTTTACTTAATACAACTAAACTCAGAGGATATGGTACTTATCAAATCAAAAGCATTTCAAGTCATTAATTTTTCCAACCCCAGCCCACCCCCTATCCCCACCCCCGCTGACATTCAAGTCTGAGAATCTCCATAATCTTGGACTTTCTTGAGCAAGAAGTTTATAGTAAGAGATCACAGGCATAAGGGTTTAGTCTCTTATCATGGAAATATTAAGATTCGGTCTGATATCCTTCTCTGGCTAAGCAGTAGATAGTTAGGTCATTTGAAATTTCAGGAAAAATGATTCCCACAAAGAAAGAGCTGATGGAAAGTATTCTACCTTGGTACATTCATTTACTGAAATAATTTCCAATTTTGTTATTATTAATTACTCATCCTAGTGAGCAATAAATTAAACCTTTTTAAAATTCTAATTTCAAAGAGAAATGACAGAATATCTTCTTTTATTCAGCAAACCTGAGAATCATAGATTACATATCACATTTACCATATAAGAACTTATGAGAATTTAATCTTTGCCAAATATTCTACCCCTTCTTAAGGACTTTATCTGTCAAAAATTAAAATGCATGATTAGGACAACTATAAAGTATAGCTTGATGTATTTATCACAGATCCTATGAAAACCACTCATTTTTTTCTTATATGGTTTCTAGAGAAAAAGCAAATCCTTCGCTTTTGCTTTTTTTTTTTTTTTTTGCCTGCTCCATACATATACATCAGATAAAATCTCTGATGTATATGTATCTGGTGTCAGATGCTAAGCAGAGTCCACATTTTAAAGAAAACCATATATTCTGTTATTAAACAGCTTGAGACAAGATGGAAGCTATTTGGTCAACTTCAGCAAACTACTCTTCTTTACTAAACCTACATTTCTATCTTCCATGCCCAGCAACATTGCCAGATTTCTGAAATCCAGTTTCTCTTCCTTTCTTGTTTGTAGTATCCATCTGGTGGCTCTCCATGTTCCTACCCAGCTGTGCTTCCTGGATCCAGTTTGAACCTGTTCCCTGCCCCTGGCTGCACAGGGTCAATTATGTCTCAAGTGGCCTCTCTTCCTGGTCATTACATTTCACTGGTGCCTCAGCTTGTTATGGCCATTTCACACAGTATCTATGCTATAACTATATATAACTATGTAACTCTCTCTGTATATAACAATACTTTCTGTTGTGGGTTGAATTGCATCCCCAACCCAAAAAGATGATCCTGATACTAAGCCTAGTATCTATGAATGAGATTTATTTGGAAATGTAATCTTTGCAGATATAATTAAGATGAATTCAGTCTAGTTTAGGGTGGGCTCTATATCCAATAGCCGTGTCCTTAGAAGAAGAGGGAAATTTGGACACCAGGGCTTAGAGACACACAGAGGGAGAAATGCATGTTAAGATGGAAGCAGAAGATGGATATTCCAGTGCACATCTAGGAGAGCCCAGGATTGCTGGCAACCAGAGGGCTGAGGGAGGCAGGAAACAGCCTCTTCCTCAGAGCCTTCCAGAAGGACCCAAATGTTACCAACATTTTGATTTTAGACTCCTAGCCTCCAAAATTTTTAGAAAATAAATTTTTGTTAAGTGTCCAAGTGTGTGGTTTTTTATTGTGGCAGCCCTAGGGGACTAATACAATTTCTCTCACACTTTTTGAGAATTACTCAGTTCATTTAACAAACATTTATTCATCACCTACTTTCTGCCAGGGGCTCTGCTAGGTGTTGTGAAAAGCATCAAAAATAAAGCATAGTTTCTACTGCTCCAAGACTCCTAAGCCTGGTGGGGAGAGAATGCCACATGATAAGTACAGGAAAGGAGGCCCCCACAGGCTATTGAGAAAGCAGGGAGGACACGTATTCTAGCTCAGGGCTCAGGGAGGGCATCCTGGAAGAGATAATGCCTAGGGAGAGTCTTGAAGGATGTACTCCCCAGAGGAAATCTGCAAGCAGGAGGAAATAAACAGCTTCTCCTCTTCCACACCCATCTTGAAGAGCAGCTTGTTCCTGCAGCAAAAGGAGTTGAAATGGAAAAATTAAAGCCACGCTGCACCACATTATGATCTTCTCTGGGTGCTTTTCCACAGCCTGAAGTTTCTTGGCAGTTTGGCTCTGTGGGAGAAGAAACAGATCCATTTCTTCTTAGGCTTGATTTTTGGGAGAAGGGGAAGATCCGTTTATTTTTTTTTACTTTTGTATCTAGAGGTCATACAATTGGAAGGGTTAATGAAATCCCACTTTGCTTTGTCGATAGTATTGCCTTTCAAACAAAAAACACTGGACTGAGGGTGGCTCTGTGGTAGAACACTTACTTGCCTAGCATACACAGGCCCTGGGTTTGAGCCCCAGACTATGGGGGTAGGGAGAGGTAGTAAAACATAAACTGCTTTGAATCCAGATTCATTTAAAGAGAGTCAGGTGTAGACACTTTCAGAAAGAAATTTATTGAGTATTTCCTATGTCAGAAGTTACATATGCACACAGGAAAACAACCAAAAGATAAAATGATGCACTGATAATTTGGAAAACAAAAACATAGGTAGATGATCTTTTAAAAAGGATGCATAGCCTCACCATCCAGAGGCTATCATCATAGTAATTTTTTGGATTTCATACTAGATTTGGGGAGTTTTGGGTACTGGGAATTGAACCCAGGGGTGCTCATCTACTGAAACACATCTCTAGCCATTTACTTAGGGCCTCACTAAATTGTTGAAGATGGCCTTGAACTTGAGATCCTCTTGCCACAGTCTCCCAAATTGCTGGGATTACAGGCATGAGCTACCACACCCAGCTAGATTGTTTTTTGTGCATAGTTTTTGTTTTTTTTTCTTTTTCTTTCTTTCTTTTTCTCCCTCCATAAGCTATCTTGTATCCAGCCTATTATACACAGTATTAGAGCATAAATATTTTTTCTAGGCCTTTAGAAACTCTTTATAAACTTAATTTTAATGACTATAAAATATTTGGTTGTACAGATGCCCCCAGTGTACTTAACCAGCCTTTGAGTTGGCCATTTAGGTTAGCTCATAACTTTTAAAATAGCCTTAAGATAAACTTAATAAGTTAAGTGGAGATTTTAAATAATTTCATCATTATTTAAATAATTTCATCATTATTTTTATCTTATTATGTAAAAAATCATTTTATTATCAGGAAATTGACTTTAAAAAAAAAAAGACCAAGACTTGGACAATTTCAGCAAGTATCTCTCTCCCACCTCTAACCCCCCACTCCCATAAATATTTTCCTTTCATTGGATTATAGCTTTCTATTGATGGACAACTCATCTTCTAGTGACTTGGTAGAGCTAGATGTGAAGCAATAAGTACTCTGAGGCCTTAGCCCCACTCCTTGGACTGAATGAATATTGGCAAAGTCTCCCTGTTGTTCAGGCCTAGGGTGAGGGTTTCAGTTCTGGCCCAGGATCTGCTTTGCTCTCTAAGACATATCCTGTGGGGGTCACTCAGGTTTGCTTTGCTACTAGTCCTGCTCATACAACTTTGCTTTTTTTTTTTTTTTAAATCAGTCCTTATTTTTTTCTAATTTCTATTATAGTAATTATCTTAGACCATTTGTGCTGCTATAACAAAATACCTCACACTAAGTAATTTATAAAGAACAGAAAGTTATTCCTCAACATTCTGGAGTCTGAGAAGTCCAAGATTAAGGTACCAGCAAGTTTGGTGCCTGGTGAAAGCCTGTTTCCAAGATGGTGCCTTCTTGCTGTGTCTTCACGTGGCAAAAAAAGGAAAAAACGTGACCTCCCATGGCAGAAGAGGGAAGGTTCTCTGAATCCTCTTTTATAAGAGTATTAATCCAGTTCATGAGGGTGGAAGCCTCCCAGCCTGATCATGTGCCAAAGGTCCTACCTGTTAATACAATCACCCTGGGGTTTAAATGAATCCAGATTCATTTAAAGAGAGTCAGGTGTAGACACTTAAGAATCTGGAGAGACACATACATTTAAACCACAGCATTAGCCAAACTACTAACAATATTCCCTGATACCCTAGACCTTGCCATGAATCTCATCTGATCCATGATACACAAACTCCTTAACCTGTGTTTATTTACCTGGGCTCTTGAGAATCACTTACCTGTGGAGACACAAAGCTACTTCTTGAATCACTGTTGCTAGATGTTGCTGTGCCCCGACCCTCCAAGCTCAAACTTTGCTATTGAGTAGGGCCCTGCCTACCAAAGTATGCATCTTGCCACCACAGTAAGCAGTGCTAGTAGCAGTAAACCCCACCCGCATTCTAACTTGCAGTAAATGAACAAGGTAGCACAGCAGCCACTTTGAAAAACACTTGGACACCAGACCTAGGTATGAGTCCACAGAATCAAAAAGCAACATTTTTTTTTCCTCCACAATTCTTTCGGCAGCAAAACCTAGCTGCTCTCGTTTCCTGTGGCTGCTGTAACAAGCTATCACAAAGTTGATGGCTAAAACAATAGAAATATATTCTCTTACAGTTCTGGAGGCCAAAAGTCCAAACCTTATTTCACTGAGCCAAAATCCAGGTGTCTGAAGGGCTGCACTTATTCCTGAGGCCCCAGGGGAGAATCCTTCTACCTTTTCCAACTCCTAATGGCCACAGTGTTGCTTGACTTCTGGCCACATCATGCCAATCTGTCTGCTTTGGAGGATGCGTTGTATTTTTCCTCTTCCATGTATCAAATCTCCCTCTGCCTTCCTTTTACACTGTTACATGTGATAGCAGTTAGGGCCCACCTGAATAATCCAGGATCATCTCCTGTGTCAGACTCCTTAACTCAGTCGCATCTGCAAAGACTTTTTCCTTATAAGGTAACATTTACACATCTCGGGACCTGATATCTTTGGGTGGCCATTATTCAGCCTACCACAGCGACCTAAAAGAAAATGAGGCTATTTATGATCTTTACCTAGCCCTCTTAATGTGAAGAGTCATGTCTCACTAAAGAAATATTCATGTGTGGGATGACAGGGTACTGCTCCAGAGCTTAATAGGGAGGCTGAGTAATATGCAATATAGGCACGGTTCTTCCTTCTAAAATTCAGACAAAGTCTGCATCATTCTGAAACACACTTGGCCCCAAAGTCTTCAGACAAAGGTTTGTGGTTTTAAATTCCCAGTCCTTGTCATCTGCATAATATTTTGCAGCCCTTTCACCAACACATCACTCTTGTAAGGTAAGAAGACTTAGTATCATTACCCCTGTTTTAAGAGACAAAAACTTGAGGGTTGAGTATCTTGCCAGGGTTCCCATATTAGTCAGTAGCAAAGACTAATTTTCGCAGAGTTCATCAGAGATGCTTCCCCCAGAGAGAGGCAATCTGAAGCCAATTACTCTTTAAAGCATACCATTTAAGTATTTTTACTGCTGAAGGTTAGAAATAGCTTTCTGAATCCTGTCAAATGATAAAATAGATAGACCCTGAGCCAAGCTTCAACAAAGGAGACAGGAAAGGCACAAGAAAATATTGTCTAGAAACTAAAGGCAGCTACGAAGGCCATATACTTATTGATTTACCTTTTTAAACTCTAATTGCTTTAATTTCTATTTATGCATTGTTTAGTTCGAAGATGTGGTTGGGGGGAGAACTGCACTCATATAGAAATTTACACTTTGTTGCAGGTTGATTGACACATCATTTATAAACTGAGGATAATAATGCTTCCTTTCTAGGATTTTCATGAGAATTAAATGACAGTATGTGAAGTGCCTAATACGGAGCCTTAAGAAGCATTAGCTAGGGGCTGGGGATATGGCTCAAGCAGTAGCATGCTTGCCTGGCATGTGTGCGGCCCGGGTTCGATCCTCAGCACCACATACAAACAAAGATGTTGTGTCCGCCAAAAACTAAAAAAAAATAAATAAATATTAAAATTCTCTCTCCCTCAAAAAAAAAAAAAAAGAAGAAGAAGAAGAAGCATGAGCTACCTTCCCCCTCTCCTTCTTTTCATGCTCCTCTTGGCCTCCTATCACCTTATTCCAGTCCAACAAACCAACCTCATAAAGCTGAGAAATTCAACATCCCCACTGCCAGGCTGCCAAGTCTGTGTAGAGGCTGCCAATTTAGCATCCTCAGCCTGACCAAGTCCTGGGCAGCACACCCAAGCACACTGTCCCTTTTGGAATTTACCTGCGTCCCTGCCAGCCTCAAACAGGGTTGATGCATAATCCTCTCAAGCCATCCCTCTCCCCTTGTATTTCCATTCCCACATCCCCATGGTACTCTACCTCCTCTATAAGCAATACAAATAAAATTTGGATAGTATGCCAGAGGACTTGTGTTTTAAATACAGAGAAGATTTAATAGGGTGTTATCAAATTTCTTCTTTTCCTTCAAGCCCTATATTATCCCTTAATTACCATGTACAAACATCTAACCAACCCTGGCATCAAATTTCCATGTTTACTGGACGAGGTGACACAAGCCTGTAATCCCAGCTACTTGGGAGGTTAAGGTAGGAGGATGGCAAGTTCAAGACTAGCTCCAGCAACTTAGATCCTGTCTGAAAATAAAAAATAAAAAGGGCTGCAGATGTAGCTCAGGGGTAAAGTGCCCCTGGGTTCCCTCTCCAGTATTGGAGGAAAAAAAAAATTTCCATGTTCTCTTCAACTGTAATCAACATTTCCACTCCACCTAAGTCATGCACTCCAACAGCCTCATCCAGAGTCTTCTCCCACAAAATCCCATTCTATCTCCTGCAACCGCTTCCATCTAGAATTATGAGCAACAATATCCAAGAGTCTCCATTCCCTCCAGTTCCCTCATACCCACACTCTATATTTGTAGACTGTCTTTAATCTGTCATTGGATTTCATTTATTTTTTCTTTTGGAGAAGAAAGGAAGGGTTCTGTAGTTCACTATGTTACCAGTCTACACATGCTCTTCCTTGACTTCTCAAACTGAGACTAGACCAATCCCATGCTGGCCTTACTTCTGCCCTATCCAACCTCCAAGCCTGTGGCCCATGATGGATCCCCAGATATGATGTATTTTCTACATGCCTCACTCCATTGCATACCTGTTCTTCTAACTACTTTGTACATGACAAAACTCCTACCCTGGGCCATTCCCACGGAATATCTCCTCCGCCTACTACTTGGACCGCTACCTTCTAGAGAAAAATCTCAAAACCTTGTCCTATTTTGCCACTCGTTAATATATTCGACAAGCTCTTCTTTTCCCTTATGCTGGTGGACAATTATTTTAATTCCATTGATCAGCAATTTCCCCCAGTCTCCTAAGCAATTAATTACTCCCTAATTTCAACACTCATCTTAAATCCCTAAGCTACATTTTCTCCCTTCATTCTCAGCATATGGCTTTCTCTCTCCATGGAGAAATAACGTTAAAGCAATGATTACCTGCCTCAGTATCCCAACTACTAACTTGCCCATATTTGCCACAATTTCTGGCTTCAGGAAGTAAATCATCACACCTCTTGTTCAAAGCAAAGCCCTCCACCTGTGCTCTTGATTCCAATCCTCTGTCTGTCCCATTGATTATCCCTTCTTATACACCCATCCTTCCCTCTCCAGTAGCTCCTTCTCTTGGTCTATAAACATTCTCTAGTGACTTCCATTTACAAAAAGAAGAGGAAGAAGAAGAACTGTTTGATCCTAAGGACAGCTACTGTCCTTTCTCTTGCTTCCCCTTCTTAGCTAAGCTTCTTGTACTCCTTATTCTAATTCCACTTCCTCACCTTTCAACAACCCTCCATAGAAATCTGTTCCATATAATGCTACCAACAGCCTCCAATTTCTAATCCCAAATGGACATTCCCGAGTCCTTAGTTGTTTGGACTTCTCTGCTATTTCTCTGTTGACCCCTGCCTCCTTTGTGAACTTTCCTCTCTCAATTTCTTTGGAAATACAAATATGGTAGTAACTAACACTTAAGTGGTCATAAATGTCCAGTGGTGAAAAGGATGAGTTCACCCTTGAAGAAAGAACAGTTAAAAAGAAACCTCTGTATTAATGCCCTCTTTGAGCTATGCCCCTTTTCCTTTGGCCAACGTACCAATCTTAACCTCCCCAAGAAGAGAACTTCAGTACATGCTTCCCAAATGTCACCCTTTCCAAGACTTGTATGAATTCTTTTGTTCAAATCCTGAGTGTGGACTGTGCCACCAGATACCCACAGCTAGGCCTGAAATGGGGCAGGGGCAGGCTGTTCACATAAGTGTGGGCAGAACTTTGATATGCAGATTGGGGTAACGTCGCACTTGCAATAAGATCCTTCATAGTATGGGCTGCAGCCAATTATGAGAAGAAAAGGGAGTAAGCATGGTAGTGGCTATTTCTTTTTCTTTTTTAAAATAATTTTTATTTGTTCTTTTCAGTTATACATGACAGTAGAATGTATTTTGACATATCATACATACATGGAGTGTAACTTCCCATTCTTGTGGTTGTACATGATGTGGAGTTACACTGGTCGCATATTCATATATAACATAGAAAAGTTATGTCTGATTAATTCTACTGTCTTTCCCATTCCCATCCTCCCTCCCTTCCCTTCATTCTCCTTTGTCTAATCCAATGAACTTCTATTCTTTCCTCCTCTGTCCCCTCATTTTATGTTAGCATCCTCTTATCAGAGAGAATTCAGCCTTTGGTTTTTTTGGGGACTGGCTTATTTCACTTAGCATGATAGTCTCCAGTTCCATCTGTTTACCAGCAAATGCCATAATTTCACTCTTCTTTATGGCTGAGTAATATTCCAATGTATGTGTGTGTGTATGTGTGTGTATGTATATGTGTTTGTGTGTGTGTATATATTCATTCATCTATTGAAGGGCACCTAGGTTGGTTCTATAGCTTAGCTGTTGTGAATTGAGCTGATATAAACATTGATGTGGCTGCATCACAATAGTATGCTCATTTTAAGTTCTTTGGGTATATATCTAGTAGTGGAATGCCTGGGTCAAATGGTGGTTCTATTCCAAGTTTTCTTAGGACTCTCCATACTACTTTCCATAGTGGTTGCACTAATTTGCACCTCCATGAGCAATGTATGAATATACATTTTTCCCCACATCTTCACCAACATTAATTGTTACTTGTATTCTTGATAACTGCATAATGACTATTTCTTCCCATGCTGCTTCTTTTCAACATGAAACTCCAGTATTCAATTGCAACATGGAACTCCAAGGAGTAGGAGAATTCTAAATTCAAACATGAAGTTCCAAGTTATTATGAAACTATATTTTTCAAGGTTGGAGAGTAAAACATATTATTTAATGGTGTATTAGCTTGGTTAATAACTTTTTTATATAAAAATATCTTTAACTTGAAATCTTCTTTAATGGTACTTAGCAAAGTGTACAATTTTAGGTTTTCAGGTCTTTGAGAATAAAACTATTTTGGTCTTTTTAAAAAGATTTTACAATTGTAGCAAAATATATTTAACAAAGTGGAAATCTTGACAATTTTTAAATGTACAATTCAGTGACATTAAATACACACACATTATAGTGCTATCATTACTATCATCTGTCTTTTCGTATTCAAAACTGAAACACTGCATACATTAAAAATAATTTCCCCGGGCTGGGGTTGTGGCTCCGTGGTAGAGCACTTGGCTCGCGTATGGGAAGCACTGGGTTCAATCCTCAGCACCAAATAAAAATAAATTAATTAAATAAAGGCATCGTGTCCATCTTCAACTAAAAAAAAAAATTTAAAAATTAAAAAAACCTTCCCATTTTACTTATCATAATGTCCCCAAGGTTGATCCATGTTACAGTTATGTGTCAGAATGTCCTTTATAAAGCTAAATAGTATTCCGTTACGTGCATATGCCACATTTTGTTTACCTATTCATCCATCAGTGAACTCTTGGGTGACTTCTACATTTGGGCTACTGTGAACAATGCTGCTGTGAACATGGGTGTACAAATATCTCTTTGAGTCCCTTGATTTGGAACTTTTAAATATTTCAACATAGAGCACATGGCCTCCATTTGTGCTCTTGCCCTAAGCTGCACAACGTTGGGGCAAGCCTGTGTAGGAACTAAGAATTCCTATTTACAAAAGACAGCAACTAGCTTTCACCTTAAGGGCCAGCTCCTGTGTCCCCCTACAACCTTCCACATACATCTGCACTGAAGAGTCAAGCAGGGAGGAATCCTAGTCATCGGTGATGTCTGCCATGGCCACACCTGACACTTTTCTTAATGGGGTCACATTTCTTCATTTCATGTGGGAGAAAACTGGGGTCAAGACAGTTAAAATACTTTCACACTCTTTGAGGAGCAGGACAGAATGAAGACTCAGATTCCCTGATGCCAGGTCTGAGCATTTGTGTTTGTAATGTTGGAGGTGGGACAACTCCGTCCCCAGAAGGCACAGAGAAGAAATTGCTTCTCTGGCTTCTCACAGAGCTGTTGGGCTTGCTTAGAAAGAGGGTATCACAGAATGGAATGATTAATTCAAAAAGATGTCATGTGAGAAAAATTCAGTAACTGGGGTTTTCTAACAAAGCCAATAGTGTTCTGAATTATGGAGAAATTATTCTGGCTTGATTTTAATGAAAAGGATATGAACAATCAGTTTGGAGACATGAGGAAATGTTTTAATAGCCAGACTGAGTTTGAGGAATTTAAATGAGGATGAACTAGACTGATCTTAGAAATGGGCTGTTAGAGAAATATATAAGCTGATACTTAATGTCAGTCACAAGACATGAGTGATAAACATGAAGTGAGCAGAAAAGATGACGGACAATGGCCTGGAACCCGTATCTGTGGCTGACCTTCAACAAGATAAAGCCCTTAATTACTCTAAACTTCAGCTTCCTCATTTGCAATACAGAGGCAATAGTATCTACCTTCATTATTGCTATGATAATTAAAGATAATGAGATAGAACAGCAAATGCAGAAAGCAGGCATCCATCTGAGTCATTAGTTATGTAGAATCTGTACCATTCAGTTAGTCACAAGATGACATTTTACTAAGCATCTGTTAGGCACCAACCATAAATGGGGTAGGAGGGTCCCAGTTACCCATCAAGGAGGAGAATGCAAAATCAAGTACCAGTAAGATAGAGCCAGTAGCCACCTCACTAGTTTATAAGCCTCTTTTTGCACATTCAAGTGTGTTGCCTCTGGAAATCTCTTGACCCTGAAAATGTTTCCAGTCTTCTTTGTGGGAAGCCACACAAATCTCTGAGGACAATTCCAACAGACCGTGCCTTGTTTACTCTCAAAAGCAGTTCAGTGCCATGGTTAGATACACATGATACAGCAGAAATTTGAAAATGTACTACTTGGATTCAACTTTCAGCTGTGCCACTAGTAGATGAGTCAGTACTTACCTTCATATACCATACCTCAGACTCCTCATCTGTAAAACAGGCATAATGACTCCTCATCTGTAAAATGAGCATAATGATAATACCTCTTCTCAGAATTGATAAGAGGTTTAAATGAACTCATATGTTAATGTAGCTATGGTAGGTCTAGCACATGCTCAGTACTCTATATATATAAATAAGATATTTATTATCATTGATATCTAATATTCTCCTTTTCCATTACAAACCGAGTATTGCTTAAAAAGGCTATTGGGTGAAGAATCTCAAAACTATAGTGCTAAACATGTAAGCAAATTGTAGATATAAAGAAAAATCTGATACCCACCCTGGCACCAATGAACATAGAGTCAAACTTCTCCATGAAAACCTGATTCAGCCCCAAGTGGACCAGCTCTTCACCTTCAGTCTGAAGGTTAAGAAAAACAACTGCAAGTTTAGAATGAAAACGCTCTTCAAATCCTTTGCACCAGTGATTTCCCCTTCTGGCAAACCATCCTAAGGTAAATTAACTCCTAAGGGGTAAATGTTAAATATTTTTGTATCAGGAATTTAAACTGGAGCTCAAACAGAGGCATCAAGACATAACAGTTGGTGCCTTTCAAAGGAAGTATAAGTCCGAACACGATTTTAAAAGAGTTAGCTAAACATTGGTTCTGTAACTCTTTTGAATTCCTGACTCACATTGAAGAAATAAAAAAGGCTGAAGACGAGTGAGGAAAAAGAGGGTGTGGGGAGAGAATTCCCTGGGAAGAAATTATACTGTGTGTTCCTCTTCCCCACCAAAGTGAGGAGAATGCTTTCCTTCCTTCTCCAGAAAGAGAACTCAAAGGGACTGTTTTTAAAAGCTTGAGATGTGCCTCTGCCCTTGAAGGCACTGGGACTGGTTTTTAACACATGTGGGGGGGAAAAAAAGCGACTGGGAACAGGGAGAAGAGTTTTGTCTAAGCATACCAGGAACCAGATGCTGGTTCCCTATGAGAACGGCCTGCCTGGGGTTCTGTTGATAAGCAACGCTATCCAAGACCACAAGGGAGACAATGATAGGACCCAACAGAGAAAGTCTGTATGAATAGTCTGCTGGAAGACAACAGGTGCACTGGAGATCAGCCGGCCCAGGGAGGATCACCATTCCCATCAAGGGTGCCCCTCCCTAGAGTCAGCTGCCACCTGCAGCCCATATGACTGTGCCAGGTAAGACCTTTCCCATCCCACCAAGAAGCCAAGCACACCTGCCACTGGCCTACTGGGGATGGGCTCTCCTACCTTTACATGGAGATTATAATGTGGCTTCCTCTTTGAGACTGGACATTTTCACTTCTGAATGAAGATTCTGAGACTTAAAGCAACTTTATATTAAATACAAAAAAAAAATCATGGGGCTGGAATTGTGGCTCAGCGGTAGCACGCTCGCCTAGCACATACAAGGTGCTGGGCTCGATCCTCAGCACCACATAAAAATAAACAAATAAAATAAAGGTGTTGTGTCCAACTACAACTAAAAAAAAAATTTTTTTTAAATCACAAGCCCACCAAAGTTTTCATTCAAAATCAAGGAAATACTCTCCTTCTATGAATGAATTTTTTTCAAAGTCTAAATTTTGAGAGAAAAAACTATGACTGCCTTCTGATTATTTCCTAAGTATCCAATTTTTTTCAAATGTGCCATTTTCATGTTTTGTAATGTAATTTTGATATGGAGTGGTGCTATATTGCCCAGACTGGTCTTGAATTTGTGACCATCCCACCTCAGTCTCCCACGTAGCTGGTACTACAGGTGTGGACCACCTCATTGACTTACATGTTCTTCCTATACAATATAGAAAAACTAAAAATCAATAAAGTATCAATTAATAGGAAAATAATTTATGATACAGAAGAACTATATTTAGCTTATGCCTTAAAGGATGTATATGTAAATTATTAAATTAAAATTCAGAATATGAAATGATATATGTAGTATGAATATGAACATATAAAATATGTATGTTTTACATAATAAGCATAATCATACACACACATAGTAAAAAGATTGGAAAGCATACTGAATTTACTACAGACAGTGTTCATTACATTTCTCAGTGTCTCCTACTGAAGATTCATATGTGAATATTTTAGTTTTAGTGTTATAAAAAGTGGTTTCTTGGCATATGCAGTTGTCTATTTTGTTAATGGAACATAGTTAACTAATCATCTTCTCTAATCAATCACACCATGAGAGTTATTACATCTGTATTTTCCTTTACTGTGGTTCTTACATCTTTTATGCTTTTCTTGAACATCCTTTTGCAAACCATTTAAAATTAATTGTGGAAGAATTAAATGAAATGTACAATATAATAAAGCTTTCCTTTTATTAAAAAAAAAGAGCTAGGCACAGTGGTGCAGGCCTATAATCCCAGCTGCTCAGAAGGCTAAGGCAGGAAGATCACGAGTTCAAAGCCAGCCTCAGCAAAAGTGAGATGCTAAGGAACTTAGTGAGACCCTGACTCTAAATAAAATACAAAATAGGGCTGGGGATGTGGCCCAGTGGCCGAGTGCCCCTGAGTTCCATCCCTGGTACCTCACCCTCCAATAAAAAGAAGCACACTATAAGTTAAAAATGACTATTTTAAGGTGGCATAAAGCAAGAATATTTATTTTCTTGAATATACTCCTCTATATTTTCCAGTTTGTCTCCCTTTCTTTCCCTACCTGCTCCAGACCTATGTCTCAGTCACACTGTGCAATGGCAATGCTTAACCGCTGGCAGTCAAGAAGTCAGTTGATACCCTGGTATGGCCACTTGTTCAATATTTTGCAAACTGTGTTCTGTAAACTATTAATTCCAAGACTTCCCACTGCTGCCAAGGAGCCTCACCCCACTCATCTTATGCAAAGAAAGATAAAATGAAGCAAAAATAGGCCTATGATTGATAGGTACAATGCAATACACATTAATGCAATGCACTTTCACATATACAGTATTTTTAAAAAAAAAAGAAAAGAAATTCCTTGAAATCTGTTTAACTCAGGACTTTCCCACACTTTGTTTTGACCAAACACAATGGTTAAAACAAAACAAAACAGAATGAAAATATTAGCAGTTTAAGCAAATAGGGTCTGGGGAATGCCACCCTGATTTCTAGCTCACCAAAGGAGCAACAACTTCAATTAGAAGGTCATTGCTAAGAGGGCTGGGGATATAGCTCAGTTGGTAGAGTGCTTACCCTGCCTCACATGCACAAGGCCCTGGGTTCAATTCCCAGCACAAAAAAAAAAAAAAAAAGGTTATTGCTAAGGAACTGGGTGGTTCTAGATGGTCACTCCATTCTTTTCAGTGAATCTTCCTGACATAAATCTTGCTTCTTTGCCCATTAATAGAAGACAGGAGAAACTGCCCACTGCTGCCAAGGAGCCTCTCCCCACTCATCTTATGCAAAGACAGATAAAATGAAGCAAAAATAGGCCTATGATTGATAGGTACATCGACGAAGTCAGAGGACTTTTAGAAGCCAATTATAGCTTGGAGAGTTCTCTGGACTTTATTACTTTATACCTCAATGCTTTATCATATTGAGGGCAATTTCTCCACTATCTTTCTGGTAAATGCCATTATTTATCTTGTGAAAATCCAAAGTCGAATGGCCTTAAATGAACCTTATAACTGTTAGAACCCTAGCACCACAGGCAGGAAGTAAAGTTGTGTAGTAGGAAAGAAGATGAATAATTATCTAACCCTATAAATTTAGGAATATGACTCTCCTGTTTCTTAAAGTTGGCTGGAAGCCATGAGTCCCTAACTCCTATCCTGTTGACAAATCCCCAAGAAGTCATTGCCAGGGCCAAAGTACCTAGGGCAACATAAAAATCTTCAGAGTCACCAGTGCAGAGGGAGATCTACACAGGGCCCGGACCCCTTAGAGCACCTGATAGGGCTGTTTGCCAAACCATTTCCCACAGTGAACCCACTCACCAACCTAAAGTCTTCTACAGGAATTTATGGATTGCTTGGGACTTCCTCACATACACCCATACTTTAACCCTTTTGAATACACAACTTCACTTCTTCTGAGTATAAAAGGGCCAAATTTTGTATTCCCTGACATATTTAAAGGGCTGTTATTATGTGTCTGTTTGTTTAAGGAGAGAGGTATAATTTCACCATATTGTGCTTAAATTTTTCTTCTTATATAAGTGTGATATTTATCGTATCCAATTTTTAATGTTTCTTAGGCACTAATATCTTCAAACATCAGCTTTAACATCCAAGTTCCCACTTTGGAAACTGAGCAGGAAAAGTCCCAAGTGATAAGCATTAGCAGATAAACGCTCATATCCAGAGGAAACTGGAGACACTTTTAAGACCAGCTGGAAATCATTTCATAAACATATGGGAAGTGTTTTCTTTTATAATCTATATTTCATTTAGGGCCATGTGATTGATAGTTTAAGGTTCAAACAAAGTAAATGAGCAATAGAATACTGTGGCTATGGAGCAGGGGGAAATGTTAAGTTAAAAAAAAACACACAAAAAGCATAAATAATATATAGATCACTCAATATGATCTACCAAGTCCCCCAGAATTACTAAAATCATTGGTTATTCATGGACCCATTTACAAACCACTGTCTTTCCTTCCTTCTAAATGTGTTCTGTATGAATAACAGAAAGTCCATGTTCTTCCTGTGATAGTCTGGTTAATTCAGAGATTTAGTAATTTTCCTAATGGAAAAAAAAATGAAATTCACAAAAATTGTTCACTGACTACCTGGCAAAGGGCCTGAGACCACATTCAGGCTGTGATACACAACATGTTTCTTTGATTTCTTTCTTTTTCAACACACACTGGAGCTCTCCAAAATTGGTTTTGCCTTCATTCCAAACTCTCTTGGCGCAACTCTTTTCTAGGTCCTTGGATGGAGTGAAAGGCGTCTACTGTTGGTGTCTTATCCAAGGAAACAGACGAACATGCTAGAGAAAACATACTAGTGAGAAGATTCAAATGCAAACAATCTAATAGGGACATCATGTGGGAACTTACTTTGATACAAGGTTGAAAGTCTCAAAATGGAGAATGCTCAAATCACAAGGTTTCATAAACCAATTTAAAATACACCATGAGAAGCAGAGAGAAAGAGGTGAGGTAAGTGAATACACTTCAGGTAGGAAACAAACAGGTAGAAGGACCCCACTACCTGAGTCCTAGGACAAACAATGTTCAGACTTCCTGTCTCTTTCCCTGCCATATTAGCCTTCCCCACCAATGACTTAGTTGGGAGGGCCAGAGATAAAGTGATGAGGTTGTAGTAAGGGGACCCAGAGAAAAGGTTCCCTGGGCCAATGACACTCTTGCCCTATCAGAGAAATTCCAGAGCAAGTACACCTGGCCTTTGCTATAGCTTCCTAATTAGCCTGCTGAGCTGCACAAGGTTTTATGTGTGTTTCTTAGACAGTGGACATGCGGGAACAGAATGAATATCAGCACTGTTTCCCCAGTTTGGAGATGACATCACCATCAGCCCAAAGGTGACATGATCAGGATTTGATCCCTTCATCTCTTTCTATCTATATTATTTTTCCCCATAATATGTTCTACTTATTCTATTTTTTCTTTAATGTATTTAATGTATTTCTTTAATGTATTGTTTATTTAATGTATTGTTCAGACTACTGTCTTCAACACATCTTATAAATTCCAGCTTTCTCACAAGCTATTTCCTTACTGAATTACCTAAACTGAACATCCTAGGAATGTCCCCAATACCTCAGGAGCTGCTAGCTCACTTGCTGTACACACTCAGCATTTTCTGCATGCATTTGCTTCTCATTTGCTTTCTTCTGGCAGAAGTGAGTATGTATTACATGTGGACCTTCTTTGTGTCTGTCAGCAGAAGTCACAGATGTCATCACAAGAGACAGTGAACACAGCACAGTCTTCAGAATCTTCTATTTTCCAAATTTTGATTCCTTCCACAAGATTATGAATAATGATTTTAAGGATATTTTGAGTAACCACTTTGGGAGTTTGTCTTGAACTGGGGAAGACTACTATCCTATGAAATCTCTGGGACATGAAACCTTTTCACTCCGATTTTAGATTATTTAGTTAGGCCTATGCAAATAAAATCACCTTGAAATTTTCACTTAGAATAAATCATCTGTACAGGTGAAAAGGAGCCTGGGAGCATCACCCCACTGAGGCGAGTTATAGAACAGAGTATGACCTGGCTAAGGTTCTGGTGATCATGTTGCCCAGCAGTTCTGGCACTGGGATGCCAGAAATAGAATCTTTCCATTGCTGTTTCATTGTGAGATTCAGCCAAGGTATCCACTGTCATCTAGTTTGATGTTTGGGCCATCTATGCAAAAAGGATGGGAAAATCTTCAGAAAGAAAAATAAGAAGGACTTTCAGACTATCTTACAAGAGTCTCCCCAAAGCTTAACTTTCTTCTGTTTGGCAGGGAGGGTGAGGATCAAATCCCAGCTCTCTGACACCTGCTACTGTACGATACTGGGAAAGTCATTTAAACCAGGTATGGTAGTACAGGACTGTAATCCCAGCAACTCAGGAGGTGAAGTCCTCACAAGTGTGAGGCCAGCTTCAGAAACTCAGCAAGACCCTCAGCAATTGAGTGAGGCCCTATCTCAAAATAAAAAATAAAAATGTCTGGGGATATGACTCAATGGTAAAGTTCTCTGGGTTCAATCCCCAATACCAAAGAAAGAAAGACATCTAACTTCTGTGAGTCTTGGGTCTGTTTGTTTTGTTTTGTTTTATTTTCATTTATAAGTTGATAATAATAATAATAATAATACCACCTACCTGGGTTAAGTTAAGATTGAGTGAAATCATTTGCACATGTGGCATTTGTAATTTTTGTAGTCATTGCTATTACAATTGTTGTTGTTGCTGTTATTATTAGCAGGACCAATTTTTAAGTGAGAATTATATTATTTTTGGAGTAGAACTTCTAAAATGCCTATATGCCAATTAGCCAACATCCCAAGTCTCTTCAATGAAATAAAGCACTTTATTTTAGAAATGATAAAAGATCTTAAAATGAGATTATCTCCCTGGAATAGTGACACATTGATTTGAATTCACATAGACTTTAATATCTATTAATGAATTTCCTTTCTGCGTGGAAGTTTTGGAAAGGAATGTGTATTAAGCTTCTCCAAAGAAAGAGAACCTATAACATAGATACATAAAAGATTTATTATGGAAAGTGGCTAACATAATCATGGATGCCAAGATGTCCCATAAAAAAGCTATCTGCAAGCTACAGAACAAGGAAAGCCAGTATTGGCATCAGTCTTAATTCAAAGGCCTGAAAACCAGATCTGATCTGAGGATGGGAGAATATGAATGTCCCAGCTCAAGAAAAGAGAAGAAATTCATCCTTCCTCCATATAATTAGTCAATTTTTTCACCATTGTGACCTAAAGATCTGACAAAAAAAAAAATAAAGGAGATAAAGTTTATTTTGGGACTCATGATTTCAGAAGCCTCAGTCCATAGATAACTACTGACTCCATTCCCCAGGGCCTGAGATGAGGCAGAACATCATGGTGGAAGTATGTGGCAGAGGAAAGCAGGTCAGGACATAGCCACCAAGAAGGACAAAATATATACCTGAAAGGCATACCCCCAGGGACCCATCTCTAGCCATATCCTACTTGTTATTCCCTATAAGTGGATGAACACACTAATCCCACTGTAACTAATCTTCTCATCTCTTAACTTGCTTGCATTGTCTCACACATGAGCTTTTGGGGACACCTCACATTAAACTGTAACACTCCACCTTTTGTTCTGTTCAGATCTTCAGTGAAACAGGATGATGTCTATCCATCTTCTTTACTCAGTTTAGTGATTCAAATGCTAATCTCTTCCAAAAACACCCTCAGAAACACACCCAGAAATAATGTTTGCCAGCTATCTGGGCATCCCATAGCCTAGTCAAATTGACATATTAAATTAAACACCCCAGATGCAAATAAGGAATGGAAGATAACTTGAAAAAGAGAGTCAGAGAAACTTTCAGCCAGGTACACAGTTTTTGAAATCAGACAGAATGGGGTTTGATTCCTGAATCCACCATTGCCATGGAGACCTTTTTTAGCCTCTTTGAATCCTGCATCCTCATTCATAAGATGGGCATAATTATGGCACCTACACACTAAAGTTCTTGTAGGGGTTCAAAAAGATACAGCAAATGAAGCTCTGTGGAAGTCCTCATTATGGGTCAATTTTCCTTCCTGTGCATTTATAGCTCCACCTGGAACTAATCCTATTTTCTTTCCCTGCAATCGCCCACGTGATTAGTGCTAGCTTTCCTATAAAGATTATGAGCAGAAAGATTCAGAGGCTTTAAAGATTAGATTTCTATATGAAAGAAATAATAAATAGAAGCTGTATGTTGATGAAGCATTTGGTTGAGAAAATCTAGTCACAATCACCCTGATACCACTAGGAAATAGCCTCTCTGTCCCTGGATGAAATTCCTAGCTAGAAGTCTGTTTCTTTAGTTCATGTGTCCTTATGTGACCTTAAGGCTTGGACCTCTCTGGACTGTGGAATTCACCAAAGGTCATTTGGCTGGCAAATGAAACTGGACGTTCTGCTCTGTTCTACAGTCTGGGGTCTTCCCTGAGCCTCTGGGTTTTCCTCAAGAATCTGGATTAAGCTGAGGCTTCCAAAATCCTTGGGCCAACCCTGAGATCCAGGACTGAGCTGAGGAAGGGGTGGGGAGCAGAGAAGTACTATCAGAACTCCTGCACCGATAAGGCATCTGGATCTGCCACTTTGGCACCACCAAATCCATTTCCCAGAAGAGAGTGAGAGCGTCTCACTGGTTTTGTGAATTGGGGCTCCAATTTAAACAGAAAGGATGAGTGAACTAAATAGTCTGTGAATACCAAGTTTGTGGGTAGAAAATGGAGAAAAAGCAGGAGAAGCATTTAGTCAACAAAGTTCTATTTACAGAACAATGAAAATAACACTTAATATGTGCTTTGTGCCTAGCAGTGTGGTTTTGTGGGTTTTGTTTTTGCTTTTTAAAACTTGTTTGCTTTTTAAAACTATAATTAGAAAAATATCGCACCATGGCACACGCCTGTAATCCCAGCAACTGGGGAGGCTGAGGCAGTAGAGTTCCAATCTAGCCTCAGCAACAGCTAGGCACTAAGTAACTCAGTGAGAACCTGTCTCTAAATCTAAGAAATACAAAATAGGGCTGGGAAGGTGGCTCGGTGGTTGAGTGCCCCTGAGTTCAATCACTGGTACCCATCAAAAGAAAAGCATGCTTACATTGTTTAATAGAATGCAACTTAAGTATAACGCTACTAAAGAAAGCAGCTGTGAGCGCTGGGGTTGTGGCTCAGCGGTAGAGCACTCACCTAGCATGTGCAAGGCCCTGGGTTCGATCCTCAGCACCACATAAAAAAATAAATAAAATAAAGGTATTCTGTCTGACTACAACTAAAAAATAAATATTAAAAAAAAATAAAAGAAAGCAACTATGAGACATGTAGCTTTGGTTAGCCTCAGGAAAATAACACAGATTGCTCTGTAAGGTTTACAAAATTGGTATAACAAAACAAGGTCATGATGTTAAAAAATGCCTGCCTGGCAGCCTTCTAAAGGCTTGCCTCACTTAATCCAGACAAGAACCATACAAGTAGCTGATAATCTTCCCTCAGGTAAGTGTTGAGCAACTAGAGAAACAGAGAAGTTGAGTTACTTGCTGAAAACTGTACAGCCAGTCAGGAATAAGGGCAGAATCCAAAGACAGAACCACTAGCACTGGAGTCAATGTGCTTAACTACTGGGAAAAACCATAATACCAATGAACATTTATTGGGTATGATGTTCCAGAAGCTGTGCTCAACACCTGTTTTGCCTGGTTCATCTCATCTAATCGTTACAGTGACTCTATATGGTATCACTTGAACCCTCATTTCACAGAGGAGCTAACTGGAGTTTGGATTCCTTGAGTAACTTGTCCAAGGTCCCAGAGGTCTGAAAGAAGAAAGTCACTAAGTTAAAAGAGCCCTTTGCCACCTCCTATCATAAACCAAATGTTTTGGGTGGTTGCTAATGAATGAAGAGACATGAGACAGTTTTTGCAACATCTACTTCAAAGAACCTTCCTCTCTGTTGTTTATGGATATCAGAGCATATTCAAACAAAAAGGATCTATTTAAGGATAGCGAGGTTTCATGCTTGTTTTTTTTTTCTTTCTTTCTTTGTACTGTTGAGTAAAACTTCCATCTGTTTATGCTGTACCATACTGTGACTTCATTTGTGTTGCTTCCACCCAGATGTGAAAGACATTAGCTAATGAGGTCTGCACTCATGTCAAAGAGGGAACGTGCTCCATTACTGCTTAGAACAGTTCCATCAGCATCTATGCTTTCTCTGAACATCTGAAATCCATCCCAGCTGATAAGTCTTGCCTATGGTCCATGGATCCAGATTTCTTACTGCTAAAAATAATTGTTTTTTTAAAGGCAACGCTTAGACTTCCAGACTTTTTGATGAACCTTTTCCTTCTCTCCTTGTACCTGGTGTTAGGTGCAGTCAGTCCTCAGATGTACTCTGTATCTTTGGCAGCTTCCTTAACAGTGGTGAATTGATGGGGTTTGGGGTTTGGGGTTTGGGGTTTGAGTTAGGGGAAGTTTGCAGGGGAAGAAACAACGAAGCAGCCCGTGATTTCTTCTTAAGTCATGTGCACAATTTACACTGTCTCTAAAACAGAGAGAAAGACAGAGAGAGAAGTTAACTGTAAAGGGAATGTCCGGGCCTGACTCTGACCTAGGAGTCTGATGTGGTTGCAGAAGGACAAAGCCAAGCCTGAGTGGTGACAAAGGGCAGCATCGATTTGAAAAGTGAAGTGGGATGTTCTTAGGGATAGGAAGGATTTTTCCTGGGATTCTCCCCACAGGATCTAGTGAAATATGCCAGGTCATCTCCCAAAGGTCTGTGCTGTTTCGCTTTTGTGACTCCAAATCCATACTGAGCCCGATCCTAATCTAATCACTCAGACAGCATAGCCCTGACAATGCACTTAACATAACAAGGAGCCCAGCGCTTTGGCCCTGAGGAGACCGTCCTTCCTGGTGATCAATAGTCCTTAGAGAGAGTTAAAGACTAGGAGCCAGATGTGCCAGGGGAAACCAATCTGTCCTTGAAGCCGAAGAAAAATTTAGGGTTAGTAAATGGTCTCTGCATTTTCAAACTCTTGCTCCACTATCCTCCCCAGGACTTCTTCCTCTATCCCCTGTGGAGACCCCAATGTGCAGCCATGGGGGACAATCCTGAGAACAAAAAAAAAAAAATGTTCAGCCCAACATAACCCACTGCAAATAGGCATGGCACAGAAACTGTCATCATCAGAAAGTAGGGTGAGAGGGGAGCAAAAATGCTTATTGGTTTTCTTGGGAGTAAAGGTGAGCTTTGGACTGGTAGGTTTAGCTAGAAGGTCACCTTTGGGCTGGGAAGGGTGTGCCACAGGGAGAAAACTGAATAAGCAGACATGGAGGCGAGAAGGCATAACAGCCTGCTAATTCTTCAAGCCCTTTCTTTCCCCCTTTTGCTTTTATGTGTCTTCATTTAAAATATTATTTCCTCGGGTTCCTCAGCTTCACTAATTCCCTTTCTCCTCAGCTCCTGGTGTTCTGATTCTGTCAGTGCTAAACCTCCTTCAGTAGTAAATAAATCACACCAGTCTCCATAGTTACTAACCTCGATCGTGTCATGAGCTTCAGACGCACAGTAAAAATAAAGATACTTGAAGCCACACAAACATCAGAGTCTGCAAGCCTCTGATGTGACTTTTCGGGCCAGGCAGCTCCGTTCTGAGAGCCTGATTTTTTAATGATTATTCTCTTGTTCTTTGTCTTTCTGTATAACTGGTACTAAGGGGTATGGCTGAAGCATAAGAGGCATCCGCACCAATATACTACGATCAGTGGAAAAACAGATTGACACGACTATATCAATGAGTCATTTATCTGCCACCAGCCTGAACAATATTTTTTCAAATGAAATTGCATTCTCAGATCTCAGCTGTGGTTAGCCAACTTACAAATGAAAACAGCAGTTTGCCAGCAAATTTATATATTTGTTTCCTTCCCAGCCTTACTTTTATAAATAAAGTAAGAGTTATGGATGATTGTCCAATGTCTTTTGATTTTTTTTAATTAATTAATTTATTTTAATTAGGTATATATGACAGCAGAAGGCATTTTGATTCATTGTACACAACTGCAGAACAACTTTACATTTCTACGATTGTATATGATATATTGTCACACCATATGTGCAGTCATACATGTTCCTAGGGTAATGATGTCTGTCTTATTCCACCATCTTTCCTGCCCGCCATGTACCCTCCCAACCCTCCCTCCCCTTTGCCCCAAATTCCTCCTTCTTCTCATATCTCCCCCTTCCCCATTATGGATCAGCATGCACTTATCAGAGAAGCCTTTGGTTTTGGGGGATTGGCTTAATTTGCTTAGCATGATATTCTCCAATTCCATCCATTTACCTGAAAATGCCATAATTTTATTCTCTTTTAATGCTGAGTAATAGTCCATTGTGTATATATACCACAGTTTCTTTATCCAGTCATCTATTGAAGGTTGCTTCCACAGTTAGTCTTTTTCTAAACAGAAATCTTTTCAATAATACCCCCAAAGGACTGTTGCCCAATTGCCACTGGAATAAGTAACACTGATGAGTTCACGACTTTGAGAGGTCAGGGGTGGGTACCACTTCCATTGATTTTTTGAACATTCATTTTATTGAATTTACTGCCTTTTACTTCTCTAGCACACATAGGCCTTGGGTTTGCCTTCCACAGAGCATAGAATGTCTTATGTAATTGCAATAACATTAAGCACATCAAGAGGCCTGTGTTCTAGTCCCCACATCGCCACTTAGCCCCCATGCTACTTTGAGCACAGTGAAGTTAGCTTCACTTTAAAGATTCAGTTTTCACATTTATAGAATGAGAGCAATGTCTGCCTTGTCTACCTCATAAGGCCAATATGAGAATCAAATTAAGTAATAAAAATAAAGGTGCTTTGAAAATTGTGCGGTGGTATATAAAGCCATTATTCACATGTAAGTTTTCCAAATAATGGAAGACAGTTGGTATTCCCTTGGGTTTGCCGACATGATAGTTTCTGGTTTCTTTTTCATGTCAACTGTCCTCAGCTGGAAGCTTCCCATTTACCATTTTTTTCCTGTAAGCTTAGTGCTCAGAGTTATACCCAAAGACAGTAAAACTAGCAAAGGACAAGGAAGAGAGACTTTCCCCTAGTCCCTAAGCTGAACACTGGTCGACCCTTCTATTATCATTACCTTAAATTGCACTAGGGCTTCTAACAGATTTTTTAGACTGTTACTATAACACTTCTCTCTCTTTTTTAATAGACTTTTTTAGAGCAGTTTTAAGTTCACAGCAAAATTAAGAGGAAGTTAGAGATTTCCCAAATGCTCCCTGCCCTCACACGTCCACAGCCTCTATGTCTTTTACACACAAGTTGCTTTCAAACCAGACCTAGCCTTTTCTTACTTCATTGAATATTAGGCTGAATCCCCATGAACACTTTTGTGTTTATGTTCATTGACGTCATCTCTGTTGAATTTCATCGTATTGCTATTGGCTGTTCCATCATTCTTCAGCTACTTTGACCTTTGTGCATAGAATGGGGGTTTCCATGCTGCAACATCTCTCAGGAAGATTCTGATAAGTCTCAAAATATTCAGTAAACAAAAACACTAGAAGAAAGATCTATGCACCGTAGGAGGAAATCTCCCTAACCAAGGTCTCATAACTAGCATTCCTTTGGTGAGAAAAGATTGTTTTAATAAGATTTTTTCATTAAAATGATTGATCTAGTATTTTTAGCATTAATAGATATTTCCGTTCTAGAGAGTTGCAAACATAATTGTAATTTCAAAGTTTGAAAATGTATTTCTAACATTCTGAGTGTTTAATGTGGATTTTGTTTTAAATTGAAACATTCTTTCAATAAAACAATACCCATAGATTCACGTTATCTATCATATGAAACAAAAATGATGAGACTTTTTCCAAAGGAGAAGCCAATTAACAATCTGAAATCACAATGGTGTGTTCTGAAGGGAAATCCAAAGGCTAGTTTTTTTTTAAATATATATTTTTAAAATTTTGTTGTTGTTGATGGACCTTTATTTATTTATTTATTTATTTATATGTGGTGCTAAAAATTGAACCCAAGTGCCTCACACATGCTGGGCAAGTGCTCTACCACTGAACTACAACCCCAGCCCGAGGCTAATTTATTCTTTGTTTCTCTAAAGACAGTTAAGACACCAGGCAAACAGGACATGGTCATGCTCTCCTCCAATGGCTAAGAATTAAACAGGACTCCTTTAGATGCAAGTAGCACAAACCCATTGCTGAGTGACTTAAGCAAAAAAAGAAGACAAGAGAGAGAGGGAGAGAGAGAGAGAGAGAGAGAGAGAGAGAGAGAGAGAGAGAGAGAGAATATAATGATTTATGTTGTAACTAAAACATTCAGAAGTTGGTTTCAGCAATTCCACTCCTAGGTATTGTCCCAGATAAGCATGAAGACGTCAATGGTAGTGTTGTTTTTCTAACAGGGAGCTTGAGTCAACCCGGAGCCCTAGGCAGTCAGGCCAATAAATTATACACAGTAATGAGGTGAGAACTTCAAAACACATTACTGGGTTAAAAACAAAAGAAAGAAAGAATCTTAGTGAAATCTGTAATCCAATGCCATTTACACTTAAAAACATAGACATGCACAAAATAATACCAAAATATGCTCTTCAGAGTGTATGTATCTTTGAAAGATATAAAAATCCATTAAAGTAGGTGCCTATGGTGGGTGGAGAATGAAAGAGTAGTTAAGGGATGAAGCAATAATTTTTAAAATAAGAAGTGTCTTTTACAAGCTAATATTTATATAGGCCAAGAACTGAGAAATAAGAATTAGCTTCATGTGCTGAAGCCCCAAGTATTTACAAAAAAAAAAATCCATTTTTGTTTTTGTTTGTTTAATTTTGTTTTGTTTTTTAACGGGGCTGGGGGGATACAGCCAGCAGCTCACTGCGGGGGTTCTTTTTTCCTGCCAAGGAGGGTGTAAGCCACCTGAAAACTTAAAGTCTCAAATAATTAGTGAAGAACAAAACACAAATAGAAATATATTTACAAAAAGCAGAGCCCCTGATAGATCTAGTCCACACGATTGCTAGAACTAGAAAGAGAAAAGATGGCTCTGGTGGTTTATTTAAGGGGGTACATCAAAGGCAGGGATAAGGTTTCAAGGCAGAGTCTTGCTTCCTGATGTCTTGCAGTCAGCAACTTGATTGGCATCCTGGCAGGTATCACCCATCTCAGGTGCTGCATAGGACACAGCAGAGCAGGACAGAAATTCACACTGTCAATTGACCAGAGAAATTGTCCACTGGTCATTCCCAGACACCAGATGTTTCTATCCACTAGGCTTTGATGCATGGTGACCCACACGCAACCCATGGATGGCTCATGACAGTTTTTGTTGTTGCTTTTTTTGTTTTGTTTTGTTTTTCCATCTAACAGTGTAATTGGGAATCAGGTGGTCTCCATCTCTGCCTCTTGATTCACTTCTCTCGAGACTCTGGCTCCAGTCCCAGCTCTCTCCACTTGGAAACAAAGATAATCCTGGAAGCAACAGGTGCACATGATATTTACAGTTCATGATCTCAACATGAGAAAGATTTGCAAAATTCCTACCCTTTTCTGGACAAGGACACTGGGTGGCCTTGCTTGAGTTGTGTGCCCACCTCCAGACCTATCAGCATCACCTGGAAAAAGATTATTCTCAGTAGTCAACTTGCTCATGCTTTTGACATGGGGGAGGTAAGGCCTTTGATTGGCAGCCCCACTAGTGGATGCCACTCTCCACAACAGGAAAGTCCTCTAGCATAATTCTAGAATCCAAAGAAGCCCTAAGGAGTCCAAATTCAGAGACAGCATAACTCAGACAAAATATATTTATTAATTGGGCTTGACTTCAAAGCATGTAACCAGGAAATGGCTTTGTTTTATATTTCTCCTGTTCTTATTCTTCAGAACTTTTCTATCTGACCTTCTTTTCCTAACTCCAACCAACATTTTGATCAAACTGCATAACTTCTCCATGCTTTTCACTTTTATGACAATCTTATTTGAAAGTATTATACAGGTTAAATAGTCTTTAATATCTAAACTCCATTTCTTCCTCTTCTTTGGATCTACCTCTTATGCTATAGGTCAAGCCTACTGGGTCCCACTAGCATGCAATGGGGAATTGACGTACAGTCCTCATCCCGGCCACACCCAATCACTCTGTTATTTCTTGTTCCTCCCCGTTCAAGGAATAGAAAGGAAAGAAGAAGTAAAGAAGTCAAAAGATCTTCATTATTTAGCCATTGGTATCCTCTGTGGGAAAGGCCTTCAAATAGCAGCTGACTTCTCTCTTGTAGGGAACTTACATATATTCTTTAGAAAAACACTTGGCCCCGCTGGGAATCTCCAACACTTTTCTGTTCCTTCAGGGAAACTGTATACTTTCATATCAACCTCTAATAATTCTCCCATCCTTTGTTCAGAAGACAGTCCCCTACACAGTATTCTTGAGCTGGGTCTTTCAAGATGGTTACACCTCCTGTAATATCCTCTCTAGAACTAGAAAACCACAGGCAATAAATACCCTGCTCACCATGGAGCTGCACCTCATTGAACTATATCCTCCTCTACTCTCTCTCTCTAAGGGTCAGCTCCAGCCATCCCCATGTCTAGGCAAAAAGCAGGTGCAATATACTCTGTGCTCACAAAATTCAAACAAAGATCATATTCACCCAAGACCACATTCACCCAAGACCACACAAAAAACAAACATGTCCATGGATGTTCCTGGCAGCATTCTTCATAATAGTCCTGTGTTAGCTTCCCAATAACACAAAAAATTACCTGAGATAATTGACTTATAAAAGAAAAGATATATTTAGCTCGTTGTTTTGGAGCTTTCAATCCATGATCCAGTAACCCCATTGCTTTGGGACTCTGATGATGGCATCCGATGGCAATGACAGGAAGTGCATGGTGAAACAAAAAACCTCTTACATCAAGAGCCAGGAAGCAGCAAAAAGAAAAGAGAAATAGACTGGGGTCCCACAATCCCCTTCAAGGACACACCCCATTGACCGAAGGATCTCTGACTGGGCACCTTCACCTCCTGAAGATTTCACCGTTTTCCAATAGTGCCACATTTTAAAATGTGGCCCTATTTAGGAATACTTATCCAAACCATAGCAAGTTTCATACAATGAAAAATTACGCAATCATAAAAAGGAGTGGTGTACTAATAGACGCTGTAGCATGGATGAACCTTGATAACATTTTAATGGAAAGAAGTCAGATATAAAAGGCCACCCCCAGAGTATATGACTCCATTCAAGTGAAATGTTGAGAACAAGCAAATCCCAGAGACAGAAAGCAGATTGGTGTTTTCCAGTGACTGAAAAAAGGAGAGATGGGGAATGACTAGCAATGAACATAGAGTTTCTTTGAGGGGTGATAAAAATGTTTAAAATTAGTTGCACAACTCCATGAGTATACACAAAATCACTGAATGCTTTAAAAGAATGAATTTGACAATATGTGGATTATATCTTATAAACCTATTATTTAAAACAAAAATTCCTCCAAGAAACACAAATCAAAACTACACTAAGATTTCATCTCACTCCAGTCAGAATGGCAATTATCAAGAATACAAGGAACAATAAATGTTGATGAGGATGTGGGGAAAAGGTACACTCATACATTGCTAGTGGGACACAATTTGATGCAAACACTCTGGAAAACAGTATGGAGATTCCTCAGAAATCTTAGAATGGAACCACCACTTGACTCATTTATCCCACTCCTCAGTTTACCCAAAGGACATAAAATCAGCGCACAACAGTGATTTAGCTGCATCCATGTTAATAGCAGCTCAATTGGCAAGAGCCAAGCTATGCAACCAACCTAGGTACCCTACAACAGATAAATGGATAAAGAAAATGTGGGACCTATACACAATTGAATATTACTCATCCTTAAGGAATAATTAAATTATGGAATTTGCCAGTAAATGGATGGAGCTGGAGAATATCATGCTAAACTAAATAAGCCAATCCTAAAAAACCAAAGGCTAAATATTTTCTCTGATATGCAGATGCTAATACACAACAAGGGGTGGGAGCTAGGGAAGAATAGAGGTATTTTGGGTTAGGCAGAAGGGAGTGAAGATGGAGAGAGGGTATGGGTGTAAAAAGGATAGTAGAGTGAATTGGACATTAATACCCTATGTGCATATATGACTATACAACCAGTATTATCCTACATCATGTACAAACAGAAGAACCGAGAAGTTATAGTCCATTTATGTATACTGTGTTAGAATGCATTCTATTGTCATGTATAACTAATTAGAATAGATAGATAGATAGATAGATAGATAGATAGATAGATAGATAGATAGATAGATAGATAGATAATTCCTCCAAGAACTGTAATTTAACTGTTACTAACTCTTATTGTGGGAAAGAAAGAAAGGACTGCAAGTCATAGGAACAGTTCTGGATGCCTCTTAGCAAGTCCTGATATTGGGTCTAGTTCCATAGAATGTGAAGAAGTTCGTCCTCAACTGGGCTCTGCTTTGAAGCCACAATCTGAGGACACAGGGAATTCCCATCTAGCAATTTTACATTGAGTTCTACTCTCAGCTTCTATGTGTATCCAAGATGCTTATGGTATCCTCACCAACCTCCATATGGAATATGCATGGTCAAAATGTTCAGTAGAGGTAGAAATCCTTTTCCACACACTACAGAAAACTACTAAAAACTACCCTGCTTTCCACTCTCAGAAATTAAGAAAGTATATCACTAACTATCACCATTCAAGGTACTATATGAAGCCCTGTAGCTTAACCTCACACAGAGAGGTCATTGCTTATTTTGCTTATCTTGTAGCAACATGCAATTATTTCCACTGTTGATGACTATAAAATTGTCATTATAGTTTCAGGAAGATATGCTTTATTCACTCACAAGTTTATTGAGGGCCCACCATTACTGAGACCTCTGATGACGAGGGTGAATAGCTCCTTGTCCATTCAGAGCTTACCTCCATTTTGTCATCAATGAAGTGGTGTTCCAATGACTTTGCCATGCCCCAGTTGGTGATCAAAGAAAACATTGGGGAATAGAAGTATGGCTCTAAGATTGAGAACTTTGCTAGCATGTGCAAGGCTCTGGGTTCAATCCCAGTACTGCAAAAGAAAAGAAAAGATGGTAAGTTAGCAGACACCAATGATGTAATATATATAATCAGCAGAAGCAACTAAGCTATTAAACATATAATAACACACAGGTTATTATATGTATACACACGCACACACACACACCACACACCATGAATGCTAGAATTCAAATTCTTGCCAGAGTATATATTGAAAAACATATATTCTTGCTGTCAAACTTGTTTCTGACTCACTGTTATTGCCATTACATTGTAACTAACACAGTAAGAGGAAAAAAATGTTCCCTCTTCTCAAAATATTATAGAAAATCTTAAGATTAATAATAAATCCATTGTTTTTTCAAAAGGCATTTCACAGTTTTGCATTTACAGAAGTAGTTATACATTATGGGTGAATTCTAATGGTTACCACATTACTATTCACCAACATCTGGAGAAGGTGTGCCATTCATATCCAGTTTGTTTCTCTCTTAAAATGTGATCCTCATTGGGGCTGGGGATGTGGCTCAAGCGTTAGCGCGCTCGCCTGGCATGCGTGCGGCCCAGGTTCGATCCTCAGCACCACATACAAACAACATCCGCAGAAAACTAAACAATAAATATTAAAAATTCTCTCTCTCTCTCTCCCCCTCTCTCTCTCTTTAAAAAAAAATGTGATCCTCAGCACCACATAAAAATAGATAGATAGATAGATAGATAGATAGATAGATAGATAAAGGTATTATGTCCATCTACTACTAAAAACTTTTTTTAAAAGAAGAGAAAATCCCCAGGTAGCAAACTTTAATTCCTATAATTTAATTCCTATGATTCCTCCAAATTTTCATTGAACTTGACCAAAAGCTGTTCCAAGTGGGACATGCCACCTCACTCAACCTAGAATGAATATCCATTACTTCAAGCAAATAATCTCCTCCTATATGTCCAGTTCCCTGGTTATCCCAGCCCAGCAACACCCCTTACTTTAGAATTGCTGGGCCTTAGCTATTGGCCCAAAGAAGTCCTTGGATGTGAGTGTGTGTGTGTGTGTATGTGTGTGTGTGTGTGCATGTGTGTGTGTGTGTCCCTCCTATGCCCTTCCAATGCATTTTTTTCTTGCTCTTCCTAAAATTTCCTCTATGCCATTTTTTCCTCATTTGTAGCACAGAAAGAATTACAGTTCTGCCTACCTCAGAGGGCTGTCACAAACGCTGAGATGACATGTGGATGTGCATTAAACCCTTGCAAATGTCACATGCCATTTAAAGTGAAAATTATTTCAATCAAGAAAATAAATGCATACCATAAAAATGGATAACAAAATAATTTACAAATGAGAAATACTCTGCAGATGACTTCCAGCACTTATAATTAAGCTCTCAATTAAATCTAAGTACCAAATAGAACTGGAGGGAAAATAAGATCATCTTGCGTGCATGGGACTAAAAGAAATCAGCATGTGCCTAATGAAAATTAGGCAGCTACATGGGGCCTAAAGAAAATTAGGTTGTGTTGCTAAAAGCAGGGGATTTTACTATGCCCTTTATTTCCCTTCCACTACTGACTTACTTTCACGACACCCTCATCAGTAATGGAGCTTTACGTTATTAATTGTAATGAAGACGATTGGATTTTATTATTCAGGAAGAAAGTGGCCATGCTCAATAGAAATAAGTTCAAGGAAAGATAAATTCATTGGTCTGATATTGAAACTATATTCAAGTTTTGGAAAATTCTGAGAAGCAAAAATGGGAACAGGAGAAGCATAAAGGGAAGCCATGGCTTCCTGAAATATTTAACCTACGTGCAAACACCAAGAATGAAAGATATGTAGAAAAAAAACAAAGTTAAAAAAGAATAGACCCACAATATTATGACTTCCTTAGAGTAATTTAACAGCAGAGGGGAAACACATATGACTGGTGTTGGGGAAGACTGGTTATTCAGGGAAATAAATTAGAAAGGGATTTTTTGTAACTTGTGTATTAAGAAGAAAAAATTGGGCTGGGGCTCAGTGGTAGAGAGCTTGCCTAGCACATGTGAGGCCCTGGATTCGATCCTCAGCACCACATAAAAATAAATAAATAAATTAAATAAAGGTATTGTGTCCATCAACAACTAAAAACTTTTTAAAAAAGAAGAAGAGAAAATCCCCATGTAGCAAACTTTATATACAGCAACTCCTCCTAACCACACTAAGCATAATTATTTATTACAGTTAACTTCTAATACACACACTCCAAACTTCTTTGAATCAAAAGCTAAACGAGTCAACTAAACTAGGTCATTTCATGAATAACACAGAGAATGTCTGCCTCAGCCCTTCTCCCTGGCCTTCTTCCTTCTGTCAGTAGGTAAGATTGAGTAAGTGATGGCAGAACAGGCCACAGTGAGATGATAAGACGGAGACTAGACACCTACCCTGGGGGCCAGGCAGACACTTGGGGAAAAGGCAATTACAAGAGTCCAGACAGGTGGGCAGGGCAATAGTGTCAGGAAAATTAAAATAAAAGGCAGGTGGTTGATTGAACAGGTGGAAGAAGAACAGCAATGGGAGTCTTAGAGCAGGCAATACACAGAAATTCAGACAGCGAGGGCTGGTGATTGATAGCGGGAACCCTGTTTGGAGAATAGATTTCAAGGGCAGATCAGCAAGATCAAGATAGACCCTCTACTCCAGGAGAACTGAGGGCTTGATCAGAAATGGAGGTAGAGACTAAGGATGAAGGAAAAAGGGCAAAGTCCCAGTTTTCACTATGAATATACAAGGTAGTAGTTTGGTCCAAGAAAAAGGCCAAAGACCCATTACTGGAAATAAGATACAAAATCAAGACAGGCAGGCCTGCATTAAGGCTGCATGATGTGGAACAACCAGACTCTGGCTCTGAACCAACTTCTTTTCCTTTTTGTATTTTCCTGAATTAAAAGAGTCTGCAAACCTGGGACAGAACTGAGGGAAAACAAAGTTTGATCTTGCTAATCGGACTCTATGTCTTATAATACTCTGTATATCTCTACTGTTATATCTATTTATCTAACACATACATATATAGAATTTACTATGTTTCAGGCATTCTCCTGCATATGTCTAAATATTAACTCCTTTAACAAGCCTATGAGGTCAGTATGGCGATAACCACCCTTTTGGCAAATAATTAAACTAGGCACAGAGAAGTTAAGTAACTTGTCCAACGTCACAGGACCGGTAAATGATGGAGCAAGAATTTAAACCCAAGTTTCAGTTTTAAAGTCCATATTTCTAACTGCCCCACACCACATTACTTCATCATGATCTGTTTCTCTTTCCTTCTAGAATCTAAGATATGGTTCCTGCTCTCCAGGACTTCAGTACCTTTGTATCCCCAGTGCCTAAGGCAATGCCTGGATCATAGTGAGCCTTAATAAATGCCCTGAGGATGAATGAATGAATGAACAAATGAATGAATATGTGGCTGGCATATGAAAGGCACAAACAGCAAAGACTGCAAGGCCCTTGACAGAAGAAAACATGATCTACAAGATTGTGGGGCAGAAGGCGGCCAGGATCCAAGAGGGAGTGACTAGTGGAACGGCAGGGGGGAGGTCCAAGGGATATGGCTCATACCAGGAGCTGTGGATCAGCAGTTTAAAAAAGTAGCTGAGGTCAGAGGAGCTTGGACACAGGAAATGGTTGTACAATGATCTGCTACTTGTAAACGCCCCACCTCCCACTTGCTCTGTGATATTTTATGTTCCCCCCACACCTACGAGAATGTATGGATTTGGGCAACCACAATTTACATGCGGAAATGACTGTTCCTATAGATCACTGTCAGTCATCTTACGCAACTGGCACACAACCACCTCTGGATAAGAGTCAACTTGATAAGCACAGCTTGCATTCCAACTATGGAAAGGAGAAAGTGATAGTAAATGTAAAACCAACCTGCCTAATCACATAAAGCCAGAGGTCATTTCTGAGGAAAGTCGTCGTCATAAATGTTTGAGCATTTAATGGCCCCTTTTTTTCCATCGTACACAAATATGGACACACCTAAGTGTTAAGGTGACAGAAGACACATCCACACATTTCTCATTCTCTTATAAATCCTTCCCCATCAAAAGCCTCAAATCAGACAAGTCAGTTGGTAGCAGTGATAATTTCAAGATAAGGAGAAAATAAAAATAAAAATAGCTAAGGTTTATTGAGCCCTTCTTGATACTAGGTGTTATTCTAAGTGCCTCATATATATTAACTTATTGAAATCTCAAAACAACCCCCTTTTATATCCCTTGTACCTCTCCTGTGCAGTTCCACTAGTCAAAGAAAGAGAGAATTTAGGCAATTGGTCCAAGATCACTTACAAATGGTGAGTAGAAAGGTTCACACTCTAGCCAGTTTGTCTTTTGAACCTGTGCTTAGAACCATGACTCTATGGACCATACACTCTGAATACAGAAAATATTGGAATGACTGGAATGTAGAACTTACTCCCAACAGCAATGCCCAGCTCATTTTCATTCATGGTTTGGAGCCTCTGAACTATATACATGCTCATGACATAATCACCCAGAATGTTTATCCTGTTGGTTTAATAGGTGTAAAGAAGGTAAGAATCTCAAAAAGCTTCCTACAGAAGCACAGGAGAGTCTCAGGAAAGAGCCCTCCCTAATCAGTAGGGGCCAAAACAGATCCAAGACATATTGTCCCCAAGATACAACAATGAGATCTGTTGCATGCTAATGGTTGGCCCCAACTACTATTTTTTTTAAGCCTCTGCCACAATTCCTGCTGCTCCTTAACACACTTTCTTCAGGCCAAACATATTCTAATTAGAGAGTGCCTCCACAGGACTAGGATGCCTTTGGCATCAAATTTCCGCGTTGGCAAGAAACCAGAATAAGAAAGTGCTCCTCAGCCTATGAGGACCAAGCCCATCCAAAGCAAACAGTTCCCATAACTGTTTACAGCAGAACAAGCTTCTTCCTTTAAACAGGGCGAGTGTGGAAAATCACCCTGCCAGACTTTGCGTGTTATTTTAGCACTTCTGAAATTCAGGGAGGAGGCCATCCCCACCAATAGATCCAGCCCTCTTCAAATGAGAAAAGCACAAGTTGGGAAGCACATTGAATACCCAATCAAAGGCTCTAAGGGGTCCTTGTTGCTCTAAAGGCACAGGTTTTATCATAATTACTTAAGAAGTGACTATGTTTAATACCTCCACCTAGAAAATACCTCGTGCTCCAGCTTGGAAATTCTCCTCACTTTTCTGTGACACTACCAAAAGGAACTTCATAATCTATCTGTTCCTCTGTATGTGTTGGCAAGACCAGAGAAGGACCTTGGTGAGTCGACTTCCTGTCATTGACTTTTACTGCTAGATCATTCCAGTTTTCTAATTAGAAATAGATTATTACTGTAATGCTTTGAAACAACTAATATTGCAGACAAAATTTATCTTTTTTAATATCTGTGAGTATTCACAGAACCAAGTCTGAAATTTGGTGAGACAAAATAAGGCACCTGCATGATACACAATACCAGAGAAGGTAAGGGATATGGTGTATTGAGAGGTATAAGAGATATGGTGTAGGCAATAGACATGAGTGATTTGATTCTAAAGCTACATGGATCTGAACTGTGCTCTTTTTTCTAGTTTCCCAAGTGTCAGGCCTCCTTGGTACAAGCTCAACCAAGCCTTTACTGTTTTAAAATCTCAAGTGACCAAACCAAATAAAATAACAGACTATATTAAAAGTAGTGGAAATATTAAAACAACGTTCAATTCTTGTTTATATGGAACCTGTTCTAGAAATAGGAACTACTCTATTCAATACACAAAGAGAAAAATTGTCCACTTCAGTTATCCACATATCACCTTATTAAAAGGGGTGGGGTGCAGGAAGGGGTAGAGCAGCAATCTTTGAGTTTACTTATGTTTAAAATAAAGTTGGCATTCAGATGACCTGCAGGGGTTGATTTATGATTACCCAAGATCTTGACAAGGAAAGGTCCAAGAAAAAGGAAAGATCACGGGAACTCCTGACCTCACCCTTCAATACATACAGTGAAGAATGAGGAGGCCCTATGGCAGCATCTGCTTCTCTTTGCCCCAAAGTGAAAGGCTGAGAGTGGACGTCAGCTCTGCTGTCAGACTGGCTAATGTGCTGGCGTGCGCAAGTGGCAGCTGCACGTGCCTTCAGAAAACTCTCTTCTCTCTACAGATCAGCTTTTGTATTCCTAATCCTATAAACCAGGCTGCTGTGCACAAAATCACAACCCCTGCTCTGTCAGTCTGGAAAATAAACAGCACCAACTCCAGAACCCAGACCTATCGATTTGTTTATCATCCCCCAAAACCCTAAAAACACAAATATGTACACCTTTGTATATAGCTTTTAAATGTGAATTGCTTCAAATGGGAAAAAAAATGTATTTTACTCTTTTACTCAAAAGTCATAACTTCCATTATTTTTTAAAGGAGGGGAGATAAATTGTAAAGAGTCTTGGATATTTTTTAAAGAGAATTTTAGTTTTAAACAGAGAGGAACAATGAAGCGACAATTTTTACAATTACAAACAGAATTTAGAAGTATATGCCATGCATATTTAATATTCTAATGACTATGACTAGCATATTTTTATTTTGTTCTGTTAAAACATTGATAGTTACTGGGCAACATGGCATTTGCCCATAATCCCAGTTATTCAAGAGCCTGAGGCAAGAAGATTAAAAATTCAAGGCCAGCCTGGGCAACCTAGGGAGACTCTGTCTCAAAACAAAAAAATTAAAATGCAGATGTAGCTCAGTAGTGGAACACTTATATGTTCAAGGCCCTAGGTTTAATCCCTAGTACTATGAAAGAAAAAATTCAATAGCTATCTCCACTCACCGTGATTTTATATTCTCATTTGCAGAACATCATCATAATCATTTATCGATCGCGTGCTTATTATAAGTCTCCAACACTGAGATTCTTTTAGACAATGTTGAACAAGAATTTCAATCATTTGGTAATTTAATGGGTATCCTCAGCTCTCTCTCTCTTAAGCTCTATTAAACGCATCTGCCACATCAAACCAGACCCACAAATTTCAGTTTGAGTCAGTTGTATTTGTTTTCTGTTTATTTATAAACCCTGCCTCCTTCCAGAAAGGATTTGAGACTGCTGTTGCAGTCCTCACACCAGTCCTGAGTCCAACAGTTGGTAGAAACCAGTATTTCTGGTTCCTTACTGCCTGTGGAACCTTACAAGTGCTGATTCATGCCAATCAGAGACCTGTGCAGACTGGCTCAGATAACCCCCAGTAGAACCGGCCATTCTAGCTTGCTTCATCAGCCAAGAGTGGAGCCGGCCAAAGTCTTGAACTCTGTAGAGGCTATGTCTTTCTTATCAGTAGAACAGGCAATCACTTCCACCACTACCCTTAATTCTTCCAGACAGAAAATGTTCCCAACATCTCAAAGACATCATGTCCTAGGCCCTAACTATCAGCTGTCAACACAGTCAACATTATCACACTTCTGCCAGCTCCCAGGACACACATCCATGTTCTTTTGACAGTGTACTCTCTTCTCATCCAGACAGCTTCCAAGTCTAGTCTTCCCTGTCTTACAATCTGCACATCAGGAGCTTGATTTCCCAGGAAATCTCTGCTAACTGGCTGGACAAGTGGTCAGTGGTTTGATAGCCCAAAGATGCAATGTTCTTTCAGAGTTATGAACTTGTCACCCCTTCATCTAACTCTAGACAGTTCTCATACAAGAGCTTCTAGAGAAAGGAAAAATCTTATTCCACAAAAACTGGGATTGATGACCAAGGGGCAATTTTCTCTCTTGAACAAGAACTAAACCTTCACACTAGTTGAAACATGACCCTCTAGTCCCGGAATATTTTGATTTTTTGAAATTGTACTATTACTTACTAAAATAATATGACAGGAGAAGAAATCTAGATTTGTTCCTAAAATGTTCTTATGGTTTTGAATTAGAAGATGCTCTTGACTTTGTCTCAATGCTATTGTGAAGTATTATGGGTACAGAACAACCAGAGCATGTCTGAAGCACAGGAGTGGCTTGACATTTGGCTCCACCTGAGAGCTCTCTGATTCCCTTTTGCACTGGCCTGTCTTCCCACAGTTCACCACAGTTCCTGATGAAAGCTGGCAGTGCTAACCTGTCCCTCATTTGTTCCGGAATTTCATTGTCCATCTCCCTATCCTTCAGCACTTTTCCAGATCTGACAGCACACTCTTCTCCAACAGCAGAATGGTTTTAAAGATTTCAGGGAAAACTTTACCTCTCCAAATATTATTTATCCCCTACTGCTGTCAGAAGATCCTTCACCAAAGCAACTGTACGCACCAGAACAACAAAAATCTGACACATTAACAATATCAATAAATGTTAAATGAATTGATAAAAGAATTATGAATGAGAGCTGGGGCTGTAGCTCTGTGGCAGAGTGCTTGCCTAGGATGTGTAAGGAAGGCATTGGGTTCGATCCTTAGCGCCACATAAAAATGAAGGTATTCTGTCCATCTAAAACTACAAAACAATTTTTAAAACAAAGGAATGTATGAATAAATGATTCTCCTTCTCTTAATTCCTCTCTTTTAACTCTAATCCCCTGAGTAACACTTCTGTAACTGTAAATACCTACAACTATGAATATACTAAGTAAGGGTTTTTATACATGTATTGTCAAATTGAAAAGAGGAGGGCCCTTCCACTATAAGATAAATTCAAATTATATCCCTCTAATCCCTTGCAGTGTTGATTCCACATTTAGAATTAATTTCAATACATAATAATAATTATCTCATTTTATCTCAATGGTATTTCCATTGTTCATTCTTTCACACAGGCCATGAATGCTCTCACAGATGTCACGAATTTCTAGTGACCTAATCTTTAAGAGCACACAAGCTTTTAACAAAGGATGACATAAAAAAGAAAGCAAGAAAAGGAAATAAAATGATTTTTTTAAAGAACAACAAGGATGGCATGGAAATGCTATCTATCTACATATCTTTCATTTAACCAGAAATGAAAAAAAAATAGCCAAAGAAAAAAGATAGCACTTGCAACACAATGGTGCTAGAAAGTGCCAGCAAACAAAATCATGAGTTTTCTCTGCCTCTTTATATTCATCTAAAAGATCTCTGTTTTTCCATACCATTTGGGGTCCAGTGGGAACATGTATGCAAAAGGGTTTTGAGAGTTAGAAAACAAGATAGAAAGGAAAGATGTTGTCATTGCAATCTTCTTGTCTCCATACATATCAACTGTTGCTCCTACTAAAGAAGGCAAAGGGGAGGTTTTTCATATTGCCTTATAACCACAGCACCATTGCTTCATCTTCAGCCATCCCAGACATCACTAAAGAAAAAAGCCTGGCGTCCCAAGAGAAGCACACACATCAGGAGGAGCAATCTGCCCTCCAAGACAGAGAAAAACCAGTGACTGAAGTGGCTTCACACACTAAGCCCTCTGAAGTGGAAACATCTCTGCTATTACCCATGATCCAATCCAGGCATCACCCAGTTCTGGAGCCAGTGATATGTAGCTGCTATTTGTGGCATTGACAAGTGTGAATAGCAAGTGTGAAGACCAGCCACTCCACCAACTCAGCGAGGGGATGACGTTAGCACAGCGAGAGAGGCTTAGCCTCACCCAACCGCACTCCTCTACTTCTTGTGTTATTCCCCTGACATTAAAGGACAGGGTAGTTGACCCAACAGGAAAACACGATGATCTTTATGTCTTTTGTTCTGAATACACCATCAAATTTTAAATAATTGATCTGGCTTTTACAATTCTACTGAAGTCACTCCCTTACCAATCACCTTCTAGTCCCTAAACCGCATTCTCTTGTCTTTGCCCTCTTTGAGTACTCAGTTGCCATCCTCATTGTCACTTGATTTCTTCCTGAAATCCTCTCCTAAATTCCATCACACTGTGCTCTCCAGTGTCTCCCACTACTTAAGCCATTCCTCCAGGATCTTAATATCACTTCCTCTTCTTTCTCCCCTCCTCTAAATGTGTTGTCCCTAAAAGTTCACATGTAGTTTTTCTTGGTAATCTCACCCTGTCCACAACTTCTACTACATCCACATTCCTGGTTTCAAGATTTTTCTAACCAGGTTTCTACCTACCTCTAGGATATCAAAACCATTAGGTTTTGTTCGTTTCTAACCTCAACACGTGCATAGGCAAACCTGGACTTTCTTGTGGCTTCCATATTTCCATGATCGGGTCCACTATCTTTCCAGAACCCAGATTCTTGAAGATCCACACCTGATTCCTCCACCTAACTTTCCTTGGACACTCTGTTTCAAGTCACCATAGTGTATTGTTTATAAGCTCACAAATGGCTTTGTAATTGAGATAATTGTGCATTTGGCTTATGTTTCTGACTAGGCCTAAGCTCCTTGAGAAAAAGACTGTGTTTTACTCAACTCATTCCAACTTGTAGATCTAGTGCAAATCTTGAGTTGAAAAGATAAAAGTGAGCTAGACTCAGTGGTGCATGCTTGTAATCCCAGCAACTCAGAAGGCTGATGCAAGAGGATCACAAGTTTGAGGCCAGCCTCCACAATTTAGCAAGGCCCTAAGCAATTTAGCGAGTTCCTGTCTCAAAAATATAAAATAAAAAAGGCTGGGGATGTGGCTCAATGGTAAAGCACCCCTGGGTTAAATCCCTGGTACAAAAAAAAAAAAAAAGAAAGAAAAAGTAAGAATGAGCATTGAGCATTCTTGGATGCATTTTTTATCTTCCACTGTCTTTTGTCATCTACAGTCAACAACATTAAACTATAATTACACTTAATCTCAATACTCTGAAGAAAACCACCAAAGAAACATTCTAAATAATACCGTAACATGCAGAGTTCATGCTGTATGGAATTTATTATGTGTGTGGCCCACATTTTCAATCATTGGAACCGCAAGGGAAAAAAATCTATATTTGGAAGGGACCCTGACATGTGTGGGGAACCAAATTCATGTCTCTTATTAAAGCTATTCCCTTGGTTTGCTTCCTCAGTAGTGGAATCCCTTCTCCCTATAATTTCCTCGTCCTGTTATTACTCCCACACTCAGTTATGAGAGCACTATACTGTTAAGAGCTACATTCAAAACATTGCAACTTTAATTCAGTGAAAGCACACACCCCTGAGAGTGACTCAGCATTGCAAGGTGCCCACACTCCTGCTTTTGCTGATTGCTTCATCAACTCTGGGTTTGGTGTTGCTTGGAGTTCACTAAGCACAGAGGACGATTTTTAGGTTTAAGGTTTGTTTGTTTAATTTTGTTTGATAACAGAATCAGCACCATACCGGAAGGTAACATGGTCAGGCTTTCTGATTTCTTGACCTGTATTAAAATGCCAGGTGCATGGCTTTAAATCCACCAATAGGAAGAAAGCAGATGTTGGGTTTACTGTGGCCTGGGGCACTGAAAAGAAGCTTGTACTAACCTGCACTCTACCTTAGACAGGTTTAAGAAAAGTTGAACAAATCACTCCACTGGTCTCTTCTTACTGGAAGGGCTATAAACAGGTAAATGAGGCATTTGCAAGAGCACTTCATCCAACTCCACAGTTTTGTTTTTTTGATGCCCCTCTAGTGGACAGTATAATCATACATACGGACCAATACCACTCATCTGTGAAAACTAACTTAGTAAGTCAATCAGGAATGCTACAAGAACAGAATTAAAGATGCATTTACAAATAAATGTTGGTTCATGTTTAATAGCTGACAACATTTCAAGCTAATGCTTGAAATTAGTTAAAACAGATCTCTCCCTGAAACAGTGCTATCAGATTGTTTTTAATGAAGCCAAGTTCAGCTGGTATCATTCATCGGTTTACTCCTCCCACTCCCTACAATTTGAGTCTCACCCACTGCTCCTCCTTATTTCCAGCTTCTCCACACTCCCACATTCCAAACAACTGAACAACTCACTCTTTCACCTTGTGGAGTTTTGCTTCTACATATTTGATGTGGTGTTTGATATGCTGATTCCCTGATTTCACTCTCAAATCTCAGTTCAAATGCCAAACTCCTAGACTCTCCTTCTGATCAGTCACTCGCTTTTTTCATACCTGTCAAATAATTTTCATGGCTTTCTATTTTGCATTTTTGTTGTTGCTGATGTTATTTCTGCCTATCTTGATTTCCTCTAATAACCACCCTTCAAGCCAAAGAAAATTCTTTGTTTGTATGCTTCAAGAATGCGTCAAATTTTTGCATATAGAAGTCTATTAACATATCTTAGAATAAAAGTACAAATATTTCTCAAGTTATGAGAAAGTCGTTGGTGGCTTGGCTATAACTTGCAGATCAGCTAAGGTATGGGTTAAAAGTCATTAATAGAATTAGCATGTCCTCTAGTGACCTTATTTTCTCAAAATGAGCTGCTCCGTGTACATGATGCATGTGTTCTTAAGTTGCCATGAAAAGAATAGAGTAAAAAACAATCAGTAGGTAGCAATTTCATTCTTTCTTTCTAGGGCAATGCCAGCAATCCTGAGGCAGCCAGCTCATAGTCGCTAATGTCTTTCCAAGTCTCTTCACAGGATCAACTCCGCTGACATCAAATCCAGTCGTCATCATCATCTATCATTCATTCAATTGTCACAGAATGCTTAGCATCACCAAGTAAAAATGTACCTTAATTTTTGAGAGTATAGTTCCCAAGTTCTTGGAATTTCCTTTTGAGTCAGGCCACATTAGCATGAATTGTCATTAATAAATTATGAGGCTGAATTTTCACAAATTAATCAGAAGTTAAATTTTTAAAGCCGTCACCTTGGAAGGCAATGTAATTCTGATGTCGGCATCCACCTAAAATTATTTTAGAATGATTTTCTTGATTTGTCTTTAAAGTCAACTTAGGTGCCGTATTTATCATAATCTTTCATCAAGTTTTATAACTATTAGATTTTTTTAACCCCAAGTGGAATAATCCATTTGATTACCAGGCCTGCCTCTAAATGCCTACTAGCAGTTTTTTTTTTTAATTACATTCATCTTCAAAAGATGAACATTTTCTACAACTGAGGATATTTCAAAGAACGTATCAGAGGCCCTGAAGGATATTCTAAAAATACTCTAAACAATAACAGCATTATTAGGGTAAATGTATAATCTTATTAAGAAGAGGAAAAAAAACTGAGAGTGTTTGTATTTAGGTGTTTGTGCTTAGGCTTACTGTACAGTCATATTTAACATATTTTGAAAGCAAATAGAAAGGATAATGTTGCAAATAGAAAAACCATTTAGGGACTTTTTTACATATATGTATTTTGCTCTTTTTACCAGGTGTGATTGACAAATAAAGATGTACAGTTTTGATGCACATATACATTGTGAAATTATTACCATAATCAGATTAATTAACATATTCAGCACTTCATATAGGTACCTTTTTTGAAATGTGTATCGTGAGAATACTTAAGATTTACTCTCTTAGCAAATTTCATTATTATTAACCATTATTATCACTATTAGGTGTCTGGAATTTATCCACCCTACAATTGAAAATTTGGTCCAAGGGCACTTAATCACCTTTTACAGAAAATATTCAATTAATAAGAACACCTCCTTCTTTTTTTTTTTTTTTTAAGAACACCTCCTTCTGATGAAGATTTACTTCTACAGGAGCCAAAACATGAGGTCTGAGAGTTCTACTGGATGCAGCAAAATATACCTCTCAGCATAGTCCACAAATCTCAGTTGCTGCTGATAATACAGCTCAATCTGATCTTAGTACCATAGAATTGCACCCTGTTTTTCTAAATAATACCAAAGAGTTTCATGAATTAGAGCCTCCAACATGGATGTTTTGCATCTCTGCACATACTCTGCCAATGTGGTACATAGGCACTGGAACCTTAGCTCCATTTGAATAAGGGGACAGTAAGACAGCACAGTCTAATACCATTTGCCACATTATCCTGTGACACAGGGTGGGGGGAATGATCAAGGCCAAACTCTTTGTCTCTCTTTCTGACAAGTTTTTTTACTTTATCTATTCCTCTCAAATAATTTTCATCCCTTTCTACTTTGTATTTTTATTGTTGTTGATGTTATTTCTGCCTAATGTAGAGAAGAAGACCTAGTTTCCTGTGTCAAGGAAATGTATATTTGCAGGCATTCTGTGAAATGCATATACCCTTTGACTTTTCAACTGCTTGGCTTATTTAATGGTATAAAAGAATCTAAGCTGTGAATGTGCCAAAAAAAAAAAGTCCTGTTAGAAAAATATTGCAATTGCAAATGTGCAGAATTATCACAAATCTCATCTTTCCACAAAAAAATGCTCTAAGAAAAAGGCAATGAATTATCTGATGAAGAGTTCTAAATATAAATAGTTGTAATTATAATACCTCCATTTACTGAGAACCTATTATGTATAATGTAGTACATTAAGTAGTGACTTAAGCAATTATATAATCCAAATTTCAGTTTCTTCATTTTAAAATAGGTATGATAGGGGCTGGGATTGTGGCTCACCGGTAGAGCACTCACCTAGCGTGGGCGGGACCCAGGTTCGATCCTCAGCACCACATAAAAATTAAAAGGCATTGTGTTGTGTCCATCTACACCTAAAAAAAAAAAAATAGATATGATAATATCTCACAGGTGTGTTTTGTAATGTAGTATCTACATTACTTATTTTATAATGTAGTACCTACATTATACATAATAAGTAATAAGTATAAGTATACATAATAAGTAATAAGTAATAAATAATAAGTATCTATTAATTGTCCCCACCTGACAGGTAGAGCGAAGGAACCTCAGAGGCACTCAGCTAGTAAATGGGCAAGGTCTGTGTTATGTAGCAACTGCCAAAATGAAGGGCTTCCCTAGAGCCCAATTTCTGTAAACCCATTTTATTTCATGAGAATAATTCGGGTAGAAATAAAGGATAAAAGGAGGGAGGAAAGAAGAGAGGGAGATTGCTACACAATGTGCATTGTAGATACTCTATTCATGGTTGCAATTATTCCATCTGCAAATCTATAACACATCTAAATGCAACTAGTTCTCAGCTTTTGCTGCTCCCAAGAGAGTACAGTACCATTTGCCAAAGTGAGGAAGTGATTGTGGCCGATATGAAACGTTGCTAACTCCATACATTACAATCCCTGCCTTCCTGAAGTATATATTCTGTAAAAGTATGTTTGTTTTCTCACTAACATATCCCCAGCACTAGGCACATTGCCCATCACAAATTGGGTCCAGTAAACATATGCTACTGAAAACATATAGACTAGACTGTTTTGAGGGGAATAGATGTGAATTTAGAAAAGAAGCTGCCTGAAATAATCAAGCCACAGAAACTGTCTCTACTCAAAAGAACCTCTCAGGGACATTCTATCACTTGAAGGTCCAATTGTGTTTATGTATTTCTCTCTAAAGAGGTAAGCAATTATTCACACCTTGGTGTCAATGCTTTTATTAGGTAGACATCTTTGTGATGGGGACAGGGAGTAAAAGGGAGGGAGGGAACTACAAATTGCAACTAAGAAAGAAAGACTGAGTTCTTTATGATAACCTCTTTCCTCTTGTTCCTCCCTACTTCTTCCCTATTCTACTCTCAACTTTTTAATGGTTAATGTCTTCTTGAGCAAGACAGTCCTTCATTAAATAAAAGCATATAAAAAAGTGTCCTCAATGTTACAATTAAAAGATGCCTCTGATTCTGCAACATTTACACTCAGAAAAATGAGAAATTATATCCCATCTATGTGTGATAAATCAAAGTGCATAAATGCATTCTACTGTCATGTATAACTAATTAAAACAAATAAAAAAATTTTTAAAAGATGCCTCAGTTTGTACTTCTGCTACTTCTATCCACAAATGCATTTTCTTTTTCTTTTCTTTTTTTTTTTTTAAACTGGGGATTAAACCCAGAGGTGCTCCACAACTAAGCCACATTCCCAGCGCTTTTTATTTTTTATTTTGAGAGAGGATCTCACTAAATTGCTTAGGTCCTCACTAAATTGCTGAGGCTGGCTTTGAACTTACAATCCTCCTGCCTCAGCCTCCCAAACTGATGGAATTACAAGCGTGTGCCACCATGCCTGGCTTACAAAGGCATATTCTTAGCATAAGGTTTCTGGTATATCACCATTTGTTACTTAGTATTTTTAACTTTTGCTTTAAATTGTATTTAGCATCTAGTCTAAAGCTGTGATTCTCACAAATTATTTTTTCCAAGCACATATGATATAGATAATTACAGATAAATACAAAAAACAGTGCAAAAGGATTTGCATTCTTTTAGATAGGAATTTGTTTGCTCTGAGGCTTCAGTGATGTTAAGGAAAAGTGATGATCGTGGCTTCAGAAGTCTTCAAGTTCTGGCCCAGTTATTTATATGTGTTTGATCTTGGGTGTGTCAAAGTCTCCTTATAATAATACATACCTCACAGAGTTCTTGGGAAAATATAAAGTGATAACATACGAGAAAGTGAACTAGAGAGCTCTGTACAAATATTGTTGTTTGAAGAAATGGAATTTCAAGAGTTAGACAAACCTGGTTTCCAATCCTGACTTCACCACCCTTGAGCCATGTGACTTAAGCAATTATACAATCCAAATTTCAGTTTTTTCATTTTAAAATAGATACGATAATATCTCACGGGTGTGTTTTGGCAATAAAATAAGAAAATCATCTGTAAGTTTTGCCTGGAACATAGTAGGTACTCAGTAAATGTTAATGCCCTTTCCCTTCTCTGTTTCAGTTTTAAATGCCTCTATTATAAAGCAGAACAACTTCCACAATTCTCTGTTGCCCAATAACATCCAGGATGAAGCATGACAATGAATAAAACTACAAAGCAGCAAGTCAATGATAAGACATAAATCACAGTGTTTTCCCATCCAGCAATCAACTCTCCCCATACTGGAACCATCAATGTCAAATTGTATCAAATGCCAGATAAACAGTCAAGGAAACAGCATGAAACAACCGTGGCAAGGTAAATCTGAGACCAGGACAAAAGACAGGTAGGTAGCTTGCTGATTATCAAAGAAAAGGAAATGGGTAGATAGCAATCCAATCCCCACCACCTGATTGCTAACAACCTAGGGGTGGGGGATCCCATTTTCCAACACAAGCAAACACCCCCTGAGGCTCTCTTCATGTCCTTTTGGTCACTTTTGGCCCCATAGGCAGGATGGAAGAAGGCGGCATGAAAAGAAAGGAAATCTAAAATCTTCAAAGGGGCAAGACACCTCCAATCCCCCAAGCACCGGCTTTGGACTCCCTCCTTTAGGAAGGAGTCTCTCTTTTTCTCTCTCTCCCCATCACTTTCTCTTTCTGTTCCATCCTTTAAATAAAACTTTTTGCTCTTGCCTCCGTGTTTCTCAGGTGTTCAGTCTTCAACACCACAGGAACAGGGACCCGAGCCTGATTTTCAAGAACAGGTATCAAATCAACCTGGAAAGCTACCATAAAAATATGAGACATAACTCTAGAAATATCCTTATGGGCACTCAAAAATGTAATTGAAAATTGCTTAAGCAAGCAAAGTATGATCAAGTAGGTTCTTAAAATTTCACCAGATAAATGGTTTTGGCTCCCTAAGACCTTGTGGGATCACATTGCACAAGCTATTGGGCGATTTATTGGGGATTGCTTCTTACCACAAACAATCCAAAAATGCATAATATTGCATACTCTGCCACTAAACTCTACTGTATGTTGTTTCCTAATTAAGGATGCAGACAGGCTGTGCAGTAATGATGATTGATGTCTGCTGCACGTCTTAGTGAGGAGCAAGGTGAGAATGAGCATTAACTCCAGCCCACAGGAGAAATGTGGTAATTTCTATTGCTCACTACACTGCAAATCATGTCTTCCTGGAATTACAGAAGAGGCACTTAAGAATAGAGAATTATCTTACATAAAATTGTAGTTCTACTCATCCTGAGGAACAATCCTAAGAGTCACCACTTTTGATTATTTTCAGTATATAAATTAATGACCATGTAATTTTTATAATTTCATTTCAGTTGGGGCATCACAATACCAATAATAATAATAATAATAATAATTCATTTTTGACATTCTGACATGGACTGCTTTCAACTCTTGTATTTCATACGTGCCCTTGTGTCTTGAGATCCATAAGTCTTCTAGTCTATATTTCTACTTGCCAGTTTGAAACCAGCTATATTAATGGCAATGGAAATAACTGTCTTTGAAATAATGAGAAACCATTAATGAGTAATAAACAAGTTAGACAGCTAAACTCTGGCTTTTGGCCCCTCCCATCATCCTGTGGCTTGATTTCTCAGTAACTCACTTCTTTCCTTTAAAACAAAACACAACAATTATTACTAATTAAATGACAAGCACATGCAACTGTACCAGCCACCATGTAGGTTTTACAGCATAGGAAAGTTTTGCTTGCAAAGACTAGGTCTACTACCTATCAAAGAACACAAAAAGGGATCTTTGCTCTGAAGGAGATATACATTCTACCCAAAGTTAACCTTGTGCGGGTTCTTTGCCTATGCTCTCTGATTTATCTACCTCAGAAATAAAATAGTAGAGTTAAAATGCTTGTCATTTGGAGACTGGTTTAAAAAATTACAGAATACCCAAACAATGAAATACTATTCAACCACAGGAAAGAAAATAGAAGTAGATGAAAACTATGAGCTCATTTATGTAGAGAGAAAGAAAAAAATATGATCATATATGCGTGTTTATATTCAGTGAAAATCTCTAGAAAGATCTTTGTAGATTGTCTTCACTCTCTTGCATGATTTGCCTTTTTCATTTATTAGTTTTTTAATGAAAAAAGCATGGAATGCGTGGGTCTACAGTTCTCTAAACTGGGCAAATTGCTTTTACCCTATGGCTCTTTTTACTCAAGAGCAATACAACTCTATTCCATACAACCTATTTCAACACAACTCTATTCCAAAACAAATCGGGACATGTTTGTTTTCCCCCCAAGGAGCACATTGATGAAGGGACACTGGCAAGAGGCCCAACTGTGATATGAAGTACCAAAAAAAAAAAAAAAGGTGTCTAGCTCACATTTTGACTAATGATTTCCCAAAATGATAAAGAACATGGCACCTGGACTTTATAAGATGTTCAGTGATTTTTTTATTGTGGGGAGAAAGAAAGAAAGGATAAACTGTTACTCTGCACTGAAGGGGTCCCTGAGTGAATCAGAATCCGCTCCTGGTAAACTGCATGCTACCTATAAAGGGCAATTTTGACCCACTCTGGAAAGAAAGGAGGGAGTAAATTGGGACCTAGAGCTTAGTACAGCAGAAGATATTGAGACATTTGGGATTAGTTCGTGCTTGAAGCAAAAAATGACTGTCACAAGAGAGCAACATTGCAGACATGATTTTTAAAAAATTAAAGAGCTGAGTACAAGCCAGGCCAGGTAGTTCCTGATCCTGTTGTGTTACTCACCTGAGACAACAGCTCAAGATATAGGCATGGAGCTGCACAAGAATTAGAAAACTGCTTTGGGACATGGCCTTCAAGCTCTCTCCCTATGTAGAGATAGAAATGTCAGGGACAAGACTCATTGTTACACTGGCCAGTGTACTTCACTCTGCCTGCTTTTCCTTAGTAGAAACGGGGAGAGGAACAATGCCTTCATTCTACCAGCCTGTAAGGGCAGGATGGGGAGGGGGTGTGGTTTGCTCAAAGTCACACAGCCAGTTATCAGTAGAGTGAGTGGTAATTAGGGTTTTGAAGTCCTTAGGACCCTGGCTAGCTCTTTCTATCATATCAGTGGCCTCCTGTTCTAAGGTCTCCTAATGTTTCCAAAAATGAAAGAATTGCTTATTTCCAAGGTGCTAAGAGAAGACAATAGTTCTATGTTGCATTTCATCCGGTTTCCTACATTTTGTCCTGTCCTTCCTGGAATATCTTTCTTCAAAGAAGCAAATCTCAAATGATTGGAATTATAGGGTAGCACAGCTTTCTATCACCAGTGCTTCTTTGTCTTTCTTTGCCTGCATATACTGAGGTTATGTAGCCTACTGTGGTATTAACAATTTGAATTTAATTGAGTTGGAGGGCTGATGGCATGAGTTTCCATAAGCAGCTCCAGACTTCAAGGTTGTACAAATTATGTAGGATTTTGTAACTAGTGGGGTTCCCAACTAGTGCCAACTCTCTCCTTCTGAGTCAGTTCCATTATTTGGTAAGTAAATAAAAGAAGTATTTTCATTCCCAAAAATATCATTTTAAATTCAAATGCTTAGAAAAATGTTTCAAAAAACATCAGCAGAAAAGAAACAGGCTTTTGATTAGCATTTTCACATAGAGCAAGAAGAAAGATATTTTTTTCGAATGCAGAACTAAGAGTCCTTTTATTTGCACACGGAGAAAAATGAACAAATATTGACATTATTCTTTATTATAATTAGAATTATAGACACAAGAAGTGGTTGGCTCTGGATAAGTCAGACAAAAGCAAACTTAAAGCATTTCTGTTTCCATCTGTTCAATAAGGAATGATGTCTCAGAGTAGAGTATTATGAATACAAAATCTCCTTCATTCTGAATTAGCAAAAATTACCTAAGATTCTTCTCCAGTGAAAAGATGATCCCAAAGGTCCTCTCCAGCTCACAGGACCTTCCATGGGAACAAAGAGAGAAAGAGAGTTCATCAAATTAGCTAATTGCAGTGGCAATATGACTTTTACCTTGGGCAATTATTTTATGTCTTACCATGCTAATAAAGTCCCTGACTTAAATGAAAATCCAGATGGTTTAATTTGTAACTTAAGAAAGAAGAACAAGATATTTTCCTTATACTAAGCCAATTATCTCAGAGGCAGGGTAGCTGGAAAAAATCTTTCCTGATCTTTTCAAACTGTTTTTAAGGCATCTATTATGTTGAAATTCATCAACTAATAATTCAAGTAGAGCACTGTCACAGGCTAGATCCCCTCTTAGATCTTAAGGTGTTTAATAAACACTGAAGATGTTTGTTAACAAGAATACTGTCTTACCACAGCAACATGTAAACTTACTCCCCCAGGAAAAACAGAATCATTAATTCAGAGGGTTACATTCTTCTCACTATTTCCTTCTTTTCTTCCTATCACAAGTGACTTTCAAATCAGGATTTGCATAGAGTGATTAAATTTGTTCTAGTAAACAATTTAGGGTCCAATACATATAAAAGGGGTCTTATTTTTACAATGCTACTTCTGAAGAGAACAGAAACTCAAAAGTGCCCTATAGCTTCCTAAAATATTTAAATTTGAAAAATGTAAGATTGTTTGGTTATTTGACTTTAGATCATTATTGTCTTGTGCCTATGGAGTATTGTCTAAAAACTGAGAAATAAATTGAAACCTCTCACCATAATGTTTTGAGTACCTACTTAAGGCTGCCATAATTGTTTTCCTCCATTCAGTTTATTATCCCTTCTGAAAAATGAGTTGTATTTTATAACCTTTTGCAAATAATTTTAATATACATATATTACCCAATATCATCCTAACCATAACCCCACCAAATAAGTAATGATTATTCCCCATTTTACAGATAAGAAAACTAATCCTAAGAGGGTAGATGCTACTCAAAGCCCTTCTGATGCTAAACCCAGAGCTCTTTCCATTGCACCAACTGCCTCAACTTGTTAGAAATTACAAATTTTGCATGAGGTCAGAAAGTGGTAAAACATGGGTTTGAAGACCAGCAATTACCTTAGTGAATCTAAGTTCAGAGGACATGATCTTGCTCATATCTGTTTGTTTGTCCCTCAAAGGCTAATTATGATACAGTCTCTAGTATATAAACCTGTACCTAAGGTTGCAGGCTTTCTATAAATCTTGATTGGATGAATGAAACGTATTGAATGTATCCATGATTTACAGTGAAATAGCATCTTTTCTTGTTACCCTAAAAAGGTGTCTTTTAAGCTGTGCAACCAAAAAAAATCTCATAAGATGTTAACAGGTATACCATAAGAGTGACTTTATGATGCATATTAATTTACTAGAGGTATTGAGAGGTCCTGTAGTAGAGAATCTTATTTAATTTTGCTTAACCAAGTATTTCCTAAACATTTGCCCACTGAAATCACCCTTCCTTCCTTTTGCAGAATTATTTTAACATCCCTCCACACACCAGTGTTGTGTGGAATATTATTTCCAAAAGAACCCTTTCAAACAAAAACCAAAAAGATAAATAGTGGCAGAATGACATCACAAAGGAAGAAAAAAAATTTCCAACACAGGAACCATATTTTGAAGAAGTTAGGAAATGGAAGTAGAGAAAAGTAACTGAAGGTCAGTTGGCCTGAGGTAGACTAGACCCAGAAGGGCCAGGAACTCTGAGACCATTCCAGGTAGAGGCATTCATTGGGCCAAAGCCCAAACAAGGAAGGCATCAATATCAGGAAGATTCAGGGTCAGAAAAAAAGAAATCAAGCATCAGAGGAAAGTGAAACTAGGCTAGAAGCAGAGACAAAAATAGATGGCCATCAGAAACAGAGAGATCTTAGCAGGTGTCAGTCTCTGCAAGAAGGCTAAAGCTGAGGACCGCAAGTTCAGTTTTTAAGAGCCCTAGTATGTTTTAGTCAGCTTTTTTGCTGCTGTGACTAAGAGACTCGACAAGAACAATTTTAGAGGAGGAAAAGTTTATTTAGGGATCACAGTTTCAGAGGTCTCAGTCCAGAGACAGCCAACTCCATTCCCCGGGGCTCAAGGTGAGGCAGAACATCATGGCAGAAGGGTGTGGTGGGAGGAAGTGATAATCAGGAAGCAGAGAGAGACACCACTTGTCAGAAACTAAATATATATACCCCAAAGGCACACCCCCAAATGCCCACCTTCTCCAACCACACCCTACCCATCTTCAGTTACCACTAAGTTAATCCCAATTAGGGGGTTAATTCACTGAGTGGTTAAGACTCTCATAACCCAATCATTTCTCCTCTAAGCCTTCTTGCATTGTCTCATACATGAGCTTTTGGCGAACACCTCACATCCTAACAGAGTAAGATAGAACCCAATACTAGAGAGGGCCAAGACCCCAGCAAAGAATGTGGGCAAAATTAACAAATTCAGGATCTAACGATTGTAAGAATAATATACCTGTATTAGGCTATATATTTTTTGTGAGAAGGGTACCAGGGATTGAACTCAGGGGCACTTGACCACTGAGCCACATCCCTAACCTAACCCTATTTTCTATTTTATTAGAGACAGATTCTCACTGAGTTGCTTAGTGCCTCTCTAAATTCCTGAGGCTGGCTTTGAACCGCAATTTTTTTTTAATAAATAAAACCATTGCAGTTTTTAGCATATAGAGCAGGTCCTGAGAACTAATTCATATTGTCTGGGCTCAGGTCCTCTTAGCAGATAATCAGTCTGGATCATTCATCAAAATGAAAAACTAAGTCCCTCTTCTCCCTTTCACTTTCCCCCCTTGTTTTTGGAGAACTTGTGGACAGCTTATCTCATCATGCCTATCAACTGGGGCTGCCACAAGAGGCTAGACAGGTTATACAATACTCCAGGGGACACTACTACAAGACACTGGCATCCCTGTGATTTGGTCCCTTCTTGCCTGAAGTAAATCTCTCCTGCAATCTGCCTTCTATATTTTCATCCTTTCACTACCTCAGGCAATTCCTCTCCATCCCTGCCCCACCCTGTCCCCCAACTCTCTTGCTCAATCACCTTTTCATTTCACCTATCTAATAAAATTCCTGTTGTCTCTTCTCCTATATTCAAGGTACTAGGGATTGCTAGAGAAAAAGACACAGCTCTGCATACTGAATGTGTGCATCTCCACTGTCTCACTCCTTGGGAAATGTTAGATCAATATGAAATAAATTTTCAACTTGTTAAATCACTGTATGGAAAAAATATCATTAAGGCCTCCAGAGACATACTGAGATAATGACCATGTCTACAGGTTCTTCCAAGGAACCCACTCACTCTTTCATATTTTCCTCTCTTCCTAAACTTCCTCCTCCATCCATCCATGATCCCCTTTCTCTGAGACAAAAATTCAGCTTCCTACTTCCTAAGATAATGATGACCATTAGAAGGGAACTCCTTCAGCTTCAGACTGCTCTATCTTCTTGCCTTCACATCTATTCCTGTTTCTTTCCCTCCTGCACCAACGCAAGAAGGGTTGGCCCCTGTCCAAGGTTGGCCCCTCTCCCACCTCCTCCTGAACCCACCTTTAAGGCCTTTTATTTCCTCTCCAATTATCAGCCTTCCCATCTTCTTTCTCTACTGGCTCTCTGCCCCACAGATGCCTTTAACCACTACATTCCACATCTACTTCTAAATGTCTTGAATTCACTAGTCTCTCAAATTCACTGTCCTCTTGAATCTAGCCCTCTGGATTCTTTTCTCTCTCTGGGACTCGCTCTTCTCCATTCCTTACCTCCAGCTCACCCTCAGGGTGTTCCAACCTGGCTCCTGCCAAGCGTCCCACTAAAACTCCTCTGGCCAAGTCCTCCTGATCACAGATGGGTCTCTCTCATTCCTATCTTATCATGTGCTGCCTCAGCAACATCCGGCACCTGCCTTCTCAAGTGTTTTCCTTTGACTTACAGGATACCAGCACTTCTGGATTTTCTCCTGCCTCTCTTGTTACTCTTCAATATCCTTCAAGGGTTCTTCTTCTTCTTCCTGTTTCTTCATTGATGATATTTCCCTGAGTTCTTAGATCCTCTGCTTTTCTCAATCTACTCAGCCTTCCTGGATGATCTTATCTGTACTCCTAGGATTTCAAGCATGCTCTTGGTGCTGGCTTCCCTACTCTTGACTTCAGGACTAAATCACCAGCTCCTTAGGAGACATTTACACTTGCGTCCACAGGCCTCTCAAAGGCCAATATACGAGCTGCCATTGTCCCAGCCTATCCTGCTCTCTGGGGCTTCTCCTTCCCTGGTGACCACTCAGTGGCATAGAGAATGAATGGAAAGCCCATCATTTTCTCAGCAGATGCTATAGACAGAACAGATTTTCCTCCAGACCCCTCCAAACAGAAGCCTCCACTTCAGCAGTTGATCTGTTTAAAGCAGCAATCCAGTAACATAATTTCCCTGTTTGTCCTGAGGGCAAGAGGGATTCAGTGAATGGTTTTAAAGTCCAAATGTCTTACCACAGTACACAAAGACTTTATTTGGCTACTCCCTATCTTTCATTCGATACTGGACTTAATAACAAATCCCTATTGTTATGTCATGCGCCAGGTGCCATTCTAAGCACTTGTACATATTAGGTTTCTGATTCCTCCTAGCAATCCTGTACGGCATGTTCTTTGGTCATTCCTCTTTTACATAGAAGGAAACTGAGGCAAAAAAAAACCCCACCCTGACCAAGATCACAGAAGAATCCGAATTCAAGTGGTTTGGCTTGAGATCATGATTATACCTACTATGTTTTACTGCCAAACAGCTACTTAGAGTTCCTAGAAGGAGCAAAGCTCTGCTTATTCTCTGGCTGTGTGTGTGTGCACACTCACACAAACGCACACACACATTTCTACCCCATGTGTCAAGATAACTCCTAATCATTCTTCAGGGCTTTGTACATAAATCCACTCTCTGGATGCCTTTTCTTCCTGCACCCACACACACACTCCCAAGGTTGCTGTGTCTCTGAGCTCCCGCTACCAGCATCTGTGTGTGCCCCCGTCACATTACTTACCACCCTACAGTGATGCTAGCCAACTTGCCCACATACCCTTCTAGACAGAAAATCCTCATTGTCTCTGGGTGTGCTGTGTCTCCAACACCTCCCACTGTGCCTGGCACATGGTAGGGAGTATGGCAAAAGGTGGGTTCCTGAATAGATAACCTGGTGAATGTGAGAATGGCACTGGCAGAAAAGCTGACTTAAAGGCAGTTGTCTAGATACTGACCTAGGGCTCTTTCAATTCTCCCAGACCTGACACCAGGTAGGGCTGAGCTTGGGAGTGAGAGCTTCAGGGTGCCAGGTCTTAGACTAAAAAGAGGAGATTTCAGAGAGCCAGGAAGAGACTAAAGCTTTTAACACTGATAGGAGGGTGAGCAGAATTTATAAAGTAGCTTAGGTTATGTAAGAATAAAGGAAGGCAGATGAGCAGGAGGGCAAAATATTAAAGAGAGCCTTGTTCTGGGAGGTTAAAATCAAAGGGAGAAGGTGGGAATCTGAAACGGGAGATTGATCTAAACTTAAACATGGGAGTTGAAGGTTCTCCACCCCACACTACTGATTTAAAAAATGCAACTAAGTCAGAGAGCTGTGATGGTGCATTTAGAATAACTTTTTTGTGTGTGATTTGGAGAGTGCACTGGTGGTTTGAAACCATTCATTTCTTGTCTTTAGGGACAGTCCTGTTTCTTTGCCTTGCTAGAGAGTAGTCTTAGAGTCATCATGCAGAGGATAAAAATCCTATTGTAGATGAAGGTCCATTAGTATCTCTTTGATATGCTTTCTGGATGAAGATTGATCTTATGTTATAATCACTCCATTCACAAACTCTTAACAGATGCCTGAGTCCAGGGCAGACACATTAATGTTCTGTGGCAGCATAGATTAAGAAATTAGTGAGAAAAACCAGTGTAGTTTCCACCAGAAACAGTAAAATATCAGAAATAGCAAAACCACGTGTTTTTTTTTTTTTTTAGGGGTGGGTACCAGGGGATTGAACCCAGGGATGCTTAACCACTGAGCCACATTCCCATCCCTTTTTATTTTTTATTTAGAGACAGGGTCTCCCTAAGTTGCTTAGGTCCTTGATAAATTGCTAAGGCTGGCTTTGAACTTGAGATCCTTCTGATTCAGGCTTCCAAGCCACTGGGATTACAGATGTGTGCAACCATGCCCAGCCTATGTGTCTATTTTAACTAACATTTATATTAATAATAAATCTTGTAATTATTTTAAACATTCTTCTTTATATTAAGCTTTATGTAATAATAAGATTCATTTCAGAATCATAATATGAAATAATCAGTCCAAGGTTGAATGTAGAAAAGGGAGTTTACCTTCAATACAGTCTTATTTTTCCTCCCATAGAAGTCTTGTACATTTTTTGGTTGTTGCCGTTAGGTGAATACCATATATTAAAAAACACTTGGTATATACACAATGGAATATCAGTCAGCATTAAAAGAGAATAAAATTATGGCATTTGCAGGTAGATGGATGGAATTGGAGAATATCATGCTAAGCGAAGTAAGCCAATCCCCCCCAAAAAAGGAAGGAATTGAATTCCTCTCTGGAAGAACTTTGGGCAAAAGGAAGGAGAGAGGTGTAGGGAGAGGGTATGGGGACAGAAAAGATGATGGAATGAGATGAACATCTCATGTACATGTATGCCTCCATATATGGTGCGATGCTACATCATGTACAACCAGAGAAATGAAAAGTTTTGCTGCAATCGTGTACAATGAATCAAAATGCATGCTGCTGTCATATATACACCTAATTATAATTAATTAATTAATTTAAAAGTAAGTTCATGAGACACTATTAAAAAAAACACTTAGAACAGTGTTTGACACATAGGAAGAGCCATGCAATGTTAAATGCCGTGCCATGCCTGTACTGAAATTAAGACTTCAAGAAAATATTTCACCTCCTGCAGGAGGATAGCAACTAGCAAGACCCTGTCTTAAAATAAAATAAAAGGACTAGGGAAGTAGCTCAATGGTAGAGTTGTTAGCATGCTCAAGAACTTGAGTTTAATCCCCAGTCTGCCAAAAAAAATTTTTTTTAAATTTAAAGACTTAATTTTTAAATTGAAGACTTAAAATCAGTGTCCAGTTGTTGGTCAATAAGTATAGTTTTAAATACACTTTTTTATGCAAGATGAAGATGTTCTAGAGATCTGTTATACAACAGCATGCAAATAGTTAACAATAATACACAATTAAAAATTGAAGATAAATTTTTGTTATGTATTTTTTACTGCATTTTTTTTTAAAAAATCTGTGTCCAAGTGGTGTTGTTAATGAAAGTAATTGTATCTATTCATACTCAATAAAAATCCAGCAAAATTTCTTAATGGAATTTTTCGTTAAAAGACAATAATAAGGGTACTTGCACTGATAAGGTAACACTAACGACACTAACAAACTTATTATCTCATAGTTATTATATATTTGGGGATCTATTTGCTCTCACATTTTGGTTAGCAGCAGTTTTCTTCCACATGGTGATTTGGGGACTAGGTTTTATGCATTTAAGGTTCTCACTCCTCTGAAGCCCAATTTTTATGTGTTTCTATTCAGATGGGGGAGAAAGAAGAAGAAAAGGAGATTGCAGATAGAAAAAACACACATCTTCTTAAAAATCTTGTCCCAGAAGAAACAAGGGTAATTCCTGCTCACATTCCACTGGCCAGAACTATCACATGGCCATACCTAGATGCAAGGGAAGCTGGGAAGCAGCCATGTTCCAACAACAGCTTTCACCCTAGAAGGGAGAAAAAATTTGGTGGACACCTGGCCAACTGTGCCAGAGCACTTGAAAACAATGCCTATAAACATGTTGAGTCTTAATTTCAGACTTCTCACAAAATCAAATTGTTCTCTTCAGTAGTCTAAGTGTATTTTAATGGGAAAAAAATCTATAAATTTTAATTTAGGATTCTCTTTTCTAAATTTTTTTCTAGCTATAAAATCTTATTCTTTTAAATCAGGACTATAGCACATGACAAATATTCAGGAGAAAAAACAATAGCAGCCAAATTTCAACTTACTTCAATGGAACGCTCACATATTCAAATTTTTGCTGTTAGCTTCTACATCAAATTCAGAAAACACAACGATTTCCTGATCAAAAAAGAACATTGCTTTACAATATAGAAAAAATGTTTACTTAGATATTGAAATAGAAAATAAAAGCTCCTGAGTTTGTATTAATGGCAAGTTTCTAATAAGTAATAGGAAATGGAGACAGGTCATTGCAAATATGAGGAGAGATAATAGAATTTCAGCTTCTTCCTATTTGAGGAAGAGATTAATGCAACATTTTGGGTAAATCATCTGAATTTGCATATTTTGTATGTTTCTGTCATAAGCAATATGTAGTCATATGTGCATTTGTATTATCATCATTATTTTAATTAATGGAAATAGTGATTAACAGTAATTAGATAATAACTTATTATGCAAACTTGGACTTATCCTGTCTATAGAACAGCTTTTATGTTGGCCAGATTTTAATCCCAAACATACACACACTCTACACAATGAGAAGTATGCATTATGCAACTTGATTATTCTTGAGGGGAATAAATGACATTTTGCCTTTAGAGTCCTCATCTCCCCCTTTTAAATAAAACTCATCCTAGTCTTCCTATTTCATGTAGCCTCTCCACCCCAAGACCCTGTGTAGGCCTCCTCTACTTCAATGGCTTCCCCCAAATCAGTCACTTAGTCTTGTTGATTGATTGGCTTATTACACTGGTTTGAATGAGTTTCAGTTAATGCCTCTTCAGCTAGGCATTATTTGTTTTTGTTTTTGTTTTTTTAATTACTAAAGTAAAGAGTTGTCAAGGGATAGAATTTCAGGCACAATCAAGCAGATAAAGCTATCTTTATGGGGACAGAGGGACTCTGCAATGGCCTACACACACTCTGAATGAAGTTATTCTCCTATATGATAAATTCTGCAGAGTTCCTGTTGAGCTAAATCTTTGTTCCTGTTCTTGAAGGAACAACAGTTTTAGACTGAGGAAGATTCTTCTGATAGGTGGAAGACAAGCCATCTCAACCAACTTACTCTATTTCCCTGAAAAAAATGGTCACTTCTATGCAGCTCCAAATTAGGCCAGAATCTAAGGCCTCCATTGTTCATTCATGTTGCCTGATCAGATTTCTGAGTAATGTCAACTATTTGGTCAATGCCTGAATGTTGTCTGAAAAGCTCTTGGGAAAACACAGTTTAAGGAACCAAGATTGAAACAGAATAAGTCTTCTTTAACAACAAAAGGACTATGCATGTGTACAAAGTCAACCAACTAAGTCAGACTTTCTAGGAACAAAACCTCAGTAATACTTGGATTTTGTTACAGAAAATTTGCACCCCAGGTTCTATCCAGTGGATGATGTCTTTATGGTACTCTGGGTAACCCAGATCAGTAGATCAGAGTGTTCTTCAGATAGACCTGAAACTTTGATATCAGGAATATCCAAATTCAAGAAAGTGGTCATCTGTTCAGAATAGAACCCAGTCTGTCTCAGGATTGCTCTGTCTCCCAGACGTTCTCCACGATCCCTCCAACACAGGCTATATCCTCACCTCTCAATCCTTACTTTAATCATTCCTTTCTCCAAGCTTTCTGGATATCTATCGTGGACTCCCAGAGTGTCTTGATTAATTTCAGTATAATTTTAGTTATATATTCAAATGATCAGCCTTTTTCCTACATCTTATACCTACTGCCTACTATAATGTTTCTACTTTTTAATAATTAGATTGGGGGCTGGGGTTGTAGTTCAGTAGTAGAGCACTTACTTGTCTAGCATGTGTGAGGCACTGTGTTCAATTCTCAGCACCACATATAAATAAATAAATGTCCATCAACAACTAAAAAAAAATCACAATTGATTTAAGACTAATTTTAACCATTCTTTAACAGTTTTTTTCACTAATATTCATATTATTGTCATACTTTGTACCAATCACAGCCTTCATAGGTGTTAGTCCTATAAGATCTCTTGACACCCCATTTTTGTAATTTGTTTCCTGTACTGGAGATTGAACCCAAGAGAGCTCTATCACTTAGCTACATCCCCAGCACCCACTGTTCCCCCCAACCCTTTTTTTTTTTTTTTTTTTTTGGATACAAAGCCTTAGGTCTTGCTAAGTCGGTGAGATTGGCTTTGAATTTGTGATTTTTCTGTCTCACCTTCCTAAGCCATTTTATAATATAAATCTATCACTTTAATAGACATTTTAGTCAACTTTTCAGTAGAGGATTAAACTATGTGATTTTTTTTTTTTTGGAGAACTCCAGAAAAAATAGTATTTACTATTTTGGTTTATGTGATGGACGATATAATCTTGGAACTCCAAGATGGGATGAAATTTTAAGAGAAATTAGACAATGGAAGACATAGACTTTACTGTTGTTCTGCCTGCAAGACTCCCAAGCTAGACCCTTTATCCTTCTCCTAGGTCATATGATCCAATAGTTAGGGAAAGAGACTGGGGAAGATTTGGGTGGCAAACAATGGTATTTTTGTAGTTCCTACTCTAGTACTCTAGACCTGGAACCATATTGCTCTTAGAAAATGAAATAGCAGCCAGAACCCTAGACCCATACCAGGGCAATACTACCTGCTTTCTGGCCTCTCTACTATTGACCACCTGCCTAGAGTTCTGTTAATTGCTTCAACAAGACTGCTTAGCTCTTACTCTCAGGAGATGACTTCATTGAATGAACAACTTCTCATTGCTTTAGCTGAGCTCACCCTCTAAGCACCCATCTTATGTCAGGTCTGAAATTCTGATCACCCCCGCCCCCTCCACACCAATCACAATTTCCCCAAGCCAAGCTGGTCAGTAGGGCTGAATGCCCTATGTGGCTTGGAGACACAATTCAGCCTTTCAGCCCTAAACTGCATTTGCTCTTAGGTTTGTGGGAAAATACTTAATACATGGGAGGCCCTCAATAAGTTTTTCTGAGTGAATAAATGCTCAGGTCTACTTGATAGACATGGATTAGAGTAAGAGAAGATTAGGCAAAGCCAAAAATCCAGAGGGAACCATTGGTAATTCTTTGTTCTATATGACATCCTAAGAGTACATGTTTCTATGTGATAAAAATGTTTGTGTAGATGATTTTTTTTTTCTTCAGTTGCTATGCTGCTTGGAGAACGCTTGAAAAAAATATTTTTCTCCTTCATCTCATAGTCTTGGGAAAGAATCCAGCGCATATTCTTCCATTGCACTGAGAACTAAAATCCTTTTTTTTTATTAGCCTTCCATGTATTCAATTTCAATGTCCCTGATTCTATGAATCATAACATATAGACATGGATAATTGGTGGCAGATACATGTATTTTTTTTCTCTAGACTAATCTTAAAGAAATATGATCTCACTAAGGAATGAGCAGTTTAAACAATCACTGATATTTAACTGAAGGTCATCGTCCCTTTGGATAATACTTAAAGGAAAATGCATTTTTTGTTCATAATATAAAAGCATAAAATGTAAATTAAAAAATGACAAAATTAAGGGGAAAAAACTTTTACTTCTTTTACTTGGTACAGAGTAGAATTTTGACAAATATTCAACATGGATGGCCCTACAAATACAAAAAGAAGTCCTTGTGGTTTCTCATTATTTGTTGTGGCAACGGCCAAGAAGCTCTGGAGTGTGTGTGTGCGTGCGTACATATATATCTTACTCATCCTACATTACCATGACATTCTAATTATAACTTCTTAGCATTGCTATCACATGCATAAATGTAGCCAAAACTGGAGCAGAGGAACAGAGGATACAAAATCTCCAGACAAAATGGAAACTCCTGTGTTTCCCTTTGTCAACTTATGAGCTTCTAGGAAAATAAAAGCAATAATTATAGAGCAGAGGTTATTACAGAAGTTGCAAATATATCACTGATGAGACGACTGGTAGTGACTTTCCTTGTTCTTTACTGAATTAAGGAACAAAAAAAAATCAGAGAACGTGAGTTAAACATAAATACATGGAAGATAATTTATAAATCATTCAATGATTCTTTTTACAATATTATTGTAACTTGCTAAATCACATTCTCATTTTGTAAGGGAAGGTCAGGCTCTTGATGGACAGTCACTATTGAAATTTTCTAACTTTAGAAATTGACCCAGATTACAAGTGCTCATACTCCTAAAATGTTGTAGACTTTGTACCAGAGTGTAGGTATTGAGTGGCTTACTGGTGATTGACCCTTGCATTAATTCTACAGGCAAAATATTCTTCCTGTTAGTTCAGCAAGTGTGAGCAACCTGATTGTATGCAAGGATGAAGTTTTTGACCTACTTATTTATGGATTCCTCCGTGTTTTTTCCTCTTCTTTGTTCCATAGTTAGAAGGTAGAAGGCCCGAGATTCTTTGCCTCAGGGCATATTAACATATGACAAAGAGGAAAGCAGAAGTTGCCTGCAAGATACTTCTCTTCTTGTTTTTTATTTCCAACCTCCTACCCACAGAAAAGTCTGTGCTGAATCCCCTAAAGGGAAAAGGGAACTGGTTTTGCCTCTGGTGGAAGAGGGTTGATATGCTTTGAAAGTGACAGGACATCTATCTGTACACCCTCGTCCTTCTACCTTCTCTCCCCTAGTGGTACCCGGAGATGTCCAGGCATTTCTAGCTCACCAAAGACTCCAGTCCCCAGGGGTGACATGAAAGCAGCACAGTCCTTGGATCTGAGGAACTCTGAGGACCAAGACAGCAAGAGCTTCCCAGGAACCCAGTGTGGGCAGACAATGGACAGGACTTCCCCTCACTTTGTGGCTGTGGGATACCACTGCACTTCCCTGGCAGGGGGCTGGGAACAAAAGGGAAAACCCCAGAAACGACTGACGTTGGATTTCTGGTTTACCTCAAGGAAGGGACACTCGATAAAAATTAATTTCAAAACAATAAAAACAAAGAAACATATTTTTTTCACACATGAGAGTTTGAGGATTGAGATTCATAGCCAGAATTAAAAAATGGTAGGTGCTTGAAAGCACAGGAAAGAAAGATATACCTTCTTCCCCTGCTGAAAAAGCATAGAGGTGCTTTTCTCCAACAACAGTTTACAGAAACATCTAGCATTGTTCACTGTGATGAATCATAGGTAAGAACTAGCTGTACTCATTTTGGAATGTGATCATGAAATACACATGAAGATTTCAGTGTGCCAGTGTTATTGAACTCTGCAGCTCTTTCTTTTTCCTCAAACTTTCCTATTCATTGAGCAATCATTTCATTCCTCCATTCATTTGTTCCTTCCATTCACAGACAAAATTCATTTCCCAAGTTTATTTCCTGTTAAATGCACACTTAGAACCCTTCAACTTGCCTTTACTAACTCAGTGTCCAACTTCTGCAGTAGACTGTGAAGTCCATAAAAGCAAGGGCTCTGAAGGGACTTCTTTCCGGAGCCTTGGTAAGCCCACTATTTGTTCAGGCTCTAAAGGGCAGTGTAACAACAAGAACAATGAATGAAAGTATCAACTACTATCTATCATAATCCAGCAGGGATGACAATAGAGGTTTTTCTCTCCAGAATTAAGGCCAACATAAATAATGAGTTGTTGCTGTAAAAATAGAGGTAGGAAAGGAAAAGGGAAAATTCACCACAAGTAGTTTTAATTACTTATGGAGGATGATTTGATGTTGTCCCCAGTGCTGGGTCATAGTAAGTAAGCAAATTCACACACACAAAAAAATGTTCACAGCTTTAAGTTTAATTTATTTCTGATAATACTCTGATCATTACAGACATAAGATTTTCTTGGGTATTTAAATAACTGGGGAAATAATTTATTACAGATAGCTATTGATTATGTGTAATATTCTTATCAAAGAGAAATATTACTATTGTATATGTACCTTCTTTTTCATAAGAACTAATTAATTATTTGCATAACTTTTTAAAGAATAGACTGTTTTTTGGTGGGGGGGACCAGAAACGAACTCAAGGGCATTTGACCACTGAGTCACATCCCCAACCCTATTTTGTTTCTCATTTAGAGACAGGGTCTCACTGAGTTGCTTAGCACCTTGTTTTTGCTGAGGCTGGCTTTAAACTAGTGATCCTCTTACCTCAGCCTCCCAAGACACTGATATTACAGGTGTGGGTCACCGCACCCACTATGAATAGATTACTTTTAAAGCCGTTTTAAATTTACAGGGAAAAAAAAATGAGTGGGAAGTACAGAGTTCCCATACATTGCCTTAACTCTTTCTTGCCTGTTCCCCACATCTTTCATTAATGTGGTACATTGATTACAAGAGATGAGGCAGTGTTGCACATTGTTAACTAAGCCTATCATTTACCTTAGGACTTACTTTTTGTGTTGTACATCCTGTGATTTTGACAAATGTGTATAATGTCATGTGTCTCCCATTATTATGTGATACAGAACAGTTTGCCCTAAAAGTGCTGTTTTCTACCCACTCATCCTACTCTGCCCCTGGTTATGGCTGGGGTGTATCGTTGGTGCTCTCCTGGTCCTGATATCCAGTATTATACAGAGTTGAACTCTGTTTTGTTCTTGCGTTCATATAATTAGGGAAAGGCTGTCATTGTTCTAGCAAGGAATATTGTTCAGTGTTTTTAATACCTGATTTAGACTCAACATTTATACTTCCACTCCATACAAAAAGGCAGATATAATTCCAAAGGCAGAAATAGAGTTATATCTGAGCATAGTTAATTTTTGCCTTGGAAGAAAGCAGATAAATAGACCAGGCAAAGGTTTTTAAACTTATCTTTGGATGTGTTTGAAATAAGACTCTCCTTTCACGGAGAAAATGATAAAAGCTTCTATATGATATTTAAATGTCATTTAAAATATTTCTCTCCTCAGTATAGGATTAAAATTTGTGTGTGTGTGTGTGTGTGTGTGTGTGTGTGTGTGTGTGTGTGTGTGTTTTGCAGGGGATTGAACCCAGGGCTTTGTGCATGCCAGGCAAGTACTCTACCAACTGAGCTATATCCCCGTAGTATTAAAATTTTATAAAATAGATTCTTAAGAGTTTCTAAGGACGTATTTATGGTCATCTTATTCAACTCCTTATCTTTAGACAAAATCACATATGTTTTCAAAAGATTATTTTAGAACTACCATAGAAATATATTATACAAAGTTTGTAATTCATTTCTTTGACTCCTTAACTTTGAAAATCTGTCTAGACAGACTGTGTTTTTATTATGTGAGTCTATGCTTATTCCTCACCTCAGCCCATATTCCTAGGGAGGAAGAACTCCATCTTTTATATAGCAATTTATCACAAAAGTTAAGATTGTTTGCTTCTCTGTGCCCTGCCCCCAGCTAAATAATTCTGGTTTCTTTTCCAATCAGGTCTTACTTCCTATGTGGAAATGATGAGAAAGCATGCAGCCTAAGGATGACAACTTACTGTCACAAAACTGCCCTCCACTCTACTGTGCTTTCCTCTATGGAGGACAACACCTTCTTATTTCTGAGTTTCTGCTTGACCTGTGATTTAGTTGATGGACATGCACAGCTAACTCTAGGAGCACAATTTGTAGGATTCTTGTCTTCATAAGGTTTATGATTATTTGCAGTGAACTCGAACCCTATAAAGTGGACATAAACTTGAAATGCATGGTGCAGGCCTTGCATATTATAAATATTCGGAAAAGGAAGCCTTCCCTGGTTGATTGGGAGATGCTTCATTGGAGATATATGAGAGGTAGCTGGAAAGGTTGGACAGGATATGGATGGGCAGAGGAAGGAGAGGAGGGGGAGGGAGAGGAGGTAAGATAGTCCAGACAAACTGAATGACAAGAGCAAAGCCACAAAAAGAAACTCATAAACTGAGTAAAAAAAAAGATGAGAAGGCTGGCTGAGTGAAGTGGGGGCAGTGAAGGAGGGGGTGTGGACAGCTTTGAAGCAAGTCAGAGGAGCTAATTTGAGACATTACAGGCAATAGGGGATTGTTGCAGGCTTAAAAACATTCCTATTTTAATCTTGACTCTTGTTGCAAATGATAGAAACAACCAATTTGGGCAGAAAGGAGAATCTATTGGTTTATATATCCAAACCTAGGAAATGACAGAAATATAACTGATCTTCAGACACCCTAAATCAAGGATGCAAATAGTACTAGGATTCTTCCTCTGCTTTCCTTATCTCTGCCTTGCTCTCATGTCTTCTATGATGTTAGAACTATAATCATTAATATTTTCTGGTTTGCATTTTCCTAAGTGCCTTCATCAGGAAAGAATTGACTTTTCCTGCTAATTTTAGTTGTGAAGGAAAGAGAAAGGAAGGAACAAAGGAAAAGTGGTGGGAATGCCTCACTGTCAATCACGTACTATGCCCTGTGACCCTGGTAAAGAGGTACCATGATTGGCAGCAGTTCTCAGAACTACACAGTTGAATTAGAGACTGGGTTGGAAGGAGCAGTTTTAAAAGAAGTATGCTATCTCCAGAAGGAAAGAGGGAAGGACTCAGGAAGTAGGAGAGTCCCCTGTAGAAGGATTTATTTAATTTTGTTGTTGACATTCTCTATGAACATAAAAATAATGCAAGATCATTTTGAAAACAAGGAATATTGATCAAACACAAAGATGTAAAAATTAAAATCACCCTACTTTCTTAGCCTAGAGATAATTGGTCGATTAATATTTTGGCATAGTTTCATTTTTCTTGCATAAAATGTTTTTGCAGGTAACTATATATGGATGTGGAAAAATAATGCTCCTTTCCCAAAAAGATATCTGTATCCTAATTCCTGGAAACTGTATGTTACTTTACATGGCATAAGAGATTTTGCAGTAGTAATTAAGAAAAATTATTACCTTGGTGTGTTTTGTACTGCTATAAGCAAATACCATGGACTATGTAACTTATAATGGAAAGAAGTCCATTGGATCACAGTTACCAAAGCTGGGAAGTCCAAAGCAAGATGTTGGCATCTTCTGAGGGACTTCTTACTATGTTATCACATGGTGGAATGTGGAAGGTGGAAGAGCAAAGAAAACAAAGGAATGAACCCACCCATGCCCGCCCCTTTCATAGTGATGTTAAACTAAACATGAGGGCTCTGCTGCTTTGGGGATTAAGTTTTTTTCAATACAGGAATTCTCTGGGTGATGCATTCAAACAACAGCATTTATCCTGAGTTTTTTCAGCTGATCCCACTATAATCATAATTGTCCTTATTAGAGGGATGTAGGAGAGGCAGAGTAAGAGAGAGTAGGAAGGTGCTGTGCTATTGACTTTGAAAATGGATCATGGGGCCATAAGCCAAAGAATGTAGGCAGATCCAAGAAGCTAGAAAAGGCAAATAAATGGATTTTTCCCCTTGAGCCTCTAGAATGAATTCAGCTCTGTCATCACTTTAAACTTCTGAGCTTGAGAACAGGGAGATAGTAGTTTTATTGTTTTAAATAATCAAATTTATGATAATTTTTGCAAAAGTAATAGAAAATGAATGGATATATATATGTATATTTGTGGGTTTGGATTTTTTTTGTTTGTTTGTTTTCCACAATATCAGAATCATACTGTTCATGAAGATTTGGGATAGGCCTTTTCAAAAAAAAAACATTATACATTTTTTGTCTTTTTTAATTGTTGAAGGATCTTTTATTTTATTCATTTATTTATATGTGTTGCTAAGAATCGAACACATGTTAGGCAAGTGCTCTACCACTGAGCCACAACCCCAACCCTTTGGGTTTGTTTTTAACAGAAAAAAGGACGTAGTGAAAATCGTTCTGATAGTACCAGAGACTAATTAAGAGTATTATGCAGGTTGCTTCAAAAGGAGAAGAGAGATTTGTGGAGAAACAAGCCACAGGCTACTACAAAACCCTGGTATGAGGCACTGAAGGTTTCAACAGGGAGATCAACAAAGAAGGGACATACAGAGAAATTCGAAAGGCATGACTGATGGAACTCAGCGACAGCACTTAGGTGATGTCATGTTTTTGGCATGGTCTTGCCTCACAGCAAAGAACTGAACAAAAGTTCTAGTGATCAGCTATTCATCTGTTTTCTTTGTTTGTTTTCCCATGACACATTTTTCAGATGTCTTTTCCCAAGCTGTACAAAGAATTGCACAAATATAACCACAAGGCAGTAAAGGGAGAGAGCAATTTCTTAACTTGTTCATCAATCCCCTAGATCAATTATAAAGGAAAAAAAGTGTTAAATGGTAAGTATATAATAGCAGGATAATCTAAAATTGCTTTTAGTAAAATAATAGGACTTCAAAACTTTCCACCCAAAGTACATTTATCTAAACATTGCATATATTCATGTTGGCCATTAAACCTGGGAACCCAGATAATACTTAATTGTGTTTTACAGATTAAACACCATTTGTTACTTCTTCAGAGATATACTACAAATGCACATTTACTCAATGAAAATCTGAGATACAGATTATCTAAAACCATGAGTCACAGATAGCTGTGCAGAGGGGTTATGGAAAGATTTCATTAGTATACCAAGTTCATAACAATTTTGCATGATACACTGAATTATTTTCTGTTAGTCAGCTTCTTGTTGCTGTGACAAAATAACTGAGTAAATCCACTTCAAAGAGGAAAGATATATTTTAGCTCATGGTTTCAGAGGTTTTAGTCCATAATCTGTGGCTCAACTGCTTTTGGTTTGAGGTGAGGCACAATATCAAGGCAGAAGGGTATGGAAAAAAAAAAAGCAGCTCACTTATTAGCAGATGGGATTCAGAGAGAGAGAGAAATAGAGAGGAAGGGGTTAGGGACAAGATAGAGTCCCCAAGAACACAACTCCAAGAACTCACTCTGTTCAACTAAGTTCCACCTCCTTTAGTTTCCTTCAACTCCCAATAATCCATTCAAATAATGAATGCATCAATGGATACCTCATGGTCCTTCCAAAAGCTCTACCTCTGAACATTGCTACCCTGGGGACCAAGCCTTCTATGCATGAGTCTTTGGGGGACAGTTCATATTCAAATCATAATACATATATTGTTAATGAGTAACAGTGTATTAAACATACCATGTAATGTCATTGAATACATTATGCATTGCAATATCTATGAGCCATTTATTGTATATAATATACATGTATATGTGTGCATGTGTTTCCACTTTTTATGTTCATCATGTGTGTTTATTTTCCTCTTCAACCTTTATTTGTTTAATACAGTCTCTTCAATTCAATAGATATTTACTGGACAACTGTTATGAGTTGTGCCTTGCCCCCCCCCATTCATATGTTGAAGCACTAATCCCCAGTACCTCAGAATGTGACTTGTATTTAGTGATCAGGTCTTTAAAAAAAAGGCAATTAAATTAAAATGTGGTCAGTAAATTGGGCCCTAATCCAGTATAACTGTGCCCTTATAAAGAGAAATTAGTCCACAAAGACATACACCAGACATATACTTGCACAGAGAGGTGACCATGTGAAGATACATGGAAGAAGATGGCCTTCCCCAAGCCACAGAAAGAGGCTTTAGAAGAAATCATGCCTGCCCATCCATACCTTAATGTCAGACTTCTATCCTCCAGAATTGTAAGAAAAGAAATTACTGTTGTTTAAGTCACCCAGTCTGAAGTATTTTGTTATGATAGCCCTAGGAAAGTAATACAGCAATCTACTTCTGTGACAATGGAGAGACAGGATATTAAACAATAAAAAAGGACACAATTCTTAATCTTGAGGATGATCCAGTTCTTTATTTTCTTCACTTCAAATACAACTTGTCTAAACTGAACTCACGTCCTCAGCTTCCCTTATGGTAAGGAGACTTTGAAGAGTTCTGAAGGGCTCTAACTATACTCTGTGGCCTCCCTGTCACTCATTATAGGGCTTTGAACTTGACAGGAATTCAGTATTTATCTGTTGATTTAGCAATGCTATCAGTTTTCTGCTTTCAACATTCTTCCTGCCTAGAAACCCTGGAGTATCTTGAACTCTTCCACTCCTCTTACCCTTGTCCAAACTGTCATCTTTGCCTGCCAATTTTTCCAAGTGCAATTCAGTGTCCCTACTTTCCCTTTTTTTATTACTTCATATCTGGATCAATATAAATTCCTTCCAAATTTTTCCCTCACTCCAACCTATTCTTTTTTTTTTTTTTTTTTTTGGTGCTGAGAATCAAACCCAGGGCTTTGTGCAAACAAGGCAAGCACTTACCAACTGAGCTATATCCCCAGCCCACTCCAACCTATTCTTCAAAGTGTTGCCAAAATTTTCTTTTCTTACCGGTGTCTCTTGTCTTCCTTTACTTTGACAAATATCGCTGAACTTTTCTATGTGGAGGACCCCATGAGAGGTGCTAGAGAAAACACACATATGAATAAGTCATGCTGTCTGCCCTTTGAGAAACTCATAGTCACAGAAAAATCAGACACCTGCACAAAAAGTTGTAGAACCAATATGCATAGTTTTCTGGAAACACACAGAATACAGAAAATAGCTTCATCTAGACCAGTTGTAGATAAAGAAGGAGACAGCTGAACTGTAATATCAGACAGAGAAGGGGAAAAGGATATTCCAGACAGAGTACAAAGGAGTTGGGAAAATGCATCAAGAGTGGGCTAATCACTTATTCTACTGCCTTGCTTCTCAAACCTGCTTGGTCCCAAGGGCCTTCAGCATCTACATTCCTTCTATCTCATATTCCTCAACAGACCTTTTCAGCTCTAATAAGACAATTTTCCCTATTGTTTACTAAAAATCACCTGTACCTACTTATTGCTTCATACATTTGCCACACTATTCCCCTTCTAGAATGCTTTCCTCTCTTTATAGTGACAACTCCACATCTAAATACCAATTCTAAAGGAACCCTGGATAGAAGTTCATTTTCTGTCTTGTGTTCCTCATTGCAGGTATTTTTGAGATGGGCATAACCTTTTGAATTCAGTTTTAGACACTACACACAAGTCTTTCACTTTTTCAATTAATATGTTCAACTAATGACTACTATTGGCAGTTTAGTTATCATATGAAAAGCTGGCTTAAAAATAGCACTCTGTAAGTGCGTAATCAGAGAATTGCTGAGTTTTGATTGGTTAAATTCATTTGTGGTGTGACTGGTGTAGACATCAGAACATTTGTAAGGGTTCAGGTCATCGTGATAAGGTTCTTGTGTAATAGTTTGTATTTGTTCCAAATAAATATCTGAAAATGTCCAATTCCATAGACTTTGCAGATAAAATGCTCCTCCAAAAGGGCTACTCCTAAAAAACAACTAAAATAACAACTATTAATATTACAAAAGATGTGTAGTATACTTTATTTACTACTATATGTAGCATATTTACTACACACACACAAACATACACACACACATATACTGCAGAGGGTATATAAAATCCACTTGCATGAAGAAGCAGAAATAAATTTACAGGCAAAGGTCAAATGTTCTGCAGTTGTTAATGTGAAACTGAGAAAAGTGAATTGTCTCTAGTGTGGGCCATGTGAGGCCCTTCATCACCACTGTGTTTCTTGTCTTGGTATTCTGATTCTAAGCTCTAGCTAAGTCTTCTTCCATGAAGTCATCTTAAACTGTTCCCAGCCAGTCAATTTCCCTCTTCTAATTCCTAGTAAGACTGTATCATAGCTTTAAAATTAGTTATTTTCTGGTTATTTTATGCGTTCCTGTTTCATAAACAAAATTTCTTGAATGAATAGATCTTTTTAAAATTAAAATTAACTTTATTTTCTACTAAATAATATGTGCTTGGCATGTTGTTTTCTTCAACGTTCTTTTGAAGATCAATTTGTCTTTATAAATATTGATTTAGTTCACTCATTTTAATTGCTAATTAAAGAACACAGATTAACTGCTTAAAGATAAAGAAATTAAAGAAAGGATCATAATCATACCACTCTGCAATAAACACTTTTATCTTGTTGTAGTTTCTACTGGGTTTTCCCTCTATTTTAAGTAAATTTATATTGTTCCTAATGTTTGTATTTTTTTTATTGATTAACATACTGTGAGCATCTTTTCATATCAATGAATAGTCTTCTAGAAATCACTGTTCTCCTAATCTCTTATTGCTGGACATTTAAGAGATTTCTAGTTATTTGCCATTCTCCCACAATATTTTAACTAATGTTTCATTCTCACTCTTTTAAATATTTATTGCCAAATTGCTCTACTTAAAAAAGGTCCTAATGATTTATATTCCCCCCTATAGGGTATTAGAGAGCCTATTTCCTTCTGTCCTTGCCAATAGTGGGTGATGTCATTTTTGAATACCAGACACTATTTCTTTTATTTCTCTAGTGATTACAGATGGAGCTGGATACACAGTGGACACAAATAGTTTTTGACAAATGGCTTAATAATAGTATTTTCTTCACTACTTATGACTACTAGATTTTTGAAGAAATTAATTCTCATTTCCTCAATATATTTATCCCACATATGATGATCTTTGGGCTTGCCTGTTAAAGATGAATACAGCATTTAGAAATAAAAACAATACTTTATGAATTATTGAAACATAAATGAAAATGATGATAACTATTTCAAATGTAATGTGTATAGAAATTACTCTTAAACTGAGAATTGCTCCAGAGTCCTCAAAAATCTCTTGGGAACAAACAATTTGTCTCATTTTTCTAAGAATAGGAAGTACTAAAACTTCTCCTCTGAGGATTAGGACTATGAATTTAGGATAAGAAAATCCACCCATGCATTAGCTATTAGTGTCTTCAGAATCAGGGGAATTATGCCAGAGGAAGTCAAAATCTGGCATGGATTTTCATAGTCCCAGACATTTTCTCCAGTATGAAGGGGGAAGAAAATCAATACGAAAATTTCTGGGGAGAGTTTCAATGTTTCTACCCATTCATCTCAATTTATTTAAAGTTACATTTGAAACTAGGATAACTAGATGAATGTCCTATTTAGTTAGGTGATTTAATCTTATAATTCTCCTTCTCAATTATCAGAAAGACCAGAGTAAGGTAATAATTGTTCCCACTTTTCCAATGTACAAATCTTTTCAACTTATATTAAGTAGTAATCATCAAAAATTAGCATAACCTTAAAAATTACTGACTTGAAGTCTCATTTAAAAGGACATACTCCATAATTTTTTATACCATTTTTTTCTTTGATTGGCGAAAGGTTCTGGAATGAATTTGTAGCTCACACAGCAAAATGTTGTGGAAAGGGACTGTGACCGGAATCATAAAATAAGGATTCTAGTGCGGTATATTCCAGTAATATAGCTATTTAACCTTTGTGGAGTCACTTTATGTCTCAGGACTACTTTTTTCCCCTGGTTTAAAACCTGGTTTAGGTCAGCATTTCCCCAAGTGTGTCCTATGAAACACAAGGTCTTATGAGCTGTTCCAATAGAAAAAGAGTTTTATGATGGAATACATTTGGGATGTATATAATATCTACCTCAGAACTCAAAAGTTACATATTATTAAAACCACTGAAAACTTCTCTAGTTTAGAACTCTGTTGACCTTTATTTAAGATAGCATTTTCTTTTTTTCTTGATTAAAGGAACTTTTACTATTTTTGGAATTGCATCTAATAAAATCCTGTAAAATCAGAGTTCTAAAGAGTGCATTTTGGGAAATGATGGACTAAGGATTCTCTGAGACGCCTAGATTTATGGTACTATTTCTTATACAGGTACTCAGCCAGTTCTCTGAAACCAGTTCCTCCTTTTGAGTTCTTTATTTCAGAGAAAGTCACCACCATACAGTCAGTCTCCCAAACCAGAATCCTGAGGGTTGTCTAAGATGTTTCTCTTTCATTCTCTCCCTCAGACTCAACTATTCATAAAGTCCTGGAGATGTCCCCTTCATCATGTAATCCCCATATCCCTCTCCCATTTTACCCCCATATCCCTCTACCCCCATTGAGACTTGCAGCACATCTCATGGGGGTTGTTGTCATCACCCAAGGGCTAAAATACTTCAAAAGAGTTTATATTTATTAAATAAATCAGATATTAGTTTCAAATGCCTCAGTTTAGCACATGAGCCCCTTATTAATGAGGCATTCCTACCTTTCCTCCACTGATTTGTCCTGACAAAATGTAATTATTTGCAGGGCTTCTAAGTCTTGGCACTGTTGGCTGCTTCCACATCAGCATAGGTATTGTTGCCTTTGTTTGACAAGATGGGTCTTTCCTTTATCGGGTTAGTTCCTCCCTGTCATTAAACATTCCGTTCTTCTCCCCACTGGGCATGCTTTCCTGATCTGGGAATTGGCTGTTTTCTAAAAGTGGTTTCCTTTCCTCCTTTATCCAGCAGACTGTATGAGGGTATGAAGCAGCCTTGTCTTTGTATTTTTGTATTTTAAGGCCTCAGTTGGAGATCAGCAAACTATCAAATGAGTAATTTCATTGTTTAATGGAGCTGATAAGAACCTGCTTGGAATATTTTCTTCTTCTTCTCCTTCTTCCTTCTCCTTCTCCTTCTCCTTCTCCTTCTCCTTCTCCTTCTTCTTCTTCTTCTTCTTTTTTTTTTTTGGTATTGGTGATTGAACCCAGGGGAGCTTTACCACTAAGCTACATCCTCAGTCCTTTTTATTTTTGATTTTTCAGATAGACTTGCTAAGTGTCCAGGTTGGCCTCAAACTTGTGATCCTTCTACCTCAGCCTCCTGAGTCAGCCTCCTGAGTAGGGGGTTTATAGGCGTGTGCCACCATGCCTTGGCTTAAAAATCAGTTTTCTAATTAGACTAACCTAAGCACTTGGAGAAGACAGAGTTGACTAGGAGCTAACTAAAAAAACATTCAATGGTCTGTTTTTTAAAGGAGTTTTCCCTGAAGTATCTTCTTTATAAGGCATCACAGAGCCTAGTGATAACATTTGATAACAATAGGTTATTTATTAGGTTTGGCACTTAGGTGTGTTTAATCTCAACAAACCTAGTCACAAAGGAAATAAAGTGAGAGGCAGACACATTTGTATGCAATTATCAACTAAAAGATTTAAAGCATTTATTAACTTATAAATACTAGATATTTGGAAGATATCAAAATGAATAAATTATTGTATTACATTCATTTAGGGAAGAACACAGCTTACTGAAATAATTATAATTAGAGGTAATGAATGATGAATTCCACAGTTTCAAAAAGAAGGCTATGGGAAGTGGTCACTAGCACCATTTTGATTTATGAGATATTATTTCACTCCAAATTATTGAAGCACCAACTAAATTTAAAAATTTTAAATGCAGTTATATTTCTAAAGTACAGACTACTCAAGTGTGAAACTCAGCCAGTAACTGTATTGTGTGGTTCTAAATACCAGTTTGAGACAGATTGTATACCAGTTTGGAACAGATTGTGTAAAAAAGACCGAAACCACTTGAAAGACCTCAAGAATATCAGGAAGTAAGAATGCAATTAACCAAACCAGGATTTGGCCCTAGGACAGAGAAATGAACGCTCTTGGTTCTTAGAAAGGGAGCCAGTATTTCAGAAATGTATAGTCAATTCAATCAGTGAAAATTCAGGATACAGAAACTTCACAAACAGATGAAAAGATATGAAAAAAGAAGGTTAAATGATCATTGGAACCAATTCCAGGTAACACTTCCAATTAATTCCTCAATTGTTTCTTTTTCTTTTATTCTTAAGTTTTAGGGGATCACAATATCTTTATTTTACACTTATGTGGTGGTGAGGATTGAAGCCTCGTGCATACTAGGCGAACACTTTACCACTGAGCCACAAACCCAGCCCCTCCTCAATTGTTTTAATGCTGTTAACAAAGTTGTTTGGTATGTAGCCATGCAAAAATAATTTAATTCCATTTTCTCCTTCCTTTGATCAACTTTAGATGAAGGTGAAGGTCAAAAGTAAGGGCAAAAGTTGAAATCTAAAAGTTGGCCTAAGTCAAACCTGCTTCAAAATAAGCAGTATATGAGTAATTTGAAGCTTGGTGGTAAAGGAAAATGCCAACACCCTGCTCCTAAACACTTTAATTAAGGGAGGACATAAATTATAAACACGGAACAAAACAGATTTCGAAGTTAAAAAGTAATTAAAGATAACTGAAACGCCTAATCTCCAAAAGTTTCCCAATATATGCATGGATTTGCAGGTAGCATTTTTGGCCAAATTGGGATTTCCTAAAGAAGGGCCTCAGATTTCAATGACAGTGGTCTGTAGGTGCCTAAGAAAACATCTGATACGTTTCTAGAATCTCTGAGTACACGGATGGCATAAAGGCAGATGCATGCAGCTCCTGGACAGGTCTGCTCCAAGCTTCACGGTCTCCAGAGGCCCTCGGACAGAAGCCATTGGGCCCGCTTCCCAGGAAAGGCCAACACCGGGTGGGGCCACACCGGGATTTTCCTCTCCTCTCATTCATTCTCTGATTCACTCGTTCCTGGAGGCGGTTCACAGGGACGTGCTGAGGAAAGGCGGGGCTCGGAGGAGTGCCCGGCTGGGTGCGGTCGGGTGCCTGAGGGCCGGGAGCCCCAGTCCAGCCGGCTGGGGGCCACCGACAAGGGGCTAGGGCGAGTGCCAAGTAGCTGGAGGGGCGCGCGCGGCCGCCTGCGCCGGAAGTGAGCGGTTGGCGGCGGGCGGGGAGCGCGCGGCCGGGCGCGAGGCGGTCCGCCCTTCGGCCGCCCGGCCCTCAGCCCCGCCTTCTGCGTCTCGGCCGGACGCGGCCGCACTCAGGTCCGCCGCCGCGGGGCGCTGCGGCCGCCCCGCCCCCGCCGCCGCCACCCGGTCGGTCCGTCGGTCCGTCAGCCAGTCACGGAGCGCGCGGCGCGGGAGCTGCCGGCGCTGTCTGCGTCTCCGGGGAAGGAGCGCCGCGCCTGGGAGGAGGCGGTGGCTGGAGGAGCGCGAGCAGTGGCAACCCTGTCCGCGGCCGCGACGTTCGCCGGGGCTGCCGGAGGATCGAGCGGCTGTAGCGGTGAGTGCTCCTCCTCGCCCTCGGGATCGGGGGAGGGAGTCGGCGAGGCCGGGAGCGCTCCCTCCGCTCCCGCCTCCATTTTCCCGGCGCTCGGCCCGGCCATCCGGGCGCGGTTCGAGCGACCGCTGCCTGGGGCGGGGTCGCTGCCGGTCTCGAGCCGGCGGGTCTGCGCCGGGCGAGGAGCCTACGGGTGCGTAGGGGTCGGAGGGCCTGGGTTGCACCTCGCGCCCCTGGGGGCTGCACGGAGGGAGACAATGAGATCTGGGCCGCCTAGAGAAGGTGCGGTTGGGATTCTCCGACCTGGCACTGGGGGGCTGGTGGCCCGGGACCGAAGGGAGGAAGGGACTGTTCGCCAACCAGCCGCAAAAACCTGTGACTCAATGTAGTATTGCTCAGGCTTCGATGCCCCCCACCATTCACAGATGAGTTCAGTGCAGAGATTTAGAAAGGCGGGGCGCCTTCTGCGTCTTCTCATTAAAGAAGCTAAGTAATCGCTTGCTCCAATGCTTTTCAGCCCCGTTTTATCTTTCCGTGTACGTTCCCGCCGGAAATCTAAACTGCAGTTCATTGGGGGTGGGGGCAGAAAGGGAGGCGGCAGTGTAATAGTATTAGTTGGGATGCCTTCGTTTTAAGATGGTCTCCACGATGTATTTTTCTTAATTAGGCAGTGTCTTAGGGTGGCCCCACTGTGTGAATTGGAAACCGCGTATGCCTTGTATGCCCGAAGACGTGGCTTAGTGTGAAATAAGAGCCTATGGGTTTCACATTGTTAACCTGTGTCTTGTGTATTACATTTCTTATACTCTGTAGGAAGAGCATTTTGGCAATGTGGGAGAAGGGATAGATTCTTTACTTAGTCTTCCAATAAGGGTTGATGTTGTCTGCAGCATTTCCCATGGAGATATGGAGAGCTGCCTAGTGTGTGAAGTCCACTGTAAAAGAACCGTAAAGGTAACGGGCTAGGGGTGAGGTGTGATCGGATTGTTAAAGGGTGCTATTGAATCCATGAGAATATTAAATTCAGTAGACATATGTGAAATACCTACTCTCAGGCAGAGTAAAGGACACAAAGTGAACAAGAACTACAACTTGGGATGGTTCAAAGAACTCTTTGGAGCTGGGTGGAGGGAAGGGGGTAGGAAACCAGTTCCATATGCACTGGAATTGGCTGGCAACCTGGATAATCTGTTGAACTCTTAAGTAGTTCCCTATCAGTAAACAGGAATAACACCACCTGTTTACACTTCCCCAGATAGTCGTCACCAGGATAAATGAGATGATGTATGCGAAAATAATAGCACCTCTCCTGACAGTGGGATGTTTAGCAAAGGTTAATTCCTTTTGTTCCTTTCCTACTGATCTCTGAGGTTTTTTGAGGGGAGGGCGGGTAAAAAGTGGATATAGTAATTGTAGTAATATGGCACATTATATAATAAATATAGAAGTAAAGATGTAGAATAAGGTAGTCGAGGAGAGAGATTGATTCTAGATTATGGGCATTGGGGGAAAATCCTTTGAAGCCTTGGCGTTAAGGATGGGTAGGATTTCAACAGATGCAGATGGAGAGGGGAAGACTTTCCACCTGGAGGTGGTGCTTTCCTTTGAGAGCTGAATTGAGCCTGAGGATCATTGGGGGAGGGGCAAAACAGAGACACAGAAAGGTTTTTAGCTCTTCTTGAGTCTTTCAGATTGTCTGTTTTGTTTGTTTGTGTGTGTGTGTGTGTATCTGGATATAGCTCTGTTCAAGTAAGTACAAAAATATCTGCAAAGCTTAATACCTGATTTCTTTTTGCATTAAATATTTTGTGTTGTTTGAATTGCTGCTCTCTTTTGTTTGAATTTAGTAATTATTTGTAGATCTTTCCTTGTGATGAGTATTGCTGTTTGTTAGAAGCAGCAACTAATGTTTTAGTGACACAGTGTCACTAAGATTACATAGAAGGTTATTTATTGACTGAAAGGAGTGGCGTATGGAGCACATGGTATGTTTTCACAATTTTTAACAGTTTGTTTTCTGAAAAGGTATTTTTGATCATTGTCTTTTGAGGATAAAAGTGACTACTATATGATGTACATTAATTTAAGCACTTTATTGACTTATTGAATCCTCACTATAAACTTATTCAATAGATTCATTATTATTTGAGAAAATAGGTACAGATAATAAGTTACTTGCCCAAAACTACAGAGCTGTAAAGTAGCAGCCTAATTCTTAAGCTTGTATTCTTAACAATTTTCCTGTGCTACTACTGTAGTAAAATAAACAACACACACTTTTTTTTTAAACTTTGTGATAAATTATATAACATTTAATTTGCCCTTTTTTTGGGTGGTATTTTTAGTGGTATTAAGTATATTGATACTGTTGTGCAACTATTACATTACCCATCTCCAGAACTTTTTCATTATCCCCAAGCTGAAATTCTACCCATTAAACCATAATTCTCTACCTACCCTTCAGCCTCTAGTAATAATTTTCCTATTTCTGTCTTTATGAATTTGACTACTCCCTGTACTTCGTACAAATTGAATCAAACATTTGTTCTTTTGTGTTTGACTTATGTCGTTTATTAGGTAGTTTAGCATAATGTAATCAGGATTCATCAGTACTCTAATGTGTATCAGAATTTCTTTCCTTTTCTTAAAATATCTTTAAACTTATAAAGTATATCAGAATTTCTTTCCCACCCCCTCCAGCACTAAGAGTTGAACCCAGGGCTTTGGGCATGCTAGGCAAGCATCCTACCACTGAGGTACATTCCCAGACCTTTTTTTTTTTTTTAATATTTTTTAATTGTTGATGGACTTTTGTTTTTATTTATTTGTATGTGGTGCTGAGAATCAAACCCAGTGCTTCACGGATACTAGGCAAGCATGCTACCACTGAGCCACAACCCCAGCCCCCAGACCTTTTTATCTTTGAGACAGGATCTGGATAATTGATCAGGCTTGCTTTAAACTTGAAATTTTCCTGTCTCAGCCTCCTGAGTAGCTGAGTGTGTGCTTTCATTCCTTTTTAAGACTAAGTAATGTGCTGTTATATGTGTATACCACATTTATGGACATTTGAATTGTTTCTACTGTTTGGTTATTGTGAATAATGCTGCTGTGAACATTGGAGTACAGCTGTCTGAGTCCCTTATTTCAGTTCATTGGGGTGTATACCCAGAAGTGGAATTGTTAGGTCATATGATAATTCTATAGTTAATTTTTGGGGAACCTACCATATTGTTTTCCACAGCAGTTGTGACATGTTACATCCCTACTAGCTGTGTACAGGTTTTCAGATTTCTCCATATTCTTGTCAATTCTTCTCTCCCCCATCCCCCCCTGTGGTGCTGTGGATTGAAGGCAGGACCCTGCACATACTCTGCCACTGAGCTATGCCCCCAGTTCCTTTCTTAATATATGTGTATAAATATACATATATATGTATATATGTGTGTGTATATGTATATATGTATCTCCACACATATATGTGTGTATGTACACATATGAATATATTTTATGTATTTATGTGTATTTACATATACTTGGGTATATATACACACACACTTTTTAAAAAAATGTACTGAGTTGTATATAGACACAATACCTATATTTTTATTTATTTTTATGTGGTGCTGAGGATTGAACCCAGTGCATCATACATGCAAGGCAAGCACTTTACCACTGAGCAACAGCCCCAACTCATACATACACTTTTTCCATGATTGCTGCTATATGTGTGAAATGGTGTCTCATTGTGGTTTTGATTTGGATTTTCCTAATGAATGATTAGTAATGATGACCATCTTTTCAGGTGCTTTTTGGCCATTGGTATATCTTTGGAGGAATGTCTATTCAAGTCCTTTATTCATTTTTAAATTGTGTTTGTTGTTTTGTTGTTGTATAGGAGTGTTTTTATTTACTCTGGATATTAACCCCTTATTAAATATATGATTTGCAAACATTTTCTTCCATTTTGTGGGTTGCCTTTTCACTGTCTTGATATTTTCTTGTAACACATAATATTTTTAGATGTAGATGGACAAATACCTTATGTGGTGCTGAGGATTGAATCTGGTGCCTCATATATACATGCTAGGCAAGTGCTCTACCACTGAGCTGTAGCCCCAGCCCCATTAAATTTCTTTTTTTCTGTTGTTGCCTATGCTTTTTTTTGGTCATGTTCAAGAAATCATTGTCAAATGCAGTTTGTGAAGTTTTCCCCTTATACTTTATTCTAGGAGTTTTGTAGTCTTAGCTCTTAAATTTATATCTTTGATCCATTTTGAGTTAATTTTGCATATGGTTTACATAAGGTATTAACTTCATTCTTTTTGTCTGTAGTCCTTTCAGCACTGTTTGTTGAAAGGATTATCTTTTTCTTACTGAATGGTCTTGGCACCTTCCTATTCTCATATATGTATATGTATGTATGCGTGTGTATGTTTAAAATTTTTAACACATTGAAGATCGTAGTACTACATGGTTATATATAATTAATTTTGTAGGGGGCAGACATTCTGTCTTTACTGTCTCGGTGCTTCTGAATTTTAAATGGTCATTGATAAGGAAGGCCATAGACTGAAGTAGATTTCATTTTAGAAATCCAGTTCTTGTGCAGATCTATTTATGATTGTCTCAACAATACCTTACGGTGGCATATGCATGGTGCTCAGTTAATAAACAAGACCTAGGCACATTTCTTTGGGAGCATACTCATCCTGTGTTAGTCATTTTGCTTAGTAATAATGAACCTGTAACAGTAAGTTCTCATATTACAAATTAAATTTTTTATAGCTCATTGCAAGTTTTGAGTTTTTCTTATTTGCCTTACAAGCAGTTGTTAAATATTGTTATTAGGTCAATTTTGGAAGAAGAGATTATTGTTTATTATTTTTAAGTTTTGGATTCATATACTTGAGGCTACAGAGTGGATCCTTACAAGCTGCAAACAAAACACTGCCTACTTTATCATCTGGGCAAAATTAAAGCAAGATTTTTCGGGGCTGGAGTTGTGGCTCAGTGGTAGAGCGCTTGTCTCACATGTGCAAGACACTGGGTTCGATCCTCAGCATCACATAATAATAAATAGATAAAATAAAACTACTGTGTCCATCTACAACTAAAAATATATTTTAAAAAGTAAACATGTTGCTGGGGTGCCATGGCACATGCCTATAATCCCAGCAGCTTGGGAGGTTGAGGCAGGAGGATTGCGAGTTCGAAGCTAGCCTCAGTAGTGGCGAGGCACTAGCAACTCAGTGAGACCCTGTCTCTATATAAAAAATACAAAATGGGGCTGGGGATGTGGCTCAGTGGTCCAGTGCCCCTTAGTTCAAACTTCAGTACAATAAATAAATAAATAAATAAATAAAGTAAACATGTTATTTAGGTGGTCATAAGACAGTAACTAATATACCTAATTCACACCTTCTCCAGCTTATAAGAAGTTAACATAATGTACTTGAACAAAAAAATAACATTAGCAATACTTTAGCCAGTTTTACATGGGATACTGTAAAATTTTATATTTTACATGAAATATAAAATTTCATCCAGAAAAATTTTATTGTGAAATAGTAGTCAACTTCCAGATTTATAATTTCTAAAGTTTCATCCCATGCTATTATTTTAATCTAAAATATTTACCACACTTTGAGGTTAGTATCTTAAAGCACATGATTCATGGTTTATACACTGGCTTTTTAAAGAAATATATACTTTAAAAATATAAAAATATATGCTGTTAATAAAATGCATACTGTTTCTCTGCATTAGGCGCATCTAGGCATAATCAAGAAAGCAAAGAGACAAATATTCTCCAAAATAAAAAGGATGCCATTTTAAGTGGCACTTTAAGACAGGAATGTGATTGAAGAAGCTGGGTTTACAAAAAAGCAGGCCTAGGAGTTAAAAACAAGTGAAGAGCGGGTATGCAGTGGCACCTGCCTATAATCCCAGGCAGGAGGATGGTGAGTTCAAAGCTAGCCTCAGCAATGGCAAGCAACTCAGTGAGACCCTGTCTCTATATAAAATACAAAATAGGGCTGGGGATGTGGCTCAGTGGTCAAGTGCCTCTGAATTCAATCCCCAGTACCAAAAAAAAAAAAAAAAAGTGAAGAGATTAGATTTGGAAAAGTGAGACAGTTCATTAGATGCGGAAAAAAAGCAAGATTGAGAGGTCTATGATAATGTTTTATCATTCTGTAAGACTATTACAATATAAGCTCCTTGAAGAATGGTAACGTGTAGTGAAAATTGACTGTAAAAATAGTAGACAGACCCAAATACTATAGAATCGTAAGTCACTTTTGTAACTACACTTTAAAAAAATGGTATGCCTTAACCCTTTAGGACAATCTTACTAAGTTTGAGATGTCAAGAAAAGTGTTAGCTAAGTCAGAACCACAAGACAACTACTGTAACTTGCAAATATAAATATATTCTTTATGTCATAAAGAATTGTGCGTGCCTCAGTCCTCTATGCACAATTCCCAAGCATAGTTTTTCTCCCTAATTTTTCCAGTCAAAAACCTATTTATCCTTTGGGCCCAGCTGCATTGCTGTGCATCTCTCTGAAGCTGTGAAAGCAGAATTAATTGCTTTCTTCATCATGCCTATAGGCCTTACTTGCTTTGCTTTATGTTGTAGTTAATCGTGTACTGTCTTACATCTCATTGTGTTCTGGAGTATCACACCTGGTTTTACTCGTCTAAAATATACCCCTTGGTCCCTTAAGTGTACATGATAGAAATTCAGTGATAAGATTTTCATGAAAGCCCTTATTTAAGGAATTCTTTTTTTTAAGAGTTTGTAATGTTTTTTTCTTTAATACCTTTATTCCTTTCGTTTTTATTTTTTATTTTTTAAAAATATTTTTTAGTTATGGATGGATGCAATATCTTTATTTTGTTTATTCATTTTTATTTGGTGTGAGGATCTAACCCAGTGCCTCACATGTGTGAGGCGCGCTCTGCCACTGAGCCACAACCCCAGTCCCACCCCATTCATTTATTTTTATGTGGTGCTGAGGATCAAACCCAGGGCCCTGGGCATGCTAGGCAAGCACTCTACCATTGAGCCACAATTTCAGCCCCTTTAAGGAATTCTTTATAGCTCGCATTAAATCTACTGTTTATTTTATTTATAAAGGGTAATTATTTCTTGGCTCATTGGTTTATTTCATATTGTAACAGATTACATTGGGGTGAAGGAAATTAGTGATTCCCCCGTATCTGTGAGTAGTATGCCTTACAAGTGTTAGCAATGGTTAAAAAACCTTTTTGTTTACCCAATGTTTCAAAAATAAATTGTACATTTTAAAGCAAAAGCAGTGAACATGAAAATCTTGGTTTTTAGTACTTGGTGATAGGGAATTTCTGGATCTTAAATCTGTTTTCTTTGGTACTTGTTTTTGATATTGTTATTAATTGAAAGGAAACTCATTAAGGAACTTGTAATCAAAAGAGCAGGTACATATTTGGCTGTACTTTCTGAATGCAAATACTCATAAGTTTCTGTCCAGTGTTTATACAGGTTTGACTTAGAGTTTGCTTTTCTTATATCAGTAGGCTCTTCTTGCAAACCAATTCAAGATACATTGAATGCTATTGGAAGGTGTTTTAATGTTAGAAATGGCTTCTCTGTTCAAATAGAATGAATGTACAGGTATGAGAGTTTTGTTTTTGTTTTTTTCAGAATACAGTTATTCCTAAGTTTTAAGCCCTCTTACCTTTAAGGGACAGGCAGATTTACCATGTTTTTGTTTTTTAAAAATAAAAGCTAGGTAGCATATTGCCAATCATGAAAAGTTGTCAATCATGAAAAGTTATCAAATTTAGTTTTTGTCAATGTAAAAGATAAATACTTAACTCATCTTTTAAATATCAACTCTTTTATATGTGTATATATATATATATATTTTTTAGTTGTAGATGGACACGATATCTTTATTTTTATTTGTTTTTTTAATGTGCCGAGGATCAAAATCAGGTCCTCACATATGCAAGGGGAGGGCTCTACCACTGAGCTACAACCCCAGCCCAAATATCAACTCTTTTAAAATACTTTTCTATGAGACAGCCAATAAAGCTGTTTGCTACAAAATACTAAGGTCACTCCTCAACCACATCAATAACATCCTGGAACCCTTGGCTCTTTTCTTGCTTCATCTTCTCTTTTGCTGCTGTATTTGGTTTTTAAAATTAAACATCCTCATCCCCAGCTTTCTTTTTATTAAGGTCAAAGCAGCTGCTTCATGAAAGCTGCTTCAGATTTTGTGTTACAGTTTTCCATCAATCATTGTTTTTATTAAGGAAATTATTTACTGGAACACCAGTCTCTGGTAACAGTTTACCAAAAAGGTAAGTTATTTCATTACTGAAAAAAGTGTAGCAAATACTATCACTCTTCCTCTTGAGACTTAGAATTGCTTACAACCTGAATACTTAGCTTACTTTATATGTATGACTGTCTGAGAGGTGGCCACAGTAAAGATGCCAGTGTCACCCTGCATGTTAAAAGATATATATTATAGTTAGAATACACATATATATTAAGATAAAGATTAAATAAAAATAGAACTTCTAATATGCTATCCAGTGAATTATCACTCACCTCCTAAGGTATGAATCACCTCAGTTTTGAAAACATTTACACACATATATGTATGTGTGTGTGTGTGTGTGTGTGTGTGTGTGTGTGTGTATGTGTATGTATATATTTAAGTTGTTGATTAACCTTTATATATTTATTTTATTTATTTATATGTGGTGCTGAAAATTGAACCCAGTGCCTCACTCATGCCAGGCAAGTGCGCTACCGCTCAGCCATAGCCCCAGCCCCTTGAAAACATTATTAATTGAATTTATATTGTTCATAATGAGCCTTTCATATTATTTCATTTCATACTGTATAATATTCTTATGCCATCTTAAAAATAAATGACTATGGATAAGATATTCTGGTTCTCTAACTGGAAAATAATGTTTTTGAAAAAAAGGAGGTAAATGTCAGCAAAGTGAGACCATAATAAAATTTATTCTTTCCCACAGTTGAAACTGTGGGACCTGTTTCAGAAACTGTAGACCTGTTTCAGAAACCTAATTTGGATTTTGCATTTTTCTTTCAGAAATTGTTCAGGTAAATCAAAAGTACCAATTAAATATGAGTTTAGTTATTCAGTAGTATTTGATAGAATTTTTTTCATGTCTGTAGTAAGATTTTTTTCCCCTCAGTACCCCTAGCAAGACAAAATATTTCCTATGACTCTATCGTTGACCTTTTTAGTCTCAACTTCTTACCATCTCCGAAGCAACTGCAGTCACAATTGCTTCATACCAGGTAAGTTTTTCCTGTTCTGTAACTTCATGTTAATTGAATCCTATCTATATATATTTTGTCTCAAGCTTCATGTACTCAGCATAATTTTAGATTTCTTTGTTATTGCATATATCAATAGTTTCTTTTTATTGCTGAGTAATATTCAGTTGTATGTATATGCCGTAAATTGCTTATCCAGTTTCCTTTTGATGAGCAACAGATCTGGTTCCACTTTGGAATAATGAAGAAAACAACTGTGAACATTTTTGTAGGAGTCTTTTTGTGACTCTACTTGGATAAAGGAGAGGGATTGGTAGATGTTCCTTCTTTGAACTATATTAAGAAAAGTGCAGGGCTGGGGATGTGGCTCAAGCGGTAGCGCGCTCGCCTGGTATGCGTGCGACCCGGGTTCGATCCTCAGCACCACATACCAACAAAGATGTTGTGTCCGCCGAGAACTGAAAAATAAATATTAAAAATTCTCTCTCTCTCTCTCTCTCTCTCTCTCTCTCCTTTCTCACTCTCTCTTTAAAAAAAAAAAAAAAAAAAGAAAAGTGCACATTATCAGAAGTGTACATGTTTTCAATTCCTGTATAACCAGTACACAGATGAGAGAAAATTACCAGTGTGTCAGAAGTATTCTTCATTGATTTCTCAATACCTCAGCACTCTCATGAATAGTCACTGTCTTGACTTCTTTTTTGTGGGGAGGGGGGATTGAATTTAGGGGCACTCGAACACTGAACCTTGACCCCAGCCCTATTTTGTATCTCTTTTACAGACAGCCCACAGTCTTAACTTCTGATTCTTAATTCTGCTATGAAGTATTTTGGCTTTTTTTTTTAATATATATTTTTTAGTTGTAGATGGACATAGTACTTTTATTTTATTATTTTTTTTAAAGAGAGAGAGAGAGAGAGAGAGAGAGAATTTTTAATATTTATTATTTAGTTTTTGGCGGACACAACATCTTTGTTTGTGGTGCTGAGGATCGAACCTGGGCCACACGCATGCCAAGTGAGTGCGCTACCGCTTGAGCCACATCCCCAGCCCTTATTTTATTTTTGTATGGTGCTGGGGATCGGACTCAGCACCTCATGCATGCTAGACAAGTGCTCTACTTGAACTCTTACTCAGCCACAACCCTGGCCCCCCAGCTTGCTTGTTTTATAAAAAATTATTTTTACCACTTTGTTGAGATATAATTTCTGTATAATGAACTGCATATATTAAAGCATACAATTTGATATGTTTTCATAACACTTATTAAACCATTACAACAAGATAGCAAATATTGGTCAGGTTCAGTGGTGCACGCCTGTAATCCCAGCAGCTCGGTAGGCTGAGGCAAGAGAATCGAGAGTTCAAAGCCAGCCTCAGTAAAAGTGAGGCACTAAGCAACTCAGTGAGACCCTGTCTCTGATCCTTTTTTTTTTTTTTTTTTAAGATGTAGATGGACACAACACAATGCCTTTATTTTTATGTGGTGCTGAGAATCGAACCCGGGTCCTGTCTACCACTGAGCCACAATCCCAGCCCCGAGACCCTGTCTCTAGATAAAATACAAAATAGGACTTGGGATGTGGCTCAGTGGTCAAGTGTCCCTGAGTTCAATCCCGAGTACCCCCCCCCAAATAAAAAGATAGCAAATATTTACATTATCCCCTAAAGTTTCTTTATATAGTTTCTTTGGATTTTATGCCACTCTTAACCCATCTCCTAGCAGCCTGTTCTCCACACCCCTGCCTGGCTTGTTTTCATGCAGAATAATGATTTTTAGATTGTTCCATATTCCTTTTTTATTGCTGAATGTTATTCCAATATGTATATATACTATGTTTTGTGGGCTTTTCCCATTTTTGGCTTTTACAGATAATGGTGGTAGGATATCTGTGGACATGTTTTCATTTTTCTTAGATAAATTCCTATGAGGGCATGCTAGGTTATAGGGTAGGTATATTTTTAACTTTTTAAGAAATGGGCGAATTTTTCCAAAGGTGTGCCATGTTATATATCCAGTAGCAATTACATAGTATTTCTTATTGCTCTAAGTCTAAACACTTGGTATTGTTAATCTTCCTGGATATAGTGATCTCTCATTGTAGTTTTAATTTGTATTTCTCAGATTATAAATACTGTTGATCTAGTTTTCATGTTCTTGTTAGCCATTTTGAAAGTAGCTATACAAATCTTTTGCCATTTTAAAAATTGGGATATATATGTTTTTATTAAGTTGTAACAATTCTTGGTATATTTTACATATAAGCCCTTTATCAGATATATATGTGAATATTTTAATTTGTGGCTTTCCCATTTATTTTTTAGTAGTGTCTTTCAAAAAGCAGAAGTTTTTACACTGGACTTCACCAAAATTATTATTTTTTCTTTTATAGTTAGTGTTTTCTTATTTTAATAAATTGCTGTTACCAAAGTTGAAAAGATATAATTATGTATTTCCTCCTAGGAGCTTTATAATTTTACCTCTTGAATTGCAATTTGTAATCCATTTCAAATTAATTTTTGCTTATGATATGAGTGTGGGGATTGAAACTCTCCTCCCCCCATATTTTACCTAGTTTCCCAGCATCATTTGTTAACACTTTCTTTTCCTCATTATCTACTTAGACTTTGACATCCTTGTTGAAAATCATTTTGTATAATCATGAGCCTGTTAATAGACTCACCAATGTTACATTGATTTAATTTCATGTCCTTTTGCCCATACTGCATTGTCTTAAATATAGTCCTAGCATCAAATACAGTAAGTGCTTCAATCTTCAAGATTGTTGTGGCTATTTTTAGTCATTTGTTTTTCCATATAAAGTTTAGAATCACCCTGTAAGTTTCCATAAAAAAATAAAGAAGTTTGCTTGGGATATTGTTTGTAATTACATCAACCATCTAATCAGTTTGGGGAGAATTGACAATAATATTGCATCTTCCAATTCATTAATATGGTGTATCTGTCCATTTATTTCTTTAATTTATGTTTTTAATTTCTCCTGGTAGTCTCACGTATTTCCTTTGCCTTAGAATGTTATATAAACATTATGCTCTCCTGTTTCTATTTTTTAAATGGCCAAATCATCCTTTACACATGCTTTGTTTTTATGATATAAATTAAGAGTTGGTATTTCTATTTTTCTTATGATATCTGATTTGTAGATATCATATTCCTCTAGAAATAGAGGAAACCAAAAGAGATACTTTTAGAAATATAAAACTAGAAGTTTAGACTGTCTAATTGTTGGCACAATTCTTTTGGCTTATATGGTTGTGGATACTCATTTATTGAGGATTATCTTTATTAATATAGTCTGATATTTTTAAAATCAGAAGTAAAATTGAATCCTATCAGTTTATTGGGAGCATGTGTTTTTATCAGGATTTTCTTGAGTGTGTATTTTATGCTTTGCTTTATTTTTTTACTGATAATATTAATGGAAATATGCAACAGAAAATATATAAAGACAATAAAACATATTCCTACCACCCAGAAATGACCATAGTTAAGATTTTTGCTATATTTTCTCATGTGTGTATATATTTGTTTAACTCATTTTGGGGTACACAGTTTAATTCTGTTTCTTCCATTTAGAATGTTTGATTTTGCTGAGCCTACTTGTGTGCAATCTTTATCTAAACATTTTGAATTTTTTTAAAGTTATCTTTAAACCCAAGTAGAATATGTAGACATGCACATATTCACCTCCAGCAGTAATTTGTTATTTGTATTTGCTTCAAGTAAGACATGTAGCATGTACAATGAAAGCTCTCTTCAGGATAATTTATTTTGTTCCATGCACATTTCATACACGTGTATATTCACAGAATTTTATTTATTTATTTATTTATTTATTTGGCAGTACTGGGAGTCAAATCCAGAACCTTTTGCATGCCAGGCAAGCACTGTACCACTGAGCTACATACATCCCCAGCCTTTTTAAAATCTTACTTTGAGACAGGGTCTTGCTAAATTGCCCATACAGGCCTTGAACTTGCAATCCTTCTTTAGTCACCTGAGTAGCTGAGATTACAGGTGTGTGCCTCCATACCCAATTTATTCATAAAATTGGTTTATTCATAAAATTTTATTGCTGTTCTGTGGGTTTGAGTTTTTTATGCTAATCTTTGTAAAAGGTACATTTTTAACTCCATAGGATTGACATTATCCATACTGGTTCTTATAAATCCAACTTATTTTCTTTTATCAGAAGATTCCATTTTTCCATTTTTCCCATGGGAGTTAGATGGTTAAGAGGCCACAGTCAACATCATTTTACCTTTCTCCTGGTGCTTGTCTCTGAGTTGGGCACTTAGAAATGGTATTGCTAAATCTTAATATATGTAATCTCTAAATTGCTTTCCAAAATGGTGATGAAAATATGTCTCCACCAAAATGTTCCCATTGTTCACATCCTCTTAATCCTGGTTTTTATCATGCTTTTTGCCAATTTGATGGATATTATTTTTCCTTTAGTATGTTTCTAGAAGTTTAATTATTATGATAAGGGGTTTTGTAGTATTTTTAATCCATGAGGATTGTATTGTTGCAAATGTTTATTAAGAGTTTTGACTGAAAGCATTGTTGTTTATGTTTATTTACAGTGGAATGAAAAGTGTTTGCTCTAAAGAAACGTTAGCTGCCCTAGCTGTAAAACTGATATTGGAGAATTGCCTAAAATGCATTAACTCTTGTGTTGTGACATCTATGTAGATAATTGAGATGATTATTTGGTCAATAGACTCCTAGAGTGCTTTTTCTTCCTGTGAATTTTTTTTGGGGAACATTTAATTCTTGATCATCTTGTGCAGTCAAATAAAAATGTAATATCCAGTCAGGGTTGGGTCTGTTTATTTATTTTACTGAGTTTTAAAACAATTGTTGTTTGTTTAGTTTTTTTTTTTGTGGGTGAGTTTTTAAAAAAAATATTTCAATAGTTACCTAATGAGTGCTTATGATGAAAGAATAGAAAATATTTACTCTGAGATTGCTGAATGTGTCCTTTCTACATAATTTATCTTAAAAAATACCTCTTTTTTCCTTGTTTATATAACAAAAGAACATTTCAGAGTTAAAATATTGTAAATGTATATGCATTGAGTTTTAAAGAGCATAAAAGTTACAAAATTCAGTTATTTTGTGAGAGATTTGAAAAACCTGCAGGAGGGAAGGGAACCTGTCTACCCTTAAAATAGCTACATTGCCTGTGCTTACCAGCACAGTGCCTGACTCTTCACAGTAAAATTTCATTTAGTGTTGATTTTGAATGAACAGAGTAAGAAGAAAAGAAGAAGTGTTATTTCAGGTAGTAGTAGGGTTTTGGTTTTGGGGTGTTTTTTGTTTGTTTGTTTGATTTTTTTTTTTTTTTTTTTTTTTTTGGTACCAGCAACTGAACCCAGTGGCACTTTACCACTGAGATACATCCCCAGCTCTTTTTATTTTGAGATGGAATCTTGTTGAGTAGAGCCTCACTAAATTGCTGGGGCTGGCCTTGAATTTACAATCTTCCTGCTTTAGCCTCTCACCTGGGATTACATGCATGTGACACCACTTCAGCCCAGTAGTAGTCTTAGATGAAAAGTTACGTGTGATATTTTTAGTAAATTAAGTACAGAATTACTTCCACTTGAATCTAGAATTATGTTCAAATTTAATTCTTAAAATAACAAATGTTTTAAATTAAAGATTAGTTTTAAGAACTGTTTTAGATTCATAGCAAAATTAAGAAGGTACAGAGATTTTATGCATATCCCCTAACCACCCCCCCACCACCACATGCTGAGTCTCCCCTGTTATCAACATCCCTGCCACACTTGTATATTTGATTCAGTTTATATAATGCTTTGCTTTGGGAGTTAACATTTTTGGTGTCTGGATAAATGTATGGAGATATATCCATATTATAGTATCATGCATAGTATTTTCAATGCACTGAGAATTTCTACACTCCTCATATTTATCATCCCCCCATCCTAAACCCTTGGCAGCCACTGATCATTTTACTATCTCCAGTATTTCCTTTTTCAGAATGTCATATAGTTGGAATCATACCTTATGTAACTTTTTCCCTTAGAGATACGTATTTAAGTTTCCTGTGTCTTTTCATGGTTTGATAGCATGGTTTATTTATCCATTTACCTACTAATGATGTGCTAGTTGCCTCCAAGTTTTGGTGATTATGAATAAAACTGCTATAAATATCCATATGCAAGTTTTTGTGTGGACACAGTTTTTGGGTAAATACTAAAGAGTGCACTGCTAGATCACATGGTAAAAGTATGTTTAGTTTTGTAAGAAACTGCCAAACTATCTGTACCCTTTTGCATTTCAACAAGCAAGGAATGTTCCTACTGTTTTACATCCTCATCAGCATTTGATAATGTCAGTGTTTTGGATTTTGACCATTCTAATAGATATATAGAGGTATCTAGTTTTAATTTACATTTTCCTAATGATAAATAAAGTGGAACACCTTTTCACATGCTAATTTGCCATCTGTTTATCCTATTTGATCAGGTGTTGGTTAAGGTCATTAGTTCATTTTTTCAGCACATGATTTGTCTTCTTAGTGTTGAGCTTTAAAAATTTTGTAATCTTGGATAACATCTTTTGTTAGATGTGTTTATTGCAATTTTTGTCTTTCAGTCTATGGCTTATCTTACACTTGATGTTGTCACAGAGCAGAAGTTCTTAATTTTAATAAAGTATGAAGTATAGCTTATGTTTTAGTCAGCTTTTTCACTGCTGTAACTAAAAGATCTGACCAGAACAATTTTAAATGAAGAAGAGTTCAATAGGGCTCATAGTTTAAGAGGTCTCAGTTTATAGATAGCCAGCTCCATTCCTTAGGGCTCAAGGTGAGTCAGGACATCATCACAGAAGAGTGTGGTAGAGGGAAGCAGGTCACATGATGATCAGAAAGTAGAGAGAGAGATCTCTACTTGCCAGATACAAATATATACTCAAAACCACACCCCCAATTCCCTGCTTCCTCCAGCCTACTTTCAGTTACCACTGAATCCCATCAGGTGACTAATTCACTGGATTAAGGCACTCAGAACCCGATCATTTCCCTTCTGAATCCTCTCTCATTTTCTCTCCTGTGAGCTTTTTGGGGACACCTCATATTGTAAGGGTCTGGCGAAACGTCGGAGGGAGAGACCACCCAAGAGACTGACTCCATGCAATTGGCAAAAGGGGATATTTATTGGGGATCCATTCCAGCGCGCTGAGACTCTGTGCTCACTCAAGAAGGGAGAACAGCCCAGAGCCCAGAGCCAAGGTCAAGCAGAGCTTAAGTACACTTTTTGGAGAGGGCCGTGGGCTTTGCATACATCAGAACAAATCAGCATGAGGCGCGGGGAAATTGAACAACAACTCTGAGACGTGATTGGCACATTCATTGGCGGGAACAGGTCGGGCGGGGGTGATTGGTCATTCATAAGCGGGCTACACATTCAAACTGATTGGTTCGGGCCCTGTGAAGGGCCCTGTGACGAACTGCACAAGGCCGTAGGCTAAATGGCCAGTAGGGCGTTGTTTTAACTATCTCAGGAATCTGAGTGTAGCAGAGGAACTTAATAATACCTGATCTTTTACATTCAAGCTTTCCAGCTTAGAAACTTTACCCTTTCAATATCCAAACCATAGCATTCCACCCCTGGCTCCCAAAAGCTCATACTCATCTGACAATGCAAAAATACATTCAGTCCATTCCCAAGAATTCCCATAGTTTCAGCAATTCCAAGTTTATTCAAAGTTCAAGTCCAAAGTCTTCTCTGAGGCTCAAGGTAGTCTCCCATTATGAGCTTCTATGAAATTAAAAGCAATTTACAAGTATCCAATTTATAATGGTACTAAATATTACATTTACAAAGTAAAAATTTCCATTCACAAAAATAGGGGCATGGAAAGAAGGGATGGGACCAAAGCAAGACTGAGATCCACCTGGGCAAACAAGTCCTGTAGCTCAGTGTCCATTATCTGGAGCACGTGGCATGATATCCCCTCCAAAGGGCTTGTGTAGCTCTCCCCTGTGGCCTTATTGGTTGCAGCCCAAGTGGCCTTTCTGTTGGTTTGTCTCTTCTCTTCCTGCAGCTTTCTTAGGATGATGTCCTACATTACTGTAATTTTTTAATCTTGGGAGTCTCTACTGCAGCTTTGGCTGCCTCCTCACATCTCCAAGCTTTCCCTATCAGGGGTTGCCCTCAGAGATTCTCACTCTGCTACACTTTGCCTGGCCTCTCAGGCCTTCCTTTGAAATATTGTGGAAGCCTTCTTGACCACCTAACTCCAGCTTCTTGCAGTTCTGCAGAAGCAACACCATGTGGTTGACACCAAGGTCTGCTGCCATCTTGAGTAGTAGCCAGTCTTCCAGGGACCCTGGCTGTAGCAGCCCATGAGTGCCTGGGTAGCTGAGCATGACGGGGGAAAAAAAATTCCTAGGCCCCCTTGTGCAAGAAGGGTAGCCCACTAGTCTAGAGAATTTTTACTTTTACTTCCTTGGGGCGGGGTGGGGGACGTGGAGATGGGTGTGGTCTTGCCAGCTCCTGGGCTGCCCTGGAGCCATCTTTCTCTTTATCTCTGGGCAAAGTCTTTAGCATTTCTTTATTGGTGATAATGTCTTTTAACAATTGTAACTTCCTTAGCCCCAGTTTTATTCCCAACTTTTAAGACCCAAGTTTTTCAAATCTTCCTGCTCTGCTTTCTGCTGCTGATTATCACAATAAATTTGGCTAAAAGCCACCAGCAATATCCATATCACAGCCTCAGTGGCATGTTGCCTAGACATTTATTATGTCAGATTAAGAAGTCCATTATTTTTAAAGTCAGCTTCACAGAAAGTCTCAGGACACAGGCAAAATGCAGACAACTTTTCAGCCAGAACATAACACAAATGGCCTCTATTCCAAATTCCAATAGTGTCCTCCTTTTCTAAACCCTCTTGAGCCTTATTTTCATTGTTCACAGTCCTGTTGGTATTCTTCTGAGATCACACCAGAATTGGCTATTCATCTCAGTTTACAACAATCTAAAGCATTTCTAGCTTGCACTGCTACACATCTCAAAATTCTTCCCACCAATTCCAAAAAGCTCCAAAAAACTCTGAACCGCGTGGTCATAGCAACGACCCCACTTCTGGTACCAATTTCTGTTTTAGTCACCTATTTCATTGATATGACTAAAAGATCTAACCAGAACAATTTTAGAGGAAGAAAAGTTTATTTAAGGGCTCACGGTTTTATAGGTCTCAGTCCATAGACAGCCGGCTCCATTCCTCAGGGCTCAGGGTAAGGCAGGACATTGTGGCAGATGAGTGTGGCAGAGATACAGCTCACGTCATTATCAAGAAGCAGAGAGATCTCTACTTGCCAAATAAAAATATATATTCCAAAGCCATGCCCTCAATGCTTCATCTTTTCCAGCCACAACCCACTGGCCTTCAATTATCACTCAATTAATTCTACCAGGTGATTAGTTCACTGATTAGATTAAGGTGCTCACAACTCAATCATTTCCCCTCTGAACCCTCTCATATTGTCTCACATGTGAGCTTTTGGGGACATCTCACATCCAAATCATAACAGCTTATCAGTTCTTTCTTTCATGAATTACACTTGTTGCATCTGAAATATCATCATCATACCCAGTGTCATCTAGATTTTCTCCTTTGTTACCTTGTAGGAGTTTTATAGTTTTGTATTTTACAATTAAATCTGTGATCCATTTTGAGTTATTTTTTCTGAAATTGTAAGGTTTGTGTCTAGGGGTTTTTTTGGTTGTTGTTTTTTGGAGTATGGCTGACCGTTTGTTTCATGGTCATCTGTTGAAAAGACCATTATTGCTTCATTGAATTTCCTTTGCTTTTCTGTCAACATCAATTGACTATATCCATGTGGGTCTATTTCTGGACTCATTCTGTTCCACTGATCTATTTGTCTATTTTTTTTTTTTTTTTTGCCAATACCACACTGTCCCAATTATAGTAGTTTTGTACTATCTCAACTTTGGGTAGTATCAGCCCTTAAACTTGTTCTTTAATTTCACATTAAGCTATTATGGGTCTTCTGCCATTCAATCTAAACTTTAGAATCATTTTGATGATATTCATAAGGTAACTTAACAGGGATTTTGATTGGGATTGCCTTGGCCCTATAAATCAAGTTGATAGGAACATCTTAACTTCTTGACAATATTGAGTTTTCTCTTCACAAATAATATCTCACTCTCCATTTTTTTTTAGTTCTTTGATTTCTTGAATCAGTTTTATCGTTTTCCTTATTTAGAAATTGTACATATTTTGTTAGATGTATACCTATTTTATTTTGGGAGGAGCTAATGTAAATAGTATTATGTTTTTTTAAAATATTCTTTTTAGTTGTTGATGGACCTTTATTTTATTCATTTATTTTTATCTGAGAATTGAACCCAGGGCCTCACACATTTGAGGCAAGTGCTCTACCACTGAGCCACAACTCCATCCCTAGTATTATGTTTTAAATTTCAAATTCCATTAATTTGTTGCTGATATATAGGAAAATGATTGACTTTTATATTAACTTTTGCATATTGACTTGCATATTAACTTTTGTCCTGAAATCTTGAGGAGGGTTTTTTGGTGATTATTGGTGAATTTTCTACCTAGATAATATGTCATCTGTGAATAAAGACAATTATATTTCTTTCTTTTTTGTTTTCAAACCATATGCTTTTATTTCCTTTTTTGTCTTACTTTATTAGCTGGTACTTTCAGTATGATATTGAAAAAGAGCAAATAGAAGGGACATCTTGCCTTCTTTCTGATCTTTGTGAGAAAGCTTAAAGTTTCTAACCATTAGGTATGGCATTAGCTGAAGATTTTTTGTGCATAATTCTTTATCAAGTTGAGGAATTACCCTCTACTTCTAACTTACTGACTTTTTTTTTTTTTAAATCCTGAATGGGTGTTGGATTTTTGTCAAATGCTTTTTCTGCACGTAATATTTTATTTTCAGCCTGTTGGTGTAATGGATTTATTGATTGATTTTTTTTTTCAGATGTTGAGCCAACATTGTACATTGAGATAAATTATACTTGGTTATGGTTTATAATTATTTTTCTCCATTGTTGGATTGAACTTGCTGATATTTTGTTGGGGATTTTTTGCATTTATGTTATGTTCATACTTATGTATGTGAAATAAATGAAGTAATATTGGTTTGAAGTTGTCTTGTAATGACTGGTTTGGGGATTAGGATGACATTGACCACATAGAACCAGTTAGGAAGCATTTTCAGCTTCTATCTTGTGGACGAATTATAATAATTCCATCTTGTAGAGAATTGTAATAATTTCTTCTCTAAATGTTTGTGAGCATTCACTAGTGAACTCATCGGGGCTTTTCACCTTCTGTTTTGGAAATTCATTTTATTTATTTTTTTAGATTGTTTCTTTAATGAATATCCATGTGTTTTTACATTTAACATGTATTATACACATTGTATAGTTTTTTTGGTTTTGGTTTTTTGGTGGTGCTGGAAATTAAATCCTCTCTAATTCTAGTGCTCTACCACTAAGCTATATCCCCAGCCTAGTTAAGTCTTATTTTTTGGTCCACTCTGACAGCCTCTTGTTATTTAGTGGGTATATTTAAAATATTAAACTTCAAAATGATTATTAATATAATTGGATTAATATCTACTATGTTTGTTTCTGTTTGCTGTTTATGGCCCTTGTTCTTCATTCCTGTTTTGGTCTTACACTCACTCTTTTGTGGTTTAATTGAGCAGTTTAGATGATATCATTTTCTTTTTTTTAATATTTATTTTTTTAGAAGTAGTTTGACACAATAGCTTTATTTAATTTATTTATTTAATTTTATGTAGTCCTGAGGATCAAACCCAGGGCCTCACATGTGCTAGACAAGCGCTGAGCCACAATCCCAGACCCATTTTCTTTCTTAATATTTTTGGTTTTCTGTTTATTTCAGTGGTTGCCCTAGAGTTTGTAATACACATTTACAGATAATCCAAGTCCATAATCAAATAACACCATTTCAGGGGTGTAATGTGAATACCTTTTACAAGATAATTCTAATTCTTCACTCCTACCCCTTGTATCATTACTGTCATTCATTTCACTATATATAAGCATATATGTGATATATAAATACATACATAGTCAAATATATTATTGCTATTATTATTTTGAATTAACATCTGTTAGATGTTAATTCAAAATAATAGAATAAGAAAAATTTTAAAAATTATATCTTTACATATCCATATTTGATGCTTCTTCTTTTTCCAGATTGTAATGCCTTTCCTATATTGTGTTTCTTTTAATAAATTTCTTTTAATATTCCTTGCAAGGTAGGTCTACTGGCAGTGAATTTCCTCAATTATTACTTACCTGAGAAAGACTATTTTTTCTTCAGTTTTAGAGGATAATTTTGCAAGATGTAGAATTCTAAGTAGCTCCGCCCCCCCAAAAACTTGAAATAGTTCACTGCATTCTCTTCTTGCCTGCATGGTTTTCTGAGAAGTTGGGTATAATTTTTTTCTTGGTTCCTAAATAGGCAAGGCCACAGAACTCTTCAGTATGTGAGTTTGGATTCCAACTCTGTGGTCTAATAACTCCAGCACCTCCGCTCTTATCAAGTAGTCTTTTCCTCTCCCCCACCCCTCCCATTCTCACTCGAAAAAGAAAATGAGGACTGATGATTTAAAAGATTTAATCAAAATTCTAGCTAGTTAGTGGCAGAATTAGAAGAATTTCAGGTCCTCTGACATTTTGTTTAGTCCTTTAGTCCTTGCCTAGACTAGAGGCTCTTGCAGGCTATATCTTTTAAACTGACATTTTCAATGGTATCAGATAATGAATATTGGTTTTTACTCATTCACATTTAGAACATAAAAATGAGATTTATTTACTTGTGATTTGTTAACCAGAATTTGTATTAAAATGTTAGGTGCTCTTTTTAGCATATATTATTTAAATACCCAACAAACTTGTTTCAAAGATTTCAGTGACTTTTAAAAACAATTTTTAAAAAAATTTTTAGTTTTAGGTGCACACAATATCTTTATTTTATCTCTATGTGGTGCTGAAGACCAGTGCCTCGCGCATGCCAGGCGAGCTGGCCACCACTTGAGCCACATCCCCAGCCCATTAAAGCAGTTTTTGAACGTTAATCTTAAACTATTTCCATAAGTGTCTAGTTACTGTCAGGAATAATGTTGAATCTCTGACTTCTGCTGGATTAAATCACTAAAGCATGCAAAGTTTGAAGAACTACTGAAAGTGGGATTTATTAGTAAAGTGATTTCTCCTCAATAAAAATGTTGAATTTTTATTCACAATTCTGGTTCTTTTTAAAAAAATCTTTTTTAGAATAACAGTGGATTTTTTTAAAAATGTAGGAATTGGGAGTGGCTCTTTTGAGGAATGCTTACAGAAAGTTGATGGGGCAGAATAGGGAGACAGAATTCAAAAGAGATGGAGATGTAAAGAATACTCTTGAACAGGAGTAGAGCATTTTGGAGTGAAACCTTGGATGAGGGGTGTGGGGAGGGGGTGGAATGGGACATGTGCTAATAAATTTTCTTTGAATTTGAATAGATTCTTTGCCTGAAACTTGCTTTGAACTGGGTTTCTGTCTGGTTCAGGAACCCTTATTGATAGGTTTTTTGTTTTTGTTTTTTTTTTTTAAACCAGAGATTCATTATTCAAAAGCTATTAAATCATTTCTTAACATAATTATAGAAATACCATGAAAATATTCTTCTAAAGCTAAAGCACCTTATAGAATTTTCTCTGATTCTTCTAAATTAGTCTATCTGTAGGGAAATTAATTTTAAAAGTTTTTAAATTAGTATTTAATTAGAACCAGATATATTGGTCACTTTTTAAACAAAAAGAAATGCACCTTTAGCTTTGAGTCATCTTAAATTAGATGTCATCTTAAATTGGAAATATCTGGGAGAAAAAATTTGGAATTCAGATAAAGAAAGAATACAGTTTTGTGGTAGTTACTCTGGGGCCAAAAAAAAAAAAAAAATGGAGAACATATGGTTTCTCTCTTTCCATAGTAAACCTAGTTAGGAGTAGCGATGAGGCAAGTGTACCAATAACCACTACATAATACAAAACTGATTGGCTATAAATGCCATAGAGAGGTTGAGAGTTCATGGAAGTGGTATCTAACTCTTGTTTTGTTTAAATAGCATAGAAAATTTTTTTAAAAGTTGTTTTTTTATATTATATGTAGCACTCATCCTTTTAAAGTGTACATTTCAATGAGTTTTACAATATTCAGAAGGTCATAGAACCTTCTCCACTATCTAATTCCATAATAAACTTTTTCTAAAAGTTCTTGGGTTTTTAGCTAAGGTATGCCTTCATATTTCCCAGGCTTCACCCTCCCTAATTAGTATCCATCTGGCAGGTATTTATATTGGCTGCCCAATTCCTGCAGGCATTTGAGTTTGCACTCCATCTTGAGAGAGTTTTTCCTAGGTTCATTAACCATGGAAGCAAATACCTAGATTGTGTGCATGAATGCCAGAGTGTGGGGAATACTGGGTGCTATTCTGCAGAGCATCTTTTTCCCCACATCTGTCCCTTTTCTTGCTCTGTCCTGGCTCCTATAAGAATCATCACTGCCTCTGCCATCATTTTAGAAATGACTTTAGAAAGTCCAGACACTTCATGGTTTACAAATTCTTGCATGATCTGGCCCCTGCCTACCACTCTAGTCTAGTTACCTTTGACTCCTCTCTTCCCATCAAACTAATCTTTGTTTTTTTCCTTCTGGTCATTACCTATGTAATTACTTCTTGTCATTCTTATCTCAGCTTAAATTCACTACTCGGGAGGCTTTCAGTGTTCATCATACCTAAAGCAATTACTCCTATTACTTACTCCTATTACTTTCTACACAGCCTTAATTTAATTATACTACACTTGTCACCATCTGATTTTGTTGTTGTTGTTTATTTAATATTTTTCTCCTTTGTAATGTAAGTTCAATGTTGGCAAGTTCCTACTCCTCATATTCATAGTTATTTCCTAAGCTTTTAGAACATTGAGTTTTTGACACATAGTATGTCCTTAATACATATTTGATGAGTGAAAATGCTGCTCTGATTCATCGACAGTATGATGTGACCTGTTTCTGTCTTCCTATTTTTGCCATAAATCTCTGGTCTGTTGAGGCCTTTGCTATCTCTGGTTATCAGTATTTTTTATGAGTTTGTTTCCTTTTACAATTGTTTACTGTCATTTTAATGAGATTTTGAGAGGTAGAAAAATGTATTCTCTCTCTTGATGGTTGAGTTATTGTAGGTTAAAAACATGAACAGAGGCCAAGTTGGGAAACCATGGCTTATTTTTTAAAAATAATTAATTAATTAATTTTAATTAGGTATATATGACAGCAGAATGCATTTTGATTAATTGTACACAATTGCAGCACAACTTTTTATTTCTCTGGTTGTACACAATGTCGCATCGCACCATATGTGCAGTCATACATATACCTAGGGTAATGATGTCCATCTCATTCCACCATCTTTCCTGCCCTCTTGCCCTCACTCCACCCATCCCTCCCCTTTACCCAAAGTTTCTTCATTTTTCCCATGCTTCCTCCCCCATTATGGATCAGCACCCACTTATCAGAATATTTGGCTGGCGTTTTTTGTGGGGGGTTGGCTTCTCTTAGCATGATATTCCCCAACTCCATCCATTTACCTGAAAATGCCATAATTTTATTCTCTTTAATTCTGAATAGTATTCCATTGTTTATATATACCACAGTTTCTTTATCCATCTATTGAAGGACATCTAGGTTCCTTCCACAGTTTAGCTATTGTGAATTGAGCTGCTATAAACATTGATGTGGCTGCCATACTATAGTATGCTGATTTTGTCCTTTGGGTATGGACCTTGGAGTCAGATAGCTGCGTCAAATGATGGATCCATTCCAAGTTTTCTAAGGAATTTCCAAACTGCTTTCCAGATTTGTTGTACCAATTTGCAGTTCCACCAGCAATACCTTTCCCACACATCCTCACCACTTATTGTTGTCTGTATTCTTCTGACTGCCATGAGATGAAATCTTAGTTTTGGTTTACATTTCTCTAATTACTAGAGATGTTGAACATTTTTCATATATTTGTTGACAAAGGTGCCAAAAACATACATTGGAGAAAAAATATCCCCTTCAACAAATGGTGTTGGGAGAATTGGAAATCTGTATGCAGCAAAATGAAACTAAACCCCTCTCACCGTGCACAAAACTCAACTCAAAAGTCGATCAAGGACCTAGGAATTAGACCAGAGACCCTGCACCTGTAGAGGAAAAAGTAAGCCCAAATCTTCATCATGTTGGATTAAGCCCTGACTTCCTTAACAAGATTCCTAAAACGCAAAAAATAAAATCAGGAATTAATAAATGGGATAGACTCAAACTAAAAAGCTTCTTCTCAGCAAAATGTGGTGAAGAGAGAGCCTTCATTTTGGGAGCAAATTTTTGCCACACAAGATCAGATAAAGCACTAATCTCCAGGATACGTAAGGAACTCAAAAAACTTTAACACCAAAAAAAAAAGAGCACTTGCCTGGCATGCACAAGGCCCTGGGTTCAATCCCCAGCACCACAAAAAAACAAAAAACAAAAAAACAAAACAACAACATAATCAATAAATGAGCTAAGGATCTGAACAGACACTTCTCAGAAGAAGATATACATTTGATCAACAGATATATGAAAAAATATTCAATATCCATGACTTATTTTTGAAGAATAAGGTTGAAATTCTAGGGTTTCAGACCCATGTTAGGGTCTGAAATCATTTGATAAAATTCATACTTAGTTCAGAAAACTCAATTCAGAAAGTCAAAGGGAACTCATTTGGGTGTTTGAACAGAATCATGACATGAATAGTCTCTAGTCTGACAGTGGTAGAAGTTGCTAGAGTAATCTGAGGGTTCTGTAGTGTAGATCTTAACCAAGTTAGTGATCATTTAATAAGTACAAAGGAAGGCATGAAATCGAAAAAACAGTTGCATTTCCTGGCACACATGTTGCTTAATTGCTCTATGATGATTAGTTTTAACAGTGCAACTTTTATTTTGATGATCGGTTGATTATATAGGGGACGGTATTGAATCAGTAATGAGTTGTAAAATGTCTTTCCAAGGAACTTTACATTTATGAAATGAATGAAACAAAGTAGACACCTGAAAGCTTTATAAAGTGAGGGATATTTGATCAACTCTGGTACTATCCTCTGAATGATGGCAAGAGGTTAGGACATATATATTAATGAATAATGTAACCTATCAGTGTTCTACTCTTTTACTCCTTTTCTTATAGTAACAAAATTTAGAAAAGCAAAACATCTTCTAAAAAAACCTCATCTTGAAGTTTGTGTTTTGCTTATGCTTATTGGGTTGAATGCTACTAGCCTTTGATTTGGAACAGATTTCTTCCTGATCTACTTGTGACATTGATCAACTTTTTAAAATTACTTAAGTGTTTTTTTTTTCATATGAAGGTCAGAAATTAATCTTTATTCTGTGTGAGCTGTTGTTTTTCTAAGACACTAAATTTTATTTGCATTAAATGAAACTAATTTTTATGATGACCAGAATATGCTTGGAAAGTTAACTGAATAAGCCAGGACAATACACCTTAAGAAAGATGACCTGAGGATCGAGAGTTCAAAGCCAGCCTCTGTAACCGCAAGGTGCTGAGCACCTCAGTGAGACCCTGTCTCTAAATAATAAATACAAAATAGGGCTAGGATGTGGTTCAGTGGTGGAATGCCCCTGAGTTCAATCCTTAGTATCCAAAAAATTTAAAAAAAAAGAGAGAAAAATAACATGAATACATAATATAAAAACACATTGGAGAAATACACAATTATTTTTCAATATTCTTAGACTGTACTATATGTTTAATTTGGTTAAAATGTTTTATAGTCTGTTTTATTCTTTTCCATTTAGGTACTTTGGAATTTTAAATGATTTGTTAACTTAAATAATGTATTTTCTAACCAATGTTCAACTTCCTGAAGGCAGAGATTGCTTATTCTTTTCTTCTCTAAATTTCCCCTTCCCCACTTTCTCCCTTATTTTAATATAATTTCAAACATACAGTAAAGTTGTAGAAAAATTGCAAACAGTTTCAATATTTCTTTACCCAGGCTTACCTAGTGTTTATATTTTTCTACACACCCTGCACACACACACACTTACCTTTTTCCCAAGTAATATGAGAGTAATTTCTAGACATTATGCTCCTTTTCGACAAAATTTCTAGTATATCTAAGATCAAAGATATTCTTTCAGGTAACTGTTGGAAATTGCTAAAATCAACACTATGATTTAATCCATTGTCCATAGTTAAATTTTGTCATTTATTCCAGTGTTATCCTTTATGCCTGTATATTTTACTGGGTCCAGGATCCAGTCCAGGATTAAGTATTGCATTTAATTTTCATGTTGAAGTTCCCTTTAGTATGGAACATTCCCTCAGCCTTTTTGAAAGCTATACGCCAATTACTTTGTAAAAAATGTCTTGATGATTTGATTCAGATAATACATTTTTGGCAGGGGTATTACGGAAAGATGCGTCCTCAAGGCATCGTAATTGTAATCATATGATGTTGGTTTGCCTCCTTATTGGTGATGTTGTGATCACTTGGTTAAGGTAGTGTCTTTCCAGTAATTTGTCTGGAGATATATTGAGAGTGTTTAAATAATCTCAGCAAATTTGCACCCACCAGTTTTAGTATCTTTTGATGATTCCTGCCTTGATTTAAAAAAAAAAAAACTTAAAAAAATTACTTTTAAATCCTTAGCTACTATGACAGTGGTTGCAAAATGATAATTTTTCTGTCATTTCATCTATATCAATTCTTAAGGAATTATTAGTTTGTTTCTGTCATAATTTATTTTGATACTTAAATTGTCCCAGATAGGCCTCTGGGATCCCCGTCACGCTGGCTCCTGTCTCCATTTGACCACTGTCTATCATTAATTGAGTACTTTTTGGCACAAGATGTTCTAGGGCTCATCTTATTTTTTCCCCTGCACCAATCCTTAAATCATTATTCCAAGAATCTCTGGTTCCTTTTTGTGCAGAGTGTATGTTTAGAAATCAAAAATGGGGAACTAAGTGTGATGATTGCTACTGGGGTATTATTGCTACTAGGACTTTATAGTGGGCAAACACACATACACATACATCTCTCTCTCTTTCTCTTTACCACCATCTATTTGAAACCTTTAGTTTATACTGGTAACTAAAAATCTAATACAAATGATTCTTCATTTTTGTTTTTTCCAATTTAATTTTTTTAGTTGTTTCAGATAATGGTTTATGATATATTGTATAATAAATAGGTAATTATAGGATTGAGTATTAGAACTTTTAAAATAGGAATGTTAGGAGTTTCTTGTAGAACATTGAACTAAGATTGGTTTTTCAACTACAGATAAGGATTTCTTGTTTGGTGTTTAAAAAAATATCTAATTTTATGAAAATCTATCGTAACTTAAGGAATGCTTATTCTCATGAAAACATGGTTCATCAAAGTGGACTCCTTTTCTAAGGGGTGCATTTAAGTGCTTGATAAATAGAAAATTAAATTAACTATATTGCCTTCAATTTGACTTGCATCTCTTAGGCATTACACCTCAACTGTTAAAGTAGTTCTTTGTTTTTATGCTTCTTTATGTGATCTTTAATTATCTTACAGGTAATGTAAATAATAATGAAGAGAATTGTTATTTATATCTTAGGTTGTCAGAAATAAAAGGGAAGGCATAAGACTCTAAATCATCTCCCCTAGAACATGATTTCTTTTTCTTCTGAATGAGGAGGATATCATTGTGGTTTGGCCCAAGAATACTACACCATTCTACTTGTTCCATGTGCAACTTTACAAAATTGCAGTTCAGTATCAGCTCACTCCTGGATAACCAGGCAGTCCATGCAAATTCCCTAGCAGCCAGTTAACTCTGATGTTGCTCTGTGAAGCCTTTGAGCAACGTAGTGCTTTGCTTCTGTTTTAGTCCCTTAACACTTAGGAGAGCATGGCTTCCTTTGAATTTGCAGTTGCTTCATGCATAGCCACAGGAAAAAAATATTTGTTCCTGGAGAATTTGTAAATCGAAAAGTTTTACATCCCTCCTACAGTTAGTATTAATATTCTTTTAATTTATGGAGGTTTTTTTTTTGCTCTTCTTGGGTCCTGTCCCGCACAGTGCTTGTCATAATGCTACTTATAGATGAAGTTTTGGTGGTGGTGGTAGTGGTGATTGTTTTGTTTTGGGACAGAGTCACTGTGTTGTCCAGGCTGTTTTCAAACTCCTGGGCTTGTTACTATCCTCCTGTCTCAGTCTTGACTACAGATGCTCACCACCATGACCAGCTTGGCATTTTTTTAAGTGTTGGACATGAAATAGAACTGGGAATTTTCTGTTGAGGGCCACTCAACCTGCAGAGGCAATTTCACTGGTGATGGATATACAAAAGCAACTTTCAATTTTTTAAAAAATTCATCTGTTTTATAAATTAAGAACAGAAGAAATGATCTTAAAGTATAGGCACACAAAGGAATATGATCCTTAGGAAAATAATCCCATGTATGTGTAGAACACAAATATGAAAAGGAACATACTGGGAGATAGAAAATTTAAAATTTGGGTAAAATTAATTTTGAAGCTTCTTAAACTCTTAAATTTCCAGTTTCCATTTGGGCACTCTAAAAATGATAGTACTTAGTGCACAGCAGAACTGAAGATCCTGTGCTAATATAGTTTTAGATGAAGAGAGAAGCAAATCAAACACATCAGGCATTGCCCCATTCTGACAAAGCAGTTAATAGCCTACCAACCCCAACAATTCTCAGTCCATTTTACATTGTATGTGTACTATTTCTCTCCTTTTCCTTCTTTGCTTTAACTTCCTTCCTCCTCCTCTTGATGGGTCCTCTTCCTCTTTGGTGCCTTACTAAATTTAACACAGTTTCTTCTTTTTTTTTTTTTTCCATATTGTTTCTTTAATCTGATTTAGATTTCCTTCCTCTTGCTTTTAGTTTGCAGGAGTTGTACTTTGCACAGTTGGGGGCACTTCTTAAACACGGAAATCTTCACAAACAGACCCTTTCTCTAATATGTTTTTTCTTTTTTAAAAATCGTATTAGAGTAGTATAGGAGGTATTTAAATTTTTATGAGGAAGATGATGAAACAACTGGAATTAAAGAACAAATTTTTGAATGAATAACTCAGACGAAGCATGTGACTATGGTGATAGAGAAGAAATAAATTTGGGACCCCACGGCTGCTTGACTTCTTTATGGTTTGAATATTACTTTTTATAGTTCTGCCCTTAACTTAATTGTGGTTACACAAAACTGCATTACTTATTATCTTATGAGCTTCCCAGTAATTGTAACACAACACAGTTATTTATATTTCAGTTGTCAAGCTTAGGTGAACATAAGCAGTACTGATGAGAGCTTGTTTTAAAATGTCCCATTCCCTTAACATCTTGAGTAGACCATTTAAAAATTGACTTTAAAGCTGGGCATGGTGGCACATGCAAATCCCAGCAATTCAGGAGGCTGAAGCTGGAAGATAGCAAGTTCAAGGCCAACTTGGGCAATTTAGTTAGATCATATCTCAAAGAAAGGGCTGGAGGTATAGTTCAGTGGTAAAGTACTCCTAAATTCAATCCTCAGTTACACAAAAATAATTCCTTGCATGTATGGTTTTGTCAAAATGAACCCACATACTATGTATAATTATAATGCTTTAATAAAAGAGGCAATATTAAGTGAAGTTTTTTTTTTATCTCCTTTAACAGTGTTTCATCATTATTGATTTTCTTGTCTGTCCCCTACTAGATTATGTATAGCTTGAGGACAGAGGCCATCATGTTCATCTCTGTTCCTCCAAGTGCCTGGCACACATATAAGACATACCATAAATGTTAAATGAAATTGAAGTTTCTCATGCCTTTTTGGAACATTTGCGCCTGCTAGACTCAGAGAAATGCTCTAAAGGAAAACTCTGCTCTTCTGAATCCTGAAAGTTTTCATGTGATTTTAATTATACTGATTTTTGTAAAAAATAATTTAAAAAACATTAACAGACCAAAGAGTTGTATAAATAAGTAAGATATACTATATGTCATGAATTTTTCTTGCCACTTCATATGGATGTGACTTGTATAAGTAGTATTTTTAAAAATATTTTTAGTTGTAGATGGACACAGTACCTTTATTTTACTTATATGTGGTACTGAGGATCAAACCCAGTGCCTTACACATAGTAGGCAAGCACTCCATCACTGAGCTATAGCCCCAGCCCATGTAAGTTGTATTTCCTCCTAGGATTTCAGTTTCCCTCTACCTAGTATCAACAGTAGCTGTCTGATGGGCTTTCCTTTCTCTTAAAAACTCTTAAACGCAGTCACTTGCCCTCTGACTAAATACCATTCTTCCCTTTCCCCCTTCATTTTCATGTTTAAGAATCCAGTTGCTTTCAGGGACAAAAAGGCTTGGCTTTCTTGGTCCTGCCTTAGTTCTTCACTTTTTAAATGTTACTCTTCCCACTTTGTCTTATTTGAGAAGGTCTCATGACATTCTCACAAACACACTTTCTCCTTTGTTCTTTAGTTTGCGCTACTTAGAATACATTTAACCAGACTCTTAAGTCCTAATCTAAGCTCAGCTTTTTAAAATTTGTTCTAATCAGTTATACATGACAGCAGAATGCTCTTTGAATCATTATACACAAATGGAGCACAATTTTTCACTTCTCTGTATATGAAGTAGGGTCACACCATTCTTGCAGTCATATGTGTACCTATGGTAATGATGTCCATCTCATTCCACTATCTTTCTTTTTTTTTTTTTTTTAGAGAGAGTGAGAGAGGAGAGAGAGAGAGAGAGAGAGAGAGAGAGAGAGAGAGAATTTTTAATATTTATTTTTTAGTTCTCGGCGGACACAACATCTTTGTTGGTATGTGGTGCTGAGGATCGAACCCGGGCCGCACGCATGCCAGGCGAGCACGCTACCGCTTGAGCCACATCTCCAGCCCTCATTCCACTATCTTTCTAACCCCTGTGTCACCTCCCCTCCTAATCCTCCCTTTTGTCCAATCCAAAGCTCCTCCTCTCAACCCCCCCCCCCATTATATATTAGCATCCACTTATCAGAGAAAACATTTGGCTTTTGTTTTTTTGGGACTGTGAGCCCAGCTTTTTGATAAGGAATCTCCATTCCCTCCAAATGAGGAAATTGTATAGTAGACTAAAATATCTCCTGAAAGGAAGGTTATTAGAAAATAGACTCTAATACTTAACTTCATGGAAAATTTGACAGGAATAATATTTTTCATACTGAGTAATACTAAACAGTTTCATTATGGGTAGTGGAGCCTACTGTATACATTATAAGTTTGAGCAGTTATTTACTGTTACTGTCAAAATGAAACCAATCAGTGTTGGCAATGGTAGACTACTCCACCATTATTTCTTTTTTTATTCCAGGACAATAGTTGGTTTAAATATTAGTGACATCATTATTAGTTGTATTCTTTGATTTTCTATGATAAACATGGTTTTGAAATAATATTCAGGTGAAACTTCTCATTAAGTCAATCTTTACCCTTTCTTACTGATATCTGCTGGGCATCTCCATGCTTATTTTCAGAACAAACCACCCTCTACTCACCTGCTGTTCACTAGTCTTTGTAAATTCTGTCACTATTCACTCAGTTGTTAAAACTAGAAATCAAGGAACTTTCCTTGATTTCTCTCATCTGCTCTTCCCAGTGCAGACTCTTTGATTAAGGACAGTCTTTCATTAAGTTCCTTTATTACCAAAATATATCTTGAGTTTGGCTGCATACTTCGTTTTCAACTCTTAAGAAATGATATACAATAGTTAAGAGCATGGGCCTGTCTACATTTGAATTCTAGATGTGCAGCCACAGCTTTAGGCCAGCTTTGTAACTTTTCTGTTTGTTTCCTTAGTAAATGAGGTTAAATCTATCTACTTTGTGGTATTATTGTAAGGACTAAGTAAATTAATAAATATAAGCTATCAAATGAATAAATATGAAACACTTGGAAAGGTGCTTGATCCGGATATACTTAATAAATACTAATTGCTTTCATCATCATCACCTTCATCTCCATTCAGTAGTTGAGGCCTTTATGAGATTTTTCACCTTTACCACTGCAATAGCTACTGGTCTAGGTTTCCCCCCTTAGAGTTTGTTCACCATAGAGCAGTTAGAATGCTCCTTTATAAAAAGCATTAATGCCCTGGATGCAATGACACATATCTGTAATTCCAGCACCTCAGAGGCTGAGACAGGAGAATTGCAAATTTGAAGCCAGTGTCAGCAGCTCATAAAGCCCTAAGCAATATAACTAGACCTTTTCTCTGAATAGAAAAGCACTGGGGCTGTAGCTTAGTGGTAAACTACTCTGGGTTCAATCCCTGATTCCCCCCTTCCCATAAATAAAAACTATTAATGCCATTTTTACCAAGACCCTGCTTGAACTTGGAATAAAGTAAGGAATTATACTTAGAGGTTTTTTTGTTTTTGTCTTTTTAACATATAGGTACTCTAATAATTTACTAGGCTTGCAAGGCTATAGGTGCTCTTTTACCTGTCTGTGTCTCTAACTTCAGATCCTACTTCTCATTCTTAAAATCACTGGGCTCCACCATAGAGTAGTCTCTCTTTCTTTTGAATATACCTGGCTTATTATTCCTCCTTTGGTCTTCTCATAACTATTTTTGCTGCCCTTCTTCTCCTAAATCTTCAGTAGCTGACTTCCCTTTATTCTTCATGCCAGTAGGATAAGGATCCATTAGGGAAAGAACTTTATATGACTTGTGTCACCATTCTATTCTTAGTACCTAAAATAGTGCCTGGCATTTGTAGCTGCTCAGTAAATGAATTAATAAAAATGAGATTTTTTTTTAAAGTGTACTCTTCTTAAGTTCGTTTGTGTACATGATGGTCACTAAAAGCACAATAGAATAAGTCATACACTTGGGTTCAAATTCTCACACTGTCATGTAGTGCATGTGAATCTCAGGAAAAATTACCTAAGTTCTCTTACCTAATAGTCTTCATTTATAAATGAGTAGCAGTTGTCTTAGAGAGTTAGTGGGAGATTAAATGAGATATTCTTGTGAAGAACAGCACTCTATTAATGTTAATTAATATATTATATACACACACACACACACACACACACACACACACACACACACACACACACACACTGTGATTCTTCCATTCAGCAGATATTTAATGACACTGCTGTGAGCCAGGCACCATTCCAAACATTGTGGATACAGAATGAAACCAAAGCACTTCCTCTTATGGAGCTTTCCTTCTAATGGGGGAAGAAAAATTATAAACGTGACACTTGGTGATAAGTGCTGTGAAGAAAATAAAAATCATACAAGGGACAGAAAGTAACAAGGGTGGGGGGTACTATTTTGATAGGATACTCTTGTAAGCAGTGAACAGAGTGAAGCAAGTCCACCAGCCATATAGATATTGAAGGCAAGAGTTCCAGGCAGAAGATTTGGCACTGCAAAGGTTGGAGGTTGGAGCAAGTCTGTTTATTCCAGTGCACAATAAGTAGCACACTGTGCCTGCTAATGCAGGGGATGGTGGAAAGAGAGGGTGCTGAAGGTTAGGATCTCACAGCACTTTGTCCACCTGCCAGTGACTTTGGATTTTATTCTCACTTTAGTAAGTCTATATTTGGGGGAATAAACCTTCTCCTTTGTGGTAGGGTATTTTTACTCTTGGGGGAGGGACGTGGTTTCTGTCATGTATAATGGAACAGGGAATTGAAGTGAGACTATAGTATATCCCCTCAAAGAACCAAATCTAAAAATCATAGAGTGGTTTAGTAGGATTTGTTGTAGTATGCATTATAGTTTCTGTGGGTCTATTTGGATATCATTAAGGAAAAGCATAATGTTGTTATCCATCCATTTTTAAAAATCAAATGGTTTTGAAAAAAGACTTATTTTTTACCCTCTGAAAAAGCAGTTAACTGTTGGCTTATTTTCTAATGTCACTGTTTCTAGTAGGGACATTATGTTTGGGAAAATTTAGATTTAGGATTGTGATTTAATTGGTGATTTGTAGCAATTACAACTGATTCTTGAGATGGGTAGGATGTGGGTGTCAAGAAATTGGCAGGCAAGAATGAATTTCCTTACCAGATTTGCTGCTTGTGGACTGTGCAGAGGCTATAAAAAGACTTGGTGGGGATAGTAAATAGAAGATTCCGTGTTGGGGATGGGAGAGTAAGGATCATCTGCATCAGCTTCTGGAGAGTGTTTTACAAGGCAAATTCTTTAAGAAATGTTGTAGGATCAAAATGTTTCCTAGCCCACCTTTCCTTTCCTTTTCCCATAGTGCTGGGGATCAAACACAGTGCCTTGTGTGTGGCAGGCAAACACTATTAGGACCTAACTTTTTCATAACAAAGTCTCTGAATAAGTTCCTTAAGTTATTTTTTGTAAAATAATTCATGTGTTGACAAAATTCAAAAAGGAACAGAACTAGGAGAAATAACTATATGGTGACTGCAGTTACGTCAAAATTTCCATTTATTCTATGGCTCATTGTCGTTGTTCACTAGATATATTTTCTTCTACTTGACTATGTAGTAATCTAGATTTTTTTAAAAAAACTATAAGTGAAAATATTTAAAGGGGTTTTGAAACTCCAACATTAGACTTGCATGTGTAGCCTGTAGTTCTGTTGGCTCCATAATAATCTAAACCATTGACATTCATTTTTAATTACTTTATATTTGCTTTATAAAATTGTTTTCCTATTGTTTTATTTTTCCCAGAATAGCCTTTTCCTTATCAGTAATTATAGTGTGTGGTCATAAAAGTTTGAAGTATAGGCTTTAAACCTTTTTATATTAAAAACAGGAACTCTCTGGTTAAATGAAATCTTGTGGGAACCCCATTTGTAAAGTGACTGAGATTGTAGGTGTTGTTACAACACAGGACCTGTGGTGCCATCCTGAGTTCTTCTCCAAGAACACCTAGAGCTCATTACCCTCTCTGATCTGCTTTCCACATTTGCAAAATAGGAATGATGGTACCTGTCATAATGTCTGATTCATGGAGGTCTATGACTAATGTTCTTTCCCTTCCTCCTTTTACTGTAATTTCCTCATGCTGTTAGTATGTTCATACACCACTTATTTTTTCTGATTAAGGTCACCTGGATGGATATTCTGTTGTGCGACCAGATTTTTTACAGTGGAGATATTGTCTCCAAAAATATTGTGCTTTATGTATTGTTGCCTAAAATATTCATTAAAGATTCTGAAGCTGCTGTCTCTGCCCTGAGTGACAGCATCATCTGTTTGGTGGCAGTAGTGCAGACCCAGTTATTTTATTTTGTTTTTTTGTTTTGTTTTATGTGGTGCTGAGGATCGAACCCAGTGCCTCATGCATGCTAGGCAAATGCTCTACCACTGAGCTATAACCCCAGCCCCTCAGCCAGTTATTTTAAATGTACTTAGAAATATAAAATGTAATTAAGTACATAAATGCTATTATTTTCAAGCAGAATTCTTCCTAGAACGTTTTAGCTTCTGGGTTATTTCAGTGTGTTTAGTGTTTGTTTGTTTTTGTTTTTGTTTTAGCTGTAGATGGACACAATATCTTTATTTTATTTATTTATTTTAATGTGGTAAGTGGGCTTAGAACTCAGTACCTCACACATGTTAGGCAAGTGGTCTACCACTAAGCTATAACTCAGCCCCAGTGTTTAGTTTTGAAGATTTTCCTAGGGAAAAAGAGGAAGTTAACTATTATTCCGTTGCTTGTTGACCCTCATTATGAAGACTGGTATTTCTGTAGCTCTAACTGTTCTCAAACTAGCAAATATTATTTGAGTAATTAAGTCATCTGGTTAGATTTTCTTTTCATTAACATTTTGTGTTTTTTATAGGTAGACCACTTAATGAGCTTTGATCTCAGGTTTCTATTGAGATTGGTTTTTAAATTATTCTCTAAGAAATAAAAATCTTAGAAATAATATTGTCACAAATGAATTATGAAAACTGAAATCTCCTTAAGAGCCAAATTTATGAATTAAAGAATTGGTAGATCTGGGCCTTAGGCTTTAGCTCAGTGGTAGAGCAGTTTGTCTCACACATGTGAGGTACTGGGTTCGATCCTCAGCACCAGATAAAAAGAAATAAAGATACTGTGTTCATCTACAACTAAAAAATAATTTAAAGAATATGTTGAAAAAAAGAATTGGTAGATTCATCTTCCATTTTCCAGAGTGGAATGCCCTAATTTATATATAATTAGGGTGAAAGATTAAGAAGTAGGAATTATTAGTTTCTAATAGGGATGTTAAGGAGCTGTGGCCCTTTCCAATCTTAGGCCTAAGGAATTTATTTGATCTGATTTTCAACATCTTTAGAACTACATCAATTTGTCTTAATTTTAAACATTTAATTTTTTCTGCAAATTTTATATAGTGAAATAAATTAAATATTCAATTTCATAAAACCTCATCAGATAATTTTCATAAGGATCACAGAGGTATTTTTTTTTTTTGTTTCTACTTTGGCAATGGAAGATACTCTCTTTCTTAAACTATGTCCTAAAAATTTCATTGTGTATATATACCACATTTTCTTTTTCCATTCATTTGTTGAAGGGTTTCTAGGTTGGTTCCATAGTTTGGCTATTGTGAATTGAGTGCTTTGATCATTGATGTGGCTGTGTCACTGTATTATGCTGATTTTAAGTCCTTTGAATATAAACTGAGGAGTTGGATAGTTGGATAGCTGGGTCAAATGGTGGTTCTAGTCCAAGTTTTCTGAGTAATTGCCATATTGCTCTCCATAATGAGTTATTTTTCATTCATCCTTACCAACATTTATTGTTGCTTGTATTCTTGATAATTGCCATTCTGACTGGGTGGAGCTGGAGAATATCTTGCTAAGTGAAATAAGCCAATCCCCCAGAACAAAGGCTGAGTATTTTCTCTGATATGCAGATGATAATTCATAATAAGGGGGTGGCTAGGGAAAAATATAGGTACTTTGAATTAGGCAGAGGGGAGTGGAGGGAGAGGAGGGGATATGGCAGAGGGAAGGATAGTCGAATGAATCAGACATTATTACCCTATGTACCTATATGATTCCACAACTGCTGTGATTCTACATCATGAACAACCAGAAGAATGAAAAGTTATACTCCATTTACGTATGATCTGTTGGAGTGCATTCTGCTGTCATGTATAACTAATTAGAACAAATAAACAAATTCAAAAAAACATTAAAAATCTTAAAAATTTCAACACTGTCTCCATTAATGACTTCTAGTTTTTAACAATAGTATAATTTCTGGTTTTGAAGATTGATACCAGAGGGTTGTACTATATATCAGAGCACATACCACAAGTTACAATTGTAACTTTTCATTCAACACAAATGTCTGTATTTCAGATGGAGCAGCTTTCAGATGAAGAAATTGACCATGGTGCTGAAGAAGACAGTGACAAGGAAGACCAGGACCTGGACAAAATGTTTGGAGCCTGGCTTGGGGAACTGGACAAACTCACTCAGGTTAGAAGTAGTACTTGAAAAACTGGTTGAGGATTTGAAGTTATCACTGCATGGTAAAAGTTTAATGTGTAGACATAAGGATATGAGTACAGGTTAAACTTTCTAAACTAGAAAGGAAAAATGCCCAACACATTAACAAATGAATAAATAATAACTCCATAACACAAGGTAGTATCTCCTATGATTACTCTAAAGATTTTTAAAAAATTATGACAGCATCTATTTAACTAGAGGAATTATCTAATACATTTTCATATGTTTTAAGGTTGCTAATTTAAAATAAAAAGTTTCAAAGCCTAAAATTGAAAAAAGTTCAAATTTTAGCAAAATCCTATTTAATAAAATAGTAAATTTAAGTACATTTTACAGCATAATATCCTTACATGTCAGTATTTTCTTTTACTTGTTTCTAGAATACTAACAAAATTCCATTCCATGGTGCATTTTAAAGAGTGGTTACCTTTTGTTTTATGGGATCATGGGTTTAAAAGTAATAGTAACCTTATTCTCTAACACAGGACACTTAAAAACAAAATGTTACAGTTTTTACTGCCTATGTAATACATTGTATTCAATATATGATGATGGTTTATTAAAATAAATTTAATTTTGTGGCAGTGATAAAATTAGAATAACATTTATCCTTTAATGATATCTTTGGGAATGCATAAGTATGAGGTTCTTTAGCTAATGGTACAGTACTCATTGGTACAATAGAAACATAAAATATTAACTTATTTCTGTACTGTAGATCATTTTGAAAATCAGATGTCTGTGACCATGATTTGTTAATAATTGAAATTTTGGGAGACTGTTGATTTCTACTAATGATTTTCTTGGGACATTGGCTTATCTTTTGATCAGAAGTAAGCCCCACCCACACTGCCTGGAATGTCGTCTTTTTTTCTCTCTCTCTCTCTTTTTCTTTTAATCCCTATGCAGTTCATAGTTTATTGACCCTGGGATGTCTTTTATGTCTGTATTGTCAACCATTTCTATTTAATCCTTAATTTTTTTTAAGATGGTAATTTTGGCATAGAGATGATGGCTAAGTTAAGTAGTTTTTGCTGGGGAGAAAAAAAGCAAAGGAGAGAAAACAAAAATGAGCATGCATGAATAAAATTATGCAAGGGCCAGCTGACTTGTGTCTTGTCCCTGATCAGGTGGGTTTTTTCCTTGCTTGAGAGGGGAGCCAAAAAGAGAAAGACATTTAGGTATCTGTAGAGCTAATAAAGGTGGAGTGGGAACTCCATGCTGATCCACTGTAAACTAAATTTCTACTGGTTTGTTCTCATGTATTCTCCCCTATATTTTAAATTGCCTAACGTAAATGGAAAGAGCCACTCACCAAAAAAGGAATGGCTCCTAAACATGCTATGGTTGTTCTTTTCATCATACAAATCGGTCTTTAGAAAATAGATTAAAACTTTTGCATAATGTGACTCAACTGCTAACATTGCTTTTTAATGGAAATTTTCAGGAAATAATTGACTTAGTGGCTAAAACTTTAAATTTCTTACTGAAATTTAAAAATTCTCACTATAAAGTGTCACCTGTGTCCATAATCAACTGTATTTTTAGCATTGTATTAAATGAAGTTTAAATTTTAAGTAGTAGGTAATTCTTAAAATAGTTTGTAAAATTTTGTGTATGTGCGTTTTTCTAAAAGAAGGTTCACAGCTTTACTTAAGTTCTCAGTGACTGCCCCCAAAAGATTGACAGTCCTCCTACTAAATTACCAATTTCTTGGACTGAGGAGTATTTCTTATTATTTCCTTTGTTGCCCTAGCACCATGGACATAGCAGATAGTTATAATACATGACCATTCATTTAAACTTGTAAATAGACTGACTTTTAGTAAATCTTTATACTCCAGGTATCTTACAAAAAATGTTAGCAACTTTTTATTCTCCAGTTCCACCAAGAGGAGGGGGATTAGGGCTTAAATTGCTGCAGTAGAATTAAGTTTGAGATTAAAGGAGAATTTTCTGGCTATTTTGTGAAACTGTGAAATAAGGCACTGAAGAGATTTTGGATCTCCTTTATTTAATAGCTTTAATAATAAGAATAAATAAAACATACAAAGGAGTAGGTATATGGCTCTTTGGCAAAGCACCTCTGGTACCCAGTACCAAATAAACAAATTTGAATACTCTCTGTTACCTTTCCTGTTCCCATTCCTTCTCCCTTCCTTTCATCACCCTTTATCTAATCCAAAGTACTTCTGTTCTTCCCTGCCAACCCCCCCCCCCTGCAACTCTTGAGTTAGTATTCACATATCAGAGGGAACATTCGATTGGTTTATTTCACTTAGCATGATAGTTTCCAGTTCCATCCATTTACCAGCAAATGCCATAATTTCATTTCTCTTTATGGCTAAATAGTTATTCCACTGTATGTATACCACATTTTCTTTATTCATTCATCTGTTGAAGGGCACCTAGGCTGGTTCCATAGTTTACCTATTGTAAATTGAACTGTTATAAACATTGATGTGGTTGGAGTCACAAGCCAGAAAGGTCCCTCCACGAATTCTAATTTAAATCCATGATTGGGCTGGGGTTGTGGCTCCACCGTAGCATGCTTGCCTAACACATGCAAGGCCCTGGGCTCGATTCTCAGCACCACATAAAAATAAATAAACAAAATAAAGGTATTGTGTCCAACTACAACTAAAAAATAAATATTTTTTTAAAAAAGAATATCCATGCTTTTTAAAAAATTTGAATATCTTATATCTAATTTGCATAGTGACTAAAAATTTAAAAACTGATTCTAATATATGCAAATGATTTAAATATCACTAAGCCTAATTTCTTTCCCCTTTTTTCTGAAGTTTCCTATTGTAAGTATCCTTATTGTTGAAATAAGGAAAAAGGGAAATAAAATGTCCTTTAAAAAGGTGTTGAGGGGCTGGGGTGTAGCTCAGTGGTAGAGTGCTTGCCTATCATGTGTGAGGCACTGGGTTCGATTCTCAGCATCACATACAAATAAGTAAATAAAATAAGAAATTTCATCAACAACTAATAAAAATATTTAAACAAAAAAAGATGATGAGGACTGGGGGCTCAGTGGTGGAGCATGTGCTTAGTATGGAGAAGATCTAGGCCTGGGTTCAATCTCTAGCACCAAAAGTAAATTAATTAATCAGATTTAATTAAATAAAATAGTGGTGAGATAACTTTTAAGTTACCCTTATACCCTTGATTGTAGTTTGCCCTCATTTTGAAGTTGTAATTACTTTCTGTTAAAAGTCTTAGGTTTTACCAATTTTGAGTCCAGAACTGACCTTTATCTTTAGGGTGATTCATGGCCAAAGAATGAAGCTATCCTGAGTGAAAAAAACACATATATCCCTCTAGGGAAAGAGATGACAGAATTCTCTGCATGAGTCCTTTCCATTTCTGTTCTTACCGTGTCCGTATTCACATATCAAACTTACTTTATAGTGAATTTATGTAAAATTAGGTCAGTCACAACTTGATATATTTGAAAAAATACTTTGAACTATGATAGTCTCAATTTTCAGGTGCCCTCAAAGTAAGCATATATCTAAAATTGAAATAACTAATGAAAATACTGTGAAAACCAATTATACTTTTTCTTAAGGCTATACTTACGAAAACTTTGGTTTAGTTAATTATTATATGGTAATTTACTTAATCATAAAAAATTTTCATCTTTTTATGTAATTGAAACCTGAATTTAATATGACTTATTAAACTTTATTTTTAAAGACTTTGGATTCTGACAAACCCATAGAACCAGTGAAAAGATCTCCTCTTCGCCAGGAAACAAACATGGCCAATTTTTCTTATCGTTTCTCCATATACAACTTGAATGGTAAGATGTAACTAAGTGTAAAATAGTATATTAACCTGTATAATGTGGGAATAATACAGCGACAGTTCCAAATATAAAAACTATGTGTAACCTTACTAAGTTCTATGTTTCTTGATTTGTGTGTATTACTAATTGAGATTATCACAGAAAAAAGACTGACTGGAACATAACTAAAATAGTATTCCAGTTGATTTATTAGTACTTGGCAAAATACATACTTAGATGGACCCCCCCCCAGCATATTTAATTCCATTGTTGTTTTCTCACTTGATTAAAATCCAATGAAACTATTTATTAATAATTTTAAAATCAGCCCCTGTGGCTTTTATTTGATATATTCTACCTAGTCAAGTTTATTGACATTCCAATCTGTAATTATTTTTTAGACTTTTAAAACTTCCCTTTTTACGCCCCTAGTTCTTTTGGTATTAACATCTTTACCTGGGCATTAATCATATTAATAGCCTATTAAAACCTGTGGTGAAAAGTTATTATGGATGATGTGGGTAAAACCATGGAACAATGTTAAGATTTTTGCCTTTGAACTTTAACTTTATTCCCCTCGATTACTAGAGATCTTAAAATGTGGACTAGTTTCTTCTAAAGATTTCTTTTGGAATTTAAAACAAGCAGACTATTGGCAATACTTTGTTTAGCTTAAGACCCAATGGGATGAATTCTTTTGCTTCTTCCCCCATATTTAACTGATTTATAATGGAATGTATAAATCCTGATTAAGCGTGTTCTGGAAATGTGTGTTCTTTGCAGAAGCTCTGAATCAGGGAGAGACTGTTGATCTGGATGCCCTGATGGCCGATCTTTGCTCTATAGAACAGGAGCTCAACAGTATTGGTTCAGGAAATAGTAAGCGTCAAGTCACAGAAACAAAAACTACTCAGAAATTACCTGCTAACCGACATACATCAAAACATGGCACCTTGAAAGGATTATCTTCTTCATCTAATAGGATAACTAAACCTTCTCATGCTAACTACTCTCTAGATGACATCACTGCACAATTAGAACAGGCCTCCTTGAGCATGGACGAGGCTGCTCAGCAATCTCTACTAGAAGATACTAAGCCCTTAGTAACTAATCAGCACAGAAGAACCGCATCAGCAGGCACAGTGAGTGATGCTGAAGTTCGCTCTATTAGTAACTCCTCCCGTTCTAGCATCACGTCTGCAGCCTCTAGCATGGATTCTTTGGATATTGATAAAGTGACACGCCCTCAAGAACTGGATTTGACATCTCAGGGGCAGCCAATTACTGAGGTAAATGGATGGAATTTTTTTCTTCCTGGAATTTTAGAGTTAAATAAGGGGGAAATTATTTTTTAAAAAATTAAGTTTAAACTTTTCTAATGCTTCTACATTTAAAACTTGTCAGTGATGGCTGTGTCACAAAGATGACTTTGAAAACATTTAATTTCTTTTTTTTTCATTCTTTGACTTTTTGAAGTCCTTGAATTTATATCAGTTATTTTCATGTAATTAAAAAATATTGAAATGTGATTTCCAAAGCCACTAATATTTACTAAGTTGATAATTGCTTTTCAACATATGTATTTAAATGAGAACATAAGAAAAACATTCATCCCCATTGTAGTTCTCTAAGATTTTAGTTTTCATGGTTTACCCCATTTTATTATCAAAGAGTCAGTGTGATGTAGTGGATTTGCAATAAGTTTAACAAAAGCCGAGTTTGGTGAAGGAGAATTCATTCATTTTTATCAAGAAGATCACAATTCTGTTACAGAGTAACAAAAAGCAAGAAGGAAATCAACAGGTTAAATCTTATAAAATATTGTTTAAGGAATTATAGAAAAATTTAAAATTTATGCTTATTATGTGACATTATTGATTTTTTTTCTCCCTAGCTGATTTTATTATTTAGATTAATTTACATAAGTGAGTAACTCCTAGTATATTTGTTCATGGGCCTAGCTTTGTTCTAGTACTGTAGAGCTCAAAAACATGAATCATGGCAGTTTAGAGGTAAATTTGAGTTTTCTTGCTGAGAAAGTTAGCAAATCATATCGATCTAAAGAATATGCTTTCATTTATTTAAACTAAAACTTTACATGGTATATTAATTACCTATAGAGAACTTGAAAACTGGTTTGTGCTTTATAATAGTCAAAAAATATAATTAGCACCAGTTACTTGTCATTTTCTTGTCTTTTAGATACATCTATTTAGATTTAAGCAATATTTTATTGCAGATACGTTTTCTTTATTACTCTTTATCCTGTATGTTGAATTGAGTCAAGATGCATGAGGACAGATTATAAACTAATTATTAAGGATATTCTAACGTGTGTTTATCTTTCTGTCTGTAAAATACACTCAAAAAAGTTCAAACTATGTAAGGACAAAAGAAGTAAAAAGTGAAAAATCCCTTTCTCCCAGCAAACATATTTCAAATGGTATCTAGTGATATCCATGGGCAAGGACACTAGCATTCAATGTTGTTATGTTTAATATAATACTTTTAATAAGGTTTGGTGAATAAGCAGGCAAAGGACTTAAAAGTCTCATCTGGCCTGTTCTTTTGCCTCACCCAGAGGGGATAGAAAAGTGATTTAACAAGCCTGGAACTTGATTTAATGTGTTTTTTTTGGGGGGAGGTCTGCTCTGTTCTGATTCAAATCAAGTAAATTGGGACAGCTCTATAGATCCCAAACCCATATATCCAGTTATCCTCAAATGCAAATACTATTTTTATTTTTTGCAAGTACAGTTTAAAAAAAAGTAATTGGTTTTCCATGCATAGAGTTAAATAGTTCTATAAGAGCATTTTAAAATCAAATAGCTCTTTGAGATTTGTTACAAAAAACTTGTTATACTAACACATCATATTCTATTCCCAGAGATAAGCGCTTTCCTACTATTTTAACTAGTTCTTACAGTATTTAACTTCTTACCATTAAATCCACACTTACGTCACTATTTCCTGACTTTTCCCATTATGTGTATTGTCTGCTGACTTCTTGCTCTGGAAAATGAGAATATAGTTGTCTTTAGACAACTCCTTGTACTTCTGTTCCTCCATTCTCACAGTGTATTTTGATAGGGTCACTATTCATTGTTTTTGTTATGATTATGTATTTGTAATTTGCTTTTAAACTGTAATCTCTTACATCTCCTTTTTGAAACCTCATTTTGCTTTCCCTAAAATTCATAATTATCTTTAGATTTATAAAATAATTAAATTTTTGTGTGTTTATCACTGTTGTAATTCTAAATTTTATCCCTGTTGATTAAATCTCTCACTTGCATCAAACAAGTTTAGTGTTCTGTTAATTTCATCTTTAGTTTCTGGTTTGTTCTTTTTGTGTTTTTTTTTTTTTATTTGTTTATTTGGAGTGGGGTGTTTGTTTTGTTTTTGTAGTCTGTAGGATTATTTAGTTGTTTTTTTTCCAGAGTGGCAACCTTCTGCAGAGAAGATTCTTCAGTCTCCTGCACAGAGGACATATGCCTCACTGCTAGTGTTTAGAGAAAAAAGGGTTTAGACATGAGGTGATCCTCAGTGTTCAGTATATGAACTTCATCTGATCTTTCTAGATCAGGGTTTCTCAACCATTAGCACTATTGGCATTTTCTCTTGTGAGGGTCTGCCTGGTCTTGGTAGGACGTTTAGCTGCATCCTTGTCCTCTACTATCTAGGTGCCAGTAGTACATACTCCCCTCTAGTTGTAACAACTAAAAATGTTCCCTGAAGGACAAAATCATTTAAGAATCATTGCTCGAGGTAAAAAGTTAACAGTAGATCTGAGCCCTAATTTTTCATGAAAATTTTTTGGGGTTTTTCCTTTTCTTGGTGTTCTCTCCTGGAAACATACTGGATTGGAATTAAGTATAGAATGTCTCCAGATAATAGTGTTTATTACAAAATGGACCCCTGATTACTAAGTTTAGGTAGACCAGGAAGACTGTTCGTGAAGAACCATATAAGCCTATGAGAAGATGCAGAACTTGACTTCCTGGTGTACAGTGTAATGCTTGTCGATGAGCATGAACATGTCCCTTAGGAGCCCTGGAACTTGTCCTCATTGGCTGTTAAAAGATTCTACTGGTTCCCATGGAGCATGAAGTTTCTCCGGGCAGTGTGATTTTTGCATTTGCCCATATAGTCTCTTGTCCTTTATGAGGAGCTGTCACTTGTGGACTCAAAAAAGGCCCCTGCTGGGTAGTGTGAACTCCCTCTGAAGATGGTGTATTTAATGCTAGCATGCCAGCATTCTCTTTTTCTTTCTGCAGAACTGAGTGAACCCCATACTAAGCAGAGGTCTGTTGGATTTCTGTGAGTGATTATCAGCCAACTGAGACCACTGCCAATGGGCAAGTAAAGGGTCTTCCTGCTTTAGTCCCACTGTCACTTCTGCTGACACTTTGGGGGATTTTTGAGGTTACATGATATACATTGAGGTGATACTTTACTTTTCTTCAGTGCTGGCTCAGCATTCATATTTCTTGGGTCTGCTAAGTTAGTTACCTCTCAGGTAAATGCTTTCTAGCTTCCAAAAATCGCCATTGTTATTCACCTCTTCATATCTATAAACTCTTGACTATGGAGTACCCCAAGGCACAGTTCTTAGGCTACTTTTCTATCTATATGTACTCCTCCTGATCTCATCCATGTGTACTGACAACTCCAAATTTTAATTTTAAATTTCTTTTAAGACACTTCTTGTGCCTTCCTTTACTTTATTTGAACCCATTAAAGCAGTGGTTCCCAACTAGAGGCTCTTTGTCCCTCAAAAGACATTCAATATTTTTGGTTGCCCATGATAGGAGAGTACTACTGACATCTGATGGGTAGAGGCCAGAGATTCTGTTGACATCCTACAGTACATAGGACAGCCCATACATAAAAGAATTATCTGAGGCTGGGGTTGTGGCTCAGTGGTAGAGCACTCACCTAGCACATGCGAGGCCCTGGGTTTGATCTTCAGCACCATATAAAAATAAATAAATAAAAACAAAGGTAAAAAAAAAGATATTATGTTTTCATCTATAACTGGAAAAAAAAAATCTGGCCTAACACAGTGCCGTGGTTAAGCAATCACATCCTGAAATCAGAATGCATCTATCAGACCTGTTAGCAATGCCCCAAATAAGAGTGTATTGTGTGAAGTGTATTGTGTTAACACTTTTAAGTTATTCATCAAGTTATCTTAGATTCAAGAAAATACAGGTATCTTTAGCCCGCATCTTTCCCCTGAACTCCAGGTGTATTCATTCCACTTCTAATCAGTGTCTCTGTTTGGATGTCCTGATCTAAACCTGAAACCCTGATCTTTTTCTCCATACTTGCTTCTCCCACATCTCAGTTAATGACTGTTTCATCTTTTAATTTCATCAGATACTTGCCATGTCTTTTATCTGCTTATATTTTTCTTTCACCTCCTTTCTGATCCAGCAGCAAATACTACTGGCTTTACTCAGAATATATCCTGTCTGACCACTGCTTACCACCTTCACTTCCACCAGGCAAATACCATCTCTATCTAGATATGCAATTATCACTTAAATTATCAAACAGCTTGTGCTGTTGTCTCATTGAAAAGTATGAATGCATTCTAATGTCACATACATTATTCCATTCAAGCTAAGACTGAAAAGATAAAGTAGATCAAGTAACTGAGAAGTCTATATTTGAATTTCATAGCCACAACATTCTGTTTATTGGTTTTTAATAAAAATTTTAATATTAGTTGATTGTTAAAAATGATTATTTTCTAAATATTAGGAGTTATTTTAGTATAAAATTACTCTCCACAGATACACTTAAAAGTGAAATACAGGATAATTTCAGTCAATATTCTTTTGAAGTCCACCAGCAATAATGATAATTTGTTAGGTCTTTTAAAATTAGAATTCATTGTACGATTCATTGTACTTGAAATAAATTCTAATAAAGGCACTTTATTTTTCAGCCAATGTGAAATATAGATTGCAGTTAATCTACTCATTTTGGCACTTTTATTCATGTTAATAAAACATACTTTTCAATGAGACAACAGCACAAGCTGTTTGATAATTTAAGTGATAATTGCATATTATAAATTCCCTATAAAATAATATTTATAGATTGAAAGTTAATACTGGAATATATCTTTATATTTGTTTACCCCTTAATGATTCCCTAGAATTCGGAATTTTATATATGAAAATGTATTTTTTAAATGAAAAGACTTTTTAAAGCTATTAAAATTTTTATAATAGATTCAAAAGGTTTTGCTGTATCTTAAAAAATAACTTGGTGATTTGTTATATTATAATGGGAAAAAATTGCCTAGTGCCTGAGCTATTAAAAATTTTGAAATTATAACTTTTTTCCGTATATGTAGAGGGGTTTTAAATATGAAAAAGTAGTCAGTATTAAAGTTTATGATGTGATACAACAGTGTATATCATAGCTTCAGTGCAACTGCTCCACTTCACCTTGTATTTCAACAGAAAATTTGTGTAGAAATTTTGAGGTATTAAGAGAAAAACAGCAGTTGTGTTTCATAGCACATGGGGTGTGAGCCCACTAGCTTCAAAGCCCCAAATTATTCTTAGCAAGCATAATCTTAATGCTCTGAAGTAGTAACTGGATAGGAAGGAGCACAGGACTTTCTGAAAGCTTCAGAAGTCCTACACATCTGAATGATTGGAGTTACACATTGATTTTTTTTTTTTTTCTTGTAGCAACCTTTCTCATGGCTTCACTGAAATTTTTTCATGTGTACCAACTTGGTGTTAAATTCCAATTTGACTGGCCTAGTGAATTTAACAGCAGAAGAAATAGCTATCAGATGAAAGAAGAGACTGAAGATTTGGTTAATCTGGGGGAAAATCTAGTTCACAAGAGCATTTTTCATATATACTTTCTGTCAGCACTGGCATATATGCTCTAACTCACATTATGTGTATTTCTTGGGAATCTACATTTTTCGCTTCTCTGCAGAAATAAAATGACTTTATTTGATTTTAGGTCTGTTTTGTTTGGGGTTTGTGGAAAACTGGTAAAGAACCTTTTTTGTTTGTTTTGAACAAGAATAGAAATATATTCATGGGTTTTTAAAGTTGATCGGGTCTCTAAAATATAAAATTATTTTAAAAACATTCAAACATTAAAAAGAGAAAAGAGGGGGAAATACAAAACAATAGAAGCAGCTTTACTGAGTGCTTATTCTGTGCCAAGCATTGGGTTTTGCATGTCTTACCACACTAATTTTGCCAAACACAGTGTATGGAAATGAGGCAGAGAGTGACTACATAATCTGCCCTAGGATTTGAACATAGCAACCTTTGATTGTAGACCTCATGCCACCATATCATGCTGCTTCATCAGAGAATTGAAGGGGAATCCAGATGAGAATACTGGCCAGCGTTCTCAGTGGGAGATCTAAAGACAGAACTTCATGGACAGGAGAAAAAAAGGGAAAGAGATCTATGCAGCAACACCCCCATCTTGTGGTGTTTTGGTATATTTTTTAATGTTTTGGGTTAAAATTTAAGAATGGAATAAATTAAGTCTTAAATAAAATTTAAATGAGGGGTGACAGTTTCCTGTTTTTAGAGTTATCATTTAACGCTTATATGATATATAAATGCTATTTTTACCTTTATTTGACACATGAATAAACAGGTTAAACAGTTAACTCCAAAATCACATTGTCAGTAAATGTCAGTAAATGGCCATGCTGGGGCTTGAACCCAGGCACTCCATTTCCAGGATCTGCATTTTTTGTCATGCTATGCTTATTGTCAACAGAACACTTGTTTAAAATACATATGTGTCAGTAACAGATGAATGTACATCTCTTTTACTGAAACAGTGGGTACACAAACCTCCACTTCTTTTCTCTGATTGTAATTCACCCTCATGAGGAAGTATTTTATTTGTAGCCACTCCTTTTGTACAAAGCATTTCTTGATAATGGTTTGGCTCTTGTGTTTCAATCAATGCTTTTCAATATGTACCCTCCCATTCCTACCCCAAGGATTCTGGCTGGCAAATGATACTTCATCTTAAGTTAGCATTTGGTTGTAGAAAGAGGTTATCCATAACTTATTTTACCAAGATTTGTGGGAAAATTTTGAAAGATTGATACAGAATCTGATAACTTTATAGCACAAATGAAAGTTGTTGGAACTGAGAAAGTTAAGAGCAAAATTTATGTGGAGAATTGATCCTTGAATTCATTTTTCCTACATGTTTTAGACTAGGATATGATAAAGAGTAGGTAAAGATTAGGTTTGGGATAGATCGTTTATTTAAGTATTAGGTACCTTGTAGAAAAGGAACCTAATTAACATGAAATAAACCAGTCTGTTTTTTTTTCATTTTCATCTCTTTAATGTAATAGCAGAAATTAATTTCTACTCTTTGTGTGTTTTATTTTGTATTTTTGTCCCTTTACAACATAGTTTTTATAATAATATATTGAATTTTAGTAACTATATAATGTTCCATTATACTGTTCAAAATGGTAGTCAGTCATCTCTTTTAGAATACTTTAGATTTAACTGTGAAGCTTACAAAAACTTGAAAGAATAATAGAAAGAACTCATGAAATTTATTAACCAGCTCCACCAATTTTAACATTTTGCCACATTTACTCATTCCTTGTATGTATACATTTTTTCCTGAACCATTTGAGAATTGGTTGCATTTGTTGTGACCTTTTAGCCCTTAAACTTCAGTTTCTTTGTCCTAAGGATAAGGATATTGGCAATATAGGTTTGATAGGTCTCCTCTTGATCTAGCAGTTGAAACATGCTGTAGAACATGTGTAATGAGAACATTTAGAGATGGAAAAGCAAAAACTGTTTTGATCTGACCAAGCATGTTGCAGGAAAGCCTAGCAGGAATAGTTATCCATACATTCCATAAATATTTGAGAGCCTAGGCAAGGCACTGGACTGTAAGAGATCATAATTTACAGTGTCCTTAGGATGATCTAGCATGTGAGAAAGAATGGTATAGAATTGAAACCAAACAAGGGATTTCTATAGAGTGTGGCAAGTACTATGATAGGAAAGACAAACCTTTTTTGGTTGAAAGATCATTAAAGACTTTGACAATGAATTATAGAATGCATTACAATTCAAAGGATAAAGGCTTCAGAAAAAAAATTATTTCAGGAAATTATGAGATAAGTGAGTAGCTAAAAGGTGGAGGAGCTTTAGACCATGAATTCAGGAAAATTGGTAGTACAGAGGAGAAAATACTAGTTTAACCAGGAAACTTTTTTTTTCCCCCCTGTGCCCTCACCCTTAATGGGCTGGCCTCATTGAGTATCAGAGACTCATGTTGGAGGAAGAATGAGTAAAATCTGGGATATGCTTGGTTTTGTTATTGTTAGATATTGGTGGGTGGGGAGGCTATTTATATAGAACTGGGGGAAGATATGAGAAAGAATATGGATTTAGTTCCAGAGTTTACTTTAGTGATAAGATCCTCATGATGGATGTGATTTCCTTAGTAATGGGGGGAAGTGAGCTCATGTGACAAGGGGGAAGGGAGAAGCTACAAGCTTGAAGAACTCAGAACAGGGTATGAAAGGATGATTTGGCGGAGTGAGGAGTAGAGGTGAAGAGTGCTGCCAAACCGTGGTCAAAGCCAAATTAAAGTTTGTCAGCCTGAATTGGTATTGGACACGATGTTTGTGCACAATTCTCCCATAAGTTGTATTGTCCAGGGGTAGAGGGAGATGATTCATAAATTATTAAGGCTTAGGATCATTTGGTCCCAATCTCTAATTTTTGCATAAAAGAATCTAAGGTAATTGCATGTAACTTTTCATTACTCTTTTGTTTCATTACTCTTTTGTTTCATTTCAGTGATCCTTTTTTCTTTCTGCATGACAAGGAGAGCTGCCCTTTTCACCTCCTTTACCTATCATTTTCTTCCTTCCTCCATTTTCACAGCATGCTATTTCTCTGAGATGTCCCCGCAAGCAGGCCAAGCGTCATATTGACTTCACAGAAGAACAGGCTGAGCTGACACCTGTAAGTTCTGTAAACATGTCATGGGACTGTTTAAATATCAGTAGAGAGGAATGAATGCATTCATAAGAACTCCAAATGATGAAACCTGTCATATAACACCAATTTTTTCAAGTAAAAAAATCATACGAGCAATACCAAATAAGCACCTTTATGATAGGGTATCAGTGAATATTGATACTGAGGGTAAATTAGGTAGGTAGCATATCTGACATACAGAATTTTTGCATTGGAACCAGAAACCACATTTTCTCTTTTCTTCTGAAGTTAGGGCTTTTGTCAATTTCTTAAGATATTAATAAATTTAGCCATTCTTCAGGATGGGAGTTATCAAATAGAATGACTTCTGCACTAATTCTTAACAGAAAACCTAGTTTCGGTTGATAAATCTGGATGCTTCAGAGCTGTACTGTTCCATAGGGTTGAGACTAGCCACACGTGACCGTTAAGTACTTAAAATGTGGTTAACCCAAATTGAAATGTGCTTTAAGGATAAAATGCACACTGAATTTTCAAGACTTAGTATGAAAAGAAAGAGCATATTTCTTTTAATGCATTTATATAGATGACTGGTTAATATTCTGGGTATGGTTTCTTTATACCTTTTCAAATTACTTTATGGTTTCAAAGTTTTCAGTCCCATGGCCAGCCGCTCCCTTGTTTGGGGCCTAAGGTGAAGTAAAACATTATGGTAGAGGAAAGCTGCTCTGCTCATGGCATCAAGAAGGAGAGAGAAACCAGGGAGAAGGTAAACCCTTCCAAGGTACTCCCACATTGACATACTTCCTCCAGCTAGGTCCCACTTCCCAGTTGTCCCTTCAGCTATCAATGGATTAATCTAGTAATGAAGTCAGCTCCAGTTATTTCCTAAAAGCCCCTGAACACATGAGACTTTGGGGGATATTTCAGGTCCAAACCATAACAATTGTAAATTTTTCATTGTTATAAATATTTTAAATAAGTAATATGACATGTTTTAAGCAATCCATATAAATGAAACCCATTGAAATTCCTGTGTCCCATTATTTAGTTCTTAATTCTAGTCAATGAAATTTCAGATCTCTCTTTCACTTGTATGTGACAGAGTGTGCAATAATACTACCACTTATGATTTGGGTAACTGTTACTTTAAGCTGGGTTTCCACTGTTGAAATGATTTTCCACCACTGTGAATGGTTCTTCATAAATTTTGAACAAAAGAAGGCACAGCATTCCCTCAATTTATTTTACTGGGTAAAAGCATTCCTTAAAAAAACAACAACAACAAAATTTAAAATTAAAATTACACAAAATTTTACTTTGTGATTATATGTAAAATGGAGTTAGATTCTGAGCTCAGATTATTATAAATGGGATTTCCCATTTGTATAATTTTCCATGTAAGGACATTAAAAAGTTATGTGGGATGGGGTGTGTGCTTGCACAGCATCCACCATTTCTGACTTACCTCTCAGTAAAACTAGATAAGTAACAAAAAGTAACACTTTTCTTCATTATGGCATCCCAAAACATCATCCTTACCATTGTTTGAAATGCCTACTTGAAGACAGAGCTACCCTCTTTGAGAACTGTTCTGAGATCTCTCTGCTGTCTGCTCCCTCTTCCATCCCATAGCCTCTTACTCTGGATTCAAACTTTTTCAACTTAGCCACTAATTTTGGCCTAGGTACTTACCTCCTACTTGCTCTCATGCTACCTGACACACTATATTATAGTTTCCAGTGGGCCTGTGTCTCTGTTAACAGTCTCAATTCTGTGACAGCAGGAGTACCTACATGTCTGTCACTTTTGCATCTCCAGTCCCTGGCATAAGGTTCCAGGCTCAAAGTTAGAACCAAACAAAATTTTGAATTAAAAAAGAGAGAGGAAAAAATGGAGAGATAAAGAAAACATGTGAAATGGATTACAAAATAAGCCTCTGACTTTGTGTTTATAGTGGTAAATTCAAGATAATAAAGGCCCTATTTTTATGAAGCTGTGTATATTGTTGTTAACTAGCAACATATGCCAAGACTGAGGTTAATTGGGTCATGTGCCCAAATCACTGTCTGAATTTCCTCTTCTTCATTCTTCAACTACATACCACTCCTCTTATCCCTCCTGCATCTTTCCACAGTAACCAGTTTCCCCTGACCCACCATTGCCCCTTCTTTATGAAGAACAGAGTTCTAGAGGAAATATGTGACTCACATACAGAAGGTCATGTTTGGGTATTGTTTTTGTGTTCTCATTTTTTATGTGACATTTTTAGGTTGCTTGCCATAGTGATTGCTCCCTTTTATTTTAAACTATTTTACTATTTCAAAATGAGTCTTAAGCAAATGTAATTAACCTTGCCTCTTACTGAGCAAATTAAAAAAAATTTAGGGACTTTTGAAGTCTAAAGATTATACGAGTTTGTGGAGTTGATTAAATAAATCTCTTTAAAAGAAAAAAACCTTAAATTTGAATTTAATATATGGGATTACACTTACCAAATCATAATTTGTTTTGATGGCCTGAGGACTATTTCATCTTTTTAAATTTGAAATGTAATAATCTGAATATAGATATTCTACTGAGGATCTTTTTCTGAAAAAGTAACTTTTATAAGATTAATAGCAGTGGATTTTCAAGAAATTTCCTCAAAATACATATTATATGTTTTATAAATCTATGTAAGAATACATTTTTCCCATCATGTGTGAATAGCAAAAAATGAATGGGAATAAGAGCAATGAATGTTGTAGTTGCTCTTTTTAATTATGCATTCCATTCTTTATTTTTCTCAATTTTCTCCTTGTCTTAGCTGATCTTCAATTATAAACTGAATCAAATTTTAAAAAATTTACTGCCTACCTATTACCTTTGTGGATAAATCAACCAATAAATTTATCTTTAGGATCACTGTACCATCTATGTGAAAGGGCCTAGGGATAATATTCTCTGTTCTTATTATTGTTCAGTCTTGTTGGTGATAATATTTGTGAGTGTCAGTCAGTGAGTTGGTCTTCCTTCCTTCCTTCCTTCCTTCCTTCCTTCCTTCCTTCCTTCCTTCCTTCCTTCCTTCCTTCCTTCCTTCCTCCCCCCCCCCTCTCTCTCTCTCTCTCTCTCTTTCTTTCTTTTTTTCTTTCTAGAATGAGTGAGAGAGAGGCAGGTATAAGTTCATCTTGAATTAAAATTCAGTTTATTTGTTTTTTTCTCCCATTTTTTAGTTGTAGATGGACACAGTCACAATACTTATATTTTATTCACTTATTTTTATGTGGTGGTGAGGATCGAACCCAGTGCCTCACAGGTGCTAGGCAAACATTCTTTAACACTGAGATATCATCACAGCCCCCAAACTCAGTTTTAATAATAGTCAATATTTGTAGCAAACTCAACATGGTGTAGATCTGAGCGAAGAGTAAAGAGTAAACTAGTATTATCTTCTATAATAATGTTTCAATCTTAAACTAGTGTGTTTAGTACTTCCTGAAAGTACAGCTCTAGTATTTGCTTACATGTTTCTTTCCAAATAATTTCTCTCCAAAAAAATTGTCAAGTTTTCAATTTATAAAATATAACATTATAGAACATTTTCTCTATAACTCTTCTCAGCTGTGTTGTATGTTAATTTAAACAGTGATTTGTAATTGCATAGTATTAAAAAATAAACACTAACTCAAAGTTATTTAGGGAAAGGCAAGTCTAATTATATATATCAAAACAGTTGGAATTTAAGGATAAGCCAGTACAGTTGCATAAAATTATCTTACAGCATGTTGTTAAAAGTTATTAAAGAGGAAAAAATGAAAGTTATTAAGGGGGGAATGGTAGTTAGGGATTATATTATTCATAAACATTTTTATGAAAATATTAATTACTTGAATTAATGTAAACCAATTCAGGGGGAAATCTTAACAGTTTGTTTATATAATTCATTTGCTATACAAGTCCTTTCCTTTGTGAATATCTGATTTTTTTCAGCATGGTCCTATAATGAGTGGGTTGATAAAATTTTACTGAAAACAAGTATGTCACATCAGGCAATATTGAAAGATACTTTTCCTTGTGTTATGGCTGTCATTGAATTGATCAGAAATACTTGAAGTATTTAAAATAATGTAGTCTTATTATGTTCTCATCAGAAGATAACCTTCAAAACTTTGTAGATCTTGCATAGACATTAGCAACAGGAACACATGTTTAGTCATAGGTTTCTGGCATGTATGTATTTGTTCTCTGCATAACACTCATGAACCAGCTCTGAGATTTTTGTCTTATCCATTTTCCTGAAGAGCCAGGAATCGGCAAGAATCACCTGTGACTCACTCATGGGCCTAGATGAAGTCTTTATCTCCCCTCCTTTGCTTTTGCTTTTGTTTTTTCTTCCCCACCCCTCTTTATATTTTCTTTATGGACATATTTCACTTAGTTTATAAAAAATGATATGAGATTAATTATAGAGAATCATTCTTGCTTTGTCTACTTTATATTTTAAACACACAATGCCTCCACTGACTTCTGTTATTGCCTTTTTTGTTTTTCTCTCTCTTCCTGCACAAGCACTCCTATCTGGACAGGGAAACATCCCTTCTTCTGAGAAACATTGCAGGAAAACCTTCTCATTTGCTGACCAAGGTGATCCTACTGCTTTCCACATGCATGTAACTATTTACTGCCTTGTAGGTAGAATATAATTTGTTTTTGATTGTGCCCTCAGATTATTGTTTTCTTATTTCAGCACCTTTGTCTTTAATAGAGCTACTTTTTTTCCTCACCAAATGTAACTGTCTACTTAATAACTGTTGGAAGATATCAAGAGTAGAATATATTTTTGGTAATTTTCAGTAGTTTTTAAACTTTTGTAAATGCCTAGTAGTCTTCTAGTTTAATGTTCTATTGCATTTTTAAATCGTTGCTTTAATTTTAACCTTTGTTACTAATGGCTATCTAAACTATGAATTCTTTAGCAAGCTGTATAATTTTTATTTATATTATCACCTCCTAGTTTAATTAAAACATTTACTTATGTAAATAGAATCTTGATGTTTATGAACTTAATCAAGTTGGAGGAGAAGGCTGCAATTTTAATCTCTTAGTTTGCAACCTCAGAGAGGTTTGAATCAGTCCAGCTGAATTTTCGTTGGGTTAGTGGTTTTCAACAATTTAAAATCTTTTAGCAGTCAACATCATTAATCAGGAAATAATAGAATCAGGAAGCTGACTAGCTTTCTATCTATTTTCAAGTCATGTCTGTATTTCATTATGTTCTTTAAGTGTTGTAATATTAAATTCAAGAATGTCAGATTAGATCATTCAAACTGTGCTGAGGTGTGACATGTATATTGTACATGCAATGAAGTTACCCTTTTCAATAGATTCTCACTGCAGAATGCACACAGCAATTATGGGTAATGCCTCTAAGTTGTTACTGTGTCTAAGGGTTTTTTAAATTCATTGGTTCCTAACCTTGTAAACTTGGGAAAGAATTTGATAGACTAAAATTAAAATCTCCTCAAGAACCAGCTCAAAGAGAAGACCCTTTGACAAAGAAAACAGTGGGATCCTTTCTCTTGCCTAGATTTCTTTTTTTAATGTAGGTCTGTGAGTGGAGGTAAAGGTGTAAAGCTTAGGCCAAGTGCAAGGTCACTTAAGCAGGTTCTAGCCATGTACTTTATAATCTAAGCAAAGTTGTTTTTTTTTTTTTTCCTTTTTTTCTTTTTCTCAGCTCTTTTCTGCCTTCTGTACTTGTGAGAACACATTTCCAGGTGGTTTCAAGGGTTTCCTCAGAGATCACCAGTATCTTGCTAGCACTTAAATCCCTTAGGTGTTAGCCTTTTATCATTCTTCCCAGAGCCCAACAATTTATTTTCATTTTCTTTTGACCTTACTGTTTCTACTTAGGATGCTTCCCTTCTCCCTTAACGCAAGTTAAACTCTCTGGTTATCATTGGCACCTTTTCTCTTCTAATATCTCAAGTCTGTAATGAAGCAGTATTTTTTAGTTTGTCCACCCATTTCATTTCCATTGCTGACCCCACCCTAATAATAAGCTCTTATCTCTTCTCAGAGATACTAGAGTAGTCTCTATTTTTGCCTGTTCCCCCTCCAGTTAATTTTGTATACTGTGCTTAGTAAAAGTTTAACCCTTTACCTTTACCATTTCTATTTATTAAAATAAGTAATACTTACAGAGTCAATATTTTGCTGGGTACAGTGATACAATATTGTGTAAAGTGGATATGTTCCCCATCCGTAGGACCTCACAGTCTACATACAAAGATAGATCATGAACATTGACAAAGAAGCACAGAAAAGAAATGTTAAGTGCATGAAGAAATCAAGGGAAAGGTACTCCTTTGAGAAGAGGATCAGGGGTCCATTTCATTTAGATAGTGAGATCAGAAAAGGTCTTTCTATGTGGGTTGCATATAAGGTAAAGCCTGAAGGATGAAAAGATGCAGCCTAACAGGAGAAGGGAGTGTTCCATGTAGACAGGCTGAGGGAAGAAGAGCTTGGCATGCTTGAGACCATATTGCTAGAGATGAGATGAAACAGTTAAGTTAGGGTACAAGTGTCTTGATTTGGGTCTAGAGAGGTAAGTAAGAGTCAGATCATTCAAACCGTGCTGAGATGTGGCGTGTATATTGTACATGCAATGAAGTTACCCTTTTCAATAGATTCTCTCTGCATTAGGGGGTCGGTATTCATATACATTATATATGAAAGTCACTATTGAAAAGTGTAACTTCATTGTCCACTTAACAGATACTTACTGATTACCTTCTGTGTTTGCAGCCCTGGAAATATGACAGCAATTTAAGCAAATTGTTTTTTCCATGGAAGGATTGTTCTTGGCAAGTTTTGGGTAAATGGGGCTAGTAACTTTTCTCCTTCTGCCCAAGAGAAAGCAATTCCAACTGCAGTAGCAGAGCCATTCTTGCCCTCATCTTATCTTCACCTTTGACCCAGTTGTGGCATTAGTGTATCTGGCCAACATCTGACTCTACCTACCTTATTTATACCACCCACCCTGCTTTTGTGGAACAAGAAATTTGAGCAGGATGCAGTTTGATGTATAGAATCTAAATACTTTGGGTGGCTTTGGGATGATGTCATGATAGAGGTGATAAAAATTCCTAGGCAACTCAGCCACAAGAGCCTCTCAAAGGAGACTTAACCCTAGTGCTGATGGCAGTGCCCTCTCTGCTAGAACATCTGGCTGTTCTGAAATAAGTATAACCTTGTCTTTATATTTGGTGCTGAGGATCAAACCCAGGGCCTTACACATGCTCACTCCCCAGCCCAAAGTACATACCTCTTACCAACTGTGTGGCAGTCTGACTGTCCCTAGGAGTCTGGTTCCCTCTTTGCTGACTCCCTCTGAGAAGTCAATGTTTCAAAAACTGCTCTAATAACTACCTATATGGTCTTGAAAAGATAACAGTCTTTCAGATAATTGGTATAATGTATATAATAACAATACCAACCTTATAATTTTGTTGAGGTGAATGAGATTCTGTGTCTGATATACCTCATAGTGGCAAGTTCTAGGTATTCACTTAATGTTAGCTCTATTTGTGAGGCTATGAAGTTCGTGATTTCTTCAGAGGAAATAAACTAGTTGTTATTACTATTATTATTTTGGTTCAAAACTGTTATAGAATAAAGCAATTAATAGACATAAAGTTATTTATACTATACGTTCTCTGAATCATTTGAATTTTTAAAACTTTTAAATTATTGTAATCTATAAAATAAACTAGATTCCCAAGAAACTGCTAACTACTGTTTAGCTTCTTAATTTCAGTTGGGTTTGTTCTGAACTGAAAAGGCCTTAATTTCTCAATTGAAGGAATTCACTAGCCCTCTCTTAGAAGCTGTATATCTCTTAAGTACAGGTATGCTAATTTTTACACCACACACACTGTTCTAACACTTTATAATCATAATATTGTTTTTATTTAATCATAAGATTCTCACTCTGTTTTTGTCCTTTATATAAATTTCAGACAGCTTGGCATTCAGTGGTTATTGATAGCCATGCAGGCATTTTTTTTTCAGCAGAAAATTGGTTGTCTCTTTTCTTTTAAAAGATGCAGTTGAAGAGAAAATGATTCATATGTGTGAAGTGCCCTTTACTTCTATTTAGGATAGTAGTGAGATAGTATAAAGGAATAGTCAGAAGAAAAGAGACAGAAAATTTTAGACCTGAGTTTGTCAGTACAACAAGAGATGAAAAAGAAAACTTTGTGCTTTGTGTTAATCACTGAGAATAGATTTGCATTGCATTTATAAACAAACTGTTGCAGATCATCTGTATGTCATCTGAACATACCAGCAAAGATTTATTTCTTTTCCCATATTGCACAACACCAACATCTTAGGACAATTTATTTTTTCCCAAGTTGTTATGGTTAAAATATATGGTTAGAGGGCTCATTGGTATAGAGCTTGCCTCAAATGTGTGAGGCACTGGGTTCAATTTTGAGCATTGCATATTAATAAACAAAAAAGTCCATTGACAACTAAAATATATATATACACACATATATATTATGTATAGTTGTAGCTTAACTATAGCAGATATAAATAGAACTTAACCAAGGAAGTTTCTTAACCCACAGGAGCATCAGATACTGTGAAACTTGCAACTTGATGAAAGTATTTTTCTTTCCTGTTTTGCTCTAGAAGTGATATTCAGACACATATTCAGAGGCATCATGATCAATTCTGTTAACTCAGAAAGCTTCTGACAGGGATTATCCTTGTAATAAGCTGGAGAAGATAAACTAAAATATGCCTATATTAAAATTAAACAACTAGCTCAAATTTTAATTTGATACAATTTTTTAACTATGTTTTACTTTTTTTAAATATTTGGTTTTTAGTTGTAGGTGGACACAATAATCTTTATTTTTTTAAAAAAGATGAATTTTTTATTTTTTATTATTTATTTTTTAGTTTTTGGTGGACACAACATCTTTATTTTATTTTATGTGGTGCTGAGGATCGAACCCAGCACCCCACGCAGGCCAGGCGAGCACACCACCGCTTGAGCCACATCCCCAGCCCCTTTATTTTGTTTTTATATGATGCTGAAAATTGGACCCAGAGCCTCCTGTGCTAGGCAAATGCTCTAGCCCTGAGCCACAACCCCATCCCCTTGATACATTTTTTATACAGACCAATTTATGTAGCTGTTGAAGAAAAATATTTGAGCAATAGGAAAGTAGCAGAATGTAGATTTTCCCCACCTACCTGCTTTACATAAAAATGATTTCCTAATGTCTAAGAAGTCTAATTGGCTTAATGTGTTAATTGGTCTCTTGTTTATATAATACTTCCAGTGTGTGGAGCAGAAACAGATCTCTGAGTTTAAGCTAATCCTATTATTGAATGACTTTTCATGTCAGTGCTTCAAAAGATAGCTCTGATTGTGTTCTATTGCATTTGACAGTAGCATAAAAAAATAGGAGCATGTAAATACTATTTATAAATATATCAATATAACTTTTAAATTTTATATTATTTTTGAATAGATTTTATTTTTTAGAACAGATTTAGGTTCTGACCATGTATCCACCATTATAATATACACAGTAATTTTACTACCCTGGAAATCCACTGTACTCTGCCTCTTCACCCCTCCTTTCCTGTGACCCCCAGCAACCACTAATATTTACCATCTGCAAAGTTTTGACTTGTCCAAAATGTCATGTAGTTAGAATTATACAATATGTAACTTTCAGATTGACTTCCTTCACTTACTAACATGTATTTTAAGATACCTTCATGCCTCTTAATGGTTTGATAGCTCATTTCTTGTTCTTTTTCTTTTTAAAATTTGTATGTTTAGATGTTGATGGACCTTTATTTTATTCATTTATTTATATGTGATGCTGAGAATTGAACCCAGTGCCTCACACATGCTGGGCAGTGTTCTACCATTAAGCCACAACCCTAGTCCCATTTTCTTTTTAGTGCCAAATAATATTCTGTTGCCAGGATGCACCATAGTTCATTCACTTTCTGGAGGACATCTTTGTTGCTTGCAAGATTTGGGCATTATGATAATTAAAGCTTCTATAAACACCTGTGTGCAGGATTTGGGATAAATTTTCAACACATTTGGGTAAATACTTAGAAACATGATTACTGGGTCACTTGGTTAAAGAGTATGTTAAGTTCTGTGAGAAACTGCCAAACTGTCTTCCAAAGCGGCTCTACCATTTTGCATTCCCACAAGTGGTAAGTCGGAATTCCTGTTGTTTCACATCCTCATCAGCATTTTGTATTGTCAGTGTTTTGAATTTTGTCCATTCTGATAAATGTATAGTGGTATCTTATTTTAATTTGCAATTCCCTATTAGCAAAGAATATTGACCATTTTTCCTTAAATTTATTTGCCATCTGTATGTCTTCTTTTTTGAGGTGTCCAAAGAACTCCTGTTTCGTATTTTTGTTGAGGTATATGGGGTTTTTGTTTTGTTTTTGTTGCTTGTTTTGGTTTTTTAGTTTTAGATGTCTTTTGCTGCAACTATTTCTCTTCCAGTCTGTGGCTTGTCTTTTTTTTTTTTTTTTTAATGTTTTCAGCTTTGAAGATATCTTCTAAACTTTTTTTAAATGTGTGCAGATTGATTATAATATTATAAAGAATTTGGCCATTTGGAAGTTTATATTTGTATTTCAAATACCAAACACATTGTCCACATCAGTTTTTCCTCATCAAACTTTAAATTTACTTTTTGGCAATGTGAAGTGGAACTTTCAAATTTGGCTTGGCAAATTTTTTTTTCTTTGAAGCACCATTCATGCACAAGGATGAGGGAATGGCAAATGCTTTCTAGTGGTTTTTATGAAATCAGTTACTTGACAGTTCAAAGTATTTTAAATTACTTTATAGAGCTGTGTTGTACTCCTCAAAAACACATAGGGTTTGGTAATTTGCCTGGTAATGACTTTTATTTCTCTAAAACTGAATTCTAGAAACAATGATAATAGTTAAAGCTTTCTTTCAAGCTTGCTTTTAAAAAGAAAATGTAGTCACCACATTTTATAATTATTTATTTGCATAAAGCATGGGGAAATAAGATGATTTAGTCAAAGGAATATATCTATAATAGTACAAGAACTGAGTTTTATCTTATTCCTCTCTACTGTGAAAATAATTGGGTTTATAGATAGTATTTCCAGACCTTGGTTATTATGTTTGTTTACTGGCTCCTTTCACTGAAAGGGATCAGATTTCTGGCTAACAAGCTCACTGTCTACCCTATCCACTGTTTCTCTGTTCCACATAGTAAATACTAAGCTCAAAATGAGGGGAGACCGCGTAGAGTATGAAATGGAAAGAGAAGCAGTTAGAAAGCCATCAAAATTTAGGTGGACAGAAAATAAATCTTTTAAATTAATTGAGTCTTTGCTTTTTGCCCTGGATGCTTTAGCTTTTTAATGAAAAATAGCATATGGATTCTGGTGTTTAATAACAATCCAGAGAGAATTAATGTTGGATTGATATAAATTATTTCTCCTTTAAAAGACATTAAATAAAAGAATATGTAGGATGTTACTTTATGGGGTTTTTTTTAGATATTTTCCAGATTAGTAAAAAGCTTAAAAATAATCCTTTATAAACAAAAGTTTACTTATGTTTTTTTTTTTCAATTGGTGATTAATGCTACAGTATATTATGGCCTATTGCTGGAAATTACAAGTAAGTACTGGTGTTAGAGTACTGTGTGCTGTTTCACACAAATAAAATAGAAAAATTGTTTACTTCTAGTTCTTTATAAATTTTACTACTGCTTATAAACTAGTTTATAAGTAGAAGTTATTAGAAATTAAGCTGTTTGGAAAGTTACACTTAGCATTTTTTAAAAATCTGATAAATGAATAAATAGAAATAAATTTGAATTTACTGATGTGATTATATTGTATGATTTTCCAAAGCAGAGTAAAACAGGATACAACAGCCACCTGTGTTTTTATTAGTAATTGAGAATGTACCTGTATTTATTATTTATTAAGGGTTTTTATATTTTTTGAAAATAAATACATAATTGGTTTTTGCTGTAGATACTTTTTTCATAGCTTTATTGAAGTAAAATTGAAGTACAATAAAATGAACATATTTGAAGTATGCTGTAGATATTTTAAAGGTGATGATACATTTTCACTGTAACAGAACAAAATAGTATGCAAAAGGTTGCCCATACTTTGGAAGGAGTTACGGGATTGTGTAAGTATAACTAAGTGGCAGGCCCATAGACGGCTGTTATTTCCCCAAATCCAAAACTTGAAATTTAACTGCTTTATATTGATGGGATCAGATTTACTAATTTACTACATTAGAGTTCTCCCCTCCCTCTTATAATATGGAATCTAATTGTATTGTAAGACATTTTCAGGTCTGCATCTGTAAAAATGCTCTTTCCTTTACCACGTTTGCTTTCATTTTATGAAGAGGGCTATTTTTTAAATGTGCTCTACATAAGCATATGATGGTATATTCTTTTTTTTTTCTAATTTGTTATATATAACAGCAGAATGTATTTCAATTTATATTACACATATGATAGTATATTCTTAATGAAATCCAATGCTAGGAACAGCCTTAAAAATAAAATAGATTTCTCAGATAATTCATTAGTTTATCTGAAATGCTTTATGTTCACAGGAGGAACAGGCAGCAAAATTGAAAGCGGAGAAGATCAGAATCGCCCTAGAGAAAATTAAGGAGGCACAAGTGAAAAAGGTGATATGCAGGCTTTTGCCTGATTTCTGATTTTATCAGTTGTATGGATTTATGAAGAACTGCCTTATTTACATCATTTTCCTCTAATGTATGGAGTGGTAGGGGGGTATTTCTTCTAGTAATACATTTTTCACATGTAAAATTTTTTTTGTGGGTAAGATGTATTATATAGGAATAACTTTCATTCTGAAGTCTAAAAGAATAAAATGGAAAGGTCTCTTAATACTCTTCAATATTGTATCTTAAAAGACTTTTTTAAAAATATTTTTTAGTTGTCAATGGACTTTATTTTGTTTATTTATATGCAGTGCTGAGAACTGAACATAGTGCCTCATACATCCTAGGCAAAAACCCTACCAGTGAGCCACAATCCTACCCCTTAAAAGACTTTTAATATTGATATTTAGTTTTTAGTTTATCTTTTGATAAATCCATTATTTCCATTTTAATTTACAAAGATATTAAGCAGAATACTAGTTGATATTACAATAAATCCTTTTCTAAAATGCCATTATTTGGTCTTCATTTAATTTTATTTCTACCTGTTACAGCTGGTGATTAGAGTCCACATGTCTGATGACAGTTCGAAAACAATGATGGTAGATGAGCGGCAGACAGTGAGACAAGTGCTGGATAACCTGATGGACAAATCCCACTGTGGTTATAGTTTAGACTGGTCTCTGGTAGAGACCATTTCTGAGTTACAAATGGGTTAGTAATATCATTGCTTTAATTGCTTTTTAATTTCTGTGCAATCACAATGGTTTTCATGGTGATAGAAGCATTTTAAGACATCTTTATATTTTTTTCTATAAAATAACCAGGCAGTTTACCTTTTATAATTTGGCCTTTTTTACATTACTTTTTTTCTCAGCTATTTTGAGAGGTCTTTGAATACTAAGCAATTTGCAGTTTACTTCAGTTTTAAAATGGTTAAAAACAAAGTTTTTTTTTAAGATGACAAAATACATTTTCCTTCAAATAAAAACTGCATACATCAATGCATTTACTAAGACTTATATTTATTTTCATTTGTAATTAAACCTTACCACCATTTAACTTTCAGGGCAAACAAAACATGAACAGATTTCAAAGAATCAATATCTAGAACATGTTCTTTAACATATGTTCAATATATATAAACATTCTTTGATACTTAATTTGGAAGTTAGAAAATGTATTTATGTTTAAAATTAAGTACTATTCATGAACCAAAGAAGAAATCGTATTGGAAATTCTTTGAATGTAAAGAATTAAATACTGTTGGCAGCACTTGATATTAAAATTTATAGAATGCAAATAATGTGTTTATTTTTTAAGGATGGGATGGATAAAAGCTAAAGACTAAAGAATGATGTACAGATCAGAATACCTAGATTCTAGTCCTAATTCTTACCTGTCAATTGTCACTTTGTTAAGTCACTTCACATCACTAGGCCATGTTTCCTTTTACAAAAAATGAGGGAAGACAGATATTTTATCTGTAAGGGACAAGGATGTAGTGTTTATTAAGATTCTATAATTTTTTAAAAATATTTTTTAGTTGTTGATGTACCTTTATTTTTTATTTATTTATATGTGGCGCTGAGGATTGAACCTGGTACCTCACACATGCTAGGCAAGTGCTCTGCCACTTAGCCACAACCCCAGCCCGATATTCTGTAGTTCTCAATGTGAATTCTTCACAAGGTTTCATGTCTTGTAATTCTGGTGAATACTAACAAAATATTGATTCTTTATTTTGGGTTAGAGAGAATATTTGAAGACCATGAAAACTTGGTTGAAAATCTTCTTAATTGGACAAGAGATAGCCAAAACAAGCTTATATTTATGGAGCGTATAGAAAAATATGCACTTTTCAAAAACCCACAGGTAAGACTGAATGAATAATTACAAAGGTCAGGGTCTTTTAAATATATGCCCTATTTAATTCTGATACTGCTAAGTTAATAGAGTTTAAAAGACTGGCAGCCACTTGATTAGAGCAAAGCAGCTGCAAAACCCTATGAGAGCATTCATTAGTACTCTTGAGGTGTAAAGTTAGCTGAGCTCACTTCAGGGCCCACTGTGAAGTTCCCAGTCCCACAGAGCCAGATGGGACACACCCTTGGTGAAACAGAAGTAGCTCTAGGGAGTTACCAGGCTTCCCTGTATTCCAGAGCTGTTTTGAACCCAGCAATTTCTTCAGTGAATTTTACATCTATCTTGTCAAAGGAAAAAAATAATCTATCTTAAGCCATTATCCAGTTGATACTTATTTGGACTTATTTTAAAAATTTTTTTTAAAGCCCAGTGAGTGGTCTCTGATTTTAAAGGGCTGCACACTCCAGTATATGTTATCTTGATTTACTTGGCATCTTTCCTCATTCCAAAATAAATAATATTTCCCAATACCTAGACGGTTTGTGAAAATCAATAGACTAGGAAAAATATCTCCACCAAAAACAAAGTAGAAATGAGAAAAACAGTAGCAGTGTTAAAGGAATTGAATAGTTACCCTTCAGGCTTAATCATGACATAGCTTCTTGATATTTTAGTGAAGGTTACATACATATTTGAGGGTGTCAGCAGATGTGTGATTAAAAATAATTATGCTAATGATTACAGTTCAGATTTTTGTTGAACCAAGCAAATGAAATATGGTCTCACAGGATTTGGGATTTCTTCTTAAAAATCCACAACAATCAAATTTTCTGCATCTGGATCTGTTAAACAGCATATTTTAAGGAAATTTGCTTTACTTGTACTTAATAATTTGTAAACCTTTCAGGTACTTTAAATGTAGCTTTCATTAGTTATCCCAGAACATATTTGTCAGCTGTTGCATGTAATATTACCTCAGGACTTGGAGAAGGCAGTTTGGGGAATGATTCACAGCAAGTGTTCAGGCAGGAAGCTGGGGCTAAGCATTTTAGTGATGATACCCATATACATATGGGGAGTTTTTGAAGCATTCCTCTAACTATGCACTGGCAAAAATAGATCTAGAGTTAGTTGCTGTTTCTCTTGAACAAATCATATACTCATCTCTACCAAGGGAATAGTAGAATGAGTTTATCCTTTAATTTTCATTTTATTGTTTTTCCAGAATTATCTCCTAGGGAAAAAGGAAACAGCTGAAATGGCAGATAGAAACAAAGAAGTGTTGTTGGAGGTATGACTCCCTACCCCCGTTTTTCCTACACATTATTAAATTAAAATATTAAGCATCTTTTGGAACCTAGTATATTGGTCCTCCGTATTCATAGTTAAGAAACCTGTATTCTTTGATAGCATGAGGGAGAGAATTCATCTGTGTGAACGTTAGGTCATTAAAGAGAACTTTTTAAAACGAGTAATATTCTAGTGGACTAAAAGGAGTAACAAATTTTTAGGGTTTGTCGAGTTCCGAGGACAAAGCCTATCAATGAAAGATGTGGTTGTGCTATTTTTACCTCCTTTTTTTTAGAGAGAAATTTGAATATAACTAGCAATTCACAGAATATGTCAAGCCTTAGCCATAAGTAACTCAAACAAATTCTTAAATTATAATGATCATTTTTGGAAAATCTTATCTTACAGAGTAATAAATTTAAATCTACCCCAATTTTTGGCCCTTTGGCTTTTTCTAATTTTAAAGAACTAAAATCAAAGAAGTTAGTAAGTTGAAAACCTGAATAAACTCTTACCAACAAGGCATTAGGAAAATGAAGATCAGCACTCAATTTTTCCTAGTGATACTAGCTACACTTAAGAAAAAAAATTTTATGATTTCCAGTTTCTCTATATACTTTGAGGAGAAATTAATATCCTATGTTATTGTTTAATTAGGATTTTTTTTTACAAATACATAGTTGTTTTTAATATTAGATTTTTTATTTAAGCATGGACAATGGAATTCAGAATTTTGAGTTTATTATTTTCAACCTAGTATTAAATATTTTATTATAAATAAATGCCCTCTTAGACCATATAAATTGATACAGTTTTAAAATTTTTATTAATTATTCACTTGGCATGTTACTTTCTTTTTAACTTTATTACTCTTTAGCTTGACAGCTAATCTGTTGTAATGTTAATTGGAGAAGAAGTTTAATATTTATGTCAGTTTGACATTTTTATTAAACTTAGTGTAATTATGCTCTTTAGAGTTCATTTAACTACTGTTTATACAACTCAGTTGATATTTCAAGCTAGTTTCTCCTCAAAACGTTGGATAAAAGTTTGTAAAAAAATTCAGTATTTTATTTATGACTGGTATTTTTTTACTTATTAAATATTTAGGGATTTCTTTAGTTGTTCAAAAATAATTCATACTGTATTTAGAGAATTTTCTAATTCTAATTCAGATAAAATCAGCAGCATGATTTTAATACAGAACCATCTTGGCTTAATTACAGTGTCATGCATCTCACTGGAGTAGACACATCTTTTTTCCTTGATAAGTCAAGGATCATAAGTCTTTCCAAATCATCTTCTTATTTTAGGAATGTTTTTGTGGAAGTTCTGTAACTGTACCGGAAATTGAAGGAGTGCTTTGGTTGAAAGATGATGGCAAGAAGTCCTGGAAAAAACGTTATTTTCTGTTGAGAGCATCTGGTATCTACTATGTCCCTAAAGGAAAAGCAAAGGTGTGTGCTTTCTGTAGACTTGTTCCCCTCATTATGCTGATCACTCTTAATCTGTGCTGTGTAGGAAACACAGATGGCTTTATTAATCTAAAGAGGAGGAAACCTGAGAATTTTCACTTCTTTGATTATTAATAAATTGGGCACATCTTAATTTTCTTACCAAATTTGAAAACATTGTTTTGTTTATTATTTGTGGAACTCCAGCTGGAGTAGTTTTGTTCGGGGGAGAATAATTTTATGGAATTACAGCCATTTCAATCTTAAGTAGTGGGCTTTTTGCTATTAGTACCATTGGTATAGCTTTTGTCTTCTGTGCTCATTGGGGTTTAGGACTGTTTTAAGCACTTTATGGTATCATCTAGTTTTAAACCAATCTTATGAGTATATTGTGACCCTTATTTAACTGATAAGAAAATCTTCAGTTGAGAATTTCTGTGTTTGAGATATGCATTATAGGCACTGAACTACTTGATCCAGAAAGCTCTCTTGTATTATATTGATTGTAATATGCCATGCTTTATTTAAATTATCTTTAAAATGTCAGTAACTCAGTGTTCATTATGAATGGCAAGACAATAAGCAAAAATGGCCTAGCTTTTTGGTTACATTGCCAATCAAAGAACCATTTATAGAGCATCTCATTCTCTTGTCTTCTATAAAGTAGCTGTAATTTCTATTTAATGTCTTAATTCTCAACTAAAAACTGTTACCAGATGTGATATTTGCTTGCATCCACATTGTTGTCAATTTAATCTTTTGGGTATTTTTATCTAGGTCTCTCGGGATCTGATGTGTTTTCTCCAGCTGGATCATGTCAATGTTTATTATGGCCAGGATTATCGGAACAAATACAAAGCACCTACAGACTATTGTCTGGTGCTAAAGGTAAGTATGTTCTCTTTATTGGAATTTTAATTGATTAGACAGGTTTATTGGTCATTTTAGAATACTTTGAATCTCTATTAAGTAAACCATTTTTGCTCTGTTCAGTAGGTTTAATACATCATTATAGTAATTTTAATTGATGTTAGACATAGATTAAGGGCCATTGTAGAATAATTTGGATCTCTATCAAGTATACTATTTTTGCTTTATTCTTATAGGCTTAAAAAGGAATGGTAAGGCTGGGGATGTAGCTCAGTGGTAGAATACTTGCTGGCATGTATAGTCCTTAGGTTTCATCCCCTGCACTGCAAATTAAAAAAGGAATGGAGAAGGGTGGTAAGGGAAAAAAAAGTATATGTTATGCTATAGCTGATCCTTAGCCAATTAACTCTTACTATATTAGTGGAAATGGGAGTAGATGCTAATTTTATAATAAACTTTGAGCCGTAACACATAAAATATATTTGATTATAAATTTGATTATAAATACTGGACTTATTTTTTTAGACATTTTAGCCAAATGTGGGACCTGTTTTGTGTTTTAATTAGTTTTACTGTACTTAACTCAGAAGAACATCAGAGGGCACTGTGGCCAAGTTCAAAATCTATTGACTGTCTGGTCTAGAAATAATTTTTGGTTTTTTTCCCCCCAAACTAAAGCCATAATAGCCTGTGCTATCCACACTATTTGGGAGAGTTTTTTACTCCTTTAATTGGGCTTTTGAGCTTCTCATACTGATTGTATCTGTACTTTTGAGAAGAATAGACAAATTTTTAGTCTTTTTCATGATCTAGAACATTGATAAAAATACCACACAAAAACTCAGGGAACTCCATCTTAGCAACCCTTTATTAACTTCTTAGGTCTACATGCTTACATCACACTATCTTCTCTTGCAATTGTCCATTTGGTTTTAAGAGTAGTGTTTATAAGAATTTTAAGTTAGAGTTTTGATTGCTTTGATAAAATTAGTTATGTTGTAATGGCAACCTTTTATTAAGTAATATTTTTCTCAGAGAACACCACTGTATCATCCAGGTTACTTTCAGGAGCAAACAAATTTTTTTCTTTTAGTTATTCTTTTGTTTTTCAGTACGGATATTAGAACCCAGAGCCTTGCTTGTGCTTGCTATTCAAGTGCTGTGCCACTGAGTGATATTCCCAGTCCTTTCTTAAGTTTTATTTTGAGATGGAGTCTCACTAAGTTTCCCAGGCTAGCCTCGAACTTGAAAACCTGCCTTAGCGTCCCAAGTAGTGGGGTTATAGGCACTACCATCTCACCTGGCTAGGAGCAAATAATTCTTGAAAATTCAGTACAAAGTAAATTCATTCAGCAGTTGTCCAAATGAGGTGCAAAGTCCCCTGGAGTCCCTAAGACCATAATATTAAAGTTATTTTTATAATAATACTAGGATGTTATTTGCCTCTCACAAATGTATAGTAGGATATTTTGAGAGGTTATATAACATACAACAGTATTTTTGCTTTCTTGGCTACTGTAATGTGTATTTATATAATCTTAATTTTTTTCCTGAGTTTTAATTGCTAATAAGGTAAATATTGAAGGGCGGAAAAACTCTACCTCCATTTTCTTAATTAGTTAAGCACGATAACAAGTTTTATGTGGCACAGAAGCTCTCATAAAGCAGTCAAGACCCAAAAAAGCAGTTAGAATTAGTTGCTTATATGCTGGATTGAACAAAGAAAAGTAAATTGTGAAAAGCAACTAAATTATATAAGGAGGTTTAAAAGAGAAGAGCTGTTTTAACAAGGTCTGTATAAAATCCTCTCAGTTTTGACTTCTCATGCTTGAAGATATTTTATCTCTGTAGCCTAGGGAGGGTGTCTTTTGCACTGGAATTCCATCTTCTGTTTATAAAAAGCAGCATGAAGCTCAAAGTGATCTTTTTGTATCTGCTCTTTTCCATGTTAACTTAAATGGTATGTCAGAGTGGTATATTTTTGACTTCTTTACTCAGTAAACACCCCATATACAAAGGTATTCAGGGTGTCTCAAAATGTGAATATAATAAGCTGTGTTTCAGTGGTTTACACATGTTAAAAAGAACCCAGTTTTTTCCATCTTTCCCTGATCTGTCTTCTGCATGTCATCTTAATGGCCAGGCTGGCTCACTTCAGGGTATCAAGATGACTGCTGCCGTTCTAGGCATCAGATATAGGCCCAGCAAAATCTAGCTCTTTTTCTCCCTTTATTCATTTTTTAAAAGGAAGTCATTATTTCCCAGAAACTAGCCAAGAGCCCTACCTTTGTAGATTTTTGACTAAAAGCACATCTCCCATTCTTAAACCAATCACTGACTAGGGAAACAAAACCATTGGAGTGATTGATCCCTTATTGTTTAGAATTCATACCCTGTGGGACACTGGTGAGGGGTGGGGCTCTGCCAGGTAAGAAGTAGAGAAGAGATAGCTAAAGGGAAGGCAATTGACAATGTCTCATGAGTAAAATTAATTATGACCAGTAACTTGAACAAGTTGAACACCCCTAATCTGAAAATCCAAGATCTGAAATGCACGGAAATCCAAAACCTTTTAAGTGCCAACATAACATTCAGAAAGTTTCAGATTTTGGAAGGGCTTGGGATAAAACTCAGAGGTCAGGCATTCACAAGACCATGGGTTGACTCCTTCCTGACATTCCCCCAAAATCAAGTTTCAGATTTTGGAACATTTCAGATTTTGGAGTTAAGGGATGTTCAAGCTGTAAAGTCTCTGGATATACTCCAGAATTTTCAAAACTTTGAAATCTGAAGCATTTCTGGCCTTAGGCATTTTGCATACTGGATACTCAACCTGAATTACAATCCTTACAGCTCATAAAATTCTTTGTCTATTTTTGTGCTAAGGGTTTTTCTTATGTTTATTTTTATAACAATGATTTGAATGTTCCAGATTGACATTGAGTAGTTTGAGCTAAATTTATATTTTCTCTTTACATATAAAAATATTTAGTGTGTTGAAATGGAAGAGCATGGTGGAAATAACATTAACAGTAATTACCACCACTTAATTGTAGACCTCTAAGTTGATAAACCTGTGATAGAAGCTCCATACACTCAATCACAAGTCTATTCTGAGTCCCCATGTTGTAAATACAGAAACTAAGGTTTAGAGAGATCCATTTGCCCACGGCCACACAATTATTAGGATTTAAAAACCTGTTGTTGTTGCTGTTGTTTTCTTTGTAAAGTCTGTACTAATTTTGCCTATATAAATACTTTTATTCTTGAGTATATAAGTTCTAACAAATGAAAAATGTTATAGCACAGGGTCTACACAAATGCAAATTTATTCAGACTGTATCCCTTGAGTCTGAGTGCTCCAATGAAAGGCAGGATATGAGAAATCCACACACACTAGTAAAGGCTATAAAACACATTTTGGTAAATTTTTTAAAAAAAAATAATGGTAGAAAATGCTTACTCATGAAATTTGACAATGTAGAAACAAATAGGACACATGTTGATGTATCTGAAAGATCCACATTTGCTGGGACACGAGTATGCATGTATAATTAAATAAGTTTCCTAAAGGAAATCTGTTTTTTTTTTTTAATTACATACCAGTTATTATCTGGCTCATCGTAGCCACATCTAAAATTTCATCCCTAAAGAAATAAAGTAGGGCTGGGGCTATGGCTCAGTGATAAAGTGTTCATGTAACACTTGTGAGGCACTGTGTTTGATCCTCAGCACCACATAAAAAATAAATAAATAAAGGGCTGGGGCTGGGGCTCAGTGGTAGAGTGCTTGCCTAGCATGTGTGAGGCACCGGGTTTGATCCTCAGCACCACAAAAATAAAGATATAAAATAAATAAATAAAGTCATTGTGTTCATTTACAAGGAAAGGGGGAAAGAAAAGAACAAAAGAAATAAAGCAGCCAAGTACAGTGGCACACACCTGTAATCTCAGTGGCTTGGGAGACTGAGGCAGGAGGATCGTGAGTTCAAAAGCCAGCCTGAGCAATGGCAAGGCACTAAGCAACTCACTGAGACCCTATCTCTAAATAAAGTACAAAAATAGGGCTGGGGATGTGGCTCCATGGTTGAGTGCTCCTGAGTTCAAGCCCTGATACCAAAAAACAAAAAGAAAGAAAGAAGGCAAAGTAATTTATTTCAGTATGGTAGAAAAAGAAAGAGTAGTTTCTCATTTAGAGGTGAAATGTGAGCGTGAATTCCTCAAATACTGTTAGAAATAAAGAAGCTATCTATAGTATGGAAATAATAGGGTAAAGTGTTATATAGTTTCCCACCTCTTTTTGGTACCCGGGGGTGCTTAGCCACGGATCCACATCCAGCTATTTTTATTTTTTATCTTGAGACAGGGTCTTGCTAAGTTGCTGAGGCTGGCTTCACACTTTGATTCTCTTGCCTCGGTCTCCTGAGTTGCTGGGATTACAGGCATATGCCATAATTCTCAGCATAGTCTTATTTTTTTTCACGTATATGCCAGTTGAATGGATTTTCAAGACTGTATGTATGAGTTCCAAAGTAATAGGAGTATACATTGTCATTTTTATTTGGTTCTTGGACTGTAGTGTTAAATACCACTTTTAGTTAGAGTTATAGGAATTATCCATCAACATTTTTATATGAACAGAGAAATATAATCTTATAGCATAATAGTAATTCAGAATTTATTTGTTAAATGTTTTATTTTCAAAAGTTTTTGTTTCATCAGTGAATGAAAACTTTACAAATCAACACCATTTTTTAGAAAATGAAATGATGACCTTTCTTTGTTACTGCTATTCAGCTGGAAGCGATTTCTTTGGGGTCTTTAAGAATCTAAATATTGACTTTCGGGTTTTAGCAATGATTTTCTCCTCTATATTTGCTCTTAGCTTTTGTTTGATTTTAAAAGGGGCAGAATAATATTGTAGGGGAATAGGAATTGGAAGGCTTTACCCCTAATAATGCAGTAGTGTGACAAATAGAGCCTGGGCACTAGAATGAGATGGATGGGTTCAAATTCCACTTCTTTCACCTTGGAAGCAACTTTAAGTGCTATCCTTAACCCTCTGTGCCTTATCTTTCTTCTGGGAACATGATATAATGTTATTAAGATAGTTTTCCTAAGGATTGAATGAACTTTTTAAATTGTGTGAAGCATTTCACATAATTTCTGATACATAGTAAGTGCGCAATAGATACCACATTTAATAAAAACAAGAATATATTAGTGGAACAGGCAACCTCTTGAGGTATTACTGGAGAGAGCGGATAACTAAGGACAGCTATGAATGCCTTTTTATGTGGGAAGGTGAAGTTTTGAAATTCTAAAATGAATTTTAAACTAGCAGGTAATCTGATGCTTTACTTAGAAATAAATAGTTAAATAATTATACCATACTACTCTTCAGGATATTCATAAATTCCCAGGTTAGAGATAAGGTGAGAAGGGTAGAGATTAATTTCTCTTCGATTTTACCTAATGTTAATTTTTTGAAAAGGAAACTCTATAAGAGAATGAATGGAATCACATAGTTGAGTGAATACCATGCAACCCATGGATATTCATAGTTGTAAATCACCAGAGAAGGGGAATGAAGGTAAATGCTAAGAGCCAGCCTGTAGTAGCTGGTTCAGTTCTCTGAATCACACTTGATAGGCAGCACCTACAAGAAGCAGAATAGTCTCTTGTAGCCCTACTGCTTGGCAACACTAAGAAAAATGTTTTTCATTCAACTTATTTTCTATTCTGCACATGCTATGATTCTTAGTGTTAAGGACCTTTCTATTTTGCTCATCACTGTATCTAAAAAAATGTAGTTGACATCTGGCAAATAGTTACTGCTTAATAAATATTTTTTGAATGATTAAATTAAGTAAAATTCCCCTTCCTCCTTTTATAGAAAAATAGCTACTTCTCTATCTCTTCTTCTTTGCTCTTTCAAGATTGCCATGGCAGTTTATTAGAATATGTTTTAGTGTGGAAAAGGAACTTTTCCAAGAAAGGACCTACAAAGTCAGGGAAGAAAACAATAGATATTGTTTTATTGCCTTTAGTATTATTTAGGGTTTATTATTTAAAACTTTGATGTAGTCTTCAACAAAGTTGGTTACATAGTAAATGCTAATGATAGGAGCTGAGTTCTACAAAGCATTTAATAGAGTAAGTGGATTTTGCATTGATTTCTCACACTGTCAATCACATTGATTAATCTTTAACAATGCAGATTTATAAGTTGTATTGGTGACCATCTATTCTAGTAGCATGAGAACATACTCAAATTGCTTATTTTATCATTGGTTTCCACATCAAATAAATGTGGTTGGGGATTGGGAAAAACTAAATAGTTTTAAACTAACTTCGGTAACATATAGCCTTCCCCCCACCCAATGTCTGAAAACAGCAGTAGTAATCATACATTAAATCCACTCCCAGTGTGATTTAGGGCTTTTCTTCCTAAGAAACTAGTGGTAGAGGCCCAGTGGAGTTAAAATAGCTAATGTCAGTTAATGAGATGTGCATGCTATAGTCATTCATGTCCCCCATCCATGCCTCAACTGACAAGTAGAAAGGGTTGTGGAAACTGATGATGCCACTGAGAAGCTGTTTATTCTGCTGGAGAGGCACACTGCATTCCTGCAGTCTGGTAGAGGGAGGAGTTTACAAAGCAGTGCTCTTTTATCTCCACCTCAGCAACAGGTATGGCCAAGTGTTATGCTGTATGCATTGTGTATCAGGTCCACATATTCACCTCCAGGGGAGCATTGGAAGCTGGAAGCCTTATTAAAGATCTCTCCTTTGGAATCTTCTGAAGCCATGATATCAGTGTGTTCAAAGTGAAATCAAACATTCTCTTCCCTTTTTTTAGTCTTAAGATCAAGAATCCTATTCACTTAATCTTGATGGTTTACCTCCAGGGACTTTGTTTCTTTGAAATGTAGAAAAAAATAATTGGAAATTTCCCATGATGTGGAGGTTTACTTTAACTTGGGCATCTTGATCTAAGTTTTCACACAAGTTTCAGCTTGTAACAATATATAAGGGCTATTTATTTGTCCCTGTGGCCACATGAGAAATATATTCTCATGGCCTATAACAGGATAAGTTTTTCTTTGCTAGATTTTGGTTTCCTTCAGTTCTTTTCTTTTTAGTTGTAGATGGACACAATATCTTTATTTATTTATTTTTATGTAGTGTTGAGAATCGAATCCAGTGCCTCATACATGCAAGGCATGTGCTCTACCACTGAGCTACAATCCCAGCCTGGTTTTCTTGAGTTTTGTAAAAGACTTTGTTGTATTTTTTTCCTTCAATCTTGCAGCACCCACAAATCCAGAAGAAATCTCAGTATATCAAATATCTTTGTTGTGATGATGTGAGGACTCTACACCAGTGGGTCAACGGGATCCGCATTGCAAAGGTATATTTCCTTTTGGTTTGATGATGGAATAATGAAGCGTTTCATGATGTGCTTTTTATGATTGTTTCATGTTGATTTTGCCAGCATCTAGTTTCCTCAGGTCTAAAGTTTGATGCTTTAAGTGTTGCCTTTTTACTCGGTTATTGGGATGAACTTTTAGCAGTTGACATCCATGAAATAATACTGCTGATGGTAAAAGCTTAGGTAGCATCAGAGTGACTTGTTTTGGCTTTGAAGAACATATTATACGATTCTTATGCAAGCAGAGTTTAGCAAACTAAATTAAGTAATGATCATTTTCTATCCAGATATGGAGCACATTTCTGAATAGTGCTGAGGATCTGACCCTAGATCAAGAACTTGGGAACATTCATGATAAAGGAAACTGGGAATAAAAGGAACTTAATATCATAAAGTCTACAGCAAGCCTAAAACCAACATCATAGTCAATGGGGAAAACTGAAAGCATTTTCTTTAAAATCCAGAACAAGACAAGGATGTCCATTCTCACCACTCTTATTCAATATAATACTAGAAATTTAGCCAGTGCAAGTGGGCAAGAAAAGGAAATAAAAGGGATAAGAATAAGAAAGCAAGAAGTCCAATTATCACTGTTTGCAAATTATATCATCCTACACTTGGAAGATCCAGAAAGCTCCACCAGAAGACTGCTAAAGCTAATAAACATATTTAGCAAAGTAGCAGGTTATAAAATCAACATAAACCAAAAATTAACTTGCTAAAAAGAAATCAGGAAAACAGTTCCATTTACATTAGCCTAAAAAAAAAATAAAATACCTAGGAATAAATCTAACCAATCAGGTGAAATACCTCTACCTTCTATAGAATATTGAAGAAATAAATTGAAAAAGACACAAGAAGACAGAAATGCTTCCCATATTCATGGATAGGCAGAATTAATATTGCTTAAATGACCATTTTACCAAAAACAATATTCAGATTTCATGCAATTCCCATTAAATACCACTGACATTCTTCACAGAACTAGAAAAGACAGTCCTAAAAGTCATTTGGAAAAACAAAAGACCAAGGAATAGCCAAAAACAATTCTAAGCCAAAAAAGCAATGGTATAAGCATCACAATACCTGTCTTCAAATTATACTACAGAGCTATAATAACAAAAACTGCATGGTACTGGATAAAAACAGACACATAAACCAGTGGAACAGAATAGAAGACACAAAGACAAACCCATATAGATATAGTAAAAAACATATATTGGAGGGTGGGGAAGGTGCATGTAGGCAGGAAAGATGGTAGAATGAAATGGGCATCATTACCCTAGGTACACGTATGACTGCATATATGGTGTGATGCTACATTGTGTAAAACCCCTGAAATGAAAAGTTGTGCTGTATCTGTGTACAGTGAATCAAAATGCATTCTGCTGTCATATATACCTAATTAAAATAAATTTTAAAAACATACATTGGAGTAAAGACTGCCTTTTAAACAATGGTGCTGGGAAAACTGGATATCCATATATAGAAAGAGGATACTGGATCCTTATCTTCATTTTGCACAAAAATCAACTCAAAATGGATCAGAGACCTAGAAATTAAACCAGAAACTATGACCTCTAAAGCTTGTTAGAATAATAATGAGTTAATTAATGGCATCAAATTAAAAAGCTTTTGTGAAGAGAGAATGGGAGAAAACCTTTGCTAGTTACTCTTCTGACAATATCAAGAATATATAAAGAACTCAAAAAACTTAACCTTCAAACCAAATAATCTAATTAATAAATGGGCAGTTGAACTAAACACATTTCTCAAAAGAAGAAATACAAATGACCAACAAATATATGAAAAAAATATTCAATACTGGGGAATAATACTGTCCCAATTATATTGTTATATTGTGTGCACACATGCATACTAACAATGAATCTCACTATTATGTACAATTATGCACCAATAAATGTAGAATAAAATAATTGGGGGTGAAAAATATTTATATCTATAGTAAACATAACCTGTATCCACTGTTGATATCTTGCTGGCCTTCTACAAATGAGAAAAAATAAGAATAAGTTATTATTTGCTAATATTAAAAGACAATGGAAGCTGGATGTGGTAGCACACACCTGTAATCCCATATCTCGGGAGGCTGAGACAGGAGGAACCCAAGTTCAAAGCTAGCCTCAGCAAAATCAAGGTGCTAAGCAATTAAGTGAGACCCTGTCTCTAAATAAAATACAAAAATAGGGCTGAGGATGAGGCTCAATAGTCAAGTTCCCCTGAGTTCAATCTCTGGTACTCAAAAAAAATAAAAAGACTATGGAGTATTTTATATATTTAAAAAAACTATGAATCAATAAAATGTGCCTCCCTTTCCTCCCTCATCCTGTTATGCCTTACCTCATAAAATTCAGATGTCATTATTTACTGTCTTCTGTTTAGTATGGGAAGCAGCTCTACATGAACTATCAAGAAGCTTTGAAGAGGACTGAATCAGCTTATGATTGGACTTCCTTATCCAGTTCCAGCATTAAATCAGGATCCAGTTCTTCTAGCATCCCAGGTAGTTCAGAATGCCTGAAGGCACTATCTTTACTACTAGTATGAAGTCTTTATATTGAAACTGATAGTAGACCTAATAACTTGAACTTTATTCTTAAAAACCAGAGCCATTCCTAATTTCCAAATTATAATCCATAGAGACTTTTTTTTTATTTTACAGGGGGCAATATCACAGACTAGTTCACAAATGTATTTGAAATGGACAGTCAGTATATAGACTTCTAAAGCCAGGAGTTTTATTATTTATGTTTATGAAAGTTTGTTCAAAACTTACATGTTACTGAAATGTATGGAATAAAGTTGCTTTGAGGAGTCTTTACTCAGAATTCATGAGGAAGCTGTCTTCCTTCCACACAAGTTTTCTTCCATTTCAGTGGAATGGAAACACCTGGAACTGGTTCTGAATTATAGTTAAGAAAACCATTTAAGTCATCACACTTACCAGGACTTTCATAGGACATCAGTGATCCTCAAAGGGGGCTTTCAGACTCCCACATTCTTGAAGCAAGTATGCTGTGTTCCATCTTAAGATAATGCTACTGCCCTTTTAGATGTTCCCAGAATGATGTTCATGTCACCTAAAGGCAGATTTTTTCATTGTTCATTGATTTTAAAACTGTATGACTTGATTTCATCTTTAAATAACTAAAAACAAATTTAGAATGTGTTTTTACACAGGTTGTTGTGTCTATGTATGTATGTATGTACATATCCTACATAGACAGAACTAGGATATGTACATACATATTGTCTACTGAGAGAACCTAGAAGCAGTGGAGACCTCAGTAATAAAGAGAATACCCCAATCCTAGACCTTGTTTTCAAATACCATCACTGAAAAAAACATGGAACCAGGGCTTTTGGACAAACAGTCAATCCTAGGGTTATATCTGAGCATATACAAGGTGAACCTAGAGCATCTTGTAAGGCCTGAAAGTAAAAAGTACTCAAACATGATAAGAGTATATCAGAGAGGCTCAGGAGCCAACCTGAAACTTCAGTAGCCAAAGCTGAAACAATTTGAACAGTATAATATGCAATGTAGTATAGGATGTAACCCAAATTATAGAACAAATAAATATTCATGAGTCCATACTAATATAAATAATTTATTGAATAAATAAACAAGGAAGAACAGGCTAGAGGGAGCCTCACATTCAGGGATGATAAATAAGGCTAGACAAGTGTATTTTGTAATCATACTGCTTATATTTGTACCTTATGGATAGCATCTTATTTTATTTTTCACTTTTTATTGGTGGGTAGCATTTTCTGGGGGTGGGGAGGGTACCAGGGATTGAACTCAGGGGACTACTGAGCCACATCCCCAGCCCTATTTTATAGTTCTTATTTAGCAACATAGTCTCATTGATTTGCTTAGTGCCTCGCTTTCACTGAGGGTAACTTCATCCAGAAGAGTTTGGGTTTTAGGGATTGAACCCAGGGGCATTTTGTCATTGAGTCACATTTTCAGCCCTTTTCAATTTTATTTTGAAAGAGGATCTTGCTAAGTTGCCTAGGGCCATGCCCGGTTGTTGAGCCTGATTATTCATCCCAGATATCAGTTAGAGATGCACTGTTTTCACACCCGGTTCCCACTAGGCTCTGTTCCTCACTCCCAGACCTGGAGGCAAGGCCCCAGCATGGCTGCTTGCTAGTATTGTTCATTACTAGCAAAAAGGAAGTGATTATCAAATATAGGTCGGAATTCATAGGTTATAACTCCACGATGGCCTGAAAATGATGGAGTGTTTGGGAGTTACTTGTTTGGGAGTTGATTTCATGCAAGACAGAGTGTTAGGATAACCGGTAATGTTATATGACTCTTATTACCTGTATCTCATGGGGGACTATTTAAAAAGCATTGAGATTTCCTATTAACCATAGGATAAGGAAAATTTTCTAATGGAAAATACTGTGTTTATAATGAATGAGTGAAATTTTTATTGTTCTACAGAGCAGTTGACTTTGGATAAAAGATCTAAATGTTGGGCTGGGGATGTGGCTCAGGCGGTAGCGAGCTCGCCTGGCATGCGTGCGGCCCGGGTTCGATCCTCAGCACCACATACAAACAAAGATGTTGTGTCCGACGAAAACTAAAAAAAATAAATAAATATTAAAATTCTCTCTCTCTCTCTTAAAAAAAATAAAATAAAAAAAGATCTAAATGTAAATATTCATGCTTCAGAATACTGACTGGTTTAATTTTATTTCTTAAAATTATTTAAAACAGAGTCTCAGTCAAATCACTCTAATCAGTCTGATAGTGGAGTTTCTGATACCCAGCCAGCCGGACACGTTCGTTCCCAGAGCATAGTGAGCTCCATCTTCTCTGAAGCCTGGAAACGAGGTACTCAGTTGGAAGAATCCAGCAAGGTAACACATGAGTTTTAATTTACAAAAAAAAAATATATATATATATATATATATATATATATATACATATACATATGTATATATGTATATGTATATATATATATATATGGTATACTATGGGTTTAAATTATGATCTTAATTCATTTATTAGGAATCTTATTTGGCACTATTTCAGTCTTTTTTCTTAGATATCCAGTCTTCATTGTAAGGGGAGAAACCATTTCAGAAAAACTGTGATTTACTTTTCCTTGGAAATTGGGTCTAATAACCTAAAATCTGAAAACAAGGGGAAAAAATTTGGCAGTTTATTAATTCCTTTATTAGTGACTCAAAATTATAAGATAAAGCAATTTCCTCCTTTCTACCTTTAAACAATTGAATGGAGCAAGACCATGCAGTAAAGAGTAGATGCTTATAGTTATTTCTTTATTCATTATTTATTTTATCCAGGCTCATTTATCTTTCCTTTTCTTTTATGGCCTTTGGCATTTCTCTGGGCATTGATGAATTTTCTCAAATTGTGCTTTACGTGGGAGACTAAATTCAAATCAATCAGTCTCCTTTTAAAATTTTGTATTCCTGAACTTTGCATGCTAGATGTTTCAGTGACACTAAAGAATGAGTATAATTATTGGAAGTCTATAATACTTATAAAAATAGTGAGGTTCAAGCTCAGTTGAAAGACACTATAGTCCTCCATCAAGTAGCCTCTGTAGACAAGGACATGTGTGGCTGGAGTTGCAGTTTCAGTATGAAGAATGTGCTCCAATTTTGAAGGACATGGCATCTGTGACTGGACTACTTCATTTTTACCCAGTAATCATTTTTATTTTTTATTGTTTGGGTCTGAGTCACTTACAGAAGTACATTTACAAATTTAAACGAACATTTAAATTTATTCTTTATTAGAACAAATTTGTTCCTGAATTTGCATACGTTGTCCAGTGTAGTGGTGAAGCATTTTCCTTCAGAAATGCATATTTGAGAATTGGTTCTAATGACCTAAATTCTCAAAACACTTGACAGTTTAACTCCCTTATCAGACACTCAAACTTTTAAGTAATCCTCTTCCCCTTCCCCCCTAATAATTTGGATACTCTAAACACATACTAGGAAGCTGGTTTACATAATTAAGATGTCAGCAGAAAAATCCCTTGCCTAACCCAATAATTAGTGGTAAGATCCATGTGCATTTTAAGTTATAACTACCTAATTGTTTCATTTATGACCAAAGAAACCAAAGGTTCAAGTGCTCTGTAATTACAAAGTCCATCGTTGCACAATAGAGCTTCAGAAAGAGATGACCCTGCTGTGCAGTTAGTTTCAGTTTGTTTTGAGTCTTGATGCTTCTCTGAGTTTCTTCTCCTGTTACCTCAGTCTCAGGTGCCACATGAGAAGGCCAGCACAGCTAAGGTCTGCGACCCCTGAAGCAGCCAAGACAGGGTCAAATTAAGGTCAGGGGCTATTCTCTGGAAGCACATTAACCTGAGTGTCTCCTATAACCAGATCTTACAAACTAATGCTTTCATTTTGATGTATAATTTTTAAAGAAACATGTGAGTGTTCTGATTGGCATTAGAACTCAGCCCTATAATGAGCCTTCTAGTCCACTAACCTTACCCATTCTTGATGCCAGTTAGATGTCTTTCATAATTGAAAACATCCCTTTTCATCAGCTTGTTCAGAGATCCTAAAGGATGTACCCAAAGTTATTACACCAAGGGTCCTTCCTTTCCTCTTTTCAAAAGTATTTGAACCAGTCATGCGTGATTATCTCCATGAAGTAACTGACCCAGTATAGGCATTTCAGCAATGCCAAGAGCCACCCAGGTGACCTGGTTGATAGGTTATTGGTAGTTTCTAGCTCCTGTTTCTTGATTCATTTCTTTCACTCTAGCATTCCCAAGTTCCCTCTCATTATCTTTGTGATATTTTTATGATCTTTTGTTTTAATGTTTACAAAGCATTTCTTTATGTATTTTCCAGTAAAACAAATGTAAAGAATGCCCCCCTTTACCTGCATTGCTGGACTTCTGTGCATGTTGGATGCAAGTGTCTCACACGCACGCAAGTGTGTGTGGAGCGCATTCCTTCCTGTGTGACTGTGCACGCCTGCTGAGCATTCTCATACTCTCACGGGTCAGCTTACTAGCATCAGAAAGCCATCCTCATTCCTCTGGAGGCCCTCCATCAGCATCCCCAGCCCAGTTATGGCATCTGCTTGATGTGGGTGCAGTCATGGACTGAAAGGTGAATTTGAGCCATCACAACCCCTTGCCAGGGTCAGGGAGGAGCCAGTGCAGAGAGGCTTCCCAGACAGTTCCCACTGAGGGCAGGGTGTGTGCAAGTCACACAGCCAAGGTCTGAAATCACACATCCTGTCACCTGCCAAGTGGCTTTTGCAGAAGGAAATCTTTCCTAGACTGGAAGCTTTAGCTGTTTGAAGAATACTTCTGGGGAAAACAGATTTTCTCTGTCCTTGCTGCCAGGGTGTCAGATTTTAGTCTTCCTGACATTGTCCGTATAATCACCAACTGCTGCATCCTTTTCATGCATGTCCCAGATTCCTTGCTTTTTAGGTTTACACAATCAAAGCTTACCTCTGTAACTGTTGTGTTTGTTGTTTTTCTCTCTCCCACCTCCCTTTTTATACTCCTTTTAGGCCAGAATGGAATCTGTGAATCGGCCTTACACTTCACTTATGCCCCCTTTATCCCCACAAACCAAAATAGTCACTCCCTACACTGCTTCACAGCCTTCACCTCCTCTGCCTCCTCCCCCTCCTCCCCCTCCTCCTCCACCGCCACCTCCTCCTCCACCCCCTCCTCCACTCCCTAGCCAGTCTGCCCCATCTGCAGGCTCCTCTGCCACAATGTTTGTCAAGTACAGCACAATCACCAGGCTGCAGAATGCAGCTCAGCATTCAGGGCCCCTGTTTAAGCCCCCACCGCCCCCTGTGATGCAGTCTCTGCCCTTAGCCTCACAGTCAGTGAAGCCTCAGATCCTGGTGCCCCCAAGTGGAGTTGTTCCACCACCCCCGCCCCCTCCTCCACCCCCGACCCCTGGTTCAGCTATGGCCCAGCTAAAGCCAGCACCATGTGCCCCATCCCTTCCACAGTTCAACCCTCCTCCTCCTCCACTGAAGATTCATCAAGTTCAGCATGTTACTCAGGTGGCTCCTCTCACACCCCCACCAGCTCCTCCCATCCCTGCAGTCCTCCCTCCTCAAGCGCCCCCTAAGCCCATCGTGACCATTCCAGCACCAGCCAGCGCCAAGACTGTGCCCCCAGTTATGACACAAGCTGCACCACCTACCCCTGCTCCTCCAATTCCCCCAGCAAAAAAGCAGGCAGTGTTCCCTATTTCTCACGTTCCGCCCTCTGTGTCAGCTCCCATTCCAGCTCCAACTCCAGCTCCAGTTCCCCCACCCACACTGCCCAAGCAGCAGAGCTTCTGTGCAAAGCCCCCTCCCCCACCACTGTCTCCAGTGCCCTCCTTGGTGAAGCAGATGGCCAGCCAGTTCCCACCCCCTCCAACACCTCCCCCTGTGGAATCTCAGCCCTTAAAGCCTATTCCAGCAAACCTCACTCCACAGTCCCCTCCTGCTGTGAAAGCAAAACCCAAGTGGCAGCCCAGCTCCATCCCTGCTCCTTCTCCTGATTTTCCTCCTCCCCCTCCTGAAAGCAGCCTGGTGTTTCCTCCACCACCTCCGCCCCCACCACCACCACCACCTCCACCAGCCCCGGCCCCAGCCCCACCACCAGTGCCACCCACAGCTTCTCCTACCCCTGACAAAGGTGGATCTCCAGGCAAAAAGCCCAGTAAGATGTCCAGCCCTGGGGGAAAGAAACCACCCCCTACCCCACAGCGCAACTCCAGCATTAAATCCAGCACTTGTGCAGAGCACCCTGAGCCTAAGAGACCCTCCGTAGACAGTCTAGTCAGCAAGTTTGCACCACCAACAGAATCAGGGTCTCCCATCAAGGAGACCCCACTCCCTCCTGCAGCACCCCCCAAACCTGGAAAACTACATCTTTCTGGAGTTAGTCTTCCCAATGTTCTCCAACAAGGGTGTGTGTCGTCAAAACCCTCTCTTCTGAGTGGGCGTGCAAAGGACTCTGTAGTGGAATTTCCTTCTCCTCCATCTGATTCTGATTTTCCACCCCCTCCACCTGAAATTGAGCTTCCTCCGCCCCCCATCGAGATCCCAGCAGTATTCTCTGGAAACACCTCTCCAAAAGTGGCAGTTGTTAATCCTCAACCACAGCCATGGTCTAAAGCCTCAGTGAAGAAGGCCCCTCCACCTACACGACCCAAACGGAACGACAGTACCCGCCTCACTCAAGCAGAGATCTCTGAGCAGCCAACAATGGCCACAGTTGTGCCACAAGTGCCCACCTCTCCCAAATCCAGCCTTAGCGTCCAGCCTGGATTCCTGGCCGACCTCAACAGGACACTGCAACGGAAATCCATTACTCGGCATGGCTCGCTGTCATCCTCTCGCATGTCCAGAGCAGAACCCACAGCCACCATGGATGATATGGCATTGCCCCCACCACCCCCTGAACTGCTCTCTGATCAACAGAAGGCCAGTTATGGAGGCAGTCATATCTCAGGCTATGCAACATTGCGCAGAGGTCCCCCTCCTGCACCCCCCAAAAGAGACCAGAACACTAAGCTCTCGAGAGACTGGTAGCCACCACAGGACTTTACATATTTCATGCTATCTGTAATCAGTTCTACAATCAGCTCACCTGATCCTCTGTGAATTCAGGTGCTCAGAGCCTCCTGGTATGATGATGATGTTATTCAGGTAGTGTTCAGCTGTATGTGTGTGTACGTGTGCATGTACACACATAGCTATACAGAAGTGTGTGTGTATATATATGTATGTGTATGTGTATAGAAAGAGAAAACCAAGAATGGTTCTATTTATTCCTTTCCTCTCCCACTCTGAAAATGAAGTTCATGCATTTTGGATGGAAGAGGCATGGAAGGAGATAGTGTTCTGTCTCTTATAATTTCTTTTTGTCTATCATGTGGATTGGACCAAAACTTCTAATTGCTCATTTAGAAGGTATTTTATAAGTGTCTGTCCATGTGCAGCCTATTTGTGCATGTTGTGTATTATATAATTAAGGAATAGATGTATAATGTGCTCTTTCTCAGTTTGAGAAAACAACCAGAATGTGTGATATTATCTACAGGGCTTTTGTGTTTGTTTTTTCCCCAGTTGAAGTTACAGCTGCTTGACTGACACTTCACTATTACACATTAAGGGGCACTTTAAATCAGGAAAATCTTTTAGCTTCATAGAACAGGTAAATAGTTCATCAGGGGGAAATTTTCACAGATATTGTCTATGTGGTTGTGCATAGAAAGTAAATCCATGGTGTAACCAAATCATTCTAGTTGTAGTACTCCTGCAGTAATTCCACTCAACATCTAGGACGTGTTCTCTCACAGGTAAGCTCTTTGCCTACAATACATGGATACTTTTTAATGCTACAGTGCTGGGTAGTTTTGAGTATTTTTCTGAAGCTTTGTCAACTTGACTTCATGATCCTTGCTTTGATTTATTGTGAAAATGTCTAGCACAATCTCTCTGTAATGCACTTTCCCAGTATGTCTTTGGATCACCAGTTAACCTTTTTAAGTGTGTGCTTTATAGGTAGATGTCAGTATCTGTAGCCAAGTGGTATATGAAATATATACATCCTGTGCTCGATATGGTGCATCATTACAAAAAAACAAAATCACTTCTGAAACACCCATCTTTTTAATGTATTGCTTTCTAGGTGAGGTGAGAAAAGAGAACAAAACTGGGCCCTCTACAAGTGTTATATATGGGTTGTAATATATAATACAAAAGAGAATCCTTTAGATAGGGAACTGTTGTGGAGGGAAAGAAAATAAATGAGGTTTTTGATAAGTGACATCTATAGCTGGTCCTGGTTGTAGAGACTGTTCAGGTTACCAGGTGTTCTGATGAAGTAGTACAGTGACATTACATATCATGTATGTGCAGTTCGGTATAACATGGAATCATTGCTCTGGGGATGATACACTATACTTCTATATGCTTCACACTATCCTTCTGTATACTCTCTGTACATTTTTCCTTGGTACATGAGAGAAATATGTACTGTCCCGTTAGTTTTTGATGATAAATTGACTGTTAGGAATAAAATGCAATCTTAGAGCTGCTTTTAAACAGAATAAAAACTGGCCAGCCCAGCAATTATAAATGAATACATCTTGTAATGAAAGTCTATGCCTGTTGGGAGGATTACCAGTGAAAACTACAGAAATCTTTTGGCAGTGCCCCACAAGGAGAAAGTGATGTTGGGGAATTGAGGCAAAGTGAAACTAAAGTTACACTGTATGTGAAGGTATCACTGTAACCCTCCAAGAAAGAACTGCATCATAATAGAGTAGCTGGCACCTCTCCATTGCCACATCTCCAGGATATTGTTCAATATATTCACGTGGTTATGGAGCAGTAAGAATACAAACCATTGTGCATTTCTTAAAAGTCTTTCTTCTTTAAAATATATTTTTTGATCTTTCAAATTATTCAGAAGTTTTGTGTGCTTGACATACTTATGAAGTGACCTTCATCTGCACTGTTATTGTAAGCACGCACAATTTGGGTTACTTTTGAGTACTGATTGCCAAGCTCCACTGAGACTCCAGCGAAGTAATTTCCCAGTCTTCTACTGCTGCTTTATATTCTAAGGATCACCCACATTTGTAGGGTAATGGAGCTATTAAAACTATGAATCCAGTTGTCTAAGTTTTCATCCTGAGGGTTTTGTTTTTAAGGAAGGTAGATGGACAACTTCAATTTTGAGGGGAAAATAATGTACCTCCAATCTTCTTTCACCCATGATTTGAGCTCTAAAACAGTCTTTGTTTATTCATTGTGTAATTTCTTATTTCCATCCTATAACAGCCATCCTAAACCACTGCTGTTGGTCTGTTTTCTTTGAAGAGCAGACATCATTGAGCACTGGTGATGGCAAGAAGAGATCAGGGCCAGAGCAGCGACCATGCCATCTCTATCCCTAGCCCGCTGGCTGGCTGGCCGGCCAGCCGACTAACTACAGGCTTTTCCTGTACATTACTACCAAGATGGAAGTAGCAAAGAAAAAAATTTTACATGTCATACAACTGAATCAAAAGACCTCTAACACTTTATTTTTCTAGTATTTTACTCCCTAGTTTTCTTTAACATGGTTTTTGTTGGGATGATGTTAGGGACCAAGGGAGGTTCAGGTTTTATTCCCCTGAGACTACTCTAGTTTTGTAGCTCTTTTCTCTGGTGTGTTCATGTAAAACACCTACTGCCAGATGATGCTAGGACTGTGCCTTCTTCCACTGCCTTCTGCTCTGCAGCTCCATCCCTACATGGCTTTCTTCAGGCCAATGAAGGCCATGGCTGGCTGACTTGCCTGTATTAAGAGCCAATGCAGGCAAGCTCTACCTGCTCCTGGGGGAGGTGCAAACAGGTGCCTATTAGAGCCAGTGATTTCCTTAATTGAGACATCCTTAACTTTTGCTATAGACAGTTTCGGAATTGGATCACTCTGTTTAAAAGTTTTGGCACCAACTCTGAAGGACAATAGAACCTTGCTCATTTAATTAAACAACTTACTTCAGGTTCATAGGTTGGAATATAAACATTAGACTATTCTGTATTGAATTTTATCAGCTTGGCTTTTACTACTCAAAAACCTAGATTTATATACCCCCCCCTTAACTGCTGTAATTCTCATATCTAATAGATAAGTTTATTGTTTCTAGATACCCACTTAACTGCAAACCAGACTTTTAAAATTCGAGACATTTTAAAATTAGATTTCTAAATCTTAAGCTATAGAAATGAATATTTTCATCAGAAAATTTCAAGCAAATATTGTAAACATGATGGTGTTTTACAGTCCTCTAAAATCAAGGTGCTCCTGCCCATGAACAGCCTATCTTGCAAAGGGCTGTGCAGTATCTTGGGTCCCTTGTCTGTACATGTTTACCATGTACATGTTTACCATGAAGTTCATCAAGAAAGTCAAAATTGAGAGGTTTAATTCCAGTAAGGTGACAGTTCTGAGACCAAGATTAATAGAAACTGTATACCCAATTGAAGTTTCAAAAGCTGCTATTCTAGAAGACTGCTGCTAATAGCTATGTCAAGGATATAAGGTTATAAATTAGCTTGTAAAATGTTTGAGGTTATGGTGTGGATTGGTTTGATTTTGGTTATCCATCCAACAGAACCCTTTGTTACCTCTGTTCTTCAACCCAAAACAAGTTTTATGTTACAAAACACAAGGTAATTTTTAAACAAGAAACCTATTGCTGTTTTTGTACATTACCAAATGTTTTCATGTGCTCTCAGAACTAACATTTTAACTCATGTAACCTGCAGATTTTATTTAAATTTAGACCAACTGAATCTGTATACCCGTGATTACAGGTGTGTTGACTCGCTCTCAGTAAAAATGGCTGTATATCTCATGAGAAAAATTCTTTTTAAAAAAGTCCCTGTAGATTGCAAATACAGCTTTACACCATTTTATAAAGCATGTATCCCTAACCTGATTGATAGGAATATGTGACCTCACAAAGTTGACATTTGATCCAAAGAGAAATAAAAGCAAGTAGAACAGAATTAAATATTCAACTAATTAAATATTCAACTATCTTGTTGCTTTTAAGCCCCAAAAGAACATTTCTACACCTTTACCATTCGAAAGCTAAAAAATAAAAAAGTGCTCAGTTGTTATGGTTCTTAAAAGATCTATTTGTAAAAGAAATCTGAAATACAGCAGAAGAATAAACTTGTTCAATTAAAAATAAGCAAAATACCTGATAAATACTTGAACAGGAAAAATGATGGGTTTGCTCTTTCCTTGTTTGAATAAATCATTCAGAAAACTATTTACTGTAATTGATCCCCAGTGCCTTGAACTCTTTGGGAGGAATAGCATTTAAAACAAAAACCCAGGAAGCAAGCTTTGAGGTGCTAATGAAAGCCAAGGAAGGTAACCCTAGTTTTGGCAAAAATGGAAAAAAGTGACAGTTTCACAAGAGATGGCTTTATCTATCTAGGACTGGCTGCTTTCTACCAAAGAAGTTTGAAGAAATGAATTGAGTTAGGATGATGATGAACACTACATAAGTAAAAGATGGCCAAGTTCAGAAGCATATTGGTCACCAGGTGGCTATTAACACCAAGCGCACATGATTGTTAGGGCCTCAGCCTCCTCTTAGGCAGTAAAACATGTCTGCAGTACTTGGGGGAGGGCTCTATGTTTTGGAAACTATCCATTGCTTGTTAAATTTATTATAACCTAATGCCAAAAACTGCTGTTTTTTTCATGATTCCCCATCTCCTTTTTTTTTATTTGTAAATAATCCCTCCTAGAAAATAAGCATCAACTGGAATGTTTCAAATGATTCTGCTTAATTTTGTTATCAGCCACCAGTGAATAATTCTTAGAGATGTATGTTTAAGGTAAAATATCATTAGCTTGTGCTAAGTGTTGTAAAAACATTGTTTACTGTTCTGAAGGCAAATTGCACATATATTTAACTGGGATTGCTCCCTCCCCTCCTGTTTCTTTAAAGAAGAGTTAAGACTTACGCTGACTTTAGGCAGTGTGAGCTTTGCCATAGGTACATTGTAGAAATATACTTTTTTAGAGCATGAAAAAAAATGACAAAAGGAACTACATTATAAAGTACTGGTTAGAGGACATTATTCAGAGGATTATGCACAACTCGGTAAAGATGAAGTTAACAAAGATGTTTCTTTTAGCTTTGTTGAGATTTTCTTCTGCATAAATGTATGCTCTCATTTCATTATGTGCCTTGCTCCCTGATTGTGCAAAACTATATATATATATATATATATATATAAAATATATAAGAGGTATATTCAGTACTACTGAGGATGTTTTTGTTCTACTGGATTAAGTTATTTTCCAAATTACTCTTACCAGTTATTGTCAGTAAACTATTGTAATGGTTTAGGACAGTAGTCATACAGTCAGTGTAAATTTGTTTTTCCAGTTACATGTTTGCATCACGTCAGCTTACCCAGTCCTTAATTAAAAAAAAAAAGTATGTAAGTATATATATATAAAAAAAAAAACATGTAAACACGGGGACTTTGAGTGTTTGTGGATCGCCACCATTAAGAATCTGGTTTGGGTTTTAATGTCAAGGAACCCCCAAAACAAGCTGTATAGTAAGAACAAATTAAGTGTGAAGGTGAATTAAGTTTGATATGTTCAATTTAATAATTTATATCAATAGACTGAGGGAGCTTTGGCTATGAATGCGCTAGTAGTAATTAACCAATAACTTAAACTTTTTTTCTTTAAATAAAGTACAACTAGGTGTAACTAATACACAAAGGAATGTTTTTTCCAAAACTTTGGAATCACAATGATGTGTTGGACTGCCACACTGAGGTATACGGAAATGTATACATGTTTACATGTCACTATCATTTACCAAACTAGGACAAAAATAAAAACAATTGAAGACCTCCCCCTTCGTTCACCACCATCATACTGGTTGTGGAAGGAAGAAGCATTCATTGTACAAGGGACAGAGGGTGACAAGACATGAAACAAACAGCATCCACCCCCACCCAGTGCCCAGATTCATAGCAGTTTAACCAAAAGTTAATTCCAGGTAATCCAGAGGAGTCAAGTAATAGGATAATTAACAAAAGACTGGATACTGAACATCTTTTGAGACAAAGTTGTTCACATGCAGAAAATGTCCTGAGAATCAAGAGAAACTTTTATTGAAAAAACTCCTTTGAAATGTAAATGCATTGGTTGGGTATTCCAGTTCTTCACATTCTTCCATTGTTACTTAATGACTTTCAAAAGATAAAGAATGAAAAAAAGGGAGATGGCCTTCAAGGCAGGAAAAATTCAAGCATTCTTGGGTATCTTAGAAACAAACTTTGTGCCCACTGTTTCTCAAATACATCACTAGAAAATTCTAGTCAATCTGGTTATCTGGGATCTTGGCTAACTGCCATCACACCTATGACCAATCTGCAATTTTCAGTCAACCCTGTGTTTGAAAGAATTTTATAGTAGCAGAATTTAGATGTATTCTGGGGGAAAACAGTTCATATCTTGAGCAGCTGTCTTGGAAATATGCTTTGGAAAGCTCAAACTTGTGTAAGATTCAGTATTTCAAATACCTGATGTCTAAGACTGGTAATAAAAAAGTAACTCCTTTGATCAGAACAACAGCAAGGTCCTCAACACTTAGATACCACCTTCAAAAGAAGAAAATGATTTACATAAATAATTTCACAAGACATCTGAATATACTTTGTGATTTTATTTAGGTCAAATTCTTAGTACACAGCAATAATTAATTCCAAATACAATTAAAAAATTAAAAAGTGAATGTAGCCCCAGTCACCTGGAGGTGGTTTAATGGCACACACACGGAACAATTACTGGCAACAGACTGCTCCCTCAAATTTCCTGAATGGTTTTTACTTAACACTACCAACTCTCTGGGAGCTAAAAAGTACAACTGGCCAGATCACAAATTGTTTACATTCTTTTTGTAAATCATTTTGTTAAGAAAAAAGGTACATGGACACAAAATATGATAAAAACTGCTTTTCCATAGAATTCTGAAATTGCAAAAGAGGTTTCATTTTAATGTGAAAATAAGCTTTTTGTTGTGTTTTTATTACAAAAAACCTTAAGATATTTAGCAAGGATCATTTATACACAGCTAGGCCCTGTCATTTCACTTGTAATTTTTAAATAGAGATCCTCAATGAAACAAAGATCAGCATAAAGTAAACTTAAAGGTATGAGCTCAATGCTTCCATTTAATAACTTTTATAAGGCTCTCTTAAATAAGGCTGTTTTGCTGTGCTGTGCTCCTGCCAGTGTTGAACTAATATAATGTGTTTTGCTACATACACCTTATGGAAAAGAGTGTTTATACTGGGTGTAGTTTTAGAAGGGGTAATTTTTTTTTTTCACTAAGGTTGCACTTAATAATACTCCTTTAAACAGTCTGAATACTCTGATGGTTATTTACCAAAACATGGCATATATTTTCAAGTATATTCCTGAAAACATCAAGTAGAATTCTTAATTGTTAAAGAAAAATACAGCACATTTAATTAAGACAGTTGTGGTCCAGTGGAAAGAGTACTGGGCATTGAGTCAGGAACTCAAATCTGAAACAAAGAATCTAATAACCTCATTAGTCAAATGAGACTGAACCAAAAATTTTAAAAGCTCATCTAGCTCTAAAATTCTGTGATTCTAAAGTAAAGTATGTGAGAGAATTACCACCTTAACACCAATCAGGAGTTTCTGGCCAAAGTTCAGAAGTGAACAGATCCCCATTCTTTCCAAATGCCTGGCAGTCACATGCCAACTCCTCCAACCCTTTTCAGAGGTAAAGGTGGCCTTCAGGACTTGCCATGCTCTCTCCAAGAGGAGAAAAGGTAATAAAAGGTAAAAGAACGGACCTGCTAAAAGAAAATGAGAAAAGATAAAAGCAAACTACCATCATTTTTGATGCCTCCCAAACAGAAAAACCTTTATCACCTTTAGTCAAAATCAAATGCAAAGGAGCACAGCTATATTTACAGATAATCACTGTAAAGATGCATAAAACATTCTCTCTAGCTGGATAGTAAACAGCAATGGAAGGAAAGAAAAGAGGGGATGAAAAATGTCACACCCAGTGATTTAAGAACATAGCAAAATTAGCCATCCCTTACCAGCCCCAATGTGGGAACAGCAGGTACCTCTGAGGAAGACAGAAGTAGCCAAAAGATGGGAAATACTGAATGAGAAAAAAGGTTTATACTTATTCCAAACACACAGCAGGCTAATGAATCTCCCAGGACTAGATTTTTAAAAACTGGCACTATTTTCTGTTTCCAATTTATTGTCTTAGCCACAAAGTCAAAAGTAAAAATGTTTATGATCACTCATATGTCCTTGTGGACTTTCAAATATTAATACCAAAAAAAAAATTTTTTTAAACCCAACTATTCAGTCCTCTTCTTGAAGGGAAAAAGGGGAGTGGCCACACAATCAAGAAAATCTGGAGGGAAGACCATCATATTAGATTCCTGCTATCCTGATAAAATGGTTGCTTATTGGTGAGCAAGTTTCAGACTTGGGTCATCTTTGCTATAATAGCAATACATCTTTGCAGCATACGAAGATTTCATGAATTCATCTGAAATTCCTAGTAACAACCACCTTTGAGTTTATAAAAAAGATAGATGGGGAAACTTACAATAAAACAGGAAATACTACCCTTATAGACTATTAATAGCATGCAATCTATGTAATATTACATACATTAAAAGTCTCCAATTACTGTAGGCCTGGCTCATTATTTCATTGTATCAAGACAAACTAGAATTTGAAACTACAAAACTTTAATATGCAAAAAAATCCAACAAGTATTGTTTATAAAACAAAAAGTCACACACACAAGTACTAAATGATAGAAAAAATAAATCAGCTAACCATGAATTTCCCCCCACTGCAGATCTTAATATAGGATTTCACCAGTGTCTTCTGAACTCCCCAACCAGCAGGAGCAGACCATCTACATCCCTCTGACTCCACCAGTTCTGCTTTCTGTAGTTGCCTTTGTATCTCTAGTAGTGGTGAGCTTATGGGAACTGTTTGTTGAATTTCAAAACACACTCTGCCTTATTAATCCACTAAACTTCTCAGCCAAAAACTACTTTAAGTGATAATTAGAACAACTAATTTCAAAGGTTTTCCTATTTATGCACCAGTACTAAGAAGAGTTTGACCTATCCAAATATAGAGTTTTGCTTGGGTCCATAGGATAGTAGGACATTCAGGGCCATTACACCATGAAGGAAAACGGAGTAAGACATGTTAGGATGACCTCACAAAACCACAAAGTGGAATGTGTATGAGAGGCAAGATAATAAAGCTAAGTCCAAAGTATTGGGGAAAATCTAAAATCAAAATAGCTAAGATGTGATTTTTTTAAAAAATACTAACTTTAAAACAAAATCTTGGTAAGGAAACACTGTAAATGGGTCTCAGTTAAACGGTGAAGTTATATGCTCAGATAACAGACTTACAGGTGGAATATTAACTTCCACCTATGCCATCAGTATTTCCTCACACATTATTATACTTGTTCATTTTTCAACCAAGTTTTTATATCGGTAGTACCCATCATGTTCGTTCCCTACATTTGAAATACATGCAACTATTGCCTCTCCCTTTTCACCCAACTTTGCTGGAAGTTATCCAGCAAAGCTCTATTCTGGCCAAGTCAGTGGACTAAGAAGAACCCATAATGGCGGCTTTGGGCCTGACTATAAACTGGTTCATCCCATCACAGTATTCACCTACTGAGCAGTATCCCTTCTGGGTTTTTAAACTATTTCTGATGCTGATTACAAAAGTGATGATTGAAGATAGGAGAAAACATTTATTAGTTTCTCTTGAAGTTGTACTGATGTTTATCAGTGTGACTGAATCAGTATTTTGGCTTATTAATCTTGTTCCACTATATTCTTAGTCTGAAATAGAAGGTTCAAATTCTTACTAAGAGCTACTTCAGAGTCCAATGACATAAAATCAGGTGAGGATTTACCTTTTCTAGAGCTTAGTGAGAAAATGAAAACAGAAGCTAACAGTGGCCATTAGTAATGTTCAGAGAGCATAGTAGCAGCCTTTTATTCTACTCCCAACTGCTATTCTCTTCAAAAACACACACTCACACACACACTGAAAAAAAAATTTTTTTTTCTAAGTTGCAAAGAAGGAATAAGTAATAGTTGGTCTAACCTCCACAATCCTACTCCTTGAAACAGCACCTAAGGTGAGGGTTCATGATCCCTGTTTGTACAGGGCAGTTCCATCAGAGCCTTAGGAACCTACAGGTCTAACTTCACACACCAAACTCGGTTTATGACCCCCCTCTACTACATTTCACATCAGGGCACACTGGCCATCAGCAGGAATGCAGTCTCATGCAGCAGCACACTAAAACTGGGAATCGTTAACCACCCTCAAAATGTATGGAGACTTTCACATTTCATCATCATTATAGTCTACAAACAAACATGATCAGATGCAACTGAGTTCAGCATTAAGTCATCTAGTACACTCAAGTGCTGAGAGAATGCAGAATTTACAGTATTATAGAGGAAAAAAGCCATCTGAAACAATTGTAAAAATAGTTAATTGTGGTATTTAAATATTCTCTCCTCTTTATACAAGTGGAAGAATGTGAGGGTACCCACTGGGCCATGGGTTAACCCCTTAGCACAGGCAATGATGAACATCCAATGCCACAGATTCTGCAGGAAGGAAACCCCAAGGGTGTACAGTATTCCTGAGAAAGATCACAGATTTTTTCCTGAACCAGTCTTAATCTGACTTTCGATTTATTCAGAAATGGTCACTTTATTTCAATCCAGACAGCTCAGCATAGTATAAATGATGTGTATAGAAAGATCCATTTTTTCAGACTTGTCTTGGTTTTTTGTTTTTGTTTTAATACTGGGGGATGAACTAAAAAAAAAAAAAAAGTAGTTTTTATCATTTGTATCCTTCATTCTATTTCACTGGAGGGAAATCTCCAGGGCCTCCGGATAATCTGGAAGACCTGACTATTTCTGTGAGGGAAGCACAGCCCTGCTGAGCTTTACTCAGAATAATGCATGATAGACTCAACATAATTCCCAGGAAAGAGCCCAGTCACTCCATTCATAACTCCCTCATACCAACCATCGTCATTCTTCTTGATGACATAAATAATGGCTCCTTCCTGAAAGGACAGCTCATCTTCTTTGTCTTTTGTATAATCATAAATTGCCACAACTAGGAGAGAAAAAAAAAACACGATATAAAAGAGAATACTATTCCTAGAAAGAGCCAAATAAGCAAACATGGTGACTTTCTACCCAAGCATATACCAAAATTTATAGTTTTCTATGTAATAAACAGTCCTATGCAATGGAATCTAATTTTCTAGAAAAGTTATATAATGAGGACAAATGGCAAAAAGCAAAACCAAAAAAAATCCAACACAGATAGTCAAACCTTATTCTTTAACAGTCTATACAAAAGTACCTTATTGAAGAGAGAATCTTATCATGCAAAATGGCTATTCATTTGTGTTTGTCTGAGATACATATTACGTTTTTAAAAAAGCATTAAAATGATACTAATGCAATCTGATACAAGAATCAAGTAAGACACCAAGACAAACTAAGGGAATATCAATTTTGTTTCCTTTCTGAAGTCAGGCCGATTCATGGAGTAAAATAGTGACTGGAGTCTCACAAGTCAAATGCATGAATAATAGGAATCTATGTATACTGTCTATATATTCATTAAAAACATTTACTACAGGGGGCTGGGGCTGTAGCTCAGTGGTACAGTGCTTGCCTCACATGTATAAGACACTGGATTTAATCCTCAGAACCACATAAAAATAAACAAAGATATTATGTCCATGTACAATTTTTAAAAAATTACATTATGTCACTAATATATCCAGAATATTCGTCTTTAAAGTGCTAACAGAAACAAGGTACCTATAGGTTCTCCTGTGATTTTCATTGCTGTCACTTGGTAACTGGGCCTTTCAACCACTGTCTCAGATAATAGCTGTCTCCTAATATGACACCTACATCAACAGTTTAGTTAAATTGGGATACCTTAAAACTTACTTAGCTCTACTTGAAGCTCTACTTAATTTTTGTTCCAACCTCTTCATCCCCTCTACCTTTTTTTAATACCAAACCTTCAATGAACTCTCCATCATTTTCAGAAATATGTATTGACTTTGTTATTTTCTCATGTAACCTTATTCCTCACATAAATAAATGAGCAACAGAAACCAAAACAGGGACTTTAGATATAATGCAACTTGCCCCAGTTAAAGAAAATTTATGTTTCTGGCTTGCCTTAATAAAAATTAAATGGCTTCCTTAATCTGTGAATATATTTTGTTATTGTGATATATTTAGGACATCAAGAAATAATTTCCATGGGCCTGACTTGGAAGAGTTCAGTCTGTATTTCTCAAAACATAACCAAACACCTACACACAGTTAAGTAAAACTACATGATACAAGTTTAACTATATTAAAAGAATAGGAGTACTGTTCAGTATTGGCAGTCAACCCAATATCTTATAGCATTTTTAAAAGGAAAAATATTCTTCATGCTTACAGAAGTGCAAACCCACCAAAAAATTAATTAGAAGAGAATAAAAAGGCTACTTCAACATAGTAGAAATGTAAAGTTATTAAGCTCTATGTGCATCCATCTTCTTCAATAAAATGTAGAAACTGGAATAGATAAAATTCATTGAATATGACTGCAGACACTATTTATAGTGATATAGTGTTAACATCTTTAAACTGTTAGATGAAGGGGTGGGGATCAAAATAAGTGATCAAAATTTTGAAGTTAACTGGTTATTTTTTTCATCAAAGAGAGGGGTGTTGGGATGTAGCTCAGTGATAGAGTGTTTGGCTAGCATGTGTGAGGGCCTAAGCTTGATCCCCAGTAACACAATATAGATAAATAAATAAAACTTTTTTTTTTAAAGCCTGCTTAAAAATATTCATTTTCAGCTGGCACAATGGCACATGCCTATAATCCTAACAACTGGGAAGGCTGAGACAGGATGACTCCAAATTCAAGGCCAGCCTCAGAAATTTAGCAAGACCCTACCTTGAAATAAAATAAAAGTGTTTGGGGGTAATAGCTCAGTGGTAAAGCACCCTTGGGTTAAATCCCCAGTTCATGCACCCAAAATTCATTTTCCCTCCAGGGAAAGATAAGCACCAGTAGTTTACTTCATTTACTTCTTCATAAAGCTATTCATCAAAAGGAAAATAGATTTGATTTGGTGCAAAAGACTTAAAATAACTAAGGAACAGACATTATTACCCTATAACACAAGTATGATTATACTAATGGTGTCAAAATGCATTCTACTGTCATGTATAATCAGAACAAATTAAATTTTTTAAAAAAATAAAAAATAAAATAGCTAAGGAGGCAAGTATTAAACATATATACCAAGATTCAAAACACTGATGTTGATGTTCAAAAATGTAAAATCTGTCTAGATTTTATTTAGCCTGGAAAAATAGTTTTTGCAGTCATGAGGAAATTCTAATAAATATTTTCCATTATGCATGTGTATTAGCATCACAATCACAATGGGAATTTAAGAAGTACTTTTGAGAAAAAAAAACTTTTAAGAAAACGTTAAATATGTGTTTTCTATATATAGCTATGAAAGAAACACAGAAGAGCTAATGGTGTCCACGTTGCTTCTCCCAACATTTCTGTTAATGTGAAAATATATTCTAAATTCCAAAACATAGCTGTTCAAATTTAGCATTTCAGTTGAAGGCACTATAAAAATATTTTGAAGTCTATAAGTAAGCAAAACTTCTTAGCTTAACACATTAAGTCCCAACTTTTCAATTCTGCAAATATTTCAATAAAACTGACACAGGTACGTTAAAATAGGTTGGAATTCATAATCTAGAACTTATATGTATTAATGTTAATTAATATTATAATTATGTATTTACTTTCTTATAGAATTATATTTCATATTATATAATTATATGTTATATATTATATTTAAGTTTTTATAGGTGTTACACATCTGGGATGATATTCAAAATGGGTTAAGTATTTGAGGAGGGGGGTTGAGGGGATACCAGGGACTGAGTTTAAGGGCACTCATCCACTGAGACACATCCCCAACCCTATTTTGTATTTTATTTAGAGACAGGATCTCACTGAGTTGGTTGGTGCCCTTTTTTTTCCCCCTGAGGCTAGCTTTGAATTTACCTCTTACCCCAGCCTACCCAGCCACTGGGATTACAGGCATCACTGCACCCTGCTCTTTTTTAATGTTAATGTTATAATTTTATATGAAGTATGCTGCAGAGTTAAATATAAACAAAGAAGGATGGTGCTACACAATGATGGTCAATGATTAGTAAGAGAAGTCAGCTGTCTTCTCTCATACAATATGAAAGGTGAAACAAGAAACAGTAATCCAAACAAAATATCTCTATATTGCAAATTCCTGCAGGGAAAGATTCATCTCTGAATCCCTCTGTCACTGAATACAAGGCTTTGCATTTTAGACACTTCTAAATGCATCTACATTCTATATTATTCAACTACTCAGTAACTTAAATATGCACTGGAAAACACTGAGGTAATACTAAATTAACAACAATATAAGAAAGTGCTAAATGAACATGTTATTTATGAGTTAAAAATAATGACCACCAAATACTGTAATAGCATTAGCAACCATATCTAGCAATTAAGTACACAGAACTTGTGGCAAGCTACTCAAAAATCTTTATCCATTTTAAAGATACTCTTTGTATTAAGTTACATTTTAAACTGAAATTATTTACATGGAAAAGAAAAAGTTTATCCTAAGTCAGCAAAATCCTATTTAACATAATTTTTGAATTTATATATAACTTGTCGGAAGGTTCACTGACACTACAAGTGAAAAGTCTCTACTTTATGCCGTAAACTAAACTGAGAGACATTTTAGAACCTTTTTGATACTGTTTCTATATAACTAATGGTGCTTAGTTAATGTGGCCACATTCCTTCTGTCCCCACCAAACTGTTCACTCAAAGGTAACCACTGGGAGCTGGGACTGGGGCTCAGTGGTAAAGTGCTTGCCTGGCATTGAGTTCAATTCTCAGCACCACATATAAATAAATGAACAAAATAAAGGCTAAAGGCCCATTTAAAAAAAAAAATAAAGGAATCTCTTTAAAAAAAAAAAAAGAAGAAGGGGCTGGGGCTGGGGCTCAGTGGTAGAGTGCTTGCCTAGCATGGGGTGAGGCTCTGGATTTGATCCTCAGCACCACATAAAAATAAATAAAATAAAGGTATTGTGTTCAACTACATAAAAGGTATTGTATTCAACTACAACTAAATATATATATTTTTTAAAAAAAAAAAAAAGAAAAGGTAACCACTGAAAAAACCACCTTCTAATTTTGAGATCATAGATCACTTTTCTTCATACACACTCCCCACCTAAATGCTTTGGCAAACTTTTTTTTTTTCTATCTCCAGGTTTTTAAAGTAGACACATTTGTTTAAAATAAAGTTGGTTTTTAAGAGCACACAAAAGTTGAGCACAAACTAAGAAGTAGAACAACAAAGTAAGGAATAGCAAATACATGCCTTCAACAGAAAACTGAATGTCTGAGGTAAAGAACTGATAGTGGCTAGAGTCTTTGCACTGCAAAAACACTGTTTAATGCATGTACCAAGAAGTTTGTAGCTGTACCTGGTTTCTATTTATTACTTAATAAGACAGTTAAGTAGTCCTTATAGACAACCTGCATCCATTTCAAATAAACACATTCTCTACAACAGAGTGATTATAAGGCCACAATATTTCTTTTAGACAAAATCCTTTAATGCAGTAATTTTTTTCTACTAGTAATTTTTCTACCAGTGTTATTCAATCTTTTATTCAAATATAAAGTATTCTAACTGAATCCAGGTTACAGATAATTATCAAATGATACATACATCATGACTATTCATTTATTTATACTATTTGCATTTAATATCCAAAGAAAATTTACAACCAAATTCTTCAGAGCATATATTAATCAGTCTTACATGCTTATTAATGGATTTCATAGGTATTCATTAGTATCTGTTGTTTTATTTTACTAAATTGGGAATACATCATTTATGGAACAAATAAATGCAAGTGGTACAGCTACCCAAGGATTACCATCTCTCCAGTTAGCTGTCAAGCTCAGATATAAATCCCCAGTATGTGAACAAAGTCAGATCCAATTCTTCATCAAAAAGTGCTGGTAGGAGGCCGTCAGATGCCTTCCAATATAGATCCCCAATCCAATGGCAAGCAGATAGATGAGAAAGCAGCAGAGACAGAAGAAAAATCTTCAGAAATTCTGCTGAGAAAGTACCCCCTTTCTTCATAAAACACATGCTTCTCATGTTGAGAGCAGCTGTGTGCTTCAAGTATTTAAAAAAGAACTCCTTGCAGGGGATACTTTCTGGCCAACATGACCAATCCCATCTCCAATCTGAGTTTTTCTTTAAAATGCTTTTGACTTCTTTCCTTCTCTGAAGATAACCTTCCTTGGACCTGCAAGTTCTCCTCCTGTAGGCCCAGGGGCTCTGCTCTGCAACAGGGTGTCACAGGGCTGCTTGGCCATGGGGTCCAAGCCCAGCTATGGCTGCACCTCAGCATCGAGCACAAGGGAGGACATGTACTGCTAGCCAGTCCTTGTAGTTCTTTTCTTAACTGACCTTCCTGTGCTGTTTGCAATGAGATTATCTGTGTCCCTCTTCTTGACATTTTCTGCATGATTTCATGACAGTGTCTTCTTCTGGATCTTATACTAGCTTGAGTTTTTACAAAAGCCAGGAAACTAGGAGTCATTCTTGCCTTTATCTCACTCACTTTCCCCTTCATACCCAAGTCATGTTAATTCTACCTAAAACCCAAGCACTTCTTTCCATCAAGGCCACTGCCCTCGCCAGTGAACCAGTCTTTAATCTGGAATATGTGAACTACTCAGGACAACTAAAAATTTTCTAAGCAGGATAAGTGAAAGATGGCATTATAGAGACTAGATTTTCAACTCCTATAAATACTGCTTCCTAGAACTGATCTAACACTTCTATCAAGTGTCAGTCATAAAAGTTCTCTCCCACACATTAGTGACACAGTCTTAAAGTGGGTGTCAAAGGAACTGTTCAAAAATATTGATGCTGGTATTAAAAAAGAGAATTATTTCACTGACTGAATAACCCAATCCTTCTGGAAGCCAGACAGCTCCCATTTCTTTGCTTTTTTTTTTATTGATTGTTCAAAACATTACAGAGCTCATGATATATCATCTTTCATACATTTGACTCAATTGGGTTTTGAACTCCCATTTCTACCCCAAATACAGATTGTAGAATCACATCTGTTACATACTCACATTTTTACATAATGGCATATTAGTGACTGTTGTATTCTGCTACCTTTCCTATCCCCTATCTTTGCTTTTTTTAATAAATAAATAAATAAATAAATAAATAAATAAGGCCTTAATAGAATAGCTGACACATAAAATATGGGTTTTTTTTTTTTTTGGTAGTACAGATTGAACTCATTGGCACTCAACCACTGAGCCACATTCTCAGCCCTATTTTATATTTTATTTAGAGACAGGGTCCCACTGAGTTGCTTAGCATCTCACTATTGCTGAGGCTGGCTTTGAACTTGAGATCCTCCTGCCTCAGCCTCTTGAGCCACTAGGATTACAGACATGTGCCACATTCCTGGCAAAATATGATTCTTGAACCCAGAAGACCATTTGATTTCTGGTCAAAAACTATGAAGAAGCTAAAGAAATCAACTGATAATGCCAGATAAAATATCCTTTCACTTGTACTTATGTGAACAAGATTTTCAGTACTGTTGCTTCCATTGAGGCCCTTATCTCTGGCTTTCAAAGATTCCCAATTCCAACTTTTCCTCCTTTCCAATGTCTTCTACACTATTATCAGGTATCTCAAGAAGGAAGGGGGTGGGGGAGAAGGAGGATAGAAAGAGGGAGAGAGGGAGAAGGAAAGAGGGAAAATATTTAAGTATTGGGATCTTATCACTAACCTGCTTTACACATTTTTTCGCAATTTCCCTTTACTATCAAAATTTTTAAAAACGAAAAACATTCTTGGGCTAGTGCTGAAGCTCAGTGACAGAGCGCTTGCCTAGCATATGTGAGGCACTGGGTTTGATCCTTAGCACCGCATAAAAATGAACAAATAAAGGCATTCTGTCTGTCTACAACTTAAAAAAAATTAAAAAGAAAAATATTCTTTTATCTCAGCATGGTGTTAAGACTTCCTGCTAACTAATTACAACTTAACTTCCTTTCCTATGAGCATATCCCACCTATTCCCTGTCCCCTACAAACAACATATGTCTGTCTGTACTGGGCAATACTCACCAAGCCCCAAATAGCCACACCCTCTACAGGAGTCCCTCTACCAGGAAGGCCTTTTATTTATTCTCTGAGAAATTCATACTCAACATCAGAAATGTAATGTTCTCTGAGAAGCTTTCTAGAATCCTCAGAATTAATGACACTATTCATTTTCAACAAGCATTAATATATCACCCATGCCCACTTTTAGGGATACAAAAATGAACAAGGGACAGTTTTGTAAAGACAAATATTACAGGACAATTTACAAGAACAGAAAGCCTGATAAAAGGAATGGATAGTAGAAGTTTGCCAGGAAGAATTTAATGCTAGTTAGTATGTGGCATAACAATTGGATCTGGTAAATCCCAGAGCTCAAACGTAGGAGTGTGAACTCCAGGATATATATATATGTGTGTGTGTGTGTATATATATATATATTATATAATATATATATATATATATTTAGTTGTGGATGAACACAATACCTTTGTTTATTTTTATGTGGTGCTGGGGTTGGAACCCAGTGCTTCATGCATGCTAGGCAAGCACTTTACCACTGAGTCACAACCCCACCCCCCAAATCTCAACTCTTATTACTTAGTTTATAGAACATAATTAGTCTTCCTAAACTTTTTATTCAATTATAAGTAAGGATTAAATAGTTCCAACTATTTACAGTCTCAAAGCACTATTAAGTAAATCAAGTAATCAACTCAAATTCATAGCATAGGGTCTTATAAATAGCAAAAATATACTGGCTTATCATTCCTAGTTTACAAATGGGAAGACCATTTTACATATTCTCATAAGTCTTGCATTATGCCAGTTACAAAATGCACGAAAATATCCATCTCTACCCAAGTTAAACTGAGATTCTTAACATTATCCCCTCTTGGCCTATATGGGCAGTGAATCGAGAACAAAGACAAACCTATGACAGTTCAGCCTTGAAAATCTGAGGAACTTTAAAAAATTCTGATACCTGGTCCCATTTCCAGAGATTCTAATTCAATAGATATGGAAGTATAGGCATACTATATGTAGCTCCCTATGTCACTAATATGGTCTTCTAGATTTCATTTAGATAAAATATGAGGCATTTATGTTGGGATTCTTTCATTACCATAAATTCTGAGATCCATCCATATTGTTGCCTATATATGCACTTTATTCCTTTTAATTGTAGAATGTAGTTCATTGACTAGACTTCTCTCCAAAAATTAGTTTATTTAGTCACCAAGGGGAAAAGATCTGGGTTGTTTCCAAGCTTTGGCTGTTATGAAGAAAGCAGCTATGAACCTGTGTGTTCAAGTCTTTGTGCGAACATGTCTTCACTCTTCTTAAGTAAATACACAGGAGAGGATTGCCAGATCGGATGGTAGGTAATTCTCTAACTTGTTAAACTGTCAAGTGTTTTCTAAAGTGGCTAAAACCTTTTCACTAGCAATGTGTAAAAGGTCCAGTTTTAACCACACCCTAACTCTTGGTATTGTGTTTTTAACTGTAGCCATCCCACACTGTGTGTAGTAGTCTTTAGTTTGGTTCATGATGGCTTTAATTTCATTTCCCTAATAACCAATAATGTTGAGCACCTTTTCCTGTGTTTTATTTGCCATTCATTTATCTACTCAGTTAAGTGTGTTTCAATCTGCTTTTTTATCCTGTTTATTTTAGTTATTTTACAAATTTTTTCCCAGTCTGTGGTTTGCCTTGTCATTTTCTTAATAGTATCTTTTGAAGAAGAAAAGTTTATCATTTTTTTCTTTTGATCTTCATATATTTATTCTGTAAAAAATATTTTTCTGTACCCAAGATCACAAAAATTGTGTCCTGTATTTCCCTCCAGAAGTTTTATAGCTTAGGTTTTAAATTCAGGTCCAAAATTCATTTCAGGTTAATTTCTAAGCATGGTAAATTAAAGATAGTATAGATGGCTCTCCAACTGCCCTATTATTATGTATCAAAAACACTATTCTGTCGGGTTCTGTGGCACAGCACACCTGTAAACCCAGCCGCTCGGGAGGCTGAGACTGGAGGATCACGAGTTCAAAGCCAGCCTCAGCAACTTAGCAAGGCACTAAGTAACTCAGTGAGACCCTGTCTCTAAATAAAAATTCCAAATTGGTCTGGAGATTTGGTTCAGTGGTTGAGTGCCCCTTAGTTCAATTCCCAGAGCCAACAACAACAACAAAAAACCACTATCCTTTTCCTATCCAATTACCTTGCACCTTTGTCAAACAGTATGTGTGGACCAATTTCTGAATTCTGAGTGCCACTCCATTGATTTGTGTTTCTATACGTCTCCCAGCACTACAATGTCTTGAGTATTATAATTTTACAAAACCCTAAAATCAGACAATTTAAATCTTCCAATATTATTTTTTAAAAATTTCTGACTATGTTAGGTAAATATAACTTTTACAACCTCTTATCAATTTCTTTTTTAAAATTTATATATGACAAGAGAGTGCATTACAATTCTTATTACACATATAGAGCACAATTTTTCATTTCTCTGGTTGTATACAAAGTATATTCACACTCATGTCTTCATACCTGTACTTTGGATAGTAATGATCATCACATTCCACCATCATTAATAACCCCATGCCCCCTCCCTTCCCCTTCAACTCCTCTGCCCTATCATGGGGAGGAATAATGAATTCAATTTCTATATGAAAGATTGCTAAATGTTTATTGAAGGTGCACTGAATCTACAGATATGAGGAAAACCAGTCTCTTAATAATCAAAGAACATGTTATACATCTCAATTTATTTAAGACCTTCATTAATTCTCTTAATGTCTTACAGTTTTCATAATGCCTTGCATTATTAAATTTCTAAATATTTCAGATTTTTTATATTAGAAAAAGCATGGTTTTGTACATTTCAAAGGTTGCTAGTATATAAAATGCAATTAGTTTTCTATATCAACTACTTAGCGAGGCACTAAGCAACTCAGTGAGACCCTGTCTCTAAATAAAAATACAAAATTGGTCTGGAGATTTAGTTCAGTGGTTGAGTGCCCCTGAGTTCAATTCCCAGAGCCAACAACAACAATAAAAAGCATGCTATGTAGTTCTACCAACTTTTATTCTATAAGTTCCTTAGGATGCAAATAAAAACAGTTTTGCTTTTTTTTTTTAAAACTTGTATGCTCAGTCCTGCACTGACTGGGACCTCAGATTCAATGCTGAATACAAATAATAGGAATGGATACCACTAACTTTGTTCCAGACTGTAGGAGATATAATATTCAGTCTTCATACTTGAGTATTAATGTGAGCTGCAAGTTTTCCAGATGCCTTTTATCAGGCTGAGAAAGTTTTCTTCTTATTCCTAGTTGGCTAAAATTTTCATTACAAATAGGTGTTCTAGAATGCTGAATAACTTTTTCTGTGCCAACTGAGATGTCAATGTTTTTTTTCTTCTTTTTAATGTGAAGATGATGAATTACAGATTGATTTTTTCAAACGTTAGGTTGACCCTGCATTTCCAGTATAAACTGCATATAGTCATGATATATTATCTTTTTCATAAATTACTACATTTGACCTTAAAATTTTTTTCTGTTTATGAGGTAATCTTTAAGATTCTTCTTTTAATAATGCCTGTATAATTTTGTTATCAAGGTAATGAGAGCCTTGTAAAATCAGTTGAGAAGTATTACTTCCACTTCTATTTTCTGGAAAATTGTGAGCACTATTGATTTCTTTTATTAATACCTGTTAGAATTTCCATTGACACCATTTGGGTACCTGAAGTTTTCTTTGTGGGAAGGTTTTAAACTCAATTTCTTTAAAATATATAAAGCTATTAATTTACCTATTTCTTTCTGAATGAGCTTTGAGTTGTCTATGCCTTTTAGAGAATTTGTTCATATCATCTAAGTTGTTGAATTTATAGGCATAAAGTTGCTCATATATTTTTTATTATTCTTTTAATTTCTGTAAAATCTGTCAATGATGCCCTTTTAATTTCATTCCTGATAAGGATAATTGTATCTTTTATCAAACTTCTTTTAACATAACCATTTTATGCTCTAAATTTCTTCTAAGTGTTGTGTCCCACACATCAATACACTGTATTTATTTTCATCAAGTTACAAATTTGTTCTAAGGGCTGAGGTTGTAGCCCAATCCTCATTGCTTAGCACATGTGAGGCACTGGGTTCGATCCTCAGCACCACAAAATAAATAAATAAAGATAGTGTGTCCATCTACAACTAAAAAGTACTTTTTAAATTATGTTCTATTTTCTCTTGAGATTTTTTTGGAGGGTAACAGGGATTGAAATCAAGGGTACTTGACCACTGAGCCATATCCCCAGCCCTATTTTTTGTATTTTATTTAAAGACAGGATCTCACTTGAGTTACTTAGTGCTTTCATTTGTTGAGGCTGGCTTTTAACCCCAAATCCTCCTGTCTCAGCTTCTCAAGCTGCTGGGATTATAGGCATGTGCCACTGTGCCCAGCTTGAGATTTCTTCATTAAACAATGAAGTTATCTCATTTAATTTCCAAATATTTGGGAACTTCTGTTGTGCTGGGTTTTTCTTTCTATCATGGTGGGAATTTTTTTGTTTGTTTGTGTTGTTTTGTTTTAGGAGATGAGGTCATTGCCCACATTAGTCTCCAAATCCTGGGCTTAAGCAATCCTCAGTCTCAGCCTCAGCCTCCTACATATTTGGTTCTACAGACTCACACTACCACATCCAACTTATTCTAGGATTTCTAAGACTTATTTCTGGTATTTATTTCAACTATATTTGAATAACATATTTTGCAATATTTCAAATGTCTATATATATTAAGACCTTTCTTTGTGGCCCAGAATACGTTCTATCGGTGAACATGAATTCAGTGCATTTGAATGCTTTAAGGGAATATGCATTCTGTAGCTAATAGATAAAATGTACCATACATTTTAATGAGGGTGAGTTGGTTGGTAATATTGTTCATGTATTTCTGCATCCTTACTGATTTTCTACTTATGTAAAAACTTCAGAATGCTGAGCAGAGACATGGTGAGGCACGCCTATAAGGCTAGCCTCCGCAACTTAGTAAGACCTTGTCTCAAAAAAACAACAAAAAGGGCTGAAGGTGTACTTCAATGGTAAAAGTACACCTGGGTTAAATCTCTAATAACAAACAAAACAAAACTTTAGAATGCTGAAATCTAACTAAAGCTATGATTTGTATTTTTCCCTTCCAGTTTTTCTATTTTTGCTTTTCAAAGCTCTATTATTAAGTGTATACATATTTGATTGTTATGCTCTCTTAATAAGATAATTCATTTGTTTTTATAAAATGTCCATCTTTATTGAAGGTAATATTCCTTGCTCTGAAATCAATTTTGTCTGATATTAATATAGCCAAGCCAGCCTTCTTTTGATAAATGTTTTTTCACCTTTACCCAAAATGTTCTTACATTTAAAGTGGGTTTCTTGTAAAGAGTATGTAATGTTTGGATCTTTTCTTTATCTAACCTCTTGATCTCTGTCTTTAAATTCAGTCTGTTTAAACATTTTACATTTAGTGCATTTTTTTTAAAGTACTAAAGACTGAAACTGGGGATACTCTATATCAATGATCTATAGTCCAGTGCTTTTTATTTTATTTTAAGACAGGGTCTTAATAAGTTGTCCAGGATGGCCTCAAACCTGTTATCCTCAACTTAGACTTCAAAGTAGCTGGAATTCCAGTTTCTGTGCCACAGCACCTAGCCATTTAATGCAATTACTGATAGGCTAGGTTTTAATCTACCATCCTGCTATTCAAATTCTATTTGTCTCATCCAGTTTTTATTTCTTTTATTCCTGCCTTTATGACCCAAGTATTATTTATATTTCAATTTCCTGTCCTACAGTAGAGGTTTAGCTATATATTAGCTAATGTATACATTAATGTATAGCTAACCCTCTTTGTACTTATTGCTTGTTCTAAGGTTTACACTCTATCTCATACACACACACACACACACACACACACACATACACACAGTGTATGTTTATATACATAAGTATTGTATATGTTATATTAATCTATGTATTTATACAAACCATCTTTATTTCACTCTACCTTCAGAAAGTACACTACCTTATACTTTTATCAAAGTATAATTCATTTCTCCTTTCATAATTTATGCTAGTGAAGTCACTTTTATATTTGTTCTAAAAAATACATTGCTAGGGACTGCTGTAGTTGTAGCTCAGTGGTAGAGCATTTGCCTAGCATTTGTGAGGCCCTGGGTTCGATCCTCAACACCACATAAAAATTAATAAAATAGAGGATAAAAATACAATAACATTAAAAATACATTGCTATTTCATTATTTATTTGTCATTTTTAAAAGGATTAAAATATGAGGAAAATGTCTTTGTATTTAACTACATATTCACCATTTACTCTCCACTCCTTTTTCGTAGACCTGAGACTGCAGCAAGTATTACTTTTCTTCTGCCTGGAAAAGTTCCTTGTGAAATTACTTAGTATGTATCGGTTAGTCATGAATTCCTAGCTCCTCCCACTTTTTGGTCTATAATGGTCTTTAAAAAGGATATTTTTGCTAAGAAAAGAACTTTAAGTAGACATTTTACCCAATTTCTTTAAAAATGTGACTTAATATCTTTGGTTTGCATCTTTTTTTAAGTTGTTGATGGACACAGCCTCTGGTCAATAACCAATAAGGAAATTAAGGTTCTCAGGTCAACAATACATGATAAAATGATTCCTGCCAATGACCTGAAAGAAAATTCTCCCTCAGTCAAGCCTAGAGATAACTGTAGCCTCAGCTGATACCTTAATGGCAACCATGTGAATGTCACTGAATCAGAAAGTTTAGCTACGCCATACAGAAAAATGAGAATATAATTAATGTTGCCTTATTTATTAAATTTTGGAATATCTTGTTAGATAGTAATAGATAATTAAACGTAGTTTCATCAACTGTGAAAACATTTTGGCCATTATTACATCAAATCTTTTTCTTTCATTCCATGTTTCCTGGGGACTCCAATTACACATATATTTATTAACACTATCTTCTGGGTGGTATGGCACACACCTGTAATCCCAGGGACCTGGGAGGCTTAGGGAGGAAGGCTACAAATTCAAGGCCAGCCTGGGTAACTCAGTAAAACTGTCTCAAATTTTTAAAATAAAAAGAACTAGGGATGTAGCTCAATGGTAAATCTCCTCTGGGTTCAATTCTGGTACCCGCCCCCCAAAAAAATTCTATCTGATTTTGTCCCACATATCTGTTGACCTATTTTTGTCTTCTATTTTTTCTATTTTTGCTTTTACTTTGTTTTTTTTCCCCTGTGCCTCATTTTGAATAGCTTCTATTGCCATAAAATCAAGGTTGCTGATCCTTTCTTCTGCAACATCATTTCAGATGTATAAAAGTTATACAAAAAGTCCTACATTTTCTTCTTTCTGGGGTCAGAGTTTGTCACTGCCTGTTGTTGAATGTCTGAAAAACTTTTGTGAATTTTTTTTCCTGAATTCAGTTTAGGAAGTAATATAAATCTGATTACTATTTCTCCAACTTGTCCACAAGTGGAGCTCACTATTTCCTAATAAAAGCTCCCCAGGTAATTCTACTGTGCAGTTTATAGAGATATACTAGGTTAGTAGCTTTGATTTCTTTTACAGAAAATTTCCTTCCAAATAACACACATTTTTTATTTTCCAAGTGGATAAGATTTGGAAACATGTCCTAAGGTGCTATGTCATGGGTAGCTAATATACTCAGAGAAGCTTTCCACTAAAAGAAATGCCTGATACTACTATGCAAACAACCAAGAAACCATTATTTTTTCAAAGAATATTTCCTACATAGACATTAACTGAACTATCTGGTATAGGATGACTAAAAATAATGTTCTAAAAAGAATAATGATGTTCTAAAGCCATGAGGACAAAAATAACTAATAACTTGGAAAATAATCCTCTTCCTAGAGCATTTCAAAGGAAATAGAGAACCTCCCGCTGGTGACTTGTGTTTTATAGGATTCATTTGTGAAAAGCATTGCAATAGGAACAACAGATACCCATCAATTAAAAAAGTAATCAAATGTTCACAAAAATTTACTAATATGACTTTCAAAATTATGAACCTTAAACTGAATAGATCATACAAATAAACAAAAATTTTTCAGTAAAAAACAAATAAGATTATCTTCATTACCAGCAAATTTAATTTCTATTTAAAGATGTCTTCCCATCCCTCCACAGAGCCTTCTGAAACTTACCCTTTTCCAAGTAAGACCTTGGAGCCCATGGTGGGTCCTCTTCAGCATAAGGATCACTATACTCAACCACAGCTGCTTCCTCCTCTTCATAATCTTCTGGAGGAGGTGGTGGAGGGGGTGATTCATCAAAGACTGGTTCTTCCACAGGTGGTGGTGGAGGTGGTGTATCTGAAACTAAGAATGTATGAAGCTGACAACAAACTACACATTAAGCAGAGCTTCTAGATTCATGAAATATAAACCTAGACTTGAAAATAATAACCTATCAAAAAATAAGTGGAGAGAAGAAGTCTTGCCACTAAATATGTTCTAAATCTAGCATGCTGGTCTCCCTCCCCTTTGTGTTACTGCTGATGGATGATGAATAAAGTTTAACCCAAAAAATTACTAGTACCTGACCCTCTCTAACCTTCTTATGCTAATACATAATCTTATTTTCAAATGAATCAGTACAATATTGGTTTGGCTTTATACTATATTCAAGAAGGAGTTATTAGAAATATTAATCTGGACATTTAACCATATCTTTCTTATAACAAATTTAAATGAGCCCAAGGAATGGTCAAATTTTAATAATCTACATTCAATTATTTTTTAAAATAGCATTTTATTAAATTTGGGAAGAAAAATCAAACAATTTTGAGTAACTTCATCCATGAAGATGTTTTATTTGTTTAAAGAATTTCAACTGGTGTTGGGGTTGTGGCTCAGTGGTAAAAGCTCTTGCCTAGTATGTGTGAGGCACTGGGTTAAATTCTCAGCAATACATATAAATAAATAAATAAATAATAAAGTTCCATCAACAACTTAAAAAAATTTTAATTTAGAGAAAAAAAGAATTTCAACTAATTTATGATTTAGGTTAAATGTCTGAATGTACTTGGAGAGTAATTTAACTATCAAAAAAATCTAAAATCTATAGAGATCTGCTTTCACATCTCAGGTGTGAAACATCTAAAACTCAGAGAACTCAAAACTTTCAAAATGCTTGGTATATACTTGAGCACAATCCAACAAAATAAAATGAATAAACCTGCATTTGTCAGATGCCCAGTTTTAATAAACAGCACTAATTCTTATGAACTACCAAATTGAGTCCATTAAATTCTCTGAGCAATCCTGTTTATTCCTTATTCTTATCTAAGTCCATGAATGAATCAAATGGATTTTGTAAGATCATTTCTGGTGAGAATCAGCTTTAACAACAACCTACTCTGTCCTATTTCAGTATTCTTCCTGTCTATTATGCCCTCTGCACTTATCCTACTCTACAAACTTAAAAATGTACTTATTTTAAAATCCTTTAGTTGTATGATTTAATAATGAACAAAAGATATACATGTGATTTTAGCATATAGTTTATGAAAAATTATATAGGGATACATTGAGAAATAACAATATTCTCTATTTGTATTTCTAAGGTAAAGAGACTGATGCAAATAACTGTATAAAATCACAGATCCAAAGGAACTTTCAGGACAATCACCTTGAGAAATTGCACTACAAAATTATTCCTGACATGTGCTGTGCATATTCTGATTTTATTAAAATAAAAAAATTGAACTGCAAAAAAAAAAATTACTCCTGATGCTGTCATTGGCCATTTTTACTTTTCTTATAACTTCTTGAGAGCCAGTTTAATAAGACAACCAAAAGCTCCCATTTTTTACCTAAAATTGTTCAATTACTTGAGAATCTAGCACCTTATAATACATTATTTCATTTATCCTTTACCTTGGGAGATAGTGTTTTAAATCTTAATTTTATAGATGAGAAAACAGGATTTCCAAGATTAACTAGTCTCACAGAAGTAAGTGGAAGATCACCTGAATGTATTCATTCAGTAAACATCAAATGAGCGCCTACTATGACTAGGTATGATGCTCAGCACTAAGAAAAGTTTAGTGGGCAAAGTCATGGAGATATGGACAACGAAACTTTCATTTATAATGAAATCTAATAAGCGCTTTAAGATATTATAGGAACACTTTGCACAAACCAAATCTTTTATGTGAGTCAGGGAAGGCTTCCTCAGATCTGAAGGATAGTAATAAATGTCTGGGAAGTAGTATGCATCATGAATATTTCATCTTATATATAAAGAAAAAGATACACAGGAAACCTTCAAAGAACTATCCAAAGTTCAGCAGAAAGCATAGGAAGCTGAAGAGAACAAAGCAAGATGGGCCTTACAGCAGTTTGGACTTGCCCAAAGGGCAATGGGCAGCCACAGAAGGATTTTAAAAAGAATAACCGAATCATTACTGCACTTTTTACTCCAGCATAACTGGTTCACTATAACTGGTTCCAAGTAATTCCAGACTTCTTCCAAACATTACACTTGATGCATAGTAAATATTTTCTATCATAAAGCATCTTCAAAATAATATGCCTGAGAATTTTAAAGGTAATTCTAAAAGAAAGGTATATGTCTTTCCAAGGCAAATGCTTTGAAGAGGAGAACATACATTTGAATGTCTAAGTCCTGCCTTGTCTGTATATTAGTCATAACATACCTCGTATGAAAAAGTTTTTATTTTATACTTTGGTGTGTGAAAAATGTATATGACTACAGAAAGGGGTGTAAAAGACAGTCAGTCCCTGGGCTGGGATGTTGCTCAATATTAGAAGAGGCACCGAGTTCAAACCCCACCCAACACCTGAAAAGAAGAAAAAAAAAAAAAAAAGGAAGACTCCAAAAGGCAATTAATTGTGATAGTGTGACCTATTTAGGAACTGACTTTTTAAAATACAGGTAGTATTGTTACAATAATGTTTGAAAATCATCTATCATGTGCATCCAGAGGTTTGTTGATGAAAAATTTCAGTGTTTCTACAAACTTTCCAACTCTAATTACTGATGAAACCCAATGATGTCCTGTTTCATTAGCCATTCAACTTTCAAGCCTAGATTTTTTTAAAAGAAAATAATCCTTTAGTTTCTACAGAGACATTCCTGCCTAATTGATCATTAGTATTCAACACTGATATCAAGATCTGACCTTAACTCCAGAAACTGCTCAAACTACTTTGTTCTGAATGAGAACAGAACACCTTGTGAGGTAGAACACGTAGCAGCAACTGAACGGAATTCTTCAAAGTGCATGCTCATCATGATAATTTTTTAAAAAAGCAAAATTTCAAGATTCTTTCTTTTTAAAAAAATTTTTTTAGTTGTAGTTAGACACAATACCTTTATTTTTGTTTTTATTTTTATGTGGTGCTGAGGATCAAACCCAGCACCTCGTACATGCTAAGCGAGCACTCTACCCCTGAGCCACAACCTCAGCCCCTCAAGATTCTTTCTTAATCAATGTGATGCATGCTCATCATGATAATTTTTTTTTTAAAAAAAGAAAAATTTCAAGATTCTTTCTTAATCAATGTGATTAAATTGGATTTGTGTTGGGAGAAAATTTCTCTTATTGTAATGATACTTCAACTTTCCATCTTATATGGCTATATGGAACACTGGAAATTCCTTCAATTTTGATACTCTTGATTAAATCCTTTTCTCTTTGGTCTGCTCTTTGGATGCAGCAATTTTTTTTAAAAGAACAGAGAATGGTAACTTTCCATCCCAACATTTAACGTCTTAAGCCTGGCAAAGAATCACCCTATGGGCTGTGCTAGGCACAAGTTGGCTAAGCTAAACCTGGCTGAGAAGACATTTTCTCCCTGAGCCAGTATGGGTCACATGAGAGCCAAAATAACAAATGGCTCCAATGGCATAATTTAAAAACATTAAATCAACTAATTATATATGAATATAGCTCTAAAATGTAAGAAAATCTCTTAAAAAAACAGAGTGTGGTAAACATTCCAAGAATTCATGAGGTACCTTTCAAAAAACAGAAGATATTTTTAGAAATCAACAAATAGAAATTCAAAGGTAACTGAAAGAACTGAGCTTCCAGGCCAGTGAGACTGGATTTTAACCAGTTAAAATACTAACACAACTTTTTTAAAAAAAAAAAAAAAAAAAAAAGAAAATGTGTTGATAGAGAAGGGACATTTAAGTTTGCTACAGGCGCACAAATAAAGGAGGGACCAAAAGTGCCTGCTATGTATCAAACACTTTTTTAAGGCCAGTGAACAAAATAGGCAAAGTTCTTGTTCTCCTAGAACTTGCATTCTACTATTGACGATGCCCATTTCTAAAGAATCCTCAGCAACAGACTGCAAATCTTTTCATCCCATCAATGACACACCATTATTGTTATAAGAAAGATGCATAGGGCTACTTTTGCTTGATGACATTAAATCTTAAATTAATGTACAATTGACCTTGAACAATATGGGGGTTAGGGTCTCCCCATCCACCCGTAACAGTTAAAAATCCACATATAACTTCTGAAGCTCCAAGACTCAAGTATTAATATAGCCTTGCTGTTGTCAGGAAGCCTTACAGATAACAAATAGCTGATTAACACATTTTGCATATTATATGAACTATATAAGGTGAAAAACTTGAGAACTGTGGAAGCACTTTTACTGCAATACACAATTTTACTAGAGAGATGAACTGTTTAGAAGCAAGACCTTTTAAGTTGATACTTGAAACACTTTTACTGGAAATACATGAGCTCAGCAAAATAGCAAAAAGAAGTAGTTATAAAATTATTACAGTAGTTAAGTATTACTATAGTTATTTTTATGCAGTTATGATTTAATACTGCATCTTTACATTTATTTATACTCTCAACTGTGCATGATGTTGTATATGATCTATGAGTAATTTTATGCCTGTTTTGAAAATTTTTAAATAGATTTGTATATATTTTATGACAGTAAATTATAATACTATTATCCATAAATATTTTGTGCATTTTTGATAGACTTGTTCTTATTTTTCTATATATCTAGGCTAACACAATTGTTGATGAGTTTTTTAAACTGTGACAAATTAAAAAGAAAAAAAATCCACCTAAGTGACCCAAGCAGTTCAAACCTGCTCAATAGTTCAAACCTCTTGTTCAAAGATCAACTATAATTCCCCTAGTTCAGATTCTATGCCCATTATGTAGCCTTAAGATTTCGATGTGGGCCCTTATGTAGGCTAATCACAATAAAAGAAATCACCTATCATACAGACTATGTGCACTGGTTTCTGTGACAGCAATTCCTCATTGAATGTTGACACAGGTCCCCTGATTTATACATGTAAAGTTTCCTGAGTTTCCCTAATGCTTCCATAGGAGGAGACTCAATGTGCCAATAAATTAATTATCTAATTCCACATGCTTTAACACTAAACAACAAACCAAGGTAAACTCATTGCCAGTCTGTGAGGCATCTTTGAAGATAAACTGGCAGCTTGGTTCCCTGAGCCCTACCATGGCATTGCCCTTTTTACACTTAGAATCACAGAACTGGAGAGAGTCTCAATACCTACAATAATCAAAAAGTTCAGTAGGGGGAAACAAGATTACTACTACTTATCTGAACAACCCAGAAAAAAAAGATGGAATATCTGGTGATTAAAGAGTTATCTCCTCAGATGTGATTTCATATTTGACTTATCTTTACAACTATAACTTTTTACTCTTATTTTGGTTATTTTCATATTTGACTTATCTTTACAACTATAACTTTTTACTCTTATTTTGGTTATTTTGGGGGTTTTTGGGTGCTAAGGATCAAACTCAAACCCTGAGTTACACACTCCTACTTCAGATTTTGCCAGATTTAACACTATTTGAAAGCTGGGCAAATGGAGCATGCCTGTAATCCCAGCAACTGAGGAGCCAAAGACAGGAGCATCACAAGTATAAGGCCAGTCAGGGCAATATATTGAGACCTATCTCAAAAAAAAAAAAAAGCAAAAATAAAAATAAATAAAGCTATTTGAAAGTAGAGCATTTCATCTTAATTATTTTATCATTCCCCAATAGCCAATCATACAGTGACTTATTCATAATATTAAAATAGTTGAAGTATCAGTGAATGAATGACTATTCAGTCAATCATATATAAATGACATTTTATGCCTATAATCTGATCTACAGCATAAAGAAGACATAAACTTACTATTTTCTTGAACTCTGGCCACAAATCCCATTAAAGGTAACTGAGGAGTTACCTGTAGGATGGAGGGAGGAGGAGGAGCAAGAGATACTGCAAAAACAAAAAAGGTGTGGAGGATAAGGGGTAAGGGCAAGTTACATTAAAAGGAAAGGATAATACAATAAAATGAACATATAAAGGAGGAAAACCACTCTTCACAAACATTTTATAAGCTATCTTAAGGATCACCTTTTGAGCAATAATTCATAAACACATAAAACAAAGTATTAGGGAAGTTTATTCACCCCATCAATGACATCATCCTTGTTATGAGAAAGAAGCATGTACACCAGAAAGCATTTATCATATACAGATCTACTCTAACATATAATGGCAACTGAACTTACTGATATAATATGCCTTCTCAAAGAATTTCTACAGATTATCATAAATAATTTAAAATAAATTTAAATGTCAAAACAGGAGAAAAAAATTACATCCCAACATCTTAAATTTATACTTTGTATTACTTCAATAACAGTCTAATTAATTAAACAAATATTAACTGACTTTCTACTAAGTAGAAAGCACTCTGCTAGGAGACCAGAATCAAAACCTTTCACCAAGGGACTGGGGTTGTGGCTCAGTGGTAGAGCGCTCACCTAGTGCATAGGCCCTGGGTTCGATCCTCAGCACCACATAAAAAAATAATAATTTTTAAAAAAGGCATTGTGTCAAACCACAACTAAAATAAATAAATAAATAAATATTTTTTAAGAAAGCCTTTCACCGAGAGTCAGATCCTGTTATTACATTACCACCCTATAGAAAAGTACTGGCTTTATTCAAATCTTTCTACTATTCTCCCCAAGTCTTTCCCTCTATCTCAAATACTTGGCAAAGTGCCTAGTGCTAGTAAGCACTCAATAAATGCCTAACCTACACAAATGCATAAATAAGCCAGATACATCTAAATAATTTTACAAGATAAAACTCTAAATACATTTAGAGTTTCCTTCGAAAAAAGTACGAAGTATACTATGCTTCTTATAAAGACAGAATGCCTTTTATCTCCAAATTACAATCAAGACTAACAGAACTAAAAAGAGTAAATGTATTGCTGTCCTCAAAGAGACCACATCCCATTTCAGTATGGAAAACAACTGTCTTAACCTAACAATATTTGTAGTAATTCCTAGAGATGGAGATGGTGATAGTGAGGAAGTCTGTAGAAAATGATTTCTAAACAGGTACTTGAAGGAAAAGAGTTCACCAAGCAGACAGGGGTTGAGATAGAAAAATCAAACTGAGGGAACCAGGTGGACAGCAAAGGCTTAGAGCATCAAATAGCATGACCAGTTCACAGGTCCAGAAATGTTTCCATATAACTAGCTTAAGATAAAAAGAAAGATGAGTGGGTATGCAATAGGGAAGGACCCAAAGTGTAACATGAAAGAGTACACAGTGGAAACTGGGTTTTTTATTTTGTTTTGTTTTGTGGTTTATTTGCAGCACTAGGGATTGAACCCAGGGCCTCAAGTATGCTAGATAAATGCTCTACAACTTAGCTTAATCCCCAGCCTTGAGAGATTCGTTTTTAAAGTCACTCAGCCTCAAATCCTTGTGCCACCATTTCCTTGTGTTTGAACAGCATGTCAATTAATTTCTTCAGGCCTAATCTATAAATATGATATTAAAAAGAGGCAATGCAACCTTCTTCACATACTGTTGCAAAGATTAAAAAAAAAAGAAGAAAAAAAACAGGCAAGGCCTGACATACAATAAACCAAGGCAGTTCCTACAAATAGAAAGGAGAGAACTAAGTAATGGTATAGAAAAAGAATACTTGGTAACTAATGATTTAGCTAGCATATAAAAAACAGCAGCAAGATAAAGGTGATTCTTAATTTTTAGCCTTCCAGACTATGAAGGAGAAGAGGCCATTAAATACATTAACCTTGGTAAGTACATACTGGGAAAGGAACAGACTGGTGAGTAGGCAGATCAGAGAGAGAGAATAATGTGAAAAATGAGGTATATGAAGGTAACTTAAGCTTAAAAACTTGAGGCAACTGAAAATGTTAAGTTTATATTAAAAATCAAGAAGTATAAAGAATTATTAGTCATTAGTAGAGATAACATTTGATGCTATGGATAGATGCAGGGAGAACGCATATAATGCAGAGTTAAAGCAGATAATCTTGAAGAATATAGATACGAGGACAGCCATATAACCCTAGAAATTGGTTTCTTTCTTTAAAACATATCTTTAATTTGGTTTGTCCCTAAAGTCATAGTTCTAGTCATTAAATCCTTGACCTATGTATCTGTCTCCCAGTCAGAGGGTTAGGACAATTGTTGATACATTCACAATAGCATTTCTATACTTGGAGTAAGCAAAAGAGAATAAACAGAAGGTAGCAAAAACAAAATATATAAAACTGAGAAAAAGCAATAGATAACAAATAGAACTAAAAACGCAGATATTAAATACAACTTCACATTAAATAAAATGAAGTGCTCCTCTTCTGTTAGCATACATTCCATCCTTCCTTGCAACAGAAAAGAGGGAAATTTCTCACTTATGTAATTTCTTTAGCAAGTAAAAATTTGGCCTTATGGCCTCCCCCTGCCTCCAAAATGTGTCTAATTTACAACAATTGTTTTATGGGTAGAGTTTGTTGTTGTTGTTTCCAACATAAATATGTCTTATTTATTTGCTAGATTCCAAACCACAATGCTTTGAAGAAATTCACCAAAAGCAGCCACAGAAAAATAATTCCAGATTTTCCTTAATCAGAATTACTTTAGTAAGTTACATTTTTTTCAAAGCTACTCCCACAGCAGGTTCAAAAAATCAGTTACATCTGGGGTTTGCAAAGGTCACCCTAAATTCTGTATTTTTTGCCCAACATAAACATTCAACATGGTAGTCCAAATTAACTCAAATATACCTCAGAGCATGTTCTTTCTGGACCATGTAAGATATCGTCTGACCAGAATGCCTATGAACCAAAATACGATATAACAAATCTACCTGAGACTAGATTTACCTTCCTTTGTATTTAGTTCAAAATGTATTATCCAAAGAAAATTTAAGGAGAATTTTGATACAAACAATTGTTTTCTATATTCAGGTAGGCTTCTTGTAAACAGGTAAGAATGGAAAGTAGGGACTAGGGGTATAGCTCAAAGGTAAAGGGTGTGCTTGGTATTAAGCTCAAGAACCTGGGTTGGATTTCCTACACCATTAAAAAAAAAAAAAGACAAGAATGGGAAGTAACTATAAATTTGTTTTTGTTGTTTAGCCTAGAAGATTCCTCACATAAGACTCTTTCCCTATAACCACCAAAGAACTCCAAATTTAAATTTTGTTATATTCTTTTCACAATATTCAATAATGAATTGAATGTGAAAGATAGGCTCACCAAGTAACTGGAATTTACAGAGATTTTAAGTTAAATTGCAATACAAACTATAACTATAGGCATAGAGCAACACTTACATATGATTAGTAAAAGGCTAACTATAAATAGTTAAAAGCAAACCAAACTTAGAGGATGAGCCTAAGTTGATAAAAATTTACAGACTTTCCAAGCATAACCTTCCTGTTTATTTATCAAGTCCTTTGAATGCCAGAGGCTTGGTGTTTCAAATATCCAATTAGAAGAATTTTAAAAAATGAAATTAGGCTTTTTCCTCTTATTTTTATAGCTTTACAAATACACTGAGAAAATTTAAAAATAAATACTCTAAATGCTACTACTAAAACCATTACAAAACATCATCTTTAGCAGCCACATATTAACCTTAAGAGAGCCCATTCAAATTTAGTTACTTGTATTTTACATTTCAGGCAGGGAATAATATAAGCAACCTATTTTAAGAATGAGACATTTTCAGGCTGGGGCTGGGGCTGGGGCTCAGCGGTGGAGCGCTTGCCTAGCACGTGGGAGGCCCTGGGTTCAATCCTCAGCACCACATAAAAATAAATAAAATAAAGGTAATGTGTCCAACTACAACTAAAAAATAAATATTTTTTTTAAAAAGGATGAGACATTTTCTAAAAATGAACAATAATTTAAACAAGGGGAATTTAAAAGTGTACTTAAGTGATCAGTAAGAAGGGCTTCACTGATGATGCCAAGACTATAGTTACCAAATAACTATCAGTCTATTAGTCTCAAAGTTAATAGTATTGGATCATTTTTATTATTTTTTCAAATGAAAAAAAAAATCACCATATGATACTATGCCAAGAAAATCTAGAAGATCAAGACACATCATTTAAAAATATAATTTGTTTTTTGTTTTGTTTTTGGTACTGGGGATTGAACACAGGGGTGCTTTACCCCTAGTCCATTTTATTTTTTATTTTGAGATAGGGTCTTGCTGAATTGTTTAGAGCCTCACTAAGGTGCTGAGGCTGGCCCTGAACTTGCGATCCTCCTGCCTCAGCCTCCAAAGTTGCTGAGCTTAAAGGCATGAAACACCACACTCAACGAATTTCTGTTTAATATTCAATGTAAAATATCCATTTAATTACTTGGTTATCTAAAACTATACTTAAAACTCATCATACACACACACACACACACACACACATAGGATATATAAGTAAATATTCCTAACAAACCCTAAAGATTGCTTAAAATAAGATTTAAAAATCTTATTTTGGGGGGCTGGGGATGTGGCTCAAGTGGTAGCGCGCTCGCCTGGCATGCGTGCGGCCCGGGTTCAATCCTCAGCACCACATACCAACAAAGATGCTGTGTCCGCCGAGAACTAAAAAATAAATATTAAAAAATTCTCTCTCTCTCTCTCTCTCTTTAAAAAAAAATAGCTTCTTGCTACTGCTCCTTATTTAGAGTTTACTAAAACCCCACCACAACTGTATTCTTCTGAAGATATATGGTAATGCTATAACTTTACTCATCGTTTAGAGAACATTTCTTTTGGAATATTTCCATCCCAACTTTGTTTTTTCACTGTCTCATTTTAGTGGCTTATAATAATAGTCAGGAATTAGTCTGACATTTTCTCTTTGTAAAACAGCATACACAGTCTCTAGCAAATCTAATTATATAAATATAAATTCCTCTTGCAGTTTATGAACTGAATTTTTTTAAAAGGCTCAGTTATAAGAAATTTTGATCAATAAAATGTAGGCTACTTTCTTCTCAAATACTACTTAAATGCAAATTACTGATGGATGCCTTACTAAACTAGGTGTATGTATATATGTAAATGTATAAGCACAAATACAAATATGTAGATATGTGTATCTTCTTCACTACCAAGGTAATTCATATTTATATTTTTAAAGACTATTAACTTGAAGTTAGCTCTATATGTTAACATGACTCTTCTCACTGCTGACAAGATGAATAAGTCAATATTCCTATTGTTTTGCTGATTTGATTATGCAAGTACAAGAAGCCAGTCAAGGTGGCACACTCCTATGATCCCAGCTACTCAGAGGCAATTTAGTGAAACTTTGTCTCAAATAAGAAAAGGCTTAAAGATATGCCTAGCATGTGTGAGACCCTGGGTTCAATCCCCACTCTTGGAAAAAAAAAAATTAAGCAAAAAAAAACACAAAACACTGAGAATCAAAGGGCTTTCAGATATTCCCAGATTAAAGTGTCTTTTAATACTTGTTTCTGAGATTATCCCATTAGGAAACAACTGTAGTGCTGCTCCTAGGACTTGCATTAGACTTGCGTGTTCTGTACTTTAATTCCTATGTTAAGTGCCCTTTTTCAAATTCAAACAAAATTGTACATTAGCAAAAGCACTGCTATTTTTACACCTCACAGGTCCCCACTGACTTGTCAACTTACTTCTTTAGAAGCATGCATCAATGAAGAGGCTCCAATTGCAAAATACAGGTTCATGAAGCACACACCTGGCATCATTTTGATAAATCAGGGAATTAGCTACTTAAGAAAGCATAACATTTTCTAACTTTAAATATAAAAAAAAAAACAGGAACTGTTATAGGACCAGTAGGAGTAATATAGGAAGCTTATACAATATTCTAAAGCAAATAAAATAGAGCATTGGTTCACAAAGCATTAAGCCTCACAAAAAAGAGCTTTTCAAATTAAAAGAATATGGTTGGGGCTGGAGGTGTGGCTCAATGGTAGAGTGCTGTTCTATATTCTTTTTTTTTTTTAAATATTTATTTTTTTACTATTTGGTGGACACAACATCTTTGTTTGTATGTGGTGCTGAGGATTTGAACCTGGGCCGCACACATGCCAGGCGAACGCACTACCGCTTGAGCCACATCCCCAGCCCCCTGTTCTATATTCTTAAAGCCTTGGGTTTGATTCCCTGTACCTCAAAAAAAAAAAAAAAAAAAAAAGGTTTAATAAAAAAGTATTTTGGTTTATAAAATGCACTCTGATTAACCAACTAAGCTGTATCTATCCCTCTTTAAAGAGTTACTAGATCCCTGAAGAAACCCAACTTAATAAAATGGAGTACTGAAAACAAAAATCCACAACTAAATTACCTCACATCTATGCTAAATGCCCAATGAACCCAATCACAGGGCTTGAGTGTGAAACATAGTTTCATTAAAATCATTCCATAAAGTAGGATATTTCTACTTTAATATATATTCTCAAATATGTGAATCAGATTTACAAAGAAAGAAATACTAAAAGAAGAATTTAAAATGGATTCAATATGTGCTTAACCAGTCTTCAAATAATTCTACCTACAGGGTTCTCATACAACTATTTTGGTGAGTACACACACATAGTATGAAATATCTTTCCTTGAACATTTTTACTGTACATCATGTACATCTGGTCTCAAGCTGTACCAGTCAAGCATCTCTTACTTTGGGTCCAACCTACTTTGTATCAACATCATTTTTCAAAACTCTACATAAGAGTAAGGAAGGAGCATAAGGGCCATAAAAAATAATTGTCTAAACTTCCAAAAGGGCCAAGAAAAAGGTCTATCTTCAGCAGAACAACAAAATGGGCTATATCTAGGAGGAGATCCAAGATGGCAGAATAGAGGAGTTACTGTTTCTGGCTGCTCTGTGAAATGAAACCAAGAAAGCAGTCAGGCAGTGTCTCTACAAGGTCTCATCTAGACAGACTACAACATCTCACAGCATGGGACAAAAACTACCAGTGCTGCGACCACCTGCTCTTCGACTACCCATGCAGAAATCAGAGCCTCTGTGTTCCAGTCACTCTGCTGCAATCTAGCCACAGCACAAAGCCATCCCAGCTCCCCCAACCTCACCAGACACCTTCGTGCTGGAAGCAGACGACTCTGTCTTGGAAAACCTTTCTCACCATTTTTTGATGAGCGAGACTATCACTGCAGATCTCTGTCTGAACATGTGATGTATTGTTGAAATTGGGATCCGATAACATTGTCCTTCCACCCAAAGGAGAGATCTTGGAACCATACAAGAGCACCACAAATCTATAGGGTAAAAACAATAACACACCAGTCCCACAGAGCTGGAAAGAAAGAAACGCAAGCAACATGAAAAGACAAGGGAAGAAAGTATCACAAACAAATCAAGACAACACATCATTAGAAGAATTGACAGCTATAGCAGAAAGAATGACAGAGAAAGAATTCAGGATATATATGATTAAAATGTTTTGGGATCTCAAAGAAGACATAAGAGAACAAATACAGGCAGTGAAAGATCACAATGAGCTACATAAACAAATCCAAGAAGAAAAAGATCACCTCAACAGGGAGATAGAGGTTATACAAAAACAAACAAACATAAATCCTTGAAATGAAAGAAATAATAAACCAAATTAAAACCTCAAATGAGAGCATCAACAACAAAGTAGACCACTTAGAAGATACGACATCAGACAATGAAGATAAAATATACCATCTTGAAAAGAACATAGACAACACAGCAAAAATGCTAAGAAACCATAAGCAGAACATTCAAAAAGTATGGGACAGCATAAAAAGACCAAATTTAAAAGTCATTGGGATAGAGGAAAGCATAGAGGTCCAAACCAAATGAATGAGCAATCTATCAAATGAAATAATATCAAAAAACTTTCCAGACATGAAGAATGAAACAGAAATCCAAATGCAAGAAGGCTACAGGATGCTGAATGTGCAAAATCACAACAGATCCACACCAAGACACATTACAATCAAAATGCCCAACATACAGAATGAGGAGAGAATTTTAAAAGCCACAAGAAAAAGGAATCAGATTATACACAGGGGTAAACCAATTAGGATAATGGCAGATTTTTCAACACAGACCCTGGAAGATAGAAGATCCTAGAACAACATATATCAAGCTCTGAAAGATAATGGGTGCTAACCAAGAATCTTGTATCCAGCAAAATTAAGCTTGAGATTGGAAGATGAAATAAAAACCTTCCACGTTAAACAAAAGTTAAAAGAATTTATAGCTAGCAAACCAGCACTACTAAACATCCTTGGCAAAATATTTCATGAAGAGGAAATGAAAAACAACAATGAAAACCAGCAGAGGGAGGTAGTACACTAAAGGAAAAACTAATCAAAGAGGAAAACCAAGTCAAGTTAAATAACAAGAATAAACAAATATGGCTGGAAATACAACCATGTCTCAATAGTGACCTAAATGTTAATGGCTTAAACTCACCAATCAAAAGACATAGGCTAACAGATTGGATTAATAAAGATCCAACAATATACTACCTACAGGAGACTCATCTGATGGAAAAGACATACATAGACTGAAGGTTAAAGGCTGGGGAAAAATCATACACTCAAATGAACTGTGGAAGCAAGCAGGGGTTTCCATGCTCACATCAAATAAAGTAGACTTCAAGCCAAAGTTAATCAAAAGGGAGGAAGATGGACATGACATACTGCTCAAGGGAACCAAACACCATAAAGACGTAACAATCATAAATATATATGCCCTAAACAATGGAGCAGCTATGTTCATCAAATAAACTCTTCTCAAGTTCAAGTGTCAAATTGACTACAACACAATAATCGTGGGTGACTTTAACACACCTCTCTTATCACTGAATAGATCTTCTAAACAAAAGTTGAATAAAGAAACTATAGAGCTCAATAACACAATTAATAACTTAGACTAAAGTGACATATATAGAATATTTCAACCAGCGTCAAGAGGATACACTTTCTTCTCAGCAGCACATGGGACCTTCTCTAAAATAGACCATATATTATGCCACAAAACAACTCTTAGCAAGTACAACCATGCGTTTTATCAGATCATAATGGAATGAAATTGAAAATCAATGACAAAATAAAAAATAAAAATTTCTGCATCACATGGAGACTGAATATGCTACTGAATGAACAATGGGTTACAGAAGACATCAAGGAGGAGATTAAAAAATTCTTACAGGTAAATGAGAACACAGACACAACATATCGAAATCTCTGGGACACTATGAAAGCAGTAATAAGAGGAAAATTCATTGCATGGAGTTCACTCCTTAAAAGAAGAAAAAGTCAACAAATAAATGACCTCATACTACATTCAAAGCCCTAGAAAAAGAACAAAAAATCAGCAGCAAAAGCAGTAGAAGGCAAGAAATAATTAAAATTAGAGCAGAAATCAATGAAATCGAAACAAAAGAAACAACTGAAAAAACTGACAAATCTAAATGTTGGTTCTTTGAAAAAATAAATAAAATTGACAGTTCCTTAGCCAAGCTAACGAAGAAAGAGAGAAAAAAAACTCAAAATACCAGTATACGTGATAAAAAAGGCAATACCACAACAGACACTACAGCATACAGAGGATAATTAGAAATTATTTGAAACCTTATACTCCAATAAAATAGAGGACATTGAAGGCATCAACACATTTCTTAAGTCATATGATCTGCCCAGGTTGAGTCAGGAAGATATACACAACTTAAACATACCAATGTCAAGTGAGGAAATAGAAGAAGCCATCAAAAGATTACCAACCAAGAAAAGCCCAGGACAGGATGGATACACAGACCAGTTCTACAAGGCCTTTAAAGAAGAACTAATACCAATACTCTTCAATTTATTTCAGGAAATAGAAAAAGAGGCAGCACTTCTAAACTCATTCTATGAGGCCAATATCACCCTAATTCCAAAGACACTTCAAAGAAAGAAAACTTCAGACCAATATCTCTAATGAATATAGATGCATTTGACAAAATACAGCACCCCTCTATGTTCAAAACACTACAAAAACTAGGGATAACAGGAATATATCTCAACATAGTAAAGGCTATCTACACTAAGCCTCAGGCCAACATCATTCTAAACGGAGAAAAATTGAAGGCATTCCCTCTAAAATAAGGAATAAGACAGGGATGCCCTCTTTCACCACTTCTAATCAACATAGTTCTTGAAACACTAGCCAGATCAATTAGACGAAAGAAATTAAAGGGATATGTATAGGAAAAGAAGAGCTTGAATTAGCTCTATACAATATACAATCAATCAACAAATATATGAAAAAATGCTCATCATTTCCAGCAATCAGAGAAATGCAAATCAAAACTACTCTATCATCTCACTCCAGACAGAATGGCAGCTATTATGAAGACAAACAACAATAAGTGTTGGTGAGGATATGGGGAAAAAGGAACACTCATACATTACTGGTGGGACTGCAAATTGGTGCAGCCAATTTTGAAAGCAGTATGGAGATTCCTTGGAAATCTGGAAATGGAACCACCATTTGACCCAGCTATTCTTCTCCTTGAACTATACCCAAAGGACTTAAAAACAGCATACTACAGGGCCACAGCCACATCAATGTTTATAGCAGCTCAATGCACAATAGCTAAACTGTGGAGCCAACCTAGATGCCCTTTAGTGGATGAATGGATAAAAAAAAAAAATGTGGCATATATACACAATGGAATTTTATTCAGCATTAAAAAAGAACAAAATCATGGCATTTGCATGTAAATGTATGGCATTGGAGAAGATAATGCTAAGTGAAGTGAGCCAATCCAAAAACCTCAAGTGCCTAATGTTTTCTCTGATATAAGGAGGTTGACTCATAGTGGGTATGGAGGGAGAGCATGGGAGGAATATATGAATTCTAGAGCGGTGGGAGGGAAAGGGAGGTAGCAGGGGATTAGCAAGGATGGTGGAATATGATGGACATCATTATACAAAGTACATGTATGAAGACTTCAACTGGGTATCAACATACTTTATATACAGAGATACAAAAAACTGTGGTATATGTGTGCATTAAGAATTGTAATGCTAAAAAAAAGTACATGTATAAAGGCATAAATTGGCATGAACATACTTTATATACAGATATGAAAAATTGTTGTATATGTGTAATAAGAATTGCAATGCTTTCCACTGCTATCATGTATTTTTTTTAAAAAAATGGGCTATATATAATAAAATAAAATTTTAAGAATAAAAAAAATATATTTAAAGAGACAGACATGGTAATGTACACCTTAGTTACAGATAATCTGGAAGCTGAGGCAGGAGGATCCATTGAGCCCATGAATTTGAGACCAACCTGAGAAATACAGTGGGACAACATTTCAAAAACAAAAATAAGCAAGCAAATAGCAATAACAAAAAACCCAAACAAATGCACTCAGGTACAAAATAGCACTTGAAAAAATGTGGGTTTTAGAAAACGTGGTTTACAAGTAGGATGTGTGACTAACGGCAGGCAATTTTGTCAACAAAGTGAAAATGAATTTCTAAAAATGGTATAACCTAAAATACCAAGTGTGATCAAAGACAGCAATAAGAGAAGTACATTTCAACTAAAGCAGGTTGGTATTCACACTGTGGTCTACACTAGCTAGACTACAAATACAGCATTTAATTTACAAGAGAAACCCAAAAGAATAAAGAAATTTGGATAAAGGGACAAGTAATTCATTCAATATTTAGTTAATGAGCAATATTCTCAGAATATAACAGAGATTGACAATATCTCAGAATCCCAAGTATTTATAATACAATGGGAATATCCTTCCTTTTTCCCCCCACCAAAAAAAAGAGAAGACCTGGGAAGGAAAGAGAAAAAATTTTAAATCTGAAGGTAAGTAGGATAGGAAAATAGAACATAAAACTCATAGTCAAAAAAACCTTCAAATCCCACCTTGGCCTTGATTTCATACGCAAAATACATACGAAAATGATCACCAATTTTATTTTGTATATGATTATAATATCAAGTGAGATACAGATACAAAAGCATTCTTTAAATTGTAAATGTTTATGTACAAAGAGGATCAAATTTCCTTCTTGTGCATGATTCTTTGTAACTAAGGTTTTCACTAATAGGCAGTAGCCACAGTGGACAAATGCTCCACGAAAGCCAAGGCTTTTCAAAGACAGAATGAATCATCATCCCCTAATATCTAAGGTGTTTATGTACAGGCTTAATAGCTTGTGAGCAAAAGTCCAGAAAAACATAACAAGCGGACACACCATGTCTAATTTGCTCATGTCCCCTCCAGGGAATAAACAAAACAATGAGTATGTATAGCATAAAAATTAGTGCTAGATCAGTTTTTTCCTGTATGTATGATGCAATTGTATACTATAATTTTTTGGGTCAATTTCTCCAAGTCCCAGTTTTCCCATCAAAAGTCTGTTATGAGAATTGAATAAAATAGTATAATAACCTAGCACAAAACAGCTTCATGGTCACTCAACTTTTCATTATTTGTAATTCATAGAGTAAGGTTGTCTCATTAAACAAAAAAGAAATACTGTTCACTATATATATATTTTTTTATCCAGCATTGGGCTCACACATGCTAGGCAAGCACTCTGAGACTCTGAGTTATACCTCTAGCCCTACAATATTTTTTAAAGCAAATAACCACTATCATAATCAAAAGAATTCTGTTCAGAAAAAAACAAGTTATATAATTTTACAGGAAAATAATGTGCTGATTTCTTAAAAGAGAGAAATAAGAAATACAGTGTTATTAGCAATTTAGTATTCATTCATGCAACAAATAGTTCCAACCACCCACCATGTGCTAATTATTTGTAATTAAAGGGTTTTTTAATTGAAGGTTTTAGTTAGATATATTCTATAAAATTAAAAAAAAAAAACTGACCTGGATTCTGGCTATAAAAAGGTCCTCCATTCAGCTGATTCTGAAGGCTTGTTTGTGACGTTATGGAAGGAGGGCGTCTATAGGGCAAGGAGCCCCCTATTGTTGGGGGTGTATGGCGAGAAGCAGGTCTATTCATGCTGTAGAACTGAACAGGATGACCTGGAAAAGGGATAGAACATAAATCTATCATTAAAAAAAAAACTCAGATAATGAAATACTTTATGTATATTGCCTAAATCTTAATAAGATTATTAAAACAATAATATTTAGCTAATTGCTATCTGAAAATGGACAGATGGCAATTATTGCTCAGCTGTCATTGTATCAAAATGCAAAAAAAAAAGTAAATGAAAACATAATTTCGAAAAGCTACATGTAAGTAAATTACCAATTAACATTTGGATTTTATTAAATTAATTATCTGATGGGGTTTTCACAATCAACTAAATTTTGCCTCTTCTATGGTTTGAATGTGTCCACCAAAACTTATCTCCAAAGCAAGAGTATTAAGAGGTGGAATCTCTAAGACATAGTCACAAGGGCTTTTCATGAATGGATAATGTAGTTATCATAGGAATGGGTTAGTTACAGTGGGAGTGGGTTTGTTATCAGGGGAGTAGGTAGGTTCCTGATAAAAGAAGGAGTCTGGCCCTATTCGCTCTCTCCTTTTCTCTCATACACTCACATTCTGATCATGTATTTGTTAACTTCCACCACATTATGACACAGCAAGAAGGCCCTCAGCATACATAGCCCCTAGATACAGGACCTCTTAGCCCCAGAACTATGAACCAAATAACTATTATTTATAAATTACCCAGTCTGTTACTCAGTTAAAGCAGGGGGAAAAAAAAATGGACTAAGACAGCCCTCTTCCTCCAAAAACATAGCAGTCACTAAGGACTGGAAATCAAACTCAACAAGATTAAGAATGACATTGGGAAAGCAAAAGAAAAAATGTTTCATACAGTTTTTCCAAAATAATAAATGATGAAAATAATAATAAAACTAAGGTAGAAAAGAAATTTATTTCAAGGAAAACAGTATTTCAGCAAAAAGTCTGATGACATAATTCCAAACTAAACACATCTTTATTCAATCCAAAATATCCATCTCTAAATATCTATTTTATTTTAAAATTAGAGTTTATGAAATCTACAACTATGTAAAAAGCTAAGATACAAAAAGTGAGTCAAAATATCTTATTTGTAACATTACCCTGAACCTGTTTACCATTAATTTCACTATATTTTGCTATCTTGAAAGTTCAATTGCTGATGCCAGCTGGAGACTCACTTCCTTAATCCATCCAATTTCCTAATACAATTCAGTTCCTAAATTTTACCTTGACTTTATCCCCCCACTTAGCTGTCAGTCAGCTGAGGATCTTCTATTACAGGCACCACTAAAGCTCTCATGAGAGAACACTCTAGCAGGCAACAGGGAAGTGAGTGAGAAAGAGGATGTGGGAAGAGAAGTAAAAGAAGAGGAGAGGACAGAGAGCCATGCAAAGTAAAATAGTTTATATAACTAAAAATGCTCTTCAGGAGTTCCATAAACTTATAAAACCTGGATTCAAATGGAGTCACATATAAGCACTCAAGATTTACTATAGCATTTACTCTTCTTAGATACACATTAAAACCTACAACTTGGGGCTGGGGTTATGGCTCAGTGGTAGAGCACTTGCTTTGCATGCATGAGGAACTGGGTTCAATTGTCAGCGCCACATAAAAAATAAATAAATAAAGATATTGTGTCCATCTACAACAACAACAACGAAAAATCTACAACTCAATTCTGTTGTATAAAATTAAGCACTCAAGCTTAAACATAATCCAATATGAATTGAGAAATTTTAACAAAAATAAAAGATAAATATGCAAACTAAGAAACTATTATTTCAAAGGCACACTTAGTTATTTGAACCACTTCACACAAAAACATTTGTAGCATTTTAGCAATAATACTAAAATAATACAAACCTAGGATGATGAATAACATCATTATGAATTGTATAGTTAGATTCAGTCTAAAAGTTCATGTTGTAAACCTGCAGTGACACTGTCCATACTATTAATGGGAAATTTACCTTGTTTGGGGTTAAGACAAAAATTAAAAAAAAAAAAAAACTACAGCTAATTATTAGAAGACCTATAAAACCCCAAATTAAAAACTTCCTAGAACACAAAATCTTTGTGTGTGTGTGTGTGTGTCTGTGTGTGTGTGAGACAGAGAGAGAGAAAAATAAATATTGGGCATTGAACCCATTGGGCACTCTACCACTGAGCTATACCTCCATCCCTTTTTGTTTTTTTTATTTGAGATGGGATCTTGCTAAGTTGCCCAGGCTGGCCTCCAACTTGCAATTTTCCTGCCCTTAGCCTCCCAAATCACTGGGATTACAGGCATGTGCCACCATGTCTGCCAAAAACAATATCTTTATGACCTTGGGTAAAAAGGTAAAAAGTTTTCATAAAAGCACAAATCCATAGAAGAGAAATAATGACAGACCAGATTTAATAAAAATGAAGACCTCTTCTTATTTGAAAGACACCATTAAGAATATGAAATAGGGCTGGGGTTGTGGCTCAGTGACAGTACTTGCCTAGCATGAGTGAGGCACTGGGTTCAATTCTCAGTACCACATACAAATAAATAAAATAAAGGTCCATCAACAACTACTAAAAAAAAAGAATATGAAATAACAAATCACCAAATGGAAGAAAATATTTGCAACTCACATAATTGATAAAGGATTCAAAATATAAAAGAACTCTACCCAAAAGAGGGGAGGACATTAAAAAGGTGGGGAGAGGAACAAAACATTTGAATTGACACTTTACTAAAGAAGATATAGAGGATGAACAAGCACATGAAAAGATGCTCAACATCATTATTCATTAGGGAAAGGGAAATCAAAACCACATGGAAAATCACTGCACACTTATTCAAATAGCTAAAAAAAAAAAAATGTTTAAATGACAGTACCAAGCACTGAAAGGATGCAACTGAAAATCACATCACTACTACTAGGACACCAAATTTTATAGTCACTTTGGAAAACAATTTGGCAGGTTCTTAAGTTGAACATTAACTCACAATGCAACTCAGCAATCCTACTACTTATTTACTTAAATGAAATAAAATCTATGTTTACTTATAAACACTGAAAATGGAAAATAATCCAAATGTCCTTCAACCAGGAAAGGGACAAACTGCAGTATAGCCATACAAAAGAACACTACTCAGTAATAAAAAGGAACAAATACCTAAACATGCAACAATTGAACAAAGCTTCCAAATGTGTCTGGCTAAAACACCAGACTGAAAAGGATACCTAAAGTTAAAACTTTAGGGATAAAAGAACAGATATGGGGTTACCAAAAGCTAGGGAAAGGACTGACAGTTTTGGGATGATAGATTATGGGATCTTGGTTATAGTAGTAGTTACACACTGTATGTGTTTGCCAAAACTCAGACATATACAATATAATAGGCAAATTTTACTTTATATAAGTTATACATTAATAAAAAAAAGTACTTGATGACTCAAAGATATTGTAAAAAAAAGACTATTGATGTAAATTATTAAGATATTTATATTGCTTTTTGTTCTTTAAAAAACATAGTTAATTTATTCAATCACATAACAAAAGTTTATTTATTAAACCCTATGAGCCAGGTACTTGCTTCTAAATTATCATTTCATTACTAAAATGTTGACTCATGGGGTGTCCTATCCTTTCCAAGTCTGCAACCAGTTTCAAAATGCATTCTTTACTTATAAAGGGGCACAAGAAGATTCCTATACTTAATAAGCAATCTGGTCTAACCAAGTTGTATGTAGAACAACAACAAAAAAGCTTGTGTTTACATTTAACCACTATAGAAAGCTTTCCTTTATAAGTGCCATTATGGAAGCTATCCCGAAAGATGACCATCCAAAATCAAATTTAGCTAAAAGTATCTTTTTTAAAACATGTAAATATATGATTATGGAGGCATAACTGAATAGTTATTCTGTGAAATTACTTCATTGGCAAGCAAAATACCACGATGATATGTCTGAACATGCATTTTATAAGAGATAAAACCTGTTTACTAACCAGCATCACATTAACTGCTCAAATGTATTTTGTAGCTATTGGGATTTTACCTGGTGCCCCATCAAAACAGATTTTAGGTTGCAATTTTAAAACACTAAAATATCAGTCAACTTAAACCTGACATCTTTTAAAAGTCCATTGCCCTATGAATTCCCATGGCTGCTAAAACAAGAAACAGATTGCTATAAAAGACATACAGAGGTTTTCAATTTGTTACATAAAATATTTCCAATGAAAGACATCTGGAATTATTGTCACAGGCTTCTTGTTAACTGCGCCACTTGTAACTGCCTGGTGTTCTCATTTCTTGTGCTCTTGTTTGAGAAAATTTCAGGCAAGATGTGAGACTTAGTGTAACAAAGTTTAGTAGAAGGGAAAAGAGAAGAGGGCAAGAGGCCTTCTCAAGGGAGAGAGTGGGGTTCTCTCAGAGAGGAAAGTGATAATGACATGCCCCCTTTGTTTTTAATTCTCCCATTTTCCTGAGTCCTGGAATCTCTGGTCTACATAAAGGTTAGAAAAGTACCCACCCTCCTCCTTCAGGGTATCTTAGGTTCTTAGTTGCAGGGAGGAGGAGTCTTAAATTCCTCAAACCTGAGAGATTAGTCAGGCCCTGAGAGTTTACAGGTTGTTTGAGGAGGAATGTAACTTAATCCTATTGTTTAAGGGCTGGAATGGTATTAAAAGGCATGTAGGTGGAAGCCAGTACAGTATACCCTAACTTCATGTTCCTAGGCTCAAGCCTCTCTCTATCTCACTTACTTATTTGTTTATTTTGGTGCTAAAGATTGAACCCAGGGGCACTTTACTACTGAGCCACATCCCCAGCACTTTTTGTTTTTTGAGACAGGGTCTCACTAAATTGCTTATTAGGGCCTCACTAAATTGCTGAGGCTGGCCTCTAATTTATAATCCTCCTACCTCAGCCTCCTGAGTTGCTAAGATTACAGGTATACGCTAGTGTGCCTAGCCTCATAACAATATTTCTAACAACAACCTCTCAAAACTGTATAGAAGGTAACACCACACTAAATTCATAAATCTTTAATAGAATGAAATTTAAGCTATTAAAAATGTGTACTTTTGCTACCCTATAAGAAAAACATATGACACTTTATCATGATTTTCTCAAGAAATTCTAATTCTTGGTTACATGACACTTTCTATTAGAATTCATCTTTTTTTTTTTTTTATGGTGAGGGGGGCACTGGGGATTGAACCCAGGGGTGCTTTACCACTGAGCTAAGTCCCCAGGCTTTTTTTTTTTTTGAAGACAGGATCTTACTAAGTTACTGAAGTTGGCCTTAAACTTGCAATCCTCCTTCCTTAGCCCCCTGAGTCACTGGGATTACAGGTCTTTGTATTTTTTTTTTTTTTAATATAAGTAGTACAAACAAACAATAACAAAACCATGAAGCTGGAGATCCAAGTAAGAGAATAGCCAAATGACTGGATCTACCTGCAAAGAAATAAGCTAATACTCACCTGTAGGGGGATTAGAAGAAACAACAGGGGGAGTTGGAGAAGTGAAGCCATCAGCAAGGGTCTGGGCACCCCCAGCAGCAGCCTCTGGGGCAATGGAGGAGGGAACAGTAGCAGGAACAAGAGGGGCAGGAGCAGATGCAGAAGTAGCAGGAAGGGGAGGAGTGCCAGAGGAGCCAGCAGGGGCTGAGGGGAAAGAGGAGTAAGAGGCAGCATTAATGAGGCAGTCACTTTAAGCGGGATTAGAAAAGGCATTAGAGTATCTAACGTTAGATATTCAGTGCTTTAACATTAACCAAAAGAATAGGGAGATGGAAAAAAAAAGAAGACTGAGGCTTATGTTAAAGGTTATTAGGTATGCAGAAAATAATTCAAGATGCTCAGGATAATGTACAAAAATTTTAATTCATTAAAAACAAACTTTCCTTTTTATTCAAAAACCACAATCTGGAAGAAAAGAGCTCCCCACACATTGTTAATTTTAGTATAAAATACCATAAATAGGAAAAAAAAACTAAAGAACAGTATTCCATTTGAATAATATAAATCAGAAAAAAAGACATATACACTCAAGGTAAAATTATGTTTAAAAAAAAAGAACTTAAACAAGTTTTTTTCATGATTTTTAAAAAATATTTATTTTTAGTTGTAGTTTAACACAATACCTTTATTTTATTTATTTATTTTTATATAGTGCTGAGGATGGAACCTAGGGCCCTGCACATGCTAGGCGAACGCTCTACCGCTGAGCCACAACCCTAACCCTTCATGATTTTTTTTATTTTATTATCTAAAGACTATAGAGGTTTAGCACAGAGATGAAATGCTTGCCTATCTGGTGCAAGGATCTGAATTTGAACCTGAGTTATGAAAAACAAAAACAAAACAAACCAGGTCTTATGTACTCGTTATAACTAAACTAAATATTTAATAATCTATCCTGATGTCTTTTGAGTCATGCTTTTAACTTTGTATATCCTCAGGTCAAATAAGCACATTTTTTCATTTCAGAGAAAAAAGGATAGCATTTCAGAGACTATTAAATTCCAATAATCCACTAAATTTTACAGTCAAAACTATTTTCCTATTTTGCCATCCTTTATCACCAGTATGATTCTCATGCCAAGTCCCCCCTGTGTCCAAAGATATACACTGTCATAAACTAGCTCGAATTAAACATTAACTCATACCAAAGTAGCACCTGAAGCATCAAAGTACCAACTGAGCCACAGCACCAAAGGGATAAAATCAAATAACAGAAAAGTGCACAAGGCTGGGGCTGGGGCTCAGAGGTAGAGCACTTATCTCACTTGTATGGGGCACTGGATTCAATCCTCAGCACCACATAAATAAAATAAAGGTATTATGTCCACCTACAACTAAAATAAAATATTTTTAAAAATAATAGAAAAATACAAAAAAAGCAAAAATTGTACAAATAATTTGGTTAAAAATAACAAATACATAAAGACTTGTCAAAATTCATGAAGTTCTAAGAGAAGAAAAAATCCTTATTAAGAAGAAAGTTTACTATAATTACATTAAAAATTGAAGTAAAATTCACAAAAGAAAAACAATGATACTGTTTTACCTGGAAACACACTGGGAGGAGATGGAGTAGGAACAGCAATAGGAACCCCCACACTCCCACTTCCACTGTTCTCCCGGCTGCTGCTCCGACTACTTGGGTGGCTTCCTCCACTACTCCCACTGCTGCTAAAGAAATAAAAGCCACCAAAATATGAGTATTTATATAGTAATATATCATTAGCATTTCCCAAAAATTGCTGAAATGAAAATAGCTATAAGAAAGACAATTCAAAAACCTTCCCCTTCAAGTATGAATTTCTTAATAAAGTTGAGGGAGAGCTGAGTTCAGTTAGCTTGTTTTGATAACTTTTAATAAGCTGTATTAAAGAAACTGAAAAAGAAGACAAAAATTTTCCATAAATGTTGGAGCTCAACAAATCAAAATAACAAATATTACCTTCTTATATTCCAGTTTAATGCCCATCTGAAGAAACTTCTTTTACAATAAAAACATTTTTCTGAACAAATTATCTTATTTCAATTTGTAACGATATCTTGATATACTATCCCATACTAGTGTTTTGTCGTGTGTAGTTTTTCATCTGTAAAGTTCCACCAAAAAACAACTTGAAATTTTCCGCATCTAGTCCATAATTTATTTTTTTTTCCAGTTCAACTGAACTATTATCTTTGTAGAGAAGTTTGCACTTTGAAATGTCTGTTCTTTTTCTACTTCCTGGCTGCTCAAAGTTACATCAGAACATGAGGAGAGAGAGGTGGAATCAGATGAGGTTTGGGAGAGTAGAGTGAGGAAAAGAACTTAGAACTTAGCACTTGGAAAATGAGAGAGATTTAACTGAAGTTATCTGAACAGAATATGGTACTATGACCATCACATTTTGTGCTGAGGCAGAGAAAATACCTGTAAGTTCGATTTCTTTGATTCACAGAAGCTGTCCTCACAGGGCTCTGCTGCGAGGGAGCCATATTACGGGTTGGGCTAGGTACGTAATCATTTGGTACCACTGGAGGACGCACTGGCTCCAGTGTGCGATAGGGGGAGTGCCGCCTACAAAAAGAAGAGCGTATGTATTGTGTGATTAAGCAAGTTTCGGCACAATAAATTCCAAGAGCTGCCAATAGTGAAGTACAATTTACAATCAGAAATAGGAAATGTGTTTTAACCCAGCTACCAATTTTAGTCTTTCCTAAAGTATCACTTCTCCAACATTAGGGTTTTGGTAAGTATGCACTATTATTTTTCAGTTTCCAACCTCATTTCCCTGTGCTAATCCAATTCTGTTCCTTTATTTTCAGAGATCCCAAGAGTTTTCCACCATTGAAGCCAATAATTCCTACTCTACTCTTTTCTTAGAAAAAGTGTGAATTATTTTAGTATCATGTCAAAGTATCCCGTTGCACTGCATGAAGCACCATCTTCCTCTCCCCTCTCTCCCTAAACCAAAAATGTTCAAAGACAGACACAAGAAATCCAGATTTTGGAATCACAAGCCCCACTCTGATGATCAATCCCAGTCCCAACAATTCACTTCCCTTTCTCTGTTAATCTCATCTGCCATTCTCACAGCCTTACTTTCTCCCTCAACTTTCACCTTAGTTTCTCTCCAACTTCTCCAAATTCAACATTTACAAGGGCAAGAAAAAAATTTTAATAGACCACCTAAATCCTTCTACATTATTTACTTTTAACTGTAAAACACAAACCAGACTGATATTAACATACATTTCCCTCTTTTTCAATATTTTCCCTTTTAGAGAAGAAGATGATAAGATTAAGAAAATAAAATAGGTAGTAAAATTCACAGTGCAACATTAGTGATTATTAAATTAATTCTCTATTTGAAGTTTTTGAATCTTCATGATAATAATAAATAACATCTTATAGATGAGATCTTGGTCTTTAAAAGAACAAACGTTGGAACATCAATATTTAAAAATTAAAAAGCTTTCTTCTCCTGAAATGATATTGTTCAAATGACATATATTTTTCAATAACTGACTTCCCAAAAGGTTCCCAGAGTTCCTCTAAGTATTGCTCCCCTGGACGACTCAAGTTATGGATCAATGATTTTGAATGAGATCATTTTGTAATAAATGACCTTGTGATTCTAATACCCTCAAAGTCTCCCTGCATAAATACACATATTAATAATTAAAAATAGATAAGGTGCTGGATAGGAGAGTAGCTCAAAGGGGAAAAAAGAATGTCAAGACTCTAGATTTAAAATACTTTAGAGCCAGGCATTGTGACTCATGCCTGTAATCCCAGCTTCTCCAGAGGTTGAGATGGGAGAATTTCCAGTTCAAGACCAGTCTCAGCAACTTGGCAAGACCCCGTCTCAAAATAAAATAAAAAGGGCTGGGAATGTAGTTTAGTTGGTTCAAGCCTCAGTACCAATAAATAAATAAATATATACATACATACACAACAAAATATGATGATAAAGACAAAGACTGTAAAAAAAAAAAAATTAGGCTGTGACCATCAACTGACCGAGAGATGCTCATCAACTCTGGTCTCTAAGATCTTGCAGAACTATTGCTAATATCCAAGGAAAATAAATACTGATACATGAATAAATCATCAAACTTTCAGAGCAAACTAAAATTTTATTTTACACAGGCTATCTTGCTAATAATCTTGATTTAAAACCTAATCATATCCATTAGATGTTTTATATAACAGAAATGTAAACATTCTCCAGAAAAATAAATAGTTCTTCCATATTATTCTACTCCTACCATGCACCAATACCCTACAACATCATCTTAATTCTACCCTGAAGTTTAAATGTTACTTGATCTACTAGATTGTTTCCTCTCTGTTGTTAGCATAAAACCATTCTACTCCTGGTTGATAATCATGTTTATTCTGTCTTCTCCTATTCTCATTCTGTTTCCAACAATATTCTCCTTTATATCCCAATTCATTATTGTCCCATCCTGATCCACAGTGGTTGGTTTTGTTTTGGGTTTATTTATTTTGTTTTGTGTCAGGGGAAGAGGGTTCCTGTATATGTGTATGTGTATGTGTATGTATATGTGTATGTGTGTGTGTGTGTGTGTGTGTGTGTGTGTGTGTGTGTATGTACATACACTGGGATTTTTGCTATTTACTTTTATTTATTTTTTTGGTGAGGGGGCCAAAAACAAGATTGCCAATTTAAAACTTTTAGTATATATCATAAAGCCAATGGTTGTCAAAGCATTTTGTCTTTGTATTATATATTTTTAAAAATCCAATTTGTGGTATAGTGACCCTGAAAAGGTAACAGAAAATAAATATTACCCCCTTTTACAGATGAAAAAACTGAATTGTTGAGAGACTGAATATAAAGGACCACAGGGCAAGCAGTAAGCCAGAACTTTAGCCAACTGTCTTCTGGGCTATATTTTATGCCCACCTGATCATAAATCTCAATCATGATAACTAACATTATGATGTTACAGAAGAAAAAAAATCAAGCTTTTCCATTAATTGACCATTTTGCCAAAAGTTAAATCCAGAGCCCAATTCTATAGCTCTAAATCAAAACTCAACAGTATCATAACAAGGTATATTGAATTTTATAATCTATACAGCCTTCTTGGGAAGGGTAATCCAATACAACTATAATACAAAAGGACTTCAAAATATTTCTAAAAAAACAAAAAGTATAATGATTAAGATGGCAATTTTCAGGAGCTGGGCTGTAGCTCAGTGGAAGAGTGCTTGCCAAGCATTTGAAGCCCTGGGTTTGATCCCCAGCACTATTTAAAAAAAAAAAAAAAAAAAAAGACTGCACCTTATAATAAACCATGAACTTGGGCTAGGATTATATCTCAATTTAAAATTCATTAGAAAAATAATTTCTAACCAAATATCTTTAATGTATAAAGATGTGCTTCCCAGAAAAAGGGAAAAATTACAAACCCAAGAAATAATCCTGGGGAAAAATCATTTTTGGAAATATTTTTTAAAAATCATTTTTAACACAACACTGCATGAAATTATTTTCTATTATACTTAGTTATATACTCACCCAAGTGTCCCTTTCCCTGACATAGGGGGACTGGGGGGTTTCTGAGTTGGAGGTGTTGTACGTGGCAGCCCACCCATCTTCATATTCTGGGTACTCACCTAAAAAATTTCGAGGAAAACTCAACTTAACTTGCATGCAGTGAAATAAAGTACTGGGGGGGGAAATAATGCTATGCTATTTAACAAAGGAAGGGAAGGTTTAAATACAGGAAAAAAATTAGAGGCCATGCATTTCATATGCAATTTCTAATCTACTATTATTCTACAGTTGTACTCAAAGGACTCTTCCTATCATGATTTTCAAATGATTATAAACTTGTATGCAAAGAATTTATTTGCCATTAGGCCATCACACCAACAGATCACTGGTTAGATTATATGATGTTACATTCAACTGAAGAAACTGCTATTAAATTTTTACTTTTAATAAAAAATAACAATCAGAAACAATAAAGTCTTTAAGTAATTCCTTATTTTTTAGTTAGCTTCCTTTAGACAGTAACTACATAAAACAAAACGTTTCCCAACTAAAAATACCCAACTATGCATATGATCCACTGTAATTAGAGGATATAAAATAAATTGTATGATATATAGAAAGAACAAGTTAGTTTTTTAAAGTTGCAGATCACCCTCACAACTCGAATTTCTTTAATGTTCTATTATGAGGAAATGACCTACCTGACAACTGCTAGAAATTAAGGCATATTCTCAAACATCTGAACCAGAAAGTTAGGACAGAGGTATTTCATTCAACTATGAGTAGCACAAAGGGCCACTGGCAATATCCTGCTTCCAATGGGAATTTGGCCACTCAGGCCCAAACTAAAGGTTAATTCAGGCATAAGAAGGTGTGATATAATCCTTTATCAGAGTTGGACCATGACTTTACTTACTATTCTATTCTCAATTGAACATAAAAGTATAGAAAACATGAATAATCTGGGAAAAACGAATGTCACCAAAGGAAAAAGAGAAATTTCTAGCAATCTGAATATCTTACAAAGAACTAACAGAAGTTATTCACAAATTCAATTCAAATGCAATCTCAAGTTGTTTGAGACTACCAATAGGTTAAGTTAATGCCCACAATGGGCACCTGGCCCTATTTTAATCCTCTAATATTATAAACTGCTGGCTTTAAAACACACTTCAAAAAAAACATTTTAACTTTCTAATAAAAATATATTTTGAGTATTCAAATTACTTTTGTAAAATGAAGCTGTAAGATATTATATCAATGAAGTCAGAATACATTTATAATTTCAATTTTAAAATGTAAGTTTTAAAAAAACAAATCATAATTGCATACTGATGTATCAAGGCTGTCAAAATCAACTCTGGCCTGGGTGATATTTTTTAATTCTAAAATACTACTTTGTTATCTGAGTAGGCAAGAAATAACATATCAAGAAACAAATTCTTCAAATGAATAGCCCAGTGAACAAGTTGTGTGTGATGTTAAAACAATCTTTAATGACAAATGATACCTTGAAATATCAATATTATTAAAGTGAAGCATTTATCTGTAATCCTTTTGTTGCCGCTTTTAAACCATAAATACAAAACAAACCAATTATCAAGTAAGAATAAAAATTAACTTATCCTTGCTCTCCTCCTCATTAAAAATCAGAGGGCATACTAATTATATCTTACAATGAAAATGCTAGAAGGTTTTTTTTTTAATCAATCCACATTTGAGGAAAATTTTAAGAATAATCTCACAAATAACCAATATAGCTTTTAAAACTGTAGATCTTCATTCAATGATACCACAAGATTTTAAAGTGTAGTAACCAAAGTCCTTTAAGCTCAACCTTAAACAACATAAAACCCAAAGTTATAAGTGATGAGGGAGAAGTGAACCAAGCACTAAACTATAAATCAATTTGCTAGAAACAGGAAGGAAAAGGAGCAAGAATAGAAAAGGAGTAAAAAAAAAAAAAAAAAAAAAAGAATTTTATTCTATACATGGGATAGCAAAAATACTTGAAAATAACTTTCCAATATGATTTGTTTTAGGATTTGGTATATGAGTGTTTTTGTTTAAAATTGCAGTATCTTTAGAACCTGCTCCAAAAATAGATTCAAATTAACAATCCATAAATTAAAGTCTTGTGGACATCTAAACAAACAAAACTCAATATATTTTATAATCCATAGAATCCTCAAATGATTGTACTTGTTTGGTTAATGAGTTAGATGAGTAACTTAAATCACTTAAGAAATCAAAAAGATGCTGAGTAAAATCCAATCTAATTTTATACTTCACTGATACTGTATTATTTTTCAAACAAGCTGAAAGAGTTTGCAATGTTTTCCAAAGACCATTTTCTTTGTGAAAAATATTTCTGTACTAATTTAAACAATAATTACACCACATGGAATATAAATACTGCCACCTACATTAAAGAAATAGGACAGAAATAAATGCCAAAAGAAGCCAGGCACGGTGGCACATGCCAGTAATCCCAGTGGCTTGGGAGGCTGAGGCAGGAGGATCGAAAGTTCAAGGCCAACCTCAGCAACTTAGCAAGGCCCTAAGCAACCCAGGGAGACCCTGTCTCTAAATAAAATACAAAAAAAAGGGCTGGGAATGTGGCTCAGTGTTTAAGTACCATTGAGTTCAATCCCCTGTACTGTAAATGAATAAATAAATGATAGATAGATAGATAGATAGATAGATAGATAGATAGATAGATAGATAGATAGATAGATAGATGCCAAACAAAACAATTTCTGTGTAAAAGGAGAACGTGTTATAATTAAGCAAAACACTTGACTACATTGTGTGTTGATAGAGGTGAACTTCAACATTTGTATGTGTATGTACATAGGCTTACACCAACAACTCTGAACAAAGACAAAGCAAGACTAGAGCTGCTTCATAATGGTAATTAGTCTTGAAATATTTTTTTAATATTTTTTAAAATGCCAAGTGTGGTGATGCAAACCTGTAAACCCATCTACTTGGGAGGCTGAGGTGGTAGAATTACCTGAGCCAAGGAGTTTGAGTCTAGCCTGGACAATATAGCAAGACCCCAGAAGGGCATCCAGGATGGGGAGATATAGCAGAATTATCATCTGGCACATAAATGTCTAGTTAATGGTCCTGAATCAGGAACAGTAGTGTTCATTATACTTTTCAAAGTTTTATTTGTGAATTGGAATGAATCTTTATACTGGCTGACAACAATAATTGTATTATGTATTCCAAATATTGTATTATTTATTGCAAAAAAGCAAAAAATCCCTGTGAGATAAGTGAAGAAAGTATCAGGCACAAGGAGAAACAGCAGGAAAAGTTTCTTCTTCTTTCCCCCCATCCCTTTACTGGAGAGACACCTTCAAAACTGAAGAAATATTTCATTTAGGTCATGAAGATTAATGTTTGGCCATTCCTCAATACCTTCCTCTAGGCCTATGATAAAGGAATGCAAATGATACTGAAGGTATGAGTTCCCCTATTACCAAAAATCAGGTCTCATAAGGTTTGGAGATCTCTACACATCAGGTCAATTATTATACCTTAATATTTCTACAGTACTCCCAGCTTTCCTGCTATATTCTTCTGGTGCTTGATTCAATACCTCCTGAATGTTGATATATCATGGTTTTGTACCACATAACAATGTTTCACTCAATAACTGACTGCCCTCAGTTGATGTAAGTATACTCCATGATGTTCACTCAATGACAAAATTAACTAATGGCATATATATATATCCCTATTATTAAGTAATGTATGGCCATATAATTTTGATTTAAAATGGCAGGGTTTTCTAGCATTCTCTGAACTTCAGAGGATTACTTCTAAAGCATTATTTCTAACGCTGGTCAGCCAATTATCTCTACTTCACAGAAGTCATCACCTCCTACTGACAGATGATCTACTGCAACAGATCAGAAGTAGATGTATTCTAAAATAATATGTGATATATCCCTCATTTTCTCAATCACCTACCAGACTATTATGTATAAGAATACAGGCCTATAAATAAAGGAGAGAGTCTGGGGAATACAATGGTCTATAAAAGTAATAAATATTACTAGTATATTTAAAACAAAACGAAATGTTTACAAATTCTATAGAAATCAAACAAAAAAAGAAATACCAATATTCGAAGAAATTGTTAGAAAGTTTCAGAGAGAAATAACTGAGCTACACTATTAAATTAAAAAAGAAAAGGAATAGAGGAGAGCAAGGGGATTGATAGAGGGGGAGGAGGGAAGGGCATGGGGAAGTACTAGGGAACAAATCTGCCAAATTGTGTATATATACTATATACTGCAATGAATCACATATATATGTGAGAAAATGCACTAATTAAAATAACAGTAACAAGAGAAGGGAGATCAGTTAAGTAGAGCAAGCAAATCCAGGAAGGAAGGAGGAAAGGGTAAGGGAAGGTACTGAGGAATAACAACAATCAATTAGGTGCATATATGAACATGGCATTATGATCCCACTATTATGTATAATTTTAATGCACCACTTAAAAAAATAAAAGTGCACTTAGCATGCCAAGGCCTTGGGTTCAATCTCATCACCACAAAGAAAAAATCTGATTTAAAAATACAAAGAGAAGAAGCTGGGGTTATGGCTCAGTGGTAGAGTACTCATCTAGCATGCACGAGGCACTGGGTTCGATCCTTAGCACCACATAAATATAAAATAAAGATATTATGTCCACCTTAAAAAACTAAAAAACACAAAAATTTTCGGGCTGGGATGTAGCTCAGTTGCAAAGCATCTGCCTGGCATTCGCAAAGCCTAGTTCAAAAAAAAAAAACTTTTTTTAAATACAAAGAGGAATATGTGTAGGTTATGTCTGTATATGGAATAGAGGATGGGATAAAACTTGTCAAGTACCTCTGAACCTTCATTCTCTGTCCAGCATTATTCTCCACTATATTCCCATTCAGTGCATAATTCTTTGGATTCCTAGAGTAGAGCTTTTTGGTGCAAAGAGCAAAAGATGTTACTATCTAAATGTGATGTTAAGGGATGTCATCTAAGTATAATTCCTTGTTAGACCTTTCTAGGAGCCCCTCATTTGGACCTGTCTCCTACATGAGAACAGACCCTGAACTCAGGAAGGTTAAGAAGGAATCACAGTGGGAAACAAGTATGGCATAGCAAGTTAGACAACTGATCTAAATCTTACAGGTAAAGGATCTATTTCTGTGTTTTCTTCAGTTAATATTTCTGTGTACCTCTATCACTTTGGAAGTTAACACATTAATAACCAAAATTTAAAGCCAGCCTTTAGAGGAAAAGGATGAAGACAGTCACATACCCTGCTTTTGGGTCTTCCCATTTATAAGGAAATCAGAATCTCCCCACAATTCCACATACCTAACTCACCTAACCTGAGGTTCAAAGTCAACGCCCATCAATAACACAAGGTATACATCTGCCTGGGCTCCTCTAGTCAGCCTTATCTACCATAACCAGGTGAAATTTCTGTGACCATAGTTAACACTAGTTAATGACTCAGAATTCAGTCATCTTGTCTAATGGTTACCACTGACTATGCTGAAGACATGGAAACAACAGGATGTCAGATAGAAAAAATACTTGAAAAGATATTATAAAATTTGGTTTAATAAATAACTAAGAGGGGGCTGGGGTTGTGGCTCAGTGGTACAGTGCTTGCCTAGCATGTTCAAGGCCCTGGATTTGATCCTCAGCACCACATAAAAATAAACAAAATAAAACTATTAAAAAATAAAAAAATAACTAAGAGAAACATATACTAAGTTTGGTGAAAATCATTTTTTTTTAAATATTTGTTGATTGACCTTTATTTATTTATTTAATTTATTTATATGTGGTGCTGAGACTCGAACCCAGTGCCTCACACATTCCAGGCAAGTGTGCTACTGCTGAGCCATAACCCTAGCCCAATGAAAATCATTTTATTAACATTTTATTTGGGGGCTCGGGCTACAGCTCAGTGACAGGGCACTTGCCTAGCATATGTGAGGCACTAATTTAAATACTTAGCACCACATAAAAATAAACAAATAAAGACATGCTGTCCATCTGCAACTACAAAAAAATTTTTAAACATTTTATTTGACAGATTCCTGAATATAGTTGAATTATTTTAACATTAATCCTCCAAAATAATAAAACGTTACTGAAACAAATCACAACAGGAATATATCTCTAATTAAATTACTTTTTTTCCCCTAGTGCTGGGAATCAAACCTAGGACTTCACACATGCTAGCCAAGTCCTCTATCACTCAATAATACGCCCAGTCCCGATCTCAAATTTTTAATTTGTAATTTGTTAAATATTACCATGAGTTTTGCTGTTTCATATACAATCAATATTCACCTTTAAAAACTCTTAAAGTGAACTTATATCAAAATACTTATTTTATACAGTTATTTGAAAAAAGACATTTTTGTAAGATACATGATACTGCAACTTAAACACATAACACTGAATATTTTGTGTTTCTCAGTTTCTTTATATTAATTAATAATCATAAATGACAAATTGTCCAAAAGGTATACAGTGAAGCACACCATTTATAGAATAAAAAGGCTATTACACAGGGGGAGGTTTAAATACAACACATATGTTGGCCCTCCAATCCATAACAAATTTTTACACTTAAAAAATCCAGCTAATTTTATTTCCTAATAACATTTTATGATAGAGTAGCTTACATTTCAGTTTCACAAAATATAATAATGTTACAAAATAACCATTCATTCAACAATACTTACTAAGCACCTGATGTCTGTCAGGCACTATTCTAGACACAAAGGATAAAGCAGTGAAGGAAACAGACAAAATATCTAACCTCAAGTAACATGAAGACATATACAAAGCTGCATGACAAAAATAAAATAAACAGATTTTTTTTTTTTTTTTGGTTTTAAAAGGCCAGGCACCAAATATCTTTTTGCTCCCCATATGTAATATTCTACATAAGAACAAAGAATGGAAATCCAGCCCTGGAATCTCTTACCTTAAATCTAAGCAACCACTTAATGCATAAATGGAGCAAATAAAAGAGGTAAGGAAAAAAAGCATTGAAAGGTTAGTTCGAACTTCAGGATGTGAAGAGAAAGGAAAAAAAAACAGAAAAACAAGTTAAGCATTCAGCATTAACAAAATAATGTTTCAGTAGATCATAGAAAGAGTGGTTAAAGCAGAATGTGTCATGAACAAGAGTTTCTTTGATGAAATTATTTAAAACATTATTTTCATCAAAAACTTAATTTCATTAAAGATTTATTCAAATTAGTGATCCTTGAACACTAAAATACAATGAAGGGACTACAAAGTCCTAAAAAAATAACATTTTACTTTGAAGAGTAAACAAAAAATCACTGGAAGGAAATCACCTTTTAATTATATAAATAGACAAGCACAAATGTAAATTTGTTGCATTACAAGTGTCTTTTGGCATTAGATTCTGGCAGTATCCTAAAACAGTCTATTAGAAGTTGTTAGCATTGAATAAGTTTTCCCAAGTTAGAATAAATTTCAGTTATTAATTAACCATTCAATTGTATATCCTATTTCAAAATGTTCTAATTAGGAATTAAGATGCATGTAGGTATCAATTATAAAAATAAGTATCAAATTCCAGATAATAATGTTTTCAAAACTCTGAAGGAAAATATTTTAAAACTAAATTTGTACCTAAATTTACATAAAATTTATATTTAACTGACTTATGTCCATAAAAGTATAGATGTATTTTTTAAATATGTTTATATATATTTGGGGCTGGGGTTGTGGCTCAGCGGTAGAGCACTCGTCTAGCACGTGCAAGACCCTGGGGTTTGATTCTCAGCACCACATAAAAATAAAATAAAATAAAGGTATTGACAACTACAACTAAAAACTATATATTAAAATATATATACTTATATGTTTATATTACCAACTGCATGAACAATAGAGTTTCACTATAGGCATATATCCATATATACTCAAAGTCATATTTGATAAGTCATTGTCTTTTTTTAATGTTTATTTTTTAGTTGTAGGTGGACATAATACCTTTATTTTTATTTTTAATGTAGTGCTGAGGATTGAACCCAGTGCTTCACATGTGCTAGGCGAGCACTCTACCACTAAGCCACAACCCTAGCCCAATCCATTATCTTTTAAATCCCTGATTAAATATAAATTTTAGTGCTTAGCTGAGGCTCTAAATGTTTTAAGTACAAATACCAATTTAAAAGAAATCCACATGCTATTGTGTTGTGGCTGGTGTTTTTTGGTTTTCTTTCATTCGTGTGTGTGTGTGTGTGTGTGTGTGTGTGTGTGTGTGTGTGAGAGAGATTTTGCAGTACTGGGGATCAAATCCAGGGCCTTACACAGGCAAAGTGTATGTTCTACCACTGAGCTACATTCCCAGTCCTCCTCAGTTTTGACCATGGCACTTGATGTACATCCAAGGTACTTTAATACATCTTGAAAGATAGGCAAAATATGCAATGGCTACATACTCAAAAGCAGTGGAAAAATTAATTCACGTATTACTTTTATCTACACTATTCTCACCCAAAACACTCAGATAAAATTATACTAGGAAAAAAAAAACAAAGCACATGTCATTAATGGGTTGTTTCCAAAAACTAATGCCAAAAATCTGCTGATAAATTTTTGGGATAAAATAAATACTTTAATAGCATCTTTAATTATTTTTAATCTGTAATATTAAATCATTAAAAGATTAGTAAAGATTATACCATACTGTTCCATCTGAATGAAATATTACCATAATTGATTAAGCAAATTCAATTTATTCAAAGATGACCATTCAAAACTTGAGAATATAGCACTAAGAGAAAAAGCAAGAAGGATAAAATAGTTATAGTAGTAAGGAATCCTTACGACCACAACTGGGTCAAGAGTTGGTCCTCTCTAAAGGAAAGATAAACTTTTAATTTCCTAAAGACTTGGTTGACAAAAAAACTATACTTACCTTTACCCCATGCCCAATGTCATCCAGAATTGTATAATCAATAGGTTTTCTAATATAACGAACTGGTCGCTCAAGATTGGCTGGAGCAATAATCTTATGTGTCCTTGAAGTGTTTTTATTGGTAGTCAAAATGCCAATTTCTCTTCTTGCAACTTTCTCTTTATGAATATCAACTGTCTGTAAGATATAATATTAAAAAAATAGACAACACAAAAATGTATGCTCTGATATCAAAAACCAAAATACAAATACCCAAAGATTTAACACTGCTGTTTTTATTCACTTGTTACATTTTCTCCTTTATGGATTTTCTCCAATTTTAGGCTACTGCAAAAGTTAACAAACCACAGTCCACAAGCCAAATCTGGCTTACCACCTAATTTTATAGCCCACAAGCTAAGAGTAGTGTTTACATATTTTAATGACTTTAAAAAAAGAGAAGAAAATGTCCTGATGTGAAAATTATACGAAATTCAAATTACAGTTTCTGTAATTTTTTTAAATTTTTTTTTCAGTTTCTGATAGACCTTCATTTATTTATATGAGGTGGAGAGAATCAAACCCAGTGCCTCCCATATGCCAGACAAGTGCACTACTGCTGAGCCACAGTCCCAGCCCCAGTTTCTGTAATTTTATTAGAATACAGACATACTGCCTACTTGCTGACTTTTCTGTGGCTACTTCTATACTACAATAAGAAGATAAGTAATCACAACAAAGAACTATGGCAAACAAAATCTCAAAATATGTTATTAGCTGGCCTCTTTACAGAAAAGTTTGCCAACCCTGAATTAGAGCATGCCATGTTTCACTCTCCATTAAGATTTAGTCTTATAAAATGATGAGAGCCCAAATGATTTATCACTTATGTTTTTAAATAACTTATTAGCAAAATTTGTATTAATGCTTAAATATATTTTCATTTAAAAAGAGAGAGAGCTAAAATATAAATACACACTAAAAAGTCAATTTAATAGTAAAACTTAAGTTTGCCTATATTTTATCATGACATAAGGCTTACCAAACATTTCATTAATTTATCTGTACTTATTAAATTACAGAACAACATTTAGTACAAATGACAATGTATTTTACTTTACAGTATTCTATTTGCTAACAAAGGGTAAATTTCTCAGGTAATTAATTTATTAAAGCATCACTTTTTTAACTGCTAGTTGCAAGTTAGTGGTACATAAGCAGCAATTACTTTAAATGAAATGCAACAGAAACATCACACTGCAAGTACACACAGTAAGGTTAAGTACCGTTTCTTTAAACATGTTTGTTATATAAACAAATATATACGCGAAATATGTACTGAATACCACATAAAATGCATTTTTCTCCTGCAGGTTGCAATTAGAGTCTGCAAAAGACTTGACTAAAACTGGTCACATCTCTTTACCACCATTTCTGGCTCAAGCAGCAATTAATGGTTACTTTTTTCCCCCAAAGTTCTCCACAGTCCTACTTCAAGAAGTAACAATGAAAACAATGATAAGCATTCTGACATTATTAAATATCACTTAAAGAAAAGTGCATACTAATCATTTATCCTTCTAAACTGTCTAAGGTATGAAGCTTGAAACACATTGAAAGACTTCCATTTCTCTACAACCAAGAGATCTTACAAGAAACAGACTGTTCCAGAAGCAATAAGTCTCTGAACTCTTTCTATGCAAGACCCTGAGTTTGATTCTCAGCATAAAAATAAAAATAAATAAATAAATAGGTAAGCTACAAGATTTGCTTTCCTTGTCATCTTCTTGAGGGAACTAGCACAGTACAGAAAAACTTGCATTAGTGACATTAATATTGACTTAATTTTAAACTTCAGAGATTGAATAAAGATTGAAGATGAATAAAGTTTAATAAGTCATCCTGAATGATTAAAATATGGGCTAGGAAAATAATTTCATTGCTTACTAGCAAATGTGCTTCAAGATAAAAACAATGTATAACACTTTTTTACATAATTGGTCTTGTCAGATCAATAAGAGAAAATTCATCAGAGAAGTTAATACTCTTGTAGATATTGATTTTGCTCTCCCTAGTTTTTAGAACACACTTAACTTATTCAGATATGAAAACATAAGAATGCAAACCTGACAAATTACAGTAGAATTTAAACCTTAGAGCAAATTAAACTTCAGTTGACATTTTGTAACCAATTATTCTTTGCTGTGGGAAAACTTTCCTGAACAATGTAGAATGTAAACCATCCAGGTAGATACCTGTAAGCATGCCTTCTACCTCCAGATATAAAAACCAAAAATGTTTGACATTGTAAAATGTCCACTTAAGGGCAAAACTGCTCTAGTTAATAATCAAAACTGTAGAAAGAAATTATTCATTTGCTTATTCCTTCCATTATTAACTCTCCAATAGCAATTGTTTTCAAACTTTTCACAAGAGCTGACTCACCATTAATGCTTCCAAAGCCCTGGGTTCAATACCCAATACCACATACACATGAAAATCAAATCCTCTAATGATTGCCTAAGAATAAATATTTGGAGTCAACTTTTTTTAAATGTCCACAATAATAAAGGTAGCGTATAAATATCTGGCTAAGAAAACCAAAAAGTATTAATTTGGCTGGTTTGTTTTGGTTGTTACAGTCCTAGGTCTTAAACACAGGGCCTAGCACATGCTAGGCAAGCACTCTACTACTCTGCTAGATTCTCAGCCCTATTAATGTTGTTCTTACCATTCACTACCACACCAGTTTGAACCATGGATAGAATCAAATATGCCTTTAGAAAATGTATGTGGTTTTATTTGGACTTTGAATAAAAACTTTGAGAGCACTAAATCTATTTCATAAATAAGTAGAGAATTTAGCCCAGAAAATTCTGAGGTTTTCAGCAATCACCTATCTCAATGTTATAAAAGCTTTTTCCTTATAGAAAATATAAGCATATTCAAATTAAAATAATACAATGGACATCACCACCCCATACTTATTGCAGCTTCAACATTCATTCAACTCACAGTCAAATATCAATCAGTCTTAAAAAATATTTAGTGGGGCTGGGGTTGTGGCTCAATGGTAGAGCACTTGCCTAGCATGTGTGAGGCACTAGGTTTAATTCTCAGCACTGCATATAAATAAATAAAATAAAGGTTCATAAACAACTAAAAATATATTTTTTAAAAAAACATTTACTGAAGTTCTTATATTTTTAAATATTTATTTTTTAAATAAAAAATATGGCTACTGTTTTCCTAAATCAAATAACACAGTCTCTATTACCTTTTCCTTCATGATATTTTTGACATTATAATACTAAAGCATATTAAGTTAAATTTTTAGAAGTACAGGTTCAATAGTGATATTTAGTAAGAATTCTAATAGTAAAAAAAATAATAATTCAAATTTATCCTGGGTTTCTAAGGTTATAAATTATAAGATAATAAACTTACACTTATTTAGAAAAGGCCTCAAGAATAACACTCACCTGTGGCAAGTAAAATACATGTTTACCTAGCAAACAAATATGATCTAAACTAATGCAAGTCTACTCATTGTTAATAATATTATTGTTTGCTGCAGAGTATATTAACAAAAAAACATACCAATGAATATCACTGCAATGTGCAGGACTTAAACATCTATTCTTCAATGGTTCCTTATTAGAAAGTCTTCCCATCCTTCTTACTGCTATTGCCAAGCTGATCTCACATGCTGCAGGCTGCCGCCAAGACATTTCAGCCACACAGTGCCAAACCAGGATCTTATAGGATATCTCAATTTCCTTGAGGAAACCAGTAATACTGACTTCCAGAGCTCCTTTGCAAGCCTAAGCCCCACTCCCAAATCTCCCTCATGAACCCAAGCACATGCTCAGGCCACAGCAGATGACAGAAAGATACTTGTGTAAATATTTTGTTTTAGGTTTCTCCATGCATTGCTGTTTCCCATTACCACATATATTGAGAGTTGACTGTACTGGATAGCACTACCTCAGTTTGCTGCCCATCAGTGTGGGAAAAAATCTGCAATCAAACAATTACAGTTGATTAACTAAGTTGGGTGTTTTTTAATATGTCTCATTAATTAAGCTAATGTTTGAACTAAGCATTATTTAAATTACACATGTGCTCCAAATTATGCATCTTTCATAATATTAAATCATTACTAACAGTAATTTTTATTTATTTATTTTATAGTAATATACAAACTATGCATAGGATATTAATTAGGAAATATATAAATTCTACTATCTATATGTAATCACATATTAATAATCTTAAGTGGTATTTAAGAATTTTTAACAAAAAAAATATATATATAGCTACATATAGAGAGCTTTAAATAAAAAGTTATCCTACATGTTGAGTTATTGAAGATTTCTACCTTCCACTGCCTTTTAGTACCTAACCCTTGATAAGCATTACTTCCATAGTTTTAAATTATTTTACAATTATTCTTTTGTATCTCCTTTACTTACTACCTACTAATTAATACAGTGCCTGGCCTAATAATTCCTATTTAGCTCTCTTTCTCTCTCTCTCCTTTTTTTTTTTTTTTTCAATGTTGGTACATTCTCTGCCCCTTGACCACTCTCTTGATCTTTTATTTTAAGCCATGATGAACTGAACACAGACAGTGCTACTTTTACTAAGCAAGAGAAAGATGGGCCTTGCTCCTAAGAATTTTAGTTCATAAATTTATAAGAATTTCAGTTTAAATAATGTTCTAGAAGTTTTTTTTTTTAAATTACCAAAATGGACACAAAATCACGCACAAAGTAAACAAGATTCATCCTTATACTTTATACTACACTGACTCAAGGGTATGTCAGTATGTGCTTATATATGCAAGTATTCAGTAAAATTATATGTTTACTCCGACATTTACACATTACTGAAAGAATTTGTTTTGTGGTACTGAGGACTAAACCTAGCATGTTCTATCATTTAGCTATATGTCCAGCCCTTTTTAGTTTTTATTTTGAGAAGGGTTGCAATAAATTGCCCAACCTGGCCTTGAATTGGCTATCCTCGTCCCTCCACCTCCAGAGTGAACAGGATCACAGACCTGCACTGCTACAACCTGGCTCATACTTGAAAAATATTTAATGTTAACTCCTACAGTCAGTTTGAAGTTTAAAACGTTCAGTTATTTTTTAAAATAACAAATTTCCAAAGAATTAATTAATAGCAACAAAGCTAGAGGCATAATTTTTAAAAAATCAAAATTCATCATCCCTAAAGTACCTAAAACAACCCATGTCAAGAACCTATCCTTAAAAAAAATAAAAAATAAAATAAAATGAACCTATCCTAACACTACCTTGATGAGTCTGGTGTAAATTTGTGTACTACTTAATACTCTATTGTTCTTTTAGAATAGTAAAAAAGTATCTGATACTTTACATTCCTAATATATTATCTCTATTTTTTTAAGTATTTGACATTCAGAAAGCATGGATTACTTATTATTTATTTTTGTTGATGTGTTTTTTTTTCCTGACATGTAGTTTGTACAGTCATTGGAATTCTCATCGCCAAATTCCAACTCAGAATAATTTGGAAAACAGCTCAGTTTTATCAGAGTAATAGTAATTTTAGGCGGTCAGAGTAATAATAGTTGTATCAGAGTAATAGCAACAATGAGATCAGTGGACATAAAAAAGAGCCAACAAAACATAAAGAGAAGCAAATACAAACCAACCTCATCTGTGAGAATATCAGAAGAATAAAGAAGTCAAGATGAAAGACAGTTCAGATATCATCTAGTCTTACAATCTTATGCAAGAGAAAACTGAAGTTCAATTATCTTCAGAAAAGCCAGAGTAAAATTTAGATTCCCCTGACCCACCCTGCTTCAATCTTAGTATTCATTTCCACTACAATGGAGAAAAGGGCAAACGCATTAGGAAGTGGAAAAGTGATTAAGGTTAAACCTCAGGAAAAAAATAAATAAAAGAAGTACTCATGGAAAAAACCTCTATACCCCAGGTATCTATAATGTATTCTTGTCCTGAAACATTCTACCAGATAACCTTTATAATTCCTGAAGCCTGCTGCCATTCCAATAAATAAGTGATCTCCAACTTGACTGACCCTCCATTACTACTATTTAACTCAACATTCTCTACAAATACAGAACCTAGTATTTTTGTCAAAGTTGCACAACTTTGATCTCAAGAATCCTAACTTCCTCTAAAAATATAATATTTTAATAACAGACAATAATGACAAACTTAAGAATCCAACTTTTTTAAAAAAAGTATTTTAAGAACAGAAACTTGGGCTGGGGATGTGGCTCAAGCGGTAGCACGCTTGCCTGGCATGCATGCGGCCCGGGTTCGATCCTCAGCATCACATACAAAGATGTTGTGTTCACCAAAAATTGAAAAAAAATATTAAAAAATTCTCTCTCTTCTCTCTTAAAAAAAAAAAACTATTCCCACAGACTGTTTTTATTTTTTTTTAATTTTTTTTTTAAAGATAGAGTGAGGGGGGGGGAGAGAGAGAGGGAGAGAGAATTTTTTTTTTAATATTTATTTTTTAATTCTCGGCAGACACAACATCTTTGTTTGTATGTGGTGCTGGGGATCGAACCCGGGCCGCACGCATGCCAGGTGAGCGCGCTACCGCTTGAGCCACATCCCCAGCCCAACACAGACTGTTTTTATATGGCCCAAAAGGCAAGAATCATTTTGTCATCAGAAAAGTATTTATCTCTAGGATAGAATCCTAAGTAATTTCCATAGAAGAGGAGACAAGTGGGGTCTTTAACATATGTGATGAAGAATTTCAGGCAATATGGAGATTCCCAAGAGAACCTGGAATGGAACCACCATTAGACCCAGCTATCCCACTCCTCGGTTTATACCCAAAGGACTTAAAGTGATACGGCTACATCAACGTTTATAGCAGCTCAACTCACAATAACTAAACCTATGGAACCAACCTAGATGCCTTTCAACAAATGAATGGATAAAGAATGTGGTATATATGCACAATGGAATATTACTTAGCCTTAAAGAAGAATGAAGTTATGGCATTTGCCAGTAAATGAATGGAGCTAGAGAATATCGTGCTAAGCGAAGTAAGTCAATCTCAAAAACCAAAGGCCAAATGTTTTCTCTAATATGTGGTGCTAACTCATAATGGGTGGGGGTGGGGAACCTAGGGAAGAATAGAGGTATTTTGGATTAGACAGAAGGGAATAAAGGGAGAGAAGGGGGCATGGGGATGGGAAGGATAGTAGAATGAATCAGACATTATTACCCTATGTGCATATTTGATTATATGACCAGTGTGATTCTACATCATGTACAAATAGAATGAGAAGTTATACTCCATTTATGTATGATGTGTCAAAATACATTCTACTGTCATATATAACTAATTAGAACAATTTTTAAAATTTTTAAGAAAGAATTTCAGCATATGTCAGTAGTGGCACAGAAATTTATTTAGGAAAGCAATGAATACACATTCAAGAGAGAATGCAGGCCAAGAGCAATCCCTTGGTATAGAATGTTAATACTGATAGAGAAACAGTAGCTAGGGGCTGGATTAGAGATGGAACCAGGACAAAGTAATTCAATTTTACCCTAGTTTTTCTAGAGCTTACACATTGCTCTCATGTTACTTTTTGCAGGAAAGAGTGTCGGTTAAGGGAACCAGCCAATGGAGCAGGTTGGGTTGCTCAGGAGTTGCTTGTTTTGTATTCCAAAGGTTTATTTATGCATTCTGCATTTCAACAGTTAATGGGCACTTCTTTTTGAGACTCGGTATATCTTTCCTTTTCTGTATTCCCAAATTCTTATCTGTGTTCTAACATTTATAAGTAGTTGTTTAAAAACATACTTGCAAGGACTGGTGGCTTATGCCTGTCATTCCGACTACTCAGAAGGCTGAGGAAGGAGAATCACAAGTTTAAGGCTAGCCTGGGAAACCTAGCAAGATCCCCTCTCAAAATTAAATTAAAAAGGGCTGGACAGGGGATGGGGATTTAAGCTCAATTGGTAGAGTGCATGCCTCACATGCACAAAACCGTGGGTTCAATCCCCAACAACCCCACCCTCACACACACACACACACACACACACACACACACTCTACTGTCATGTATATCTGAAAAGAACAAATTTAAAGGAAAAAAAGGTAGGGCTGGAGATAGGTAGTTCAGTTGTATAGCAATTGCCTACCAAAAGCAAAGCCCTGGATTTAATCCCAGTACTCTATGCCCTACCCTACCTCACCCCCCACCCCACCCCCTCAAAACAAACAAACAAAAAAACTCTATAAAGAATAAGACTGAGATCATATCTAACTGACAAAACCTAAAATTCCACCTGCCCCTTTACAGAAAAAGTCTGCCAACCCCAATTTTAGTATTTACTGAGTATCTGCCTTTTTTTTTTTTTTTGGTACCAGGGATTGAACTCAGGGCACTTGACCACTGAGCCACATCCCCAGCCCTATTTTATATTTTATTTAGAATCAGGGTCTCACTGAGTTGCTTAGCAGCCTCTCAGTTGCTGAGGCTGGCTTTGAACTCACAATCCTCGACTCAGCTTCCCAAGATGCTGGGATTACAGGCTTGAGCCACGATGCCCAGCTGGAGTATCTGTTTTCTAAAGAGAAAATATTTTCTTTTATACTCTAAGAAAATAATTTGGGGGCCAAAGGTATGCTCAATGGTTGAATATGTGCATTATGTGTAAGAATCTGGGTTAAATCCCCAGCACCAAGAAAAAATCATCAACATCATCCAATCTGTAGAGCATCAAATTTCATATTCAACTGACTTTGTGTGCATGTGAGAAAGAGAGGGAAAGAGAGACAGGGGACTGAACCCAGAGGCAATCTACCATTTAACCATAACCTCAGTCCTTTTGTTAATTTTGGGAGAGGGTCTTGCTCAATTACCAAGGATGGCCTTAAGCTTATGATCATCCTGCTTCAGGCACTAGAGTCTCTGGAATTACAGGGCTGCACCACTGCATCTGACTCAAATGACTTTTTTTTTAAATATTTATTTTTTAGGTGTAGATGGACACAAGACAATGCCTTTTTTATTTTTATGTGGTGCTGAGGATCGAATCCGGGTCCCACCCATGCTAGGCGAGCGCTCTACCGCTGAGCCACAATCCCAGCCCTCAAATGACTTTTTAAGCAAAGAATTCTACCTGTGCATTGAACATAATTTTAAAAATTTCAATCCCTGGAGCAAATTATATATTTTTTAAGTTTTTATTCACTTTTTAGATATGTCCTCCATCAGCTCATTTCTCCTACTCAACCCCTCATCCAATATACTAAGATATTTGACAGCTGCAGCAGAGTTGCAGATCCTTCACTTCTCCAGGTATTGCCCTCTAGACACTAAATGCCAAATAAAAAAGGTTCAACATATTCTTGACAGCTCTATTTGGGGCCTCTATTATTTCTAACCTACTAATTTCTATCTATTCATCTCTCCTGCTTTTCATTTAATCCAATAGCTTAAAAAGATGGCATTAAGTAGATCATATTATTAAATGTCAATTTATATGACACACAAAAAGAAAATGCTCTAATTAACTGAATTAATACAAATACTTACAATCTTGGGTGGCCTTAATCACCTTCTTCCTTGAGCTTATTATAACCCTTTTTTACCTAAGTACTATAGCTTGTTGCCTCCTACTTTCCAACTATTAAAAAGTTGTCCTTACTATTTAGGAACTCTAACATATTAATTTCTTTTCCACATTTGCTCTTTTCTTACTTTCCCTTTCAGGTCCTTTGCTAAAACTTCAAACACACAAAAATGTTGAGCCTCTTAAGTATAGATCTTTAAATTGTATATCAAATTGGCAGACTGTCAACCTCTCTTCTAATTCATCTATTCCTTATTCATGCATCTATTTCATTATTTAAAATACCATTAATTAATTCCTTTAAGTCTTCCTAAAACAAATTTACCTCTTGCTCATTAAAATTCACCAATTCTATTTTTTTAAATTAAGAGACATGGCAATACAACAAACAAAATATACAATGTCTACAGATGTTTAAATGGGATGTGAAGAAACCATTATAAATGGCAAACTCAAATAAGATTAAACGTTAAGCCAGGCGTGGTGGTGCATGCCTATAATCCCAGAGTCTCAGGAGACTGAGGCAGGAGGATCGAAAGTTCAAAGCTAGCCTCAGCAAAAAGCAAGGTGCTAAAACTCAGTGAGACTCTGTCTCTAAATAAAATACAAAATAGGGCTGGGGATGTAACTCAGTGGTTGAGTGCCCCTGAGTTCAATCCCCAGTACTCCCTAAAAAAAAAAATTAGTTAATTTGATATTAAATAACAAAAAAAAACCCTCTGAATCAGCCTGATGAATTTTAAAATAGTAAAAATAAACACCATATCTGATGTAATGATCTAAACTATATTTGATTTAATAACACAAATTGGATAAACTTTCAGACTCTCAGAAATAGTCAGATTGGGCCTAGGGATGTGGCTCAATGGTGGGATGTGTGCTTGGCATGCATGAGGCCCTGGGTTGAAGCCCCAGAACCGCAACTAAAAAAGCTGGATCAATCAATTTCAAAACACTCCTGAAGCCTCAAGTTATTTTTTAAAAATGCACATATAAAAAAAATTGATTCCAGAAGAGTCTAAAAAAGAGTGCTAAATACTGCTAAATTACTCAAAATCACAAGAGTGCTAAGATAGAAAACTTCAATGATCTCTTCAAAAAGAGGCAGAGCAGATCAAAACTTTTATCATTTTCATGTTTTTTTAAATTGCTTTTACAATTAAATTAGTTTTTCATTGCAAATGGTCCCCCCAAATAGAAATGATTATAGAAGCTATGACAAATACATGCCAACATTATAGTCATTCAGAATGCATACAAAGATCTAATATCATGAATAAATGCTTATTTTAATGCTAAAAGGGCAAAACCCAAAATTCTATATCTATTAGAATCACAGTTAAAATTAACTACAGGAAAATGTATTACAAGGAAGAATATAAAAAATTTTAATAGTGAAAAGCTCAGACAGTGGTGACAAGCTTAGGTGAAAAGGTTTGTTTTTCCATTTTCTTCCTATATTTTCATAAGCATGATTTTTATAATGCAAAAAAAATAACATTTAAAGTTTAATGTAAGAAATTTTTATGCCGGGATCAGTGGTGCATGCCTGTAATCGTAGGATGCTGAGACAGGAGGATCTTGAGTTCAAAGCCAGCCTCAGCAATGGTGAAGCGCTACAAAACTCAGTGAGACCATGTCTCTAAATAGAATACAAAACAGGGTTGAAGATATGGCTCAGTGGTTGAATGCCCCTGAGTTCAATTCCCGGTGCCAAAAAAAAAAAGATATTTTTATAAGGTTTGTTAGTTTTTTACTCTTTCCATTATTTTAAGTATGTTTGATATCCCAGTAAACATAAATCCCACCAACATAAAAAAAATTTAAAAATGGGGCTGGGGATGTGGCTCAAGTGGTATTGTGCTTGCCTGGCATGCGCGCAGCGCTGGGTTCGATCCTCAGCACAATATACAAAAAAAAAAAAAAAAAAGAAAGAAAAAGGATGTTGTGTCCGCCAAAAAGTAAAAAAATAAATATAAAAAAAAAATTCTCTTGGGCTGGGGATGTGGCTCCGGCGGTGGCGCGCTCACCTGGCATGTGTGCGGCCCTGGTTCGATCCTCAGCACCACATACAAACGGAGATGTTGTGTCCACCGAAAACTAAAAAATTAAATATTAAAAAAAAATTCTCTCTCATTCTCTCTCTCTCTCTCTCTCTCTCTCTTTCTCTCTCTCTCTCTCCCCTATCTTTAAAAAAAAATTTTCTCTCTATCTAAAAAAAAAAATTAAATAAGCCATGGAGCTATCAAATTCTATTTTTAAAAAAACAAAGAAATGTGAAATATGGCAAAAAAAATGGAAGAAATAGGACAAATTTTCATTTCAGGGCTGATTATGTTACCAAGACAATGAGTTTTAATAGAATCCATTCAGATTTTCTTTCCTTTCAAAGAGAAGATAATGATACCATAAAAAGTCAGAATCAATGAACAGCCTCATATTGAGTTTGTATTTTCCAAATCATACATGCACATTAACTCACATAATAAAGGCTGCCAGCATTACAAGATGGGTTATGTTTAAAAGTTCTTTATAGGCAAATAGGAAAATAGCATTTCTCACTTGTGAAATATGATTGATTGAAGATTCCATTCTTCGTAACTGGGATGCCTGGATATCCAACATCTGCAGGACATTGTTGGCCAAGGTGTTTATCAGATAGGCAACACTCGCTAAGGATTGGGTGGTGTAGGCTTTGGTTTCTTCTAGGGCTCGCTGCTTGTCTGCTGACTAAGGAGAAAAACAAGATCATTACTTCAAAGATAACCCACTTCTAGCCAACTAACCTATAAAAGTACTCACCAAATTCATTCTGGATTGCTGAATCTACACCCGCCATTGATAATGTTCTGAAAACTATCAGTATCATGTAAACCCAAAACTAAACTATTGACAGAGTTCATTGATATTTTCAAATTCAATAGATATATTTTTATACAAAGACAAATAAAATTTTAAAGCTATTATTTTAAAAATGAGACCCAGTATACATTTTGCACAATACCAGCAAATATATACCTTCTCAAAAATCACTGGTTAGAAAGGTAGCATTGATTTGAATATATAAATTCTAGCATACTTTTTTCTACTTTCCTGAATTCCTCCTTTTCTTTCATTCTAACACATGAAGTGTGACTATAATGTGGTTATATGTCTATTAACATATTAAACAATTATAAAATAATGATAAAAATGGTAATGATGATAAACAATGAAAAATTAAAATTAAAATAATGAAAGTATATTAAGTGTGAGAACTCTATGTGACATAAACTGCTAAGAATCATAAACAGAGAATACACAGCAAAAAAATAACTTAATTTTGTCCAAGATTGCATAGCAAAGCATATTCTATGCTGCCAAGTGACAAACACTATCTTCTTGTCTTGGTTCTTCAGAGATTTGGTGGTTCAGTAGGAAGTACATTAAGTCTCTGAACAAGAAATATTTTATGTTAACATCAATACTAACACCTACAACAATATGTCAACTCAGAAAACAGTCATAGTTCCTCAATTTTCTTACAAGGCAAAGGAAAGAAAGCTGAAAAGTTGTGAACATCAAGATAATGAACATCTCTAAAATATAAACCATTAAATGTAACAACTGTTATTTCCTTGAGTGATTTAACTGTCAAAAGTCCACTATTGGAGCTGGGATTGTGGCTCAGTGGTATAGTGCCTGCCTGGCATGTGTGAGGCACTGGGTTTGATCATCAGCACCACATAAAAATAAAAGTATTGTGTCTACAAATGTACACTTAAAAAAAAGTCTACTACTGTCCCAATTCTGTCTCTCCTATACAGTCTAGAAGAGCCAATAAAACTAAATATAATTTTTTCCAAAGTTGGGGGGAAGGAAACAAGTCAAATTCTACTGAAGTAGTTAACAAAATAGTCAAATGCCATTTTACCTTAAAAAGAATTAAGAATTGTCATTTAGTTCTTTTTCTTTTCTAATCCTTAGTATTCTTTTTATCAAAGCCTGAATTAACAAGACAGATTAGTGCAATTTGGAAGAAGGGAACTAATAACCACATAGTATCTACTGTTCTTCCTCTGAGATCAACCCAGAACCAAAAGAGACTTTGCTCACCAAAGAAAGGCAACTAGCAGTTCCCCACTCACTTGCCGCTATTTGAGGCATTTATTTGCAGGCCCTGAGCCCAGTTTGGTGGGCAGCTGAATTACCACACCTAGGCCTGGAGAAAGAGTCCAATTCACTTTTAACCCTCCCCAACCCAGGCTCCTGAGCAGCAGGAAGCCATCTGATACCATATTCACCCAGGGTCCTGAAAACTATACAGGCCCTGCCCCAGGAATTCTTGGGACCCATCCAGGAACCCCTACTCACTCTCCCACAACCCTCCCCGCAAGCATCTGGGCTGCCTACCTTGAGCAGCTTGACCAACAGAGACAACACCCCCACACACAAAAAAATAGCTGTGCACCCTGGGTATCCTCCAGCTGCCCCAGAAGTAAAAATAGTCATGCCTACCCATTTTGTCCCCAGAAAGCAGCCAGCCAACCTCATCCACCCACCCTTGGCCAGGGGAGCAGCTAGGTAGAACTTCCTGAGCAGACTGGCTCAAGAGGCCCCAAGAATTCACCCAGCCCCAGGCATGCTGCACTATACCCAGTTGAGGCTACCTGAATGACCCAGCTCTCATACAAACCAAGGGGTGGTATGGATACAAAAATTCTCAACAAAATACTAGCAAATGAGGACTGGGGTTGTGGCTCAGTGGTAGAGCATTCACCTAGCATGCATGAGGCACTGGGTTCAATCCTTGGCACCACATAAAAAAATAAACGAAATAAAGGTATTGTGCCCATTTAAAAAAAAATTAGCAAATAGAATCCAAGAGCTATCAAAAAGAGTATACAACATGATCAAGTGGAACTTTTCTTAGGGATAGAATTTTTATTTTTTTTTTTTAATTCTAGGATTCCACAGCACACCTGTTCATATCTGTTCTAAATTTCATAACTGTTGATACAAAGATGTTAAAAATTATATTATTAAAATCACATATTTACATAAAATTTAGATTGTCCTTATAAATTATAAAACTTAAATTACTTTAAGAAATTTAGTATGATATCCTATGGTTGAAAGTAACAAAATCTCAAATTTTTCATTTTTAGCTAATATTTGCCAAAATTTTTCACAGTAAGATAGTTTAAACAGATTATTTTAATTGAGTGCCATTGATTTTAGGACTTTTTAATGTATCAGATAGGGACATCAGTTTAAAAATAACTATAAATGATGTTAAAAGGAACTTGCAGATAGCTTCTAAAACAAAACAATTTATTTTTACATTTTTTATTTCAACAATTATTTACAAAATTAGCAAAGTCGCAAAACTAACAAATATCACATAACCTGAATAATTTTGAAGTGACTAACTAAGAAAACAAATCTAGCACTGTTTAGGGGTTGGTAGCTCAAGTCATGCTCCTTTTAATTACAGAGCATTTTTAATTACAATGAGGTAACATAGGCAAACAATAAATAATACATTTACACCAAATGAGAGATAAATATACATTGCATTGTACTGTATAAACAACAGTTTTAAAATAGGAAATGCAATTGTTGGCACCTACATCATTTAAGTCCACAGTACTCTTCATAATATCACACAAAGCAATTTGTAAATCCACCACCATATGTAAATTTCATGGAACACTGAGTTTTGGAAAAAATATTATCTATAATATTACTAATTCTGATTTAAATTTTATTTGTATTATACCTTTATTCACAAATTTATTTTGAACTTATAGTTATTCCTGAGCTTTAACTAAAAGTGGTTTATATCTAATTTTGTTTAAGAATTAAATAACATTTTTTAAAATAAATTAAATCAACACTGTGGGTCATATTTCTTTCTTTTCATTTAAAATTAAGGCTTCTAGAGCTGAGAAGTGTAGCTCAGAGGTAGACTACTTACCTGCCATTCAAGAGGTCCTGGGTTTAAAGCCCACCACCAAAAAAAAAAAAAAAAAAAAACGGATAAAATTAAGGATTCTGATCATTTATCAAGAAATACTAGGGGATGGGGTTGTGGCTCAGCGGTAGAGTGCTCGCCTAGCACATGAGAGGCCCTGGTTCAATCCTCAGCACCACAAAGAAGGAAAGAAAGAAAGAAGGAAAGAGGGAAGGAAGGGAAGGAAGGAAGGGAGGAAGGAAGGAAGGAAGGAAGGAAAGAAAGAAGGAAAGAAAGAAAGGGTGTTGTGTCCAACTAAAACTAAAAAATAAATATTAAAAAAAGAAATACTATGACAGCTTATATCTGAATATGAAAAAAGAATGCAAAGATAGTCCTGTAAGCATTACTATAGTCCCAGAGAACATGCACTCTGAGGGAGATAAACATTCTAATTGATGACCTCATTCAATGAACCAGAAGTAATTTATATATTCACCTTTGTTTAGCAATTATTTTAATTAAAAGAAGAGGCAAAATATGATCCCAATCTTCCCAATAAAATAAAAATGACAGTACGAAATTCTAATGATCAATGCCACACTAAAGAAGAGATGTGTGTCCACTAATTTGAAAAGAAAAAAAAAACAGTTTTCATTCAATATCACATATTAGTTTTCATTCAATATCACATATTAGGGATCTACAACATACAAGGGATGCTCAATACTGAGAATTTTTAAATATTCCATCTTCTATCAAAACCTATTTGGGAGAAGATTCACATAAATTATCAAGGTAAATTAAGCAAGGTGAACAAAAATAAAGTAGTACAGGTTAAATAAGAGTAATATGATGGGAAACAGGAGAAAAAAAAAAGCAGCTTGAGAACCTCAACAATGTCAAATGCTCAGATTTCTATCCAAGGAGGGAGAATTTTAATTGACAGACTACATACACAACTGATTAAAAAAAATAATTCTTACAAGTTATTTATATAGTATTTCTCTTTTTGATAATAAGGATTGAACCCAATGGCACTTTACTACTGAGCTAGGTGCCAAGTCCTCTTTTTATTTTGAGATAGGGTCTTACCAAGCTACCCTGGCTGACTTCAAACTTGTGATCCTCCTGACTCAGCCTCCCAAGTTGCTGTTATTACAGGTGTGCACTACACACCTGGCTTCCATACATCTTTTAAATAATGTAAACCATTTCATTAAAAACCTTAAGTAAAAATGTGTAATAAATGAGCCATAACCCCTATTAATCTTTTTTTTTTTTTTTTTTTTTTGGTAGCAGAGGCTGAACCCTGGGGCCCTAACCAATGAACCACATCCCAGCAGTTTTCATTTTTCATTTTGAGACAGGGTCTCACTAAGTTGCTTTGGGCTAGCTTTGAACTTGCAATCCCCTTGCCTCAACCTCTGGAGTTGCTAGGATTACAGGCAAGCACCACTGCACCCAAATCCTATTAATCTTTAAAGTAAAACTGTCAGGAAATTTTTACATCCTTATTCTTTGTACCAACAACCAAAAGAAGTAATTTAAGGTCGGGGGAGTACCAGGGATTGAACTCAAGGGCACTCAACCACTGAGCCACATCCCCAATCCTACTGTGTATTTCATTTAGATCCTCAGTGTTGCTGAGGCTGGCTTTGAACATGCGATCCTCCCACCTCACCTTTCCTAGCCACTGGAATTACAGGAATACACCACCACCTTTTCATAGAAGAAACACTTAATGAACCATCTCTACATATAAATGCAGTAGGGGACAAACGAGGCAGGACATGGAAGATAGCAGGAAGCAGTTTTATTTGGCTGCAGCCAGGTTCAGAGGGTATAGCTTTTGCTGTGATCAATTAATCTCCCTGAACCTGGAGTACAGGCAGTTTCAAAACTTTATACCCAGCGTGTAAGGGGAGGGGCTTCTACTCCCCTTTTTTCCCCTACCCCTGCCAGCTGTTACCTAGGAGCCCAATTAGTAACAACTTCTCTAATCTTTGAAATGTAAACACTTCTGTGAAGCCCCCTACCCAAGACCAGAGGCCTTGTTAAAGGATCTGTCTTTTTTAATCACATTCCACATATCCCAGGAGGCTGAGACAGGAGGATCCTGAGTTCAAAACCAACCTCAGCAACAATGAAGCGCTAAGCAACTCAGTGAGACCATGTCTCTAAATAAAATACAAAACAGGGCTAGGGATGTGGCTCAGTGGTTGAGTGCCCCTGAGTTCAATCCCTGGTACAAAAAAAAAAAAAAAATCACTAAAGATGTAATACAGGGCTGGGATTGTGGCTCAGCGGAAGAGTGCTTGTTTTGCACATGCAAAGCCCTGGGTTCGATCCTAAGCACCACATAAAAATAAAGATATTCTGTCCACCGAAAAACTAAAAAATAAATTTTAAAAAATTCTTTCTCTCTCTAAAAAAAATAAAAAATAAATAAAAGATGTAATACAGATGGCAAATAAGAATATGAAAAGATATTCAACATTACATGTCATAAAAGAAATAGAAATTAAAACAATGAGATTACTGCTATTAGAATGGCCAAAATTCCACATACTAACAACTCCAAATGCTAGAGAGAATGTGGAATGAACAAGAGCTTTCATTTATTGCTGGTAGAAATGCAAAACAGTACCACTACAATGCAAGATAGTTTGGCAGCTTCTTATAAAACTAAACATATTCTTAACCACATGATACAATAAGCTCCTTGACATTTATTCAAATGAGCTGAAAAGGTGTGCCCATACAAACTTTGGTGCTACACACCAAAGTTTATAGCAACTTTATTCATACCTGCCTAAACTTGGAAGCAACCAATATGTCCTTCAATGGGTAGATGGGTACAAAAGAATATTATTCATCAATAAAAAGAAATGAACTCACAAGCTATAAAAAGATATGGAGGGGGCTGGGGTAGAGCACTTGCCTAGCATGTGTGAGGAACTGAATTTGATTCCCAGCACCATATAAAAACAAATAAATTAAGGGGCTGGAGTCGTAGCTCAGCAATAGAGTGCTTGCCTAGCACTTGTGGGGCACTGGGTTCAATTCAGTACCACGTATAAATAAGTAAATAAAATAAAGGTCTACCAACTACTACAAAAATAATAAATTAATAAAGATATCGTATCCATCTACAACTAAGGGAAAAAAACCTCACAGGTGAACCATTTAAAAAAAACTAAATGCATATTACTAAGTGAAAGAAGCTAATTGGAAGAGACTATATAGTTCCAATTAAAGAACATTATAGAAAACGGAAAACTATAGAGATAGTAAAAAAGTCATCAATTGTCAAGGGCTTGGGGATGAACAGGCAAAGCACAGTGGATTTTTTAAGACAAAGAAACTATCTTATATGATTTTGTAATGGTGGCTACATGTCACTGTACATTTGTCAAAACCACAGAATATACAACACAAAAAGTAAAACCTAATGCAAACTATGAACTTTACTTAATAAGATATATATTATTTTGATTCATCAATTGTAACAAATGTACCACATAAATACGAGATATTAATAACAAAGCCGGGTGTGGTGGTGCACTCCTGTAATCCCAGCAACTTGGGAGGCTGAGGCAGGAGATCACAAGTTCAAAGTCAGTCTCAGCAACTTAGTAAGGCCATAAAACAACTCAGCAAGAAGACCCTGCCTCTAAATAAAATATAAAAAAGGGCTGGGGACCTCGCACAGTGGTTAGGCTGGGTTCAAGACCTAGTACCAAAATATAAATATATATATATATATATATATTACATATTACTAACAGTGGCAAGGGGGAAGTGACTCTTTATTTCCATTTTTCTGTAATCTCAAAGCTGGCATAAAACTAATGTCTACTTTATTTAAACTCTAAAACCAATAGAGTTAAAGACATAAATCCATTAAAAAAAGAGGTGATACAAGTGATGGATCAGGAAATTCAATGAATAAAAATTAAAATAAACAATAAGCAAGAAAGAAGTTTCAACCTTGCTAAATAACAGTTCCACACTTAAAGCCTGGAATCAAACATGGATAGGCTCTGCCATTTACTAGCTGTGAAACCTTAAGAAAGATTTTTAAACACCTGTAAGTATTTGCCTCTTACTAAGCATTAGCCTCTTAAAAGTTTAGAGGTTTTGATGAAGAACATCACAGCATCATACTGGATCCATGTGTTTGAAATTCAAAAACCTGGGTCAGGTGGTGGGAGGTGTGGCTCCATCAGTAGTGTGCTTGCCTCACACGTGTGAGCACTGGGTTCAATCCTCAGCACCACATAAAAGTAAATAAACAAAATAAAAACAATGAGTCCATGTACAACTAAAAAATATTTTAAAAAAACAACTTGGGTCAATTCTAGAATAATTGATTTAGAATCTGTATTCTTACAACATATCTGGGTGACTTATATGCACATGAAAGTTTGAAAAGTCTATTGGAAACCTCATTCTCCCACATCTTTTAAAAAGAAGATGAGATCAATATTTTATCTTTACAGATTGCTAACATTAAATAAGATAAAATATTTAAACATTTAACAATTAGAAAAATCTTGAGAAAAAAGTATTGATTATTAAAAGTGTTGACTATTAGCATAATAATAAATAATTGTTAATAATAATTTATTAGCAATTGAAAGTGAATCAGAGAGGTTAGCTCAGTGGCAAAGCACTTGCCTAGTATGTGCAAGGTCTTGGATTTACTCCCCTGCACTTGGGGAAAAAATTAAAATAAAGAAGTTAAATTTCAGGTTAAATTATAAATTAGCAGCCCTTTTAAAAAATAACAAGCAAGCCCAGCGAAAGTAAAGCAAAGCAGATATTCACAAGAGGTTAACATGTTTGGGGGATATAATCTTTCTTGAAAGCAATCTGGCAATATGTACTAAATGTCTTTAAAATATTCATACTTTTAAAAGTCAATTCTGGGAAACTATGCTAAACCATTAAATGAAAGAAATGTGTACAAAGATTTTTGTTCACACATGCTCTTTGCAATTACTTATAATAGCAAGTGTAATAAACTCTATAGGGAATCATCATAAATTAACTAAACTTTCCCTCCATCCCATACTCTTAGGTCTCCTTCCCCTGCTCCTGGATTATAGCAACAACAGATTTTGTAGCTTCCCTATGAACTTCCAGGTATTCAAGTTTTCATTTTCAAATATTTAAAAATTCATTCAACCTAAATCAGAATTTTACTTTTCATTCCAATTTTCCAGCTCAGATCTAAACTGAAAGATCCACAAAAACGAAAAAAGAGAAAGAAATGTTTTTTTCATTATTCTTCTACCATGTTTTTCCATTCTTCTTACTCACTTCATTATGCTGCTTCTGGCCTGCTCCTCCAGGATTGGAAGAGCAGGAAATAGGAAACAAAGAGTATGAGAGAAAAAGTACCAAGGTCTTATGTAACCATATTATAGCAATCTAGTATCAATGCTGTATGCTAATGCCAGATTTTGACCCTCTCTTTTAGTGAAGCATTTATGAGGTCTTCAAAGACCCTTTTTAATAAGATGATGCAGCCTCTCGCTAACATTCTGTACCTTCATCTGAGCTTAGAAGGAGCAAAACAATCTCTCAACAGGCAGGTTTTTTGGACAGGATTATTAAAATATACCTCTATCTCAGCTACCTCATTCTCTGTAACTTAGCCCCCCTACCCTAGGGTATCTCAGCATTTTTGTCCCTCCAAACTCTAGAAGTAGTAGGTCCTCATATTTTATTCCAATTGTCTTTAACCTTCAAGCTTTTTACCAGCAAAATCAGGCAATAGTTTTCTTCCCCACTCTCATACCATCCCCAACTTAGACAAGGGACAAGTTCTCACAAGAATTTTCTCCCTGAAATCCATCTCAGGCATTTCTATTTATCAGCAAGGCTCAAATTTGGTATGAAATTTCAACATCCCTTTCAGCAGACAACCCCAATTTCTATGACTGATTTTCTCAAAATTCCACTGACTTGGTCAAAAACTGAGAAGCACAATACTTCTTCAACTCTCTTTTAAAAAATTCTTATTTAATTACATATAATTATTAATATGCATAAATATGGAGAGAGAGAAGTTATAGAAGAGTCTCATCCTTCAGCAAGTTCTACATGACTGATTTACCACTTCCTTAAAATGTGGAAGTAATTGCCTATTGGAGCCTAAACTGTAACTCCAAGACAAAAGTAAAAGTCCACTTTTAACATTGCATTATATAAACAATTACATAAACAACTATCCAAGAATCCAACAATAAAGGGTTAAATGAATTTGACACAACTATATCAAGAAATATTTGGTATTAAAAATTGCATCTGGGGCTGGGGTTTTGGTGCTCACCTAGCATGCACGAGGCCCTGGGTTCAATCCTCAACACCACATTAAAAAAAAATAAACAAAATAAAGGTATTGTGTCTAACCAAAAATAAATAAACATTTTTTAAAAAACTTGCATCTGAAAATTTTTAATCTGAACAATCGTAATGTGAAAGAAAAAAGTAATAAAACTATTTAAAATATTATATAGTAAAATCCAACAGAAATGCACAATATTTAAAATACAGTAAAACCCAAAGATAATGCACCTGCAATAACATGCATATGAATGTAATGCAACCACTTCCAGAACCTCCAATCAACACGACCTCGAATTGTATGGAATTTAATTTTTAATGACTCTATTCATGGGCTGGGACTGCAGCTCAGCCACAGAGCGCTTGCCTAGCATTCATGAGGCACTGGGTTTGATCTTCAGCACCACATAAAAATAAACAAATAAAATAAAGGCATTCTTCCATCTACAACTACAGAAAATTAAAAAAAAAAAAACTCCATTCATGTCATCATGGTGAGGTTATACTGCATTTCAACTATGAAAAATACATAAATAAGTTTATTTCCTTTGATTAAGTACTAATACATCATGCACAATTAATGTAATTCCTTCTAGTTTATTAATAATATACTTTTATATACATATACATATTAAAAGTTCCCATAATAAATCTATAGATAATTTTGATTTTATTGTTAACATTTTTACATTTTCTACTGTTAGGTATTCACTTTTTTAAAATATTTTTTTAGTTGTATATGAACTAAATTGCATTTTTTTATTTTTTTATGTAGTGCAGGAATCAAATCCAGGGCCTCACACGTGCTAGGCAAGTGCTTTACCACTGAGCCACAACCCCAATCCAGGGTTATAATAATCATAATTAAAAATAATTTTTTAATAATCTCCTTTTATGCTTAGATGAAAAATGACCAACAACAGCACATTCTAGATGTCACATTACCTACACCTTCATTCCCCTCATTTTAGTATAAAAGTTGGTCTTTGCCACAACTATGAAAATGGACTAACTGGACTACTGCCACCACATAGCTGAGATCACAGAAACTATGTCACTTTGGGACCAGCATACAAATGAACTAGAAATGTATTACTATAATGATCAATTGCAGAACTCTTTTTCACTCCAAACTGATCTAACAGCAGAGTCCATCAGAAACATTTTCTCCAACCAACAAAAAAAAATTTTAGCTACATCTCCTGGGGATTCACAAAGTAAGCAATAATTCTCCACTCACATTTCTTATTAATACAGTATAATCACTCAAAATTTCTGTATTCACTAATTTAGCATAGAAAACAGATTTGTAAAAAGATACTCTCTCACTTAAATGATATTGGCTGTTAGACACAGAACACAATTTAATCTAGGTGAGCAAATGAGGAACATCTATGTTAATGGATCTTTTAAATTCCTACATTTGCATCTCGGAGTCATTTAAGTAGTAAGAAAGAACTTCCATTGAAAATAGATTGGTTGGTTGCATGGCTCTGCCTTTCTGTTTGTTTAAGGATTTTCATTCTGCTCTCCCTTTTGTTTTAGCATTGTCTTCTATACCACCTTCCCCCCAACGCCCCCACCAAAACAAATCCAGTGCAGCAGAGCAATATTACAGAGAACACTGTTACCAATTTTTGACCCTAAAGGCAGGGTCCTCTCTCCCTCTCAAAACTATGGCACCGGGCTGGGGTTGTGGCTCAGCGGTAGAGAGCTTGCCTAGCACGTGCGAGGCCGTGGGTTCGATCCTCAGCACCACATGAAAATAAATAAATAGAATAAAGGTATTGTGTCCAACTACAACTAAAAAATAAATTTAAAAAACTATAGAACCAATCAATAACAAGATGGAGCACAAATTGAGCAGGAAAGAGATTCTTATTAGCTTGGCCTAGAATAGGAAAAGTTGGGAGATAAATTTGCAAACAGACTCTTCACCCCTTAGGGATGAGGAAGTTAAGGAATAGGGTAAAAGAAAGGAGGAAAAGAGGCTTATAAACAGGAGTAATATCCTTGTCTTTTATTATAATGAAATGTGAGGTTGTCTGGCAGTCACCCTGCCAGCCATCTAAGATCCAATCAGTTTCAACTAGCCCACTGTGGGTCTTTTCCTCCTGTGAAGTTGCTCCAAGTCATAACTTAGAACTGGCAGCCCAGAACAGTACTAACTCCAGAGATGGGAGTTCAAATCATTCCCACAGGGGTAAAAGGACCTCTTCCCAAGGAACAGTTGGCTTATTATTGGGACGTAGTTCTTCTACACTAAAAGGACTTATGATAAGTCCTGGGGTAATTGATCCTGATTATGAAGGTGAAATAAAAATTATAGCCAGTTCTCCAAAGGGTATATCAGTAATTTCACCAGGAGATAGAATAGCGCAGTTATTAATAGTACCCAGCCTACATGATAAATTTTCCATCGTACTGTAGAAAGAGGTTCCAAGGGATTAGGCTCCACAGGTGTAGATTGGGCTATGCTTTCTTTAAATTTAGATTCTCACCCCATGCTAAAACTAAATATTCAAGGACATGAATTTAATGGGCTACTGGATACAGGTGCAGACCTTAGCATCATCTCTCCTCAAGAATGGCCAAAACATTGGCCATTACAACAAGCCACTCAAACGCTTCGAGGCCTAGGAGTGGCGACTAATCCCCATAGAAGTGCAATGGTATTAGATTGGAAAGATCCTGAAGGATGTGAAGGAACTATACAGCCATATGTATTGGATCATCTTCCCGTAAATTTATGGGGACGAGATGTCCTAGATCAATTAGGTTTGAGATTAACAAATAACATCAACCAAAATGCACCCACTATTATGACTAGACAAGGTTTTAGGAAAGGAAAAAGTTTAGAAAAACAAGAACAAGGTATAGCAGCACCAATACAAATAGATCAAGGAACGGACAGACATGGGTTGGATTTTCAGAAAGGGCCACTGAGACAATAAAAATTACTTGGAAATCAGAAAGACCAGTATGGGTTCCTCAGTGGCCCCTGAGTAAAGAAAAGATACAAGCAGCCCATGACCTGGTCAAACAACAATTAGCAGAAGGACATATACAACCCTCTGTATCTCCCCATAATACACCCATTTTTGTCATCAAAAAAAAAAAATCTAGTAAATGGAGATTATTGCAAGATTTAAGAGCCATTAATAATGAGATGGTTATTATGGGACCTGCTCAATCAGAGATTCCTCAATTGTCTGCTTTGCCAAAAACCTGGTATGTTTTAGTTATAGATATTAAAGATTGTTTTTTTTTTTCAATTCCAATTCATCCTGAGGATAGTCCACATTTTACATTTACTATCCCTGCACTGAATCATGAAGGTCCTGTACAGAGATATGAATGGAAAGTACTCCCTCAAGGGATGGCTAACAGCCCAACTATGTGTCAAATTTATGTTAACAAAGTAATCCAGCCACTTAGAAATCAAAATCCTGAACTACAAATATTTCACTATATGGATGATGTATTGCTAGCACACAAAGATAAAAACACATTGCTAGAATGTTATGCCACACTTACAAACTTATTAAAAAATTATAATCTAGAGATAGCAATAGATAAAGTACAATTAAATTTTCCAATTAATTATTTAGGAGTTCTATTATCATCAACCATGGTCCGTCCACCAAAAATTCAAATACGAGTAGATCAACTCAAATCACTTAACGACTTTCAAAAGTTATTCAGAGACATAAATTGGATAAGGCCTTATCTAGGTATACCAATAGGAGAGTTGGGACCTTTATTTGATATCCTAAAAGGTCCATCAGATCCAAATTCACCCCGAATGTTAACGCCTGAAGCAAGAAAGGCATTAAAAATCATTGAAACATATATGGAAAATATGCATTTGGATAGAATTGATATAAATTTGCCTTTATTATTTATTGTTCTACCAACAAAAAATATTCCTACAGGAGTATTTTGGCAACAAGGTCCATTATTATGAATACATTTAATCTTATTCTCCTAACACTATTCTTACTAGGTATCCTGAGGCTGTAGGACAATTAATACTCAAAGGAATAAAAGCAGCAAACGGAGTGTTTGCAATTTCTCCCAATAAAATTATTACTCCATATACTATAAATCAAATTGATGAGTTAGTTAATGAGTTAAATACTTGGGCAATAATCATGTACAAATCTAATGTTTCATTTGGATAACCACTTACCATCTAATCCTTGATTGTCTTTTTGGTCATCGCATCCTGTAATTTTTCCAAAAATGACAAGAAAAACACCTATCATGAATGCTCCAAATATATTCACTGATGGGTCAAATAATGGTACAGCAGCAATAGTTACACCTGATCAAACTTTTACGTTTTTAGTACCCAAACAATCAGCTCAAAAGGTAGAGCTTAATGTAGTATTACAAGCTTTTGTGATGTTTAAAGATTCTGTATTTAATTTATTTTCTGAGAGTCAGTATATAGTTAATGCTATAGTATCCCTTGAAGATGCTGGTAGGATTTCCCCTTCCTCTATTGTTTTCTCTTTGCTTTCCAATATACAAATTCTAATCTGGGACAGAAAAGATCCATTCTTTATAGGACATATCAAGGCACATACAGGATTGCCTGGAGCCCTTAGTTTGGGCAATGATTTAGCAGATAAAACTACACACGACATACATATTTTCTCTACACTAGAAGAAGCTACAAATTTTCATAAAAAGTTCCATGTCAATGCTAATACTTTAGAAAAGGATTTTAAAATAACTAAGGAACAAGCTAGACAAATAATAAAACAATGTCAAAATTGTGTGACCTTTTTATCACAAGTTAATCTTGGAGTCAATCCTAGAGGACTGATACCTAACCATATTTGGCAGATGGACGTCACACACTTGCCAGAATTTGGAAAATTAAAATATTTGCATGTCACAGTTGATACTTCTTCCAGATTTTTGATGGGCTCCCTTCATGCCGGAGAAAAAACTAAAGATGTTATAGCTCATTGCTTACAAAATTTTGCCACTGTGGGTGTTCCTAAACAGTTAAAAACAGATAATGCCCCTGGTTATACTTCTACCTCTTTTAAACAATTTTGCTCATCACTTGGCATTACTCATATAACAGGAATCCCATACAATCCACAGGGACAAGGCATAGTTGAAAGAGCTCATCAAACTATTAAAATGTACTTATTAAAGCAAAAAGACAGAATTGGGAAGGGGTATATATTCCCCAAAGATAAACTTAAAATAACCCTTTTTACTCTAAACTTTTTAAATTTGGATTCATCAGGACTTAGTGCTGTGGAAAGGCATATGTGTCCAAAAAATGTACATAAGCCCAAAGTACTTTGGAAGGATATTCTAAAAGGACAATGGAAAGGTCCTGACCCAGTAATTGTCTGGAGTCGGGGGTCTGTTTGTGTGTTTCCACAGGGAGAACAGCAGCCGATTTGGATTCCAGGGAGATTAACTAAGGTCCTGACCCAGTGATTGTCTAGAGTTGGGGGTCTATTTGTATGTTTCCACAGGGAGAACAGCAGCCGATTTGGATTCCAGGGAGATTAACTAAATCGATTTCTACAGACCAAAAAGAAGATGATTTGGCTCAAATCCATAACAGCTGATATCCAAAACTCCAGTTTGATTATCCTTACATCTGTGACAGAACCAGGATGCTTTTTTCAATATCTATTTTATTATTACCCTTTCCCATACCATGAAGTTCTATTTTGTTTTTTGAGCTCATACAGACCTAGGTTAATGTTTTGCTGATCAGTTCTATTTTTTGACTAGAGTTTTTAAACATTGCAAAGGAGATTTCACCTGTAAAAAGTTATAAGGCCTTTACTATTATGTTATGTGTTGTATGTATTACATTATGTGTGTACACTGTGTTTTATATTGTATGTTTGTATGTACATATGTCCATATATCAATATGATGAGCGCTCATGAAAAAATGGATCCAAATTTTTTTTTATTCACGTGATTTAAATGGTTTAATTTAAATTGAGTAAACAGCTGTTGAGGATTGTTTTAATATGTGAACAAAAAAGGAGGTTAACAGATCTGTTTGTTTACTTTCACCTTTCCTTTTCATTATATTTAATAATTCTGTTCAAGATAATGTAAATTGTTAATTGTTTTCTTTTAGTGCCTTATGGAATCTTACATAATTTTTTCTTTAGCCATTATTGCCAGAATTCCTATCTTCATCCCAGTGCCGGTGAAGACAAAGATAAAACCAATCTATAGCTTCTGCAATAGCCATCACTGAACTGCTTGCAGAACTTGCCTGGACTATGTATCACTTGTATGCATTGTGAACTATCTGTTGGTGCAGCGACTTGTGGTAGTGTTGGGGTATTTTTGCTAATGGTGTCATCAGTGGTACAATTTTTCCAAAAGGAGCCGTCAATTGGCTTGGTGTATCTTCCTCCCTTCTGCTTGTCATGGTCGTTCAGCTAAAATTTGGGGGCCAACAGAGGTGAGGCAAAGAACCTCCCCCCCCCCCCCGCTGGTACAAAGACCTATCCACAGGTATGGTTGTATGCTGGACTGGTAGTCAATGACAGGTAAGATCCAATTGCAGTGGTACCAACCTAAGACAGGAGGCTGACGCCTTGAGGTCAGCTCATCTGATAATGGGTAAGGACCATATGTACTATTGGACAACCTAAGGCAGGCACGGTCCCTAAGCCACATGCTTATTGTTTAAACAGAGAGGGGGGGATGTTGAGAGCCACAGCCGAAGGGGCCCCAGCAAACTTCCAGCTGCCAGCAAACTTCCAGCTGCCAGCTGATGATTGGCTCACAGCAGCCCCAGCAAACTTCTAGCTGCCAACTGATTGGCTCCTCTTCGGTGATGCTCATTGGGCTGTTTCCCCGCCCTTTCAGACCACGGAGCTGCTCATTGGGGGACTTTTTTTGGCTCCCCCCACGCAACCCAGCCAATCAGCCTCAAGAGCAGGAAGAGTGAGGGAGGTTGAGAGGCTTGTGGGAAGCCAGTGGTGGCAGTTGGGCTCTGAAGGTTTTCCTGAAGAGCTGTGTGGTTTGGCATGTGTGGTTCTAAAAATAAAGTTCGTTTCTTTTGACAAGTGGCTCCTGAATTGTGCCCAGCCAGACTGCAGCAAGGCACAAGGATAATTTTTTCACCTCTGATGCTGGCTAGGTTTGTACAGACTGAAGTCAAGCAGGGGCCACCTGAAAAGGGAACATCTGGCATTCAAGCAAAGTACAAGTAGGGTGGGGTAAAAATTCAGCTACACTACCCAAGCCCACAGCATCCTTTACTATCATTTGGTAAAAATATTTCACTTTCATGGAGAATTCAATCCTCCACCTTATCCATGGCTACAGGAACAGACTAGAAATAGGCTTTTGGACATTGACTGATTAATGGAAAGCCACTGACCAATAGAAGTCTTCTCTGGGACATTTTTCCCCCCTTTATTGGGGATTGACTCTCTATCAGGGTTCTACTTCATGCTTTGAGTATAAAACTTACTTGTGTTTTGGGGTTTTTTTTCTGCCTCTTCTTTTTCTTCCTCCTTTCTTCCCTTCCCTAACTGCAGGGGAAGCAAGATTAACATTCTTCCACTCCTAGGCCAAGTTATTATGTCCTTCAGCTCACTGACCACAAGAAGAAAGGAATTCTGACCTGGAAACTGGTGCCAGCAGGTCTAAGGAATGGTTATCAAAATGCTACCATCTGCTCATTAATCATATATACTGACAGGCATACCTGAAGCTTACTCCCTGAATTTCCCTTTAAAAAGCTCTTTGTTTTCTCTTGTAAGAAGGACAGTAGTTTTAAAACAGTCTACAATTCTCCTCATTTGCTGGCCAATCAACAAAGTTTCTTTTTTCCGTTTCTCAAAACTTTATCAATTTGATCAGCACCAGGGACAAAGACCAAGCTTCTGGTATTAAACTCAGGGGTGCTCTATCACTGAGCTATATCCCCAGCCCTTTTTATTTTTTTATTTTGAGATAGAGTCTAAGGCTGGACTCAAACTTGCAATTCTCCTGCCTTAGCCTCCCAAGTCACCAGGATTAGATAAGTACACCACTGTACTAGGCTTCTTTACTACTTTTGTAAACTTATTAGAAAATATTTTTCAGCAAGGTAGAAACCACTGAGATACATACTCAGATCACCCTTCAAGAGAATATGTTTTACAGAGCAGTTTCCTGACAGTCACCACTTGCACCTTTAGATATGGTGATAATGCTGAGACCACACTTCTAAGTAATCCTGAATAATAAAGTATAGATCATCCTTGAAAGTAGTTACCTTGACTTTGGCCCTTCCTGATTTCATAAATGAAATGGAGATTAGGAAAGAAAAGAAATTTTAAATTTCTTTTAAATTTTAAATTTAGAATGAAGACAAATGGAAAGACAAGGAAACTATAACTTTAATATAAAAGCTTTGTGCTAAATAGTTTCTCATACCTTTACTCCCCAAGCCTATGACTCCTAAATTTCCTGGAAAATTTATAAGTCTTCACTCACAATTTTAAAATTAACAAAAGGAGATACAAAACCTATCATATAAGTGGGTCACAGTGGCACATGCTTGTAATACCAGCAACTTGGGCGGCCTCATGAGGCAAGAGGATCACAAGTTTGAGGACAGGCTCAGCAAATTACTGAGACCATAAAAAATAAAAAGAGCGAAGAAGGTAGCTCAGTGGTAGAGTACCTAGGGATCTAATCCCCAGTATACGCACACATAACCAAAAAAAAAAAAAAACCCCAAAAACTCACCTATAAAGTAGTATATGACCCCAATATTATCTATAGGTCAGATAACAGAGAAAATGTCAACCTAAAAATTCTGCAAATTTCCAGATCATCACAAACTGTCTTGTGATCACCAGATTGACATTATCCCCACATACCTTCCCATGCCCACCCCTCACCAAGTTTCCTTTAAAATAAGACTCTGAGAACCCTAAAAAGGTCTCTCACTGTGGTAATGATCCACATTCTTCCTTGAATGTATATTCCTTACTTTCTTAAATAAATCCCTTTGCTTCAGTATCTGAATCTGACACAACTAGAAATTCTTGTCTACATGGTTTGTCAAGGGCCCTGTCATCCTGAATGGAGGTCCCTCTGTCCATTGGACCACCCTCCAGTGACAATACTAGCAACAGAATAAGAGTCAAAAGAGACTACAGTTCTATTTATCTAGTCAATGCTCACAAGTCAGAAATTCCTAATCTTAGAAAGCCACACCCCTAAATACTGTTCCAATCTCTGGTTTGCCAAGCAAACTTTCTTTTTGCCATACTGGGATTCTTACCATCTGTTACTTCATTCCTAGGCCAAATCCTGACCTCAATTCTACTGATCTCTAGGCAAACTTCACTTGCTATCTGAATCAGATAATTCCTGGCATATCAATCCCCCACACACACGTACAGTACTGGGGAAGGGGACCCTGGGCCTTGTAATATACTAGGTAAATACTCTACAACTGAGCTATACCCCCAGCACTCTAAATTTTTTTTAAATAATTTTAAAGTTTACTTTATGATCATTTAAGTTATTTTTAATCCTAGCACAAGACAGACTGCATAGATAATTTGTGTCTAAAGGATAAAACTCCTTCAATTTCCAAATACCATTGCTGTGTTATGAATGTTTGTGTGTCCTCCAACCTCACGAAAAGTTCACATGTTAAACCTAATAACCATGGTGACAATGTTAAAAGCTCGGGGTTTTGGGAGGTATATTAATCAGGATTCTCTAGAGGAACAGAAGCAATAAGAAGTATGATTATAAAAAAGGAGATTTATTAGATTGGCTTACACAACCAGAAGCTGGATAGTCCACAATGACTGTCTGCAGGGTGGAGAGCTGGAGGAACCAGTAGCTGCACAGTCCAAGATGCTGACCCCTCAGAACAAGAGAATCAACAATGCTATCCCAGTCCAAAACTGAAGACTTCTGGAAACTCCCTGGAGAGTCACTGGCAGAGTCCACTTTGGAAGAGGGAAGGAGCACGAGGCTGATATCTCAGGCAATTGCAGAAGAAATCAAAAATCCATTCAAGAAGAATAGAGCTTGCATTTGCTGCTGTTTCTTGTGACTTTTATTCTATCCAAGCCTCCAGACTATTGGATGGTGCTGCCCATGCTTAGGTAAGTCTCCAGTTAGCTATCTCACATGCCAATCACTCCTAGACACACCCTCATTGACACACTCAGAAGCCTCTTAATCTTCAGCATCATTTTTTTTAATATTTATTTTTTAGTTGTAGTTGGACACAATACCTTTCTCTTATTTATTTTTATGTGGTGCTGAGGATCGAACCCAGGGCCTCGCACATACTAGGCAAGTGCTCTACCGCTGAGCCACAACACAGCCCTCAGCATCTCTTAATCGAATCACATTAACAATTCAAATTGACCATTACAAGCCCACCCCTTGTCAACTTGATATCCAAACATGACTCTCTACATTATACTTAATCTCCAAATAAACACAATAACAAAGCCATCATTCCACCTAACATAACTATCCTTCCTATAACTGAAAACGTACTAGTTCTTTCCCCGGAATAGAAGGAAAACAAAAATGTTACTTTAAGTACCAAAGTAAAGTCAACCAATATTACATTACATGATGAATAACAGAAGATTAATAAACATGTCCTCTTAATGCATGTGTAAGTATGCACAAACATATTCTCAGCAGAATAAGAAAGAAATATTACTGGCAATTAAAATCCTCAGTTCTATAGCTGGTCATGTGGCAGTAGTTGGTATTTATGACTACCTTCTTCTACTATCCATTTTATACTCCCTTTCCCTTCAGCAAGCACTTCAGCAGGTCTTAGTTCTTTACCTGGAAGTATGACCCACACCTACCTTCATGAAGGATCTCAGACATTTATCATCTTGCCTGGATTGTTGTAGTTTCCCATTGACCTTAATAGCACGACAGGATAATGCCACTAGACACTCTAAGGGTTCTCCTGCACTCCAGGAGTATACTTCCTTACCTCCATTGTGGAGTAATAGTCCAATCTCCCCTTGGTAACCTGGATCAACCATCCCTGCCAGTACCATTAACTCCTTTCTTAGCTGTTGTCTCAGAGACATGAGGAGTCCAAAGTGGCCAGGGGAAACTCTTATCTTCCAGTTTAATGAAATCACTGTCGCAACTCCAAGAGAAAGCATTCCTCCTTCTGGAACTGAGACTTAAAGGCCAGCAGAGCATAAGGGTGCAGGAATAGGAAGCAAAAACTTTTCTAGTATGTCACCAGGGGTAATGGTGAGTATTACCATTCCTGTTTCCACCCCTTGATTCCTGGAGCCATGAATTCTAGCAATAAGAGAGACAGTACCACATAATGGACACTGATTTAGAATATAGACAGCCTTCTGGAGAACCTTATCCCAGCCCTGCAAGGTACTGCCACCTAGCTGGCGCTGTAACTGCATCTTCAAAAATCCATTCCATCATACTATCAAACCAGCTGCTTCAGGATGGTATGGAACGCGGTAAAACCAGTGAATCCCATGTACATGAGCCCAATGTCTCATTTCTCTGTAAAGTGAATTCCTTGGTCCAGAGCAATGCTGTGCGGAATACCACAATGATGGATAAGGCATTCTGTAAGTTCACAGATGGTGGTTTTGGCAAACACTACGTGCAGGGAAGGCAAATCCATACCAGAATAAATGTCTATTCCAGTAAGGACAAACCGCTCCGCCTTCATTGATGGAAGTGGTTCCAATATAATCAACCTACCACCAGGTTGCTGGTTGATTTCCCCTGGCAATGATGCCACATTGTGGGCTGAGGGTTGGTCTCTGCTCCTGGCAAAATAGACACTCAGCAGTGGCCATAGCTAGATCAGCCTTGGTAAGTGAAAGTCCATGTTGCTGAGCCCATGAATAACCACCATCTCTGCCACCATAAGCAGTTCTTGAGCCCACTGAGCAATGATAGGGATGGCTGGAGAAAGAGGTTACCTGCTATTCACAGATCAGGTCATCCTATCCACTTGATTATTAAAGTCTTCTTCTGCCAAGGTCAACTTTTGGTTTAGCATTTACATAAGACACAAATATCTTCACATCCTTTGCATTCTGAGAGGTGTAGTCACATATCTCTTCCCCAAATGTTCTTGTCACCAATTTTCCAATTATATTCTTTCGAGGCCCCTGACCAGCCAGCCAAACCACTGGCTATAGCCTATGAACCAGTATACAGTCAGATATGGCCATTTTTCCTTCCATGCAAAATGCACAACAAGATGCACTGCCCTAAGTTCTGCCCATTGTGAAGATGTCCCTTCATCACTGTCCTTCCGGTTCCAGAAAGGAGCAACTGCAACTGTCCACTTCCAAGTGGTACCCATATATTGTGTAAACCAGGCCCTAGTCTTCTCTTCCTCTGTAATTGATAATACGGTACACCTCATGAAGCCATAGTTAGTGCTTAGGACAGAAGGTACTGCAGCAGAAGTAGGAATCATGGCATCTGGGCCACTTCTTCATGCAACCTACTTGTGCCTTCAGGTACCACCAGTGCTCAATCACGTATGTACCACTTCCACTTGACGAAAGAGTGCTTCTGTACACATGAAACTTTATGATTCAGTGGGTCAGGAAACACCCAATTCATGATGGGTAGCTCAGATCATATAGTAACTTGGTAGCCCACGGTCAAGCAGTCTGCACAGCAGCCTGGACCGGCTACAGAGCCTTCTCCTGTTCTGGGACCCACTCAAAACAAAAAGCTTTTCTAGTCACTTGGTAGATGGCCCGAAGTAACATAACCAAGTGAGGAATGTGTAGCCTCCAAAATCCAAAAAGGCCCACCAGGTGTTGTGCTTGTTTCTTATTTGCAGGAGGGACCAGCTAAGAAAGCTCATTCCCTTTTTCCTTACCTCTATTGTGGAGTAATAGTCCAATCTCCCCATTTTCTTCTTCCTATCTTCTGATGACCACTAATCAACTTTTTATCTCGATGAATTTGCCTATTTTGGATATTTCACATAAATGGAGTTATGTAATATGTGTCCTTATATGTCTGGGTTCTTTTATCACACCTCTTCATATCATAATGTGGAAAGTAGGGTTTGGGGAAACAGCTAACATGGAACTATGAACCTCCCGCCTCAGGCCCCTAATATATATGTATTATATATATATGTATTATATATGTGTGTTGTGTGATAACCCTATAAGTCATGCATATATTTATATATGTATATACACATGCTCATTCACCATATATATATAAACTATAAATACTACATATATAGTATGCATATATGTATTATATGTATATATCTTATATATATAAAACTAAATCTGTACATGCATATGCATATATACAAAAGTATACAGATTATATATTTTGTTGGTCAGTTTTCCATTCCAGTGATGATTACTTGAGATAGTCAGCTTATAAAGAAAAAAGGTTTATCATTTTGACTAACAATTTTGAAAGTTTCAGTCCACGATTTGTTGATTCCATTACTTTTGGCCCTGTGATGAGGGAGCACATCTTGGCAAAACCATTTATCTTCATGGCTGGAATATAAAAAAGAAAGGAAGAGGAAAGAGCTGGGATTCCAAATCCCCTTCAAGAGCACGCCCCTATGATCAGAAGAACTCCCACTAGGATCTGTCTCTTACAGGTTCCCCCATCTTCTAAAGGCACCAAGCCTTACACCATTGTGGGACACTTACCCAAGATATAGTGTATATATCCAGCATCTTTTGAAAAGTAGAATGTATAGAAACACAGAGTCGGATGGTGATTACCAGAGGTAGGGTGGGGTTGATTTGGGGAGAATTGAGGAGAGAGATGTGAATCAAAATGCACAAAATCGCAGTTATGTAGAATGGATAAATCTGGAGATCTTAAATAGAACATAAGGCCCATGGTCAATAATATTGTGCTGTTTACTGGAAATTTTCCAAAATAACAGACTTTGGGTGTTTTTACCACAATAAGTAATTAAGTAAATAAATAAAGCAAAATGATGGCTATATTAATCAGCTTGACTGCAGTAACCATTTCACTATGTATATTAAAACATCATATTATATACCTTAAATAAATATAACAATAAAATTTAGAAAACTATAACATAAAAAATAATAATAAACTACTTTGAAAAGAATCTGGCTCATAATAATTGTTCATTTATCATAGCTATTTTCCATGTTATTTAAATCTTTAATACCTACTAGTTTTCAGGGTCCCGAGGAGTTAAAAACAATCCTGAGTGACCCCACCCCCCCACCCCAGAGATCTTCCTGGGCAAAAGAACAGAGGAGGCTGGAACTTCCCTAACGGGAACCCACCATGGATAGTGAAGGAAGGGTAAACCAAGACTTCAATGGGCCCTGATTCTTAGTGGTTAGGGAAACAAGGGGACTATTCTTGTACTTCTTACCATTAACAGACTTAAATCGAAGCTCAAATTTTGACTACTTAGGTAGTATGTATTAGAGTTGAACTTCATATCATTAATGTTTTCATAATGAAATGGGAACCAGGGATTTTTTAAAAAATTGTTTTCATGTTTCATACATAATCCTAAATCTCATAACAACCTTGTTTTCTATCTTTCTTTGTAATAACTTAGAATACTTTAGAATATTAGATAGGAACAGAATTTTTTTCCAATATGACTCATCTAATAATACACAGTGGGTGTATTGCCTTTTTTTCTTCTTCTTTTATTGCTAGATCTCAGTAATTTTATTATCATGATGACCCTCACTGGGAACATTCCTGGACAGTCACTAAGAAGCATTAATAGAAAGATTCCTTTCCTATGCCCACAGGAACTTTGTCATTACAATTCTAATATTTCAGGAATAATAGGGCTTTATATTTACATGACATTTAAAAAACTTTAACTACTTCTACTCTATTTGATTGCTTATGAGTTCAAATATTTAAAACTCCTATTTATAAAAGGAGGTATTTTGAATTATGGCAGGAGACAGAGTTCCTCCACGTGGATAGATCTGTACCATGATATAGCAGAGACAGGTATGTAGAGACACAAGTCACTGTGTGGACCGTAGGATTCAAGACTCTGTCCAGTCAAGAGTGGTTCAGAGAAGATGAAGAAGCACAAAGGAAAGGTAAAACTCTGCCTTTCTGTGTCCTTACTCATCAATCTCTTATAGAGAGGTAGAACCAGGACTGATTCTGAGGCATGATGAACAGAAATGGAATGAAATCCTGTTGCTTTCAAGAGTGAACTTGTGTAAGAGAACAATGACAACCTCGTGTGCTGATATCAACAAATGTGTTGTTTGTAGACATTGGGGATTGAGTTTATAGACCAGTTGTCCTAGAATTGTCAGGGTCCAAAGACATTCAACACAGTTAATATTTTAATTATTTATTTTGCGTTGTCTAAGAATTAGGCCACTTAAAATAGATTGCAACTTAATTAAACCTGTTCAACGCCAGACAAGTAGATATAAGTCAGCCAGAAAACTTTGTTCAATGTGTTGAGGCTACACTACTTTAAGTCTTAATGAAAATTGGTTGCTTATATATTTTGTTTGTTTATTACTCAATAATGCCTGTCTTAGTTAGAAACCAGACTACTGAACAAAGTAATTAGTAAAAAAGAATTTTTCCCAAACTCTAGTCTAAGTACCCTGGGGTCCCTAAGAATCTTCCAAGGAACCCACGTAACTACAACAACAACAAAATAATGTTTTATTACAATACCTAGATGTTAATTTTTTTTTCCACCGTGTTGACTTTTCACTGCTGGTGCAAAAGCAATGATGAGTAAAATTGTGATGCCTTAGCAGGAGTCAAGGCATAAATTAATCTTCTTTAAAAAGAAAGAAAGAAAGAAAGAAAGGCAAGAGAAAGAAAAATAAAGAAAGTCAAATACAAACTATCCTGGATAAAGAAAAGTGTAAAAATTATTAACTTTACTAAATCTCAATTCTGTTATATTTTCTGTAATAATCTGAGTGAAGAAATGTGAAGTAGGCATGATGCTTTCCTGCTATTGCATATCAAAGGGCAATAGTTATTGTGGTAGGCAAAATTTTAATGATGTCCCCCAAGATTTTCCTTCACCTGCTATGCAACCAAACACTAATGGAAGTATGACTGTACAGAAAGTACAGATAATAACATCATCTGATTTAAACAGGAAGATTATCCTAGATCTTTCACTGTAATCACATTAACCCTTAAGAGAGAGGCAGAAGAGTCAGAGAGATGAGGCAGAATAGAAGTCAGAGTGATTTGGAACATGAGAAGTATTATTGGATTTGAAGACAAAGGGAACTGCAAACAAAAGAATGGGGAAAATCTCCAAAGCTGAGAATGACACTCAGCCAACAGCTCACAAAGGAATAGGATCTCAATCCTACAGCTGCATAGAACCAAATTCTGCCAAAAAACTTGAATGAATCAGGAAGTAGATTTCCCCCCATACCTTGCAATAAGAACCTAAAATACCTTCATTATAATCGGATAGGACCCATAGCAGAATACTCAGCCAAGCCCACTGGGCTTACAACCTTCAAAATTGTGAGATAATAAGTGGGTTTATTTTAACCTGCTAAATCTGTGTACTTGTTACAGCAGCAATAGAAAGCTAATACAACTGTCTTAAGGAAAAGCAGTTGTAGGAATGAGTTGTTGACTGTAAAGGTGAATTTTTCATGAAATACCATTTTTAACAACATTGAATGACTTATAAACTGTAAGTGTTAGGATTTTTATATTTGGCAGTCATTTTAGTGAATGGAGTGAGTCTATCAATTCCAAGAAAACATATGATAATATTTGCTATCAATGAAAATTGGCATTAGCAAAAACTAAGAAATATGGAAAAAATACACATATTACCACAATTTTGAGTTTCCCAAACCTGAAAAGACTGATGTTAATATTTAAAAATAAATTTTATTTTTATATCAATAATGAAATTTAACATCTGTAAAGAGCTTCATAATGCAGAAAACCAATGTTTTCCATATGAACAATGCCTGCTATATCAAAATCTTGCATGATTGAAGAATCTATTCAAAGTGCAAGATGAACCAAAGCATTTTAATACAGTAGAGGTCAGTAATATAGTTTCATGTTTCACATTCCAACTAATCTTTAGAAAACTACCACTTGTCAAGATTTAATGTACAATCAAGGAAAAACATTTTCAATTATCAAAAAAGGCTATTGAAATACAACTTCCTTTTCCAAATATTTATATCTGCACAGATCGATATTTTATTCATATTTGTCAACAAAACAACAGGTCACAAAAGATTGAATTCAGAAGCAAATATGAGAATTCAGCTGCTTTCTGTTATATTGGAGATTTATAAAATAAAAAACAATGCCACTTTTCTGTCCAATCAATCTTATTTTGGAAAATTAAAATTTCTAATTGAAATGTTAAATAAACATAATGAGTTGGTATTGTTATTTAAGCATTTTAAATTTCTATGTTTAGATTTCTTTATTTAAATTGATAATTTTGACTGATATTAAAATCACACATATTTATGGGGTATCATTTGATGTTCAGATGTGTGCATTGTGTATTACTTAAATTCCTGTCACCCCTCTGTCTTCTCAAACATTTAACATTCATTTTGAGAACATTCAAAATCCTTTTCTCTAGCTTTTTAGAACTCAATTTCAATTTCTAATAATGTAAATAATGATGATGTAAGCACATGAACAAAATCTCTTTGGCATCCACATGAATGTTGAAGAATATAAAACTGTCCTGAAAAAAAAGCACTAATTTATTGGTGTGGTCATCTGACTCTACTTTGAAGAATGGTTGCTAATAAATTTTTATCTAATCATTTCATCTTTTAGGCTACTATCTTCTTTCACTGACTGGTTAGTAACAGAAGGGAGCAATTCTAATGGGTCTTCTCAGATGATGGAAAAAAATGTATACTTAAATTCTAAATCTTTTTGAAAAATCTTCAGCTTTTGAAATTCATCAAATTTGATCAGAAGCTGATAAGCCAACACTAATTTAATTAAAACACACAATTCTGTGTGTTTTAGATTTTCCTAAAGTAAACTACTCCACATTATACTGAAGTGTCATTTCTAAATGCTCAGTCATTAGAAAGGATAATAATGTAATTATCTCAGTAAATTCACTTTTGCAAAGAGGAACTAATGGGTGATTATCAGGTATTAGTAACAGCAAAACAAAATGATGATGAGATTTTTGTTCTTCCAAGGAACTATCTTGAAATAGATATACAGTTTATAGAGATATAAGCTTCATAATGCAATTCACTAGTGTATCAAAAGTTATTACCCAATTTGTAAAATAAAATAAAACATCCTTAATATAAGAAAGAGTCAAGAATAAAGGAGTCCTATAGATTAAAAAGGGGAAAAGTCTCTTTATTTTTCCTGTTACAAAATTTTATAAATTAGAAGTGAAAAGACATGATTTTGTTACATAATTAAATCCACCTCTTTCTAGGAAATGAACACATGTGGAATAGAGTAACCTCCAAAAATCTTAGCATGCAATTTACTGAATGGTTGATAGTTAAGGCAAAAGAGCATTACCACAAGCCACCTGAGTGTGAATGCCAATACGTACATTTATTTTTCTCTCATAATACTTAGATGAATATTTCTCAACACTGGGACATTACTGTCTTGGGCAGTATTTTCAGAATCCTTTCCACTTTTTCATCACTTGGTATTCAAAAGCTAGTTACTTCAGCCAAATAATAGCTCATCAACCATCACTGCAAAGCTTTCTATTTTGTAGCAATGATTGATAGAAGAATATTATCAGTTGGTAGAGCATACCAACACCAGTATCATTCTGTCCATTCTTCTTAAATGGTCTCTTTATCCAAGTCCTAAATTTTATTATTGTCTTATATTTTCCCAACCCTCCAAACATTATTCAAACTACTACATAATTTTCTCTGTAGTCCAGTCTTTCTATTAAATAACACATTAATTAATTTGATAAGTGAAACTCATCCTGACTTTGATTTCAGTCTCAAGATGATACCTGTCAATATAATAAAAGAATTAAGAGGCTAATTTATTTCTGAAAATAGATGAAAAGGCAGAGCATAGAACAATCGACCTTTAAAAAATTGTATACACACACACACACACACACACACACACACACACACACATTTAAAACAAAGAAAAGGTAAAACAGTACATCATCATGACAATAGTCACCAAGATACATGATAGGTCTCTCAAACAAAACAAAATCTTCATGCACACAAATTTCCTCCAATTTTTCATGACCTCCAAACTTCATCTCCCTCAACACCATTGTCCCATGCTCTGTAAAATAATTTCCACCAGTCCTTTTGACATAGATTATAATATTCCCTGTGAGCTGCAAAACTTGGGGAAATCACTCATGAAAGACCTCAGAGAGTGGAGAATCACAAGATGAATCATGGGCCCCTAAAGCATTCCCTGGAGCCTGTACCTACCCACCAATCAATAATGGACCAGGATACAACAAGATTTGCCCTGTTTGCAGTGGAGAGTTGCAGTTTTTTGTTAAAATAGTTAATATAGCAGTGTGGAAACTAGATTGTGGGGTTCATTAGTAGCGAAGAATCACATACACATTTTACCCTTCCTCAAAGCTGGGGTGTTTTCTCACTATTCTTTTTCACAGTCAAATGGGATTGCTGTGTTTCCTTTTCAAGTGATATCGCCTCTCCCTACATTTATTTTGGCTTTTCAGAGGTGATAATGGTCATTCCTGAAGCTGTTAACGAAAGTTTTATTTTTTTAAAAAATGAGCGGGTGAAAATACAACCTTTTCTTGTGGAAAACCCAAGAGATTAAACAATCTTCTAGTGGAACAAGTGATATATAAATCACATACACAAGTAGTAAGTACATTTTAGCCTTGGATTTGAAGGTAACTAGAACCTATTACAATGTAAATAAGGTGAGACACATTGAAATACAATTAAACTGTGCTGATATTCCAAACTGATATTTCAAAGAAATAGCAGTTTGGATAAATGACTGTCACTAAGAATGGAACAAAGATAGAGTTCAATGCTAATCACACAAGATAAACAAAATGAGCCTATGATACAAGTGGGGGTGGGAGGGAACCATATGCTTTAGCCAAAATATACAGACTTAGAAACCGAATATGTACTTCTTGTTGACTTAAAATATGGCACTAAAATTCATTCTAAGGAATAAATAAACTTTATAAAATCTGTGAAATGCTCTGAGATTTGCAATCTTATGAATATCAAAAGAAGACATGAGACTTCTGGGTCTGAAGCAAAGAAGAGCTTTCTGCTCATGGTAGTAACAGAAACCTAATTATCAGCATTTTTCTACTGATTCCTTGAACCAATTTCCACATAGCAAAATGAAGAGGTTCAGCTGGCAACTGCATGCACAATATATTATGTTACAAGAGAAGTCAGAGCTTGGTCTCTCAAATTAAATAATTGACAGTAAACATGCCCACCCTCTGCTCCAGAGAGTAATAATGTCTATATTTTCTAAGACTATTATCAGACCTTCCCAGGGAGAGATACTATCTCCATCACCCAAAGCTCTTCATTATACTAACATACTTGTAAAGATAGTCTAGAGCAAAAGACAGTCATGAGCTGAATAGAAACACGAGACACACATTGCTTCCAAAGAACCCAAAAACAACAAAAATTCCTTTAATATTTTCATGTCATAATATCACACAACAGTATAGAAATTTAAAATTCCTGTTCTATATTGTGTTTTTACATGCTCATAAGAATATATAGACAAATATAAAAAAAGCATAAATATCAAGTGTTTAACTTTTCATTTAGTGTTTGAGGTTGGCTAGTCTCATCCTTTGATTTTGATCTTAAGCCTCTTTGGAAGACAGAAAATATTCCTAGAGCTGTGAAAATTTGTAAGGTCCTAAATTCTCCTTTAATTGGTTTTATTCCTATCTATTCTCCCTTGAAATTTTACTCTCATAGCCTAGCAATGAGAAGAGCATGTGTCCTTCTGTTCTCCCTTTGCTACTGATTGATTCTGCCATTGTCTTTGTGTTTTGCGCCTGGAAGAGGCTTTCATTGTCACAATGAATACCCAATTAGACCATAGTTACTGTCTTCCTGCTATTACTTTTCCCCTAATGCACCCCTGAAGTCACAGTGATTATTTAATGGACCAGAAAACATCTGATGATAACCCAGGACCTCTGGACTTCTGAATTCCTGTGAATATCTGTGAAGGTCCTTTCATTTGGCTTCTACTTTAGAACTGACATTTGATGACATTAATGGGTTGACCTAACTGAAGCCACTAATGAGCTATTCTTCTCTTTTAAAAGAACATTTTGTCCAATATCTTATACATGTATAATACAGTATCAGGTAGGTTCATTTTTCAAGACTTTTTCTTTGTGGTAGTATTTAGTGTCCTGGGAATTACTAAAAGCTTTATCATTGATTCATAGGCATACTCCCTGTTTGGCCTGTATAGGCATTTGAATTTGAGACCCACTATTTAAAAGACAATAATAAGAGATGGGAAATTGTTCACTTGGAGTTTCTGACCTATCATTCATAGCCCATTCATAGCACACCTGAAACCAAATCCTAACTAAGAGCAAATATTTCTCTCTTAGGGACAAGTGATTATTTTTACAGATGCAAGAATTATTATAAGAAATAACATATTTTACTTGATAAATCAAATAAAGATAATTGCCTACTGCCCATTTTGTTAAAAAGCAGGAAAGATACAAAGTAGTACAATATGTGATTCTTTCATTTTAATAGTTTATAACCTATGAAGAGAGAAAGAATAATAGAACTGTTAAAAATTACATAACAATTGAGACAAAACACATAGTAACAAAAGAAAATACATATCATAGAGAATAGCAGAAACGTGTCAGCTACTGCCTGGCATGAATTTAAAAGCACTTTTAGTGTTCACAAGAGAGAAAGCTGCAGGCAGTGAATGGCCAAGGAAAGCCCTTATCTCAGCTAAGCAAGGCAGCTAATTATCTCAATATGAGAATATATGAGAGAACAGTGAAGAGGGGGGAATAGCAGTGATTGTCTTCATTTAATATCTTTTCCTGGATATCTGGAAGGAAAATATATATCTATATATTTCATTCATATATATACATATATGAATGAAACTGAGTGCTTTTGGAAGTTATTGCCAATTTTAGCCTAGAAGAAGAAAAGGTAATTATAAACACCAGACATCACTCAAATATTCCAGGAAATAATAGAATATGTGTCAGACAATAAAAGTGTAAAATCATTCAAATAAAAATAGTTTTAGGTGTCCAATATTTAATGCTGAAATTAATAAATAAAATGTTAGGCAAAACACTGGAAAAATAAAAAATCAGAGATGATTAATATTAGTCAGACTCTACAACAGTGGTTCTTTATTTTATTTTTATTTATTTATTTGTCAGAGATACCTTTGATAAACTAAAGAATGCTTTTATTTACACTTTTATTTTCAATACCTCCAAGTTCAAGGCACACTATGTTTCCATTTGGGATGTCCACTTGTTCCTTCAAGTTCATACACATTCTCAAGAATAAGAAACCCTGCTCATAAGTCACCATCAACAGGATTCCATATTGACTATTGTATGTCAGCAGTTCTGTCCTGCTTTAAAAAGTGGACAATAGGGGGCAGGACAGGTACTAGACATCTCGATCAGATTCCATTCGTAAAAGCTTTATTGTTAAACTGCTTATAGACTTACTATATCTTCTAAAGAATGCTTGTCAAGCAGCACTATTAAAAATGCTTAGTTCTGTCACTCTTGACCTCTGCTTTTTTTCTGATGCTTATATTTTCCCACTGTAGCTTGAACTCATTTCTGTGATTATCTAAATGTTCAATAACCATCATAAAGGACACTGAGAAGTATGCAGCATTTGACCTTCACATTTTCACCACTGATATAAGTACTACACTCATATCAAGATATTCTATTTGAATAAACCCTGACTGAAGTATTGGCCAAATACAAGCTGAGTCTTTAAATTGTTAATGACAGCTCCACTTGGCATGTATTTTGGAGTGAGCAGGTTCTCTGCATTTTAATTATTGTGCATATTTTACTCCCCTTTTTATGTTAAGGCCACTTGATTCTAATACCTAAACAGTTTAAAAAGCTCTCAATATACTTGCACACAGGAGCTCCTCAACCTAGATTCTATGGCAGACTTCTCCATCATTACATGGCTAGCAATCACATAACTAAACTTGTATTCCTGGAAATACATTTTTTAATATATGGCATGAATTGATGATATTGTGGCTTTGCTGACACCCATTCATCCCCCTTTTCACTTTTTTCTTTCAGTTTTTTTTTAAATTTTTTAATTTATTTTCATTTTTAGGTGTCCTGAGATATCATGCCACCATGTACTATTCATAGAGAGGAAAAACCCTGGGATAAACTTGACCTTTTATAGAATGACAATACTTAATTCTTTTGTAATAACTTGAAAATGTACTAGCTGTATATGCACAAAATGTGTCTAAAATTCATTTTACCTCATTTTCTGCATAGGGCTTACAATAACATCTCTGAGAAACTTATATGATTGTTGTGAGATCAAAAGGGACAGCCACAGTAAAAACTTTTATTAGAAAATGGTAAAGCACTGTACAAGTTAAGGACTTTTTATTGCCATTTACAATAATACTAATAAAGAAAAGCTTTCATACTACATTGTTCTGTTAATAAGCTGAAACAAAATTGATAGTGCCTTTTTTCTGATCTTGGTTTTGATATTGATGATAATTAAAGTAAGGTTTTTAAAACATGTATTTAGTTTGGCATTTATACGTTTATGCAGCAGACAAAAGTATCAAACACTGGGCTAACCATTCACCATACACAGATGAATGGCCAGATTCCCAACTTTGAAAAAGTTCAGCCTAATGAAGAAGGCATGTAGTTAACAGCTATAATACAGCTAAGTAGAAATTTGTACAGTTGCAGCGCTGGGTTTGATCCTCAGCACCACATACAAAGAAAGATGTTGTGCCTGCTGAAAACTGAAAAAAAGGGGGGGGGGAAGGAGGGGGGAGGAGGGGGGAGGAGGGGGGAGGAGGGGGAGGAGGAGGAGGAGGAGGAGGAGGAAGAGGAGGAAGAGGAGGAAGAGGAGGAAGAGGAGGAAGAGGAGGAAGAGGAGGAAGAGGAGGAAGAGGAGGAAGAGGAGGAAGAGGAAGAGGAAGAAGAAGAAGAAATTTGTACAGATATTATAGAGATGCCCAGGGAGTGATAAGGAGGCTCTAGCCTAATGTTCACTCCACTGAGCACAGCAACTCTTTCTCTACTTCTTCTTAAGGCTGGATGTGGTTGCTGTGGCACCAATTGTTCATGCTGTACCCTCTCAGCATGGAGAGTAAAGTCCCCTCAAGCAAGAAAGGAGGCATGGTTCAAAGTAGTAGAGCAGAGCATTTGTTGAGCTGCTCATTAGTTTTGCCAGTCTAAGGCTTCTTTTCTGTTTTTTTAGTAACAGACTCTTATTAGGAGGGCATTTTAAGCCATCCAGCTGGGCTGACACTGTCTTCCTGGCACAGGTGTGGGCATAAACCCAAACCAGACCAAACAATCTTGCACTGTGCTTTCTACTGCAGCCATCAGAATAGAAGCTTTATTGGCCCAGAAGTTACTAAATGGTTAATGTGTGCCTATGAAACTGTGGGGATTTTCTTCACAGCTAATAGGAAGAACCTGCCTGAGCATGACATCCATAGGGATGAGTCAGAGCTAAAAGACAAGACAGGTGACAATCTTTGAACCCTAAGATCTAACCTTATCTAAATTTCTGCATCCTTTGAACGTTCCACTTACGTGAGCTACTAAATTCCTTTCTTTGCTTTAGCAGATGTAAATTAGGTTTTGGTTGCTTGCAAATGAGAGAGAGTTACCAAAGCAGTCTGAAATGTAGCTGTGAATATTCCATTATTTTCTCCTTCAAGAAAGTTAGACTTAAGAGAAAGCTGAAGTCGTCTAGCTCAGAAGTGTGTGTGTGATGCATCAAAAATTACATATCTGGTGGAAAAGTCATTAGTGGGTTTATATTATAACTTTTTTTCATTTAGCCAGTTCTTTTATTTCAAAAAAAGATATATATATCTCAAGCATATATACACACACATATATATCCCATAGCAAAATGATCATGTTACTGCTTCATAAGCAGAGAGCAGAAAATCCTGTTTTAAAAGTTAACAAAACTAAATCTGTCTCAATTTGATGTATATCCTATCTTTGATTTGATGGCAGGAATGAAGGTATGCTTTTATACTGCTGGGTATGCCGACACAATTTTAAGAAAGTTACAAGATCAAATTGGAAGAGAATTTTGTTCCACAGAGTAAAGAACAGCAATTATGCTGTAAGTGACATAGCTTCCTTAGCTCCAAAAGTGATTCACTACTTTTAGTGATGGCTACTTTTGAATGCACTCTGTGCTAGGGAAAGCAAACATCCCCGAAATGAATATCATATTGTGGTCTGTTTTAACAAAGAAATGGGAAAAAATAAAATTTCTTATATCTCTAGAAATGATCTTGAGAAGAGACTGAACAACCAATTTTGCCTTGAACATTCAGTTAAGTGCTAGTAATGAAATAGAAACATGTTAAACAACAGCGAATTCAATAAGTACACATACAAGAAAAATAATAATAACCTGGGGTGTTAGCTAATGGTATTCAAATTTCAAACTGGCAAAGCAAAAAGTACCTGGGCGGATAAAGTAGGATCAAGAAGATACAAAGGAGAAAATCATTCTTGTTTGTCTTGCTATTCCAGCAATTTTGAAACGTGTAATAGAATGAAATAAAACAAGCCTATTGTTTGGACAGAAACATTCTTGATGTCTTAGCATAGATTATTATAATTTTCTCCATGATAAATAAATATTAAGGCAGTGATAAGAGTCAAATCCCAAATCTTAAGGGATTTGGACATTGGAAATGTCCCTTGCTGTAGTCCCTTTGGAAGATAGGAGACAAATTCTTCCAGGTACACAATTACAAACAGTAAATTCATAAATGTCAGATCTCTGAATACAAAACTAGAAAACATAGTTTAACAGAAAAACAGAAGGAAATGGCATATTAATAATTTTTAATGTGAGTAAGAACTAACTGATAAAACAAGGGAAGTCTGGATGAATGAAAGCACAGATACCTGTTGAAGATATGGAGGGGCTCACAATACCCTTAATGATCTTACCACAGAAAGAAAAATGTTGTAAGCATATTGATTAATATTCGTTGGCTCCATTTCATCTATTAGTGGTCACCTCATAGCTAGTAAAGCAGCCCCATGTCCTTGGCAAATGACTTGCCATGTGAAGAGGGACACACAGAAACATATGACATTTGCTTCTGCTACATCCTCTTTCAAAACTGAGATGACCTGTGGCTGCATGCAGGGAGCCGTTCATCTCATCTGTTCTTAGTTTTCCTTGCAGTCCACGGATAGCCCCTCATGTCTGTCAGTGTAATATCTATAAGATTAGCACAGATTCGTTCACACACAGCAAAGTAGGGGACAGGAAATTCATACAAAACTTAAATAGTGCTCTGAGTAAGGAAACAATGGCTCTGGTTTTGCCGTATACTATAATTTTGTTACAAAGTGATTGCAAAACAATAAGAGATCATTCAGTGAATCTGATAAGAATTCTTACACTGGCTTCAAACTATGGCACCGGTGCTGGAAATAACTTGACCTAATTGACACAGCTTGTGTTGTGTTTTTTTTTTTTTTTTTAATGGAGTAGTAAATGTAAAATCCAAGTTTTTCTCAGAGCATAGTTTTTATACTTAAGGAGATGAAACCCTGAGCTATTCTGAAGGTACCATATACTTATCTGGCTCCAGGAGAAATGGGGGAAATATGAAGAGAGGGTAGTAGTGAGTCTTGCTAAACCTTTTTGTAATTCCAAGATTTTAACTGTGAATAGAGAGCCAGATTTAGAGATTCCTAAAGTGCAATCTCACATTCCTTGTGAAATTTATTAACAAGAAAGAGGAATGTAGGAATAACTATAATTAATATAGTTAATATGTTGGGCTACGTTTTATATTAATATAATTAATATGTTGGGCTACGTTTGGGAAACAGTGGGGCTCATCATATTATGCATGGCCATGACGTTAAGAGGCCCTTCCTCTTCAGAGCCAGCTAACCTCTCCAGTCAGCTGGTGCTGGCCTGTAAATTGGGCAAAGGATGGCTATCTCTTTTGTAAGAGTGACTGCCCCACCTACTTGTCCACCTGTTCTGGTTTTCCTTGACTATATAAATTAAGCTATTTCCCTACAGACCATTCATCTATCACTTCTGGGAGACAGTGTTATACCAAACACCTCCACATTTCTCTGAAGGTTAAACTTCCATATTGTTCTTTCTGGTCATTAAATGATTGAAATAACCTGGATTGGGACAGTGAAAGGCCATTACCTAGCATCTGCTGGTGTGGAGCTCATCATGCCCATTGCCTTTAACAAGCCAAGCTCTGTGAATCCTCCTGTACCTGTCAGTCCTGGTTAAAGATCCCCTATCTCTGATGCTGGGGCTTCTCTACTAGTGCACCCTCCATAGCCTGGGTGCACTGTGGGCCTTCCTCTGAAATATGACTCTTGTGTGATCCTTATTTTTTATATAAAGCCACTTCAGCACACTCACTTCCCTGACCCTTTCATTCTCACCATTGCTTTTCACTGTTGCGTCTTAAGCATTGTAACATCACTTGGGATGAGCTTTCACTTTGTCCATATTGTCCTCTAAGAGCCACTCTAGTAGCAAGTGGCAGCCATCTGCTGGGTTATTTGCCATATATTCAAGACTCTCCTGAGAACAGGCTTTCAAGCCCAGAAAGTCACCTTTTTTTCATTCTTGTGTTCTAAACCCCTGAATCAATCCACAAAAATATCCATTAGGCACGGCAGGCACTTCCTTAGCATAGGTTACATGTCGCTAACCTTTGCGGTTCATTTGTTTTATCATTTCTCTCTTCCCTGATAAGGCCCAGGTAGGTAGAGGGACATCTTGAAGGGACCTCCTGATGTTTTGCAAAGAAAAGATCCCAGCTCATTAAAGGAAAGTGTCCAACTACATCAAGTAGGTTCTGTACCAAAACTTATAGAAAATGATCAATACAGGGACAGAAGAAAGAAGCATCACTACAGATCTAGTGACTATGAAAGATAAAGGAATGATAAAGGAATGTTATGAACAAATCGACATTAATTTATGTAACAAATATAAGAAATACAGGAAGTTTTCAAGAAGTACATTTTACTAAAGTGCTGAAATAGAAAACCTAAATTATTCTTTATCTTCAGGGAATTGAATTTATAATAAACACCTGCACCCAGATAATTCCAAACCCAGATGATTTTACTAGTAAACTTTACAAAAACTTAAGGAATACATAATATTGATTCTATATAAATAATCCTTTAAAAGTAGCTACATTTATTATTCTGTTTAAGGAGATGAGAATAATAATAATAATAATAATAAACTACTATATGAATATAATAGCCACCAATCAAATAATAGCAAATTAAATCCAGCAGTACATAAAAATGGAAATAATGCTTGACCAAGGTAGGGAGCCAGAAGCCATATCTACAATGAAAGATTAATTTGACATTCTAAATAAAATCAATGTAATTTACCATAAGAAAATAAAAGAGAAAAACTGTATGATTAGCTCAATAAATGTGTAAAAGGCATTTAAAACAATTCAACTTTTTGTGAAAGAATTCTTAGCAAATTAGTGATAGAAATTCCTCATTCTGCTGTTATCTAGAAAAACCTAGAGCTAACATTATTGCCATAGTTACTGGTGAAATAATGAGTGTTTTCTCCCAAGGGAGAGTATATGCCAAGGATATTCTCTTTGCAATGCTATGCAATATTTAATAGCCAGTAAAATATAATGGGGAAAAAACAAAAAATAAAGATTACAAAAGAATGGTGTGGATGTTCTATATCTTGTTGGTGGTGATTTAAATGAGTGTATACATCTTTCACAATCCATCAAACCATACACCAACATTTAGTGCATTCCACAGTGTGTACATTAAATGTCAACTAATTTATGATGGTTTTGTACCTTCCTTTTTAATTCTTACACTTTTTATTTGTTCTTTGTTTTTCAATGGCTGAGATTACTAGTTCAATGTTAAATAGAAGTGAGAGTAGAGATAGAAGACTTCCTTGTCTTGTTCATGATCTTTAAAGGAAAACTTTTGATATTTTACAAATAACCTACTGAATTTTGGTGGTGTTGCTTGCTGTTTTGAGTTTCTCTTCATATTAATGAGCTTATTTTTTATTTCTAGTTTACTAAGAGTTGCATCATGAATTGATGTTAGTTTTATCAAACTTTTTGCATCCAGTAAAATAATCATGTGGTTTACTAATTGGCTTTTCCATCCCTTTAGATTCCTTACAGAGACTTCATACTTCTTTATGAATTTTAATAATAAAAGGACAGTACTAAAACTCTCTTTTGATTTTCACTATTAAGGAATTTATAATTAATCATGATGATTGAAGTCTAATTCAGATTGTTTCAGGTAGAAACAATTCAAGGAAAATAATAAGGCAATATGTGAAAGGAATTTTAGACATTAGACATTAACTATGTGAAACTTTGAAAGGAAATAGTCACAAACAGTAAAATATTATTTTTGAGCTATTTCATATCTTTGATAGAGTAGATAAGTTAATTAATTCGAGATCCATTAAAATGTTACAAGGCTTTTGGAACACTTATTTCTATCGAACAATACATTTCGGTTAATGTGATTTTCATCAGAGTATTCAATTTGTCTGTGAAAATGAAAGGTAATGGTGTTTGCCATACTAAAAAAAAACAATTCATAAAACCACTCTGACTGTTAATTCATATTGATGTCTGATTTTAACTATTCTTTTGTGATAAAAAAATATATAATTGTATATCTTGAATATGTTCTCTAAAGTTACAATAGCTCAAACCCCTTATTTTGTAGAGAGGGAATGCAGAAAGTTTATATAAACTGTGAATACACACATAGTTAATTAACAGCAGAACTCCCACTCAAATGTACCAAAATCCATTTTAAAATACTCTCTTCCACAATGTTCTTGGTACATCACTATTAGTTATTTTCTCACTTTGTCAAAATGATGTAATTCTTGCATTTTATTTGAATGTTTATTTAACTTTAACCATAATTCAGTATTTTTATTTTCTTTTTTCTTTTATTTTATAATTATTTAACTTAATTTATTTAACGTAACATGTAAAAGAAAATAGCTGATAAAAACAGGTTAATTAGTTTGTATACTTTTCCTCTAAGCCTTAAAATACTGTGATATTCTTAGTAATATCTATGTCATGGGAACAATTCTTATAGAGACGTGAATACCAGAATTCAAGGAGGTAGAGTACTACCTAAGAATTTCATTTCTGCTAACATCCTTGTTTTCTTACACTTTAATTTCTCTTGGACCTGATTAACTTCATTAAGGATAAAGCCTATTAAAATTGTTTTTTTTATTAGCAAAAATAATTCCAAATTTATAGTCACTAATCCCAGTCGTTGTGGTTTAGTTTTTTCTTGATTCTGTAAAATAATAGAAAATAAAGTTGAAACATTACATATCTTAAATTTTGTGTGTGTGTGTATATATATATATATATATGCTGATGCAAAGAATAGATATTTTACACAGTGTTCCCCTCTCATCCATGATTTTGCTTTTCATGCTGTCAGTTGACTGAGGTCACCTGTGGTCCAAAAATAATAAATGGAAAATTCCAGAAATGATTTAAGTTTTAAATTGTGCACCATTGTGGGTAATGTCTTGCTCCATTCCACCTAACATGTGAATCATCCTTTTATACAGTGTTTCCATAGTGTATATACTACATGTCCATTAGTTACGTAGTAGCCATATCTATTTTCAGCTTGAGAGAAATTAACCATATTTACACAGTTAAACTAAACCATGTTTACATAATTAAACTATGTAAACATTTTCTCTATGTAAACTACGTGAACATAGTTAAAATCTTATGCTATATTGCTATAAGTATTCTATATTATTAGTTATTGTGGTTAATCTCTTATTTGCCTAATTTATAAATTAAAATTTATCATAGGTATTTATACTTAGAATAAAGCATAGTACAGTACACTTTGATACTATCAGCAATTTCAGGCATCCATTGGGTCTTGGAACATATCTGCTGTAGATAAGGGGTCTACCATACATTTTGAATATTGTATATACTGTTCATAATGTCTATTATAAATAAACTCAAGCACAAATGACCTTTAAATGCTTTTCTGTCATATGCATAAATATTATAAACAATGATATAAAAACTGTTCTTTATATTTTCAGGTGCTTCAAAAACCTATATTGAAGAGTTTTATCTATGGATGATAACAACTAATATGGATCAACTATGAATATTCATGTTAATGATAACACTATATTCAAGTATCACTAAGAGGCAGAGCAATCTTCTCTAATTATCATCTGAGAATTACTACTTTCTCTTAATAGAATAATATCACTTACAAAATTGTACAACTTATGATTTACTATGGGCTTGCATGGGATTTTCTATCTGCTTTTGTTTTCTATGGCTAAGTGAAATCCTAAAATCTTGGAGCATGCTATGGCAGTACTAACACAGAAGTGAATATTCTTTGGCACTCCTCTATTGACCCCTTTTTGAATCTAGGTGGGCTTGTGACTGCTTCACCCAATATAAAGTGCCAAAAATGTAATGTTGTGTGACTTCCACAGCTAGACCTAAAGGACAAGAAGCTTCATTATAATCCTTTGGAACACCTACTCATGGAACCTTGAGCTGCCATGTGAGCCTTGAAACCATGATGCTGACGTAACTTGTGGGTGTTCTGTTTGGATGCCCCAGTTGAGCCTAGCCTTTCACATATCCATCCAAGTCTGTTTTCTGCTACTTTAACAGAATACCTGAGATGGAGTAATTTATAAGGAAAGGAGTTAGATTCTGGGCTCTAGAGACTAGAAAGGCCTAGAATAGGTTGCCAGCATCTTGAGCTGTACCATCCTGTTACCAAAATCCTAAGGCACATGCCTGACTAGAGTTCCCAACAAACCAGATTCGGTCCCTTGTCCTAAAAGAAAGCCATTTAGAAAAATTGATGGTGAAATAGGAAAGGGATTTATTCTCTCATAATACTAATACTATTCTCAGTGTGGCTACACTGGGAAGATAGACCCAAGGGCTGTCTTTGGGGTATCAATAGTACTTTGTGGTTACATAGAGAAAGAAATAAAGGCAGAGTCGAGGGGACTTGCACAGATGGGGATCTTGGTCAGATCCTATTGTGGTTGGTCACAGTCTTATTAGCACTGAGGAAATTGCCGCTGCTTCAGGGTCAATTTCAATTTCCTTTGCAGGATGTTTAGCTATCAGACCTGTGATCCTGGAACTGAAGATAGGCTGAGAGAAAGAATGACTCAGAAAACAACAGGTCTGGGAGAGACAAAATGAAGTCACTTAGGTTAATAATTGGATCTTTTTCAATCCCATGTGCAAGGCAGAAGGTCAAGCCAATGTGCAAGACAGAGCAAGAGGAAGGGGGTTAACTCATCCTTCATCAGAAAACCATTCTATTGATGGCATTAATCCATTTATGAGGGCTCTGCCTCTTAAAGGTCCACTTATTAATATCATCTTAATGGGAAATAAATTTCAGCATCAGTTTGGGAGGAGACCTTCAAGCCATAACATTCTGCCCTGGCACCCAAAACTCAGGTCCTTCTTACATATAAAATATATTCATTCCATCCCAATCTTAACTCATTTCAGCAACAACCCAAAAGCTCAAAGCCCAGAATCTCATCTAAATCTGTGGAGAGAGCAAACTATATACTGCTTTTTGTTTCTTCATGATGTACAACACAGAAGTCCCTAGCCCTTAGTTAGTCCATTTTATATAGCAGCAGTTTGCCAGGAGATACTCCATTTTAAGGATGAATACTAATGCAGAAAGATTTGGTTTCTTATCTGGATAAATAGAAAACCATCAGCTGTCTGATATAAACAACTTACCAAAAAGAATAACCTCCATCTACACAGCACGATCTGATAAATTAATTGTGCTAATTAAAAATGACCACTTGTGAGCTTATTGAATTAAATTAGAAGAATATGGATGTGTGGACATATCTAATCTATATCAGGGAAACCAGTCCCCATGGGATTATCAAACATACCAGGCTACTGAATGGTGCAATCCACCCCTTGAAACACATAAAATGAGAAGCACCAAAGACAGTGGTATGGTGCACATGCCAACCTCTCATCTTATTGGATCACCTGGTGAATGTGTGGGCAGGCGGGGAATACCTGACAGTCCCTGAGTTTGAGCTCAGCTCTATCTCCCTGCCTGAGTTGGCCCATTTTGAAGCTGACTACATTTGGACATTAGACTGGATAGCTCCTAAACAACTTCCCCCTTTTCAGCTAATTGTTAGTTTAAACTGACTATCTCCAGTGGCTCTTTCATATTTGTGTCTGCTCTTTGCTCTTTGCCTTTGTTCCAAGGTATACTCTTTAAACCCTGTAGTCACTGTTAATCCTCTTTAAACTTTTCTGTAATATTTTCTGTAACTACTTAGAATAAAGTAGTTATTACTACTTTTCTGTAATATTTTCTGTAACTTTATATATATATATATATATATATATATATATATATATATATAAAACTGTGTAAAGTCTGATGTGTGACTTGAGTGTGACAAATTAAAGATTGGAATGGTATAAAAGAAATTGTAACTGTCTCAGTCATAACATGAAGTGAAACACGAGTATTTTTGGTAAATTAAAGCTGATGGAAGTGGTGTAGCTTGTGAATTTATTGTTATGAAATAAATTCTGCGTTGTGGAGAGACAGGAATGTATCCAGCCTATGTTGATGGCAGCATTTACTCATGACAAAAATAACACAAGGATAAAATTCAAGGCATACTTCATCCCGCAGCAAAGTACCCCCTAGTTGCAAGCATATAGAACTAACAAGTTACATGCTCCCAGAAATAGAGTAGTGGGATAGATATAAAATAAATATTCCCATTCCAAAAGGAATAAATAAGCAGTGAGAATAGAGTAAGTAGTCCCAAGTAAGTCCAAAACCCAACAGGGAAAGAACATGAACTCTTAAAGCTCCTGAATACTCTCCTTTGTCTCCTGGTCCTACCTCTTGGGCATGCTGGAGTGGAGGTTAGGACACTGAGGTTTCAGGCGGTCTCCCCCCAACATGGCTTTGCTGAGCTCAATTCACCCAGTGATCCTGGGGTTGAAATCTTATGCTGCTGATCTTCCAGGCCAATGCTACAAGCTGGTAGCTCTGTGGTTCTGGAGCTTGGCATGACCTGGCTGCTGCGGCTCCCTAAGGTATAGTCTTAGTGGAGATTCTCTGTCACTTGACATTTCTACTTACGATTGGCCTCACAGATCTCTTTAGGGCTCTCTTCAGTGGCTCTGACCCTGAGACAAAACTCTGCCTGGAACTCCTCACTGTCCACAGCATCCCCTGGAGTCTAGCTGCAGAGAACCCTGTCTCCAGAGATCTGGCATTTTGTGTGTTTAGAGAATTAGCACCTCATGAAAGCCTCCAAGGCTTAGAGCTTTACCTTTCAGAGCAGTGAGAAAAGCCACACCTGCCCAATTGAGCCCAGACTAGATGACTGAGGAACACTAGCAGGAATGCATGGGCTTCCTGAGCTCACGCCCCCTAGGCAGTCGGCCCACCTAGAGCTCTGGGCCTGTGATGAGAAGGGCAGCCCAGATGATCTCTGCAGTGATTTTGGGGTTATTCCCCTATTGTCCTGATGATCCCTTCTGTCAGCTGTGGTTCCTTAACCCACCCTTGCTTTGTTCTCCTGAACATGGCCCTTCACTCTTTACATTACCAGGCTGTGAATGTTCCAAATCTGTCCATTCTGCTCCTCATTTAATTATAAATCTCATCTTTAAATCATCTCTCTCTCATCTCTCCATTTAACTATAAAAGTTAAAAGCATCCATGCAGCTCCTTCAATATTTTGCTTTTATTAGAAATACATTCCCATGATAACTAACCCACTTTTTTGGTAATGTTTTAATTCACTCATGAAGTTACAGCCCTCATGACCTAAACACCTCTTAAAAGTTCCACCTCTCAATATCTTCATCATAAAAGGACTTAAATTTCAGCATGGATTTTGGAGAGGATATTCAAACCACAAACAGGTTTCTGCCAGTTGAATATCTCCACGTGGTGACTGATGAGGCCCCATGGAGCAGAATAATCATCCAGAAAAGACTGCCAAAATTCCTGAACCAGAAAATCATGAGATAAAATCCAACAACAGTTCTTTAGAGCTGCTATGTCTGAGGATTTTTTAAATATAGCAATGCATTAGTAATTAATTAGCAAAGGATTGCCAGAGCAAAATTTGACACCAGGAAGAGGGATACCACCCTAACTCAAGCCTAAAAAAGGTTGGCATTGACTGTGTGAATACCAGGAGCCAGAAGATAGAAGAATATTGAGAAGACTGAGAATAAGGGCTTGAATATTGTGTGGAAAATGTTATAGAAAAAGAAAAAAAAAAGATGAGCCACACTAAATTAAGGCAGAAAACTTAGCCAAACTACCACATACAGTAATGTGGAAAATAGAAATTTACCTGATGAACTAGTGAAGTTAGTTAAGAAAACTTCCTGACACACTGTCAAATATGGCAACTAGTTTCTTCTACTAGTCACATAAGGCAAAGTATGGGTAGTAAGAGAGTGCCTAAGAACTATTTCGTTTCAATAAGAATTTGGATGAGAGATTAAAAAAAAAAACTGGGATTCATTGGGATCTAAAATTAGACTATTTCTCATCTGTAATCTCTCCAGAAAATTAATAATCTCAAAAGGTGGCCTAAGGGCAAAACGGCCAGTCACACCATAAGAGTGTGACAAATTTGATTCTAACAACTAATAAGCATCAGATTCTATTTTATAACTTGAACTTATTTGATAAGCACTGACACAGAGAAAAAAAATTTAAATAATAAATTTTATATCAACAGTGGTCCTCTGGAAACCTTCTCAAGGTAGTAAGGGTAAAGAAATGTGAGTCTGTTTCTTTTGATGATCACACAACCAAGAAAGAAAATGATGTAAAATCATTGTCCTTTTCACTTCAATTTTTTTGAGAGAAGACGAGTTACACCAAGTAAATGTTCAAATGAAAAGGCAAAGTATTCAAATTTCATGTAATTAAGAATAGCTAAAATGTGCTCACCAGCTTAGATGAATCAACAGGCTGATGAGTTGGGATAAGATAGTTATATTATGCACTGTTCTGTTCTGTTCTGAAGACTATCTTACTTAACCTGGGGCAAACAGGCCAAATACCTTCAAGGGTTAGCATGGCAGCAGAAAAGTGTGAAATTAATAGGTTCTGGGTCTAAAACAACCGGAGTGATGTGGTATTTGGTCTAAACAGTTCCTGCCCTACCTTCAGAACTTCTAATTAAAAAACTCTAAACTTCTCAAATACATGTGTTTTTTTTTGTCTAAAAATGAGAGCTGTTGGATTGTTATCTTTGAGTTAAAAATTCATCTTAACTTAAACACCTTTGTCACAAAGATAGGCTTGTGACTATAGAAGCCCTATTATTGTTTGTTCGAATCACTAAACAGAGGAGTTCTTCTTATATGAAATATGAGTATAGACTCAAATTTAGAGTGAAATTTGTTATTTGTTAAGGGCTGTTAGTCAGCTTTCCTTTACTGTGACCAAATACCCTACAAGAACAATTTAGAGGACCAAAGTTCATTTGGGGCTCTCGGCTTTAAAGGTTTCGATCCATTATTGGTCAACTCCCTTACTCTGGGCCCAAGATAAGGCAGAAGAGTATGGCAGAGGAAAGCTGCTCAGGACATAGCAGCCAGGAAGCAGAGAAAGAAAGGGGAAAGGGATTACAGGGCAAATGAACCCTTCCAGGGTTCCCCTGAACCCACCTCCTCCAGGGACCACCCAGTTAGTCCATTCAAACTAGGATGGGCTGATTAGGTCACAGCTCTCATGACCTAATCCTTTCACTATCTGCACTAACACAGGAGCTTTAAGGACACCTCATATTGAAATCGTAACAGGCTGCACTCAGGAAAAGAACAGGGAGGCCCTAGAGGTCTAAAGCTATGTCACTAAATCCTCAGGATTTGCTAGGCCTGGATTTACGACTATGAAGAAAGGTGTCTAGAGAGCAGAACACATTCTCAGGTCACTTCTGTCTGTGCAGTGGATGTATTTCTTCTATTTCTTCTTCTGATCCCTCATCTCTTGTTTTATGCAACAGATGAAGAGTTGTCACTTTCAAATGGGCTGTTACCATGAGAAGTGTACTTCTACCTGTCTTCTCTGAGATCTGTTCCTATAAGGTTTGCCTCCCTCCTAAAGTTTCTGTGAAGAGCTTCACTGCTTCATTCATCGTCCTACAGTCACTTGAGCACTTGAGTTCTTGGATCACATTTGTCTCCTAGTATAGGGGAAAATGGAGTTAGTGGGGCTTTCTTCTTTCCATTCACCTTATTGCATTTCAGTAAGATACAGTAGGAGAGGATGGAAATTATTATCTCATGAGGTGCTCTTGTCTATTTTTTTTTAACCATCCAAAATGTTGGGTAAATCTTCTACAAAATTATAAAGAAACTCATTTCTGCAGAGACTCATTCTGGGGAGTCCTCAGACAAGCACCATTGGCACTATGGATTTGGGACAGTTGGAGGTCATGGCTAACACACAGCCATGTCTATGGTGTACAAGAGACTGGATAAAGCAATAAGGGGCAGTTTACCAAAAAGTAAGGGATCCTGGTAACCTAATGACAAGAGGAAGAAAAAATAAAAAGTAAATGATAACAAAAAAAAATAAGCTTTGAGAAGAAGCCAAGTCACTAAGTTCCAATGGTGTAGTGAGTCAAGAAATTACTACTGTGATTTGTTAAGAAAGTTTAAAGTCATTTTAATATACAACATTCCTGTGCCTGCTTACTGTATTCATTCAACTATAAGAGCAGACCCAATAATGTACCAATTAGCAACTCTCTAGGATGGTTATACTTTTAAGCATCAAGGGTTAAGAAGAATAACAAACTGGGAACACAAGATGCTTCCAGTCCTCTTGATTGCTCTAGCACATGTACAAGCTTTAACCCAGTCCTCAAAATAAATTTCCCTCCAAATATGGGAGGATGTCAGAATCTTGTTTTCTCAACCCAAACACAGATGGGATCAAAAGGAATGATTTTTTCCTTTTAAAGATGAGAAACTTCTGATACTTTCAAGACTTCTGATACTTTCAAGAAACTATAGTGCTTGGAAATATCTGTCAAACAGTTGGATGGGAGCAGTTCTTTGTGGAATTTGAGATGCAAGAATAAGGGTGATTAGGGGAAATCTATGAGCAATTTATGAACATGTTTGGGGTAAAACCTAAACTTTTAAATTCATGGACTTTTAATAATCATTTTTTAAACAAAATGTTAATAAACTAAAAGCAAAGCAAAAATACAAACCAAAAAGAGAAAGTGAATGTTTTTATATATAACTTGCTTTTTTCTAAAATTCAATTCAGGTGGTTTATTTAACAAGATGCAGTCTATATAAAGTTGGAGAATGTTTATTATGAACAGGCAATTATTTTCTCCTTGTAACATTTGTGACCCTAGGGAAACGCTGTCAGGCTCACTGACTGAAGGAAATCTACCTTAGCCAAGAAAACTGGAATTTTTATGAGTATTTTTCAAATGCTGCCAAATTTATTACAGTCCTTGGGATGTAAATAGCTTACCTCTTAAGAGACATAGCATTACTCTCTGACACAAACCATGGGTACATGAACTGGGGTTGATTTTTCTCTCTCACTGTATTGCTTAGTTCTTTTTCTGCTTGGTCATGATAAAAAAAGGAATCAGTTTCATCTTTTCACTTTTTATTATGAAAAATGTTATACATATCTAAGGTTAAGAGAAAAACATAATAAACTAAGGCCTAGCTTTGACAACACTTGACTCCAGGGCACTTTTTCCTCATACGTGTCCCTCCTCAACATGCCATTGTGTGGGTGGGTCATATTTTATTCCACGTATCTCATTGTTCGGATTTTTTCTCTTTTGCTAGCAGGCAATACACAATGATTCAATAAATAGTTTTTTTTATAAATGACTTTTTTCATACATTTACTGTGAGATAGATGCTAGACTTAGAATCACTTGTCAAAGGGTAAAAGCTATTGCAATTTTCATAGACACAGTGGATGATTCAGAAACGTGACCTCAATATATTTCTCTCCATATTTTCATGCCCTTGCCATGGGTAGTCATCCACTTATCCATCTGTCACTCAAGAGCAGCTACATGAAAAGTGCTTTGATCATCTAAACACCTCTCAGGCATTAGTCCAGTACCCCAAACATAATAGATGTGCAATAAATACTTGTTGGACTGAAATAAACTGAGATGACTGTTAACATACTTAAGATTATCCATATTAATGATAATAATATAGAAATATATTCACATAAACAAGATTCCCCATTGAAACATTCATACAGATTTTAAAGACATTCTTACTCCCATTTTGTTTAGACAACAATACTAAAGAAGGGCAGATTAGCTTAATACAGTATAAGAAAGAGCCTAACTAATTCTTTGGTGATTGTTATTTCATAGTTAAAGTGATATTATATTTATATCATATAAAACATGGAAAAAGAGCATGCAGGGATAAAAATGGAGGATTAATTTTTAACAAGATTGGCTTTACAAACTAAAGAAGGGGGAGCAATTTCTAACCCACTTTCTCAGGACCCCTTTCTGAGTCCATTTGTAAGTGGACATAATAGGATAGTCTATATCTGTCTATTTCATGCCCTTATCATTAGTTACTCTAGGGTACTTTGCTGTTTTACAAAACACCCCCCAAAGTTACATATAATTCAGTCTCAAATTAATGGCACATTGTAGTCTCACACATCTAGCCCAAGATGACGCAGGTTTTGCACAGTGTAGGGAAGTCAGGTCAGAAGCCCCTGGCTTGAACTTCTTGCTCCTCACCTTGGCAATGTGGTCTTAGGTTTTCTGCCTCACTTCTCAAACTCCTAGTTTCCCCATCTAGAAAAATGGTCATAGTGTGAAGCTTTACAGTAGCTGCCTAAGATAGCACTTGGAAAACACTGAGTGTTCAATAGCTGTGGGTGACTTTTCCTATTCTTTCTGTGAATGATGATTACCCTATTGATCTAGGATTTCATGACAAAATATATTTTCCAACATAAAGCATTGGAAAATTCAGCTCAGCAGGCTGTAGGGAAAACAAAAAACAAAAACAAACCTGAATTTAGAAGATGGCCTCTGGTTTGAACTTCTTGAACTTGGGCAGGTTGCTTACCCTCTTTGAGCCTGAGCCTCTGTTTTCTCATCAGTAAGATGGGGATATGGAGGCTGGGTGCAGTGGCATATGCTGGTAATCCCAGTAGCTCAGGAGGCTGAGGCAGGAGGATCACAAATTCAAAGCTAACCCCAGCAACTTTAGCAAGCCCTAAGCAACTCAGTGAAACCCTGTCTCTAAAAAAAAATTAATTAAAAGGGATGCAGGTGCAGCCTTTTTGAAATACCCCCTGAATTCAATTTTTTTAAAATGGGGATATGGAGAAAGATAAAAGCACCTCACACCATCTCTGGCAGAGAATAAGTACTTAATAAATGCTGGGTTGATTTTTTTTCCTTTCTTTAAAATTACAGTACTTGAAATTTATAGCTGACTATACAGGTTTAACAGGACACTTGAAAACTAAAAACAAGCCTGCTATACTTAGTTTTCCCTGAGCTGCTATCACTGACTGACAAAATAAGAAAAAAAAAAAAAAAAGCTTCGAGCAGAAATACCTGGTTCCGTGAACTCTGATAATGCTTCATGACATATTGATAGGATTTCCTGTGATTCGTTTCTATTTTATATTCATCAGTAAATTATTTCACAGTCCAGGAAATGTTCTCATTGTACAACCACCTCAGGGCTTAGCATCTACTCATAAAATTTCACTGTATTATTTTTCCAGAAACATGATGGACTAATCAGAGAAAGAAAAGGAAAGAAGTAAGCCTGAGGGGTTCCCCAGGGAAAGGACCATGTGTACCGGAACCGGAACCTGGCTGAATCTGAGAGACAAAATTCTGGATTACTTGTCCTTTAGTTATTGACACCATTGCCAGTCAGGACAATGCAGAACCATGGAATAAGCACTGGATAAATGACTATGTTTAGCAGGAACAAAAAAAAAAAAAAAAGATGTCTTTCACGACAGAAGATGTGACCAAACACAGATAAGTTGGAGATTCCTGGGTTCATTCTAAAAAGTTCATTTCAGTGCATTAGGGACTAGGAAGTTCTATTCCAATGACGCCTCTTAGGAATTACCAAGGTCAAGGGGAAGCAGTGGCAAGTCTAGTAGATGGGTGCACATGGACACAGCCCTTCTCTCCTTCAGTGAGAAAATCTGACTGTATGCGCTCATTCCGCCCAAGGACCCAAGACTAAAATGATAATCAATAGTAAGAAAATGGTTTTGTCATCATGAAATCAAATAATAATAACCCAATAAATTTAGACATAACACCATACTTAGTTTAAGATAGATATAGTTTACTTAATGTGATGGAATCTTAATTATATTTTCTCTCTCCTTTTCCTCACAAATGATATGTCAAATACAGTCTTTGTATGCCTTAGATTCAAATCAAAACTAGGTGAACTGGTGGTTTCCTTCATAATTTATTTTTAAATTAAAATCTGCCCCCCTAAGTACATGTATGAAGACACTGATGGTGTGAATATACTTTGTATACAACCAGAGATATGAAAATGGTGCTGTGTATATGCAATATGAATCGTAATGCAGTCTGTTGTCATATATTAAAAAATAAGAATAAAACATAAATTAAATTTTTTTAAAATCTGCAGGGTTTTCTTCTTTTAGTATTGGCTAGTTCTAAGTATCAGAATTTACTAAGGCCAGTGTTTCTGTATCTGACACGGAAAATCATACATTGTCATGGGGCCATTTATTGTCAGTTTTCCTATCAGCCACCCTACCTTCCTCTTCAAATTTACTGAATGTAGAGTTATGGAAATTAAACTAATACTTTGTTGAAACCCTCTCATCCATTTCTTCCTTTTTTATGTCATATGGAATTCAAATTCTGGTAAAGTATCCATGATCCCCATGTGCCTGTATTAGTCAGGGTTCTCCAGAGAATTAGAACCAATAGAATATACATAGAGAAAGAGAGGTTAATAAGAAACAGGAAATGATGTGTTTGTGAGGACTGCCAGGACTGAACTCTGTAGGGAAGACCAGCAGGTTAGAATTTCGGTGAGAGCTGCTACAATCCTAGGGCTGAAATCTGAATAGCAAGGGGACTCTGAAGGGATTCTATGTTGTCCTCCTGAGATAGAATTGCTTCTTATTGCAGAAACCTGTCTCCACTCTTAAAGCCTATGAACACTTGGCAGAGCCCCATCCACATCGGAGAGAATAATCTGCTTTACTCTATCAGTCAGTAAGTATGAACCACATATAAAAACTCCCTGTGAAGTAAAAATACCGGTGGTTACCAGTGACAAGTTCTGCTTCCTCACATGTTAAAGTATAACATTAGAGAAGCCCGTCAAAGCAAGCATATAAATCAGAGTTTATTTAAAAAGGAGTAACATAGACTTCTCCCAGGAGGGAGAAGGGAGCCATAGCTGCTATCCTGGTATCCCCAAAAGTGAGGGGTGTTTTTTATATGTCCTACGCTTCCTTTGTTCTCTTGCCCTCTTCCTCTTATCTCTCTCCTTCCTACTATAGTGACTAGGCCCAGGAGATGCTCAGGTGGGATGGCCAAAAGGTGAGAAGCAGATGGACAGAGGAAGGCCAGATGGAGCAGTTCAGGACACATTAATTAACAACTTTCATAACTCCCTGCGACGAGAGACATTTCCTAGGATAGGTTGCCTTAGCAACAGGTAGGAGCAGGGACAGGTTATCTTGATAAGGGTAAAGGAAGGGCTCTGAAGGCATTTTAATCCCTCAGGGGACAGTCTCCAACTTCCCAGACTCAAATTGGCCTCCTTGATCCAACCTGACCTAGTTACCTATCTATACTGACTGCCTATTTAATTCTGGCTTCAGTAATATCTACACTGGTTTTAACCAAACAACAGGGCACCATAGCTTAGCCAATTTGACATGGAACATTCATCATCACACAGCCCTCGTATCTTAGAAGCTGAGATCCTCCCTGGCCCAAGGTTGGAACCTGACTCTACTAACACAGTCAGATTTTTCATTCCTTTTCCAGTAGTTGCTTTAGAAATCAGGCACAAGCCAAACAGGACTTGGCAATTCTCTGCTAGCTTTTTTTTTTTTTCAGTATTACTTATAAAAATGATCATGTGATCCTGTATTTTGAATGTTCATTCCCTCTAAAATTCATGTTAAAATTTAATTTCCATTCTGACAGTGTTGGGAGGCATTTAGGTCAGAAGGGATCCACCCTTATTAATGAACTAATGCCACTATCATAGCAGTGGGTTAGTTGTCAGGGGAGGGGTTTACCCCCTCTTGGTCTCTCTCCCTCCTCTTTGGTTTCATTTATTTATTATTTGTTTGCTGTTTTGGTCTTCTGTCACATAATGCCTCCTTCCATTCAACGAAGTGGCATAATTCCCTCACCAGATGCAGCACCTTGATCTTGGACTTTCCAGTTTCCAGAACTGTGAGTCAATAAATGTCTACTATTATAAATTGCCCCGCCTATGGCAGCACAAAATGGACTAACACAGGATAAAGGAAATATTAGTCCACAGTTAGTGCAGAATTTTTCTCTTTCTCATGCTAAAGGGGAACAGAGGCAGCATTTTTGCCTCAGTTTATTACTAGTCATCTTGAAGCCTCATGATAATTTAGCCTGATACTAGCACGTACTCCAAAGAATAGTAGATAAATGGGGCCAGTATTGTATTTGGATGATTCCTGGAACCCACTCAGCTCTGACTTTCTAAAATACACCATAAATATCCTCACTATTTAAGCTAATGTGAATTATAGTATATCTCAAGTACAAAAATAATCTAACAGATATAAGAAAGAATCATTTTTTCACGTCCAAAGTAGGCTGTCCTGAGCCTAAGCCAAAAACTTTATCCAAATTCCAACTTTAATAAGTAGATCAAGATTAAGCATAGGGAAGTTCTCCAATATGATTATAAAGATATCCAAATATGAATATGGAACATTTGGAGAAGTTTGTATTTTAGTCAACTTTCCATCACTATAAAAATGCCTGATATAATCAGCCTACAACAGAAAAGGTTATTTTGGCCCACAATTTTGGAAGGTATGGTCCTTGATTGGTTGGCCCTGTTGCTTTGGGCCTGTTTTGACGCATCACATCATGGTAGGAACATGTGACAGAGCAAAAGTTTTCATGCCATGGCCAGGAAGTCAAAAATAAAGGAACGGACTAGGGTCTCACAATCCCCTTCAAGAGAATGCTTCCAGTACCTAAGGACCTCTCAGTAGGCACCACCCTCCAATAGTGCCACCATGGGAACCTTTAGAGGACAGTAAGTATCCAAACTATAGAGGCAAGCTTTCTTTTTATTTTCCAATGAATATAAATGAGGATGTACATTGTTCCAGACTCTGTTATCCTCCATCTTAGGATGTGACAAGGGGATTGGCCTGCGTCAGCCAGGAGAACGCTCCTGTAGACCTTTAATTATAAGAACATGGTTGTCAGGGGGCCTGAGGTACTCACTCTGAAATTTAATTCAAGGTTTGCCTCCCAAAGACCACTCCTAATCAATGACTGAGTTCCCAGGAGATACAAGTAGCTCATTTGATGGTTGGACTTTAGCTTAAGGACCCCCAGAGAACTTTGCTGAGCCTTCCTTCAACTTCCCAACTAACTAGGAGACCTCCCTTCCTCTCTCTCTTTCACATCACTGTACTATGATTTAATGACTCTCCAGACACTTTTAAGAAAATTTGGACTCTGCTGGAATGAGGCAGGAAATATAAAGAAAGAAACCAGAAATAATTATATTGTTTCAGTACTGACTAAATACTTGGCTAAGTCATACCTAGCCCTGGACTATAGGGTTACATAAGCCAATGAATTCTATTTTTCTTAAATTGATTTAGGTTGATTTTTCAGTAACATACAACTGAAAGTGTTTTAAATGACAGTTTTATCTCTAGTGATAGTTGCTCTAGTAGATTTCCTGGTATTTTTCATTGTGTGTGATGACTACAATTAGGTTTTGAATTTTGCAGGTCCTGAAAGGCTAGAAATAATTATATTTTTTTAAAAGAAAATTCCTACACAGAAAATATAAGTAATTTCACTTAAATATGCAAGCAAATGTACAAAATTTCTTCTCCCTTTTAAAATTTTAATGCTAAGTCAAGAAGCATCTGGTGTCCCTTTTTGTACAACTCATACTGGAATAGTATAAGCTTCAGAAAGCAAGAGATCTGTGGTAGGTTTTCTTTTGCAATATGGCCACGCATAAATGGTACCTAAACAACATTGGAGAAAGGACAAAATTCCTATCACTAAATCTCATCATTTATATTTTAACAAGTGTCAATGTTTTTTTTTTTTTTTAAAAGACAAATAGTTAAAAATGTGTGCACTGGATCTTTCAAAGTAGTCCTGATGGGTAGTTAAACAATTTCTAATGAGGCTGCCATTTTCTCGGAAGGGTTTCAGAATTTCTTTTGGAAATACCGTGATAGTTTTAGACTCATTATTTTTTTACTACTACCCATGACAACAAATCTTCTACTTACTTGGAATCCATTTATGGAAATATACAAATATTTTTAACACCAACTAAGTCTTTAGAATAAGACGCTGAGTTTGCTAACAGCATTTTTAATTAAAATTGAGATTAAAAAGCCATGTATGATTTTTTTCCTGTGATTTGAATAGAGGTATGAATGCCTCCTATCCTTTGGAAGACATTAATTGAAAGAACAAATCAATAATTAAATCTGCCTTACAGTCTATGAAGATGCCCGCCTATCATGAGAGAGAATTTCTCTGATTTTTGAAAGTTTTTTGCCTTTAGGAATTTCCTAAAGGAAATGTGTTTGTACATAGATGAGTGGTGAAGAGTAGTAATCCACATTACCTTCATCAAAGGTAATGTTTGAAAGAAAGAAGTAAAAAGGGCAGCGTAAAAGAGGAAGTCGTTGAATTTAGAGGAGAGAGTCTACCTAAAAAATAAAATACATCTAAATTCAAATTTTACTTGAGCTGTTCCCATGCTATAGGAAAAGAAAAAAATTTTGAGTCCTTTGGCTGGGTAAAAAGGAGGGAGTTCTATGAATAGTAACTTCCAAAGAACTAAATAAAAGAATAGTTGAAATTGATTTTTATTAACTTAGAAATTTTCTCTTAGACTTTGCATTCTTGTACTCAGAAATAGAGCTTCCCATTACAAATCTTCTTTAAATTTGAGGTGACAGCTGCACCTTTTAAATACTATACAACTTGGGTAGGTTCAGACTTCATACTCAGAGAATACTGCATATTTTCTAAGGTCTAGGGAGCAAAAAGCATTTTTTCTTTTAACTGATAGAGAGCTATAAGCATTGCTATGATTTGGATCTTGAATGTCTCCCAGAGGCCCATGAATTGAAGGTTTGGTGGCCAGTTTGTAGTGCCCACTGGGAGCTGATGGAGCCTTTAGAAGGTGGAGCAGAGTGAATGAACGTTAGGTCATTGAGTGTGTGCTCTTGGATGGGAAATTGGGAAGTCAGCCCCTTTCTGTCTCCCTCTTTGTTTCCCAGCTGCCATGAGGTGAATAACATCTCTACCTTATGCTCCTGCCATGATATATTGTGCCATCACAGACCCAAAGGCAATGGAGCCAGGCAATCATGGACTGAAACTTCTAAAACAGTGTGACAAAATAAACCCTTTCACCTTTTAGGTTGATTTACTTCAAGTATTTGTCACATGATGCAAAGCTAATGTGATCGTTTTCTCATATCTTCCAAAATATTTTTCCAAAACTTACGTCAATTTTCTTCCTGAGAGTACAAGAAATTTCCTAAGAATTGTAATATTGTGAGATTATATGGGTATATACATATACACATATATAAAGAGAATAAAACACACACACATTTGCACACAAAGCATATGGCTAAATTAGACTTGAATCCATTTAATGTAAAATAAATGAGTAGACTTATAGAATATGGGCAATTGAGTCACACATCATTGTGTGAATTTCCCTTTGTATGTCCAGTGAGGATTATATGGAGTAAAGAAAACGACACTTAGTAAAAGAAAAAAAACTCAGTACAATTACTCATAGTTCCAAAATATAAGTAGTGTTTCTAAGTATTGGGATTATAGTTTGTCAAAAGTTCACATTTGGAATGGAACCACCATTTGACCCAGCTATCCTGCTCCTCAGTTTATATCCAAAGGACTTAAAGTTAGCATACTACCCAGCCACATCAATGTTCATAGCAGCTCAATTTACAAGAGCCAAACTATGGAACCAACTTAGATACCCTTCAACAGATGAATGGATAAAGAAAATGTGTTATATATACACAATGAAATGTTACTCAGCCTTAAAGAAGAATAAAATTATGGCATTTGCAGGTAAATGGATAGAGCTGGAGAATATTGTGCCAAATGAAATAAGCCAATCCAAAAGAACCAAAGGCTGAACGTTTTCTCTGATATGAAGATACTAATTAACAATAAGGGAGTGGACAGGTAGGGAAAAATAGAGGTATTTTGGATTGGGCAGGAAGAGTGAAGGGAGGGGAGGAGATATTGAGGTAGGAACAATAGTAGAATCAATCAGACATAATTATTCTATGTACATAAATGATTGCATGACCTGTATTATTCTACATCATATCCAACCAGAAGAATGAGAAATTATACTGCATTTATTTATGTCAAAGTGCATTCTACTGTCATGTATAACTAATTATAACAATTTTTTTTTAAATTCACATTTTTCACAATTTCTATTCCAATAAAAACTTATTCTAGATGGTCACTTATTCCAGATTATTTCTTAATGTTATGTTATCTAAACTAATTCTTAAACTCAATCTTGTAACCTTAATAATGCCAAGAAAGTCTGATACTGAACAGGCGTCAGAAAATATAAGTAACTTACACAAGGTCCCAATCAATTTATAACAGATGTGAAAACAAAGCACAGATTTTCTCATTTCTTTCCTAGGACTTGGTGTTTAGCAACACCCACTTTTCTCATACTACTGTCCTAGATCAAAATGGAATTACCTTTACAAATACATTCTTCTTTAAGCATTTCTCAGCTGTGAAATTCATTAGGTTTTCCTTTCAAGTGAAAAAAAGATTCAGAGGACATAGATGGTTGTGACATAATGGGTCGTGACATTCCTCTAGGTAGGTGTACCAATATTTTCCCCCTAACTTTACTACAGAAGACAGAATTCTAAAATGACCCCAGAATGACCCTTGCTTTTCCTTGTATGATTTCCTCCTCCCCTTGAGTTTGTAGGAAAGAAAAGTAATTGTGTTACAGTCTGTGGAATGTTATATGATTATGTTATGCTGTTGAGTGTAAGGAGAAAAAGTGATTGTATTAAGTTCTGCAGGGAGTGATGCAATTATGTTATGGTCCCAAGTGTGATACCCTTGACCTTCAGATAGGGAGACTATCTAGAGGGCCTAACTTTATCACATGGGCCTCTTAAAACAGGAAGTTTTCCCTGGCTGGTTGCAGAAGAGACAATGAGAAAGACTAAAAGCAGGAGAAGGACTCCATGCATCTTAATGCCTTTAAAGATGGGAGGGAACCACATGGAAAGGACTAGAGAATGGTCTCTAGGATCTGAGAGTAACTCCACTCCAACAGTTGGGAAAAACAGGAACCTCACTCAGAAAGCCACAAGAAATAAATTCTGACAACAACCTGAACAAGCTTAGAAGTGAATTAATTCTTCCTTAGGTCCTCCATATGAGAATACAACATGGCTGAAATTCTTATTTCAGCCTTGGAAGAACCTCAAAAGAAAACCCAACCAAGCCCATCTGGATAGTGATCTGCAGAACCATGAAATGTCAAATGTTATTTTAACATTTTGTTAAATGTGAACAAAAATAGGTTGTGGCAATTGGTCGTGTTGTAAGGAAGAATCGGTTATACCCACTCAATCAGAGGCATTGAATATTAGAACCCAATACATATAACATGTATTTCAGTGATGATCAAACAAATAATTAACAGAAAAACTAAATACAAAGATGAAAATCAGCTAATTAGGAGAACACACACTGAACCTGGATCGGCTGAATTCAAGCTCCCGTTCGCCTGCTTCCCACAGACAAACAGCTGTGACTCAGCACTAATCCATCCGGCTGAAACAACCGGTCAGCCCTTCTGATCCTACGGAGGTAAATGCCAACCGAGCCTTCATAGGTAGTGGCCACAGGTTTGAAACGGGGCTTGGGAGAGACAGTAAGGACCCACCCGTTGCATTGGTCACCCGGCACAGGGAAACGAACTGTCGCCATTTGCAAGAGATACCACCATGGCAGACAACTGACGTCATCAGACTGCAGCGGAGGAGATAACTTCATTGAAACCTGCGGCTACAGGTGTGTAATTCGCTAGCCTTCCCTCTCCACACATCGGGGAAACCTTAAGGGCCAATCCCAGCTCTCCTGTAAGGGCCTCTCCCAGCTCTCCCGTGAGCACGGTAGCCAGACCGAGGGAATTAGAGGTGGCGCGGGACCCGCGGAGCGGGACTACCGCTCCCACCAGTGCTGACAGCTGAGGTCTCTTGCACCAGCTACCGGGGGTGTGGCTACCGGAGGGGCAGTAAAATTCGCTGAGGATTCTCAGCCCCAAGCTCTACAAACTTAGGGTCTGAGGGAAAGGCAAACTGGAAGAGTGTGCCCAGTCATTCATGACAACAGGGCTCCCGGGAGCAGCAGACCTGGCGTGTACCCAGTATTGTGGTGAGCGGCACCCATGAGAGGGGCCTGGCTAGAGGAAAAGTGGGGAAGTGACTAGACACAAGAGGACGCCCTAGGCACCCAGGATTGGAGACTCGCCCAGTCTGGGAGGAGAGCTGCTGAGCTGCTGCACAGTGATTGGTTTCCGAGTATTGATAGGAGAAACTTGGCCTGGTGGGCACAGCGCCACCTACTGGAAGAGAAGTTAATCAAACTCTAAGACTGCATTTATTAGTTTTTTTGTTGTTGTTGTTGTTTTTTGTTGTTGTGGTGGTTGTTGTTGTTGTTGTTTTTAATTTTGATTTGGGGTTTTCTTTCATTTTCATTTTTCTTTCTTATTTTTTTAATTTTTTTTTTACAATTTTTTTTTAAATTTTTTTCTTCCAATTTTAATTTTTTTATTATTTAAAAAAAAATTTTTTTCTTTTTTTATTTCCTATTTTTTTCTTCTTTTGTCTTTTCATTTCTTTTCAATTATCTTATCCCCCCTTCCTTGAATTCTACCTGCTTACTCTCATTCTCTTTAGTGACTTTTTCCCTTCCCTTCTAATACCTTTCCTCCCAAGCATCAAATAAATTTATAGGAGTAAACAGTAACTCAGCAGTCAAACAAAACAAGAACTAACATGAGCAGCTTGAAAAAGCGAGGAAGAAAAGGAGTACAAACAATGCAGGACAGCCTAAATATTCAGGAGGACCTAGAGTCATCAGAAAAATGGTCATATAAAGAACTCAAGGAACACCTTAGACAGATGGAAAGGAACCTTAAAGAGGATACGAGACAGCAAATTCAAGCAGCGAAAGAACACATTGAGAATGTATTACACAAACAGATAAAAGAAGAAGTTAAGCACCTTTATCAGGAGATAGAGATTATAAAAAAGAATCAAACCATAATCTTAGAAATGAAGGAAACTATAAACCAAATTAAAAACTTAATTGAGAGTATCACTAACAGAGTGGAGCAAGTAGAAGCCAGAACGTCAGATAATGAAGACAAATTATTTCATCTTGAAAAGAGTCTAGCCAACTCAGAAAGGCTGGTAAAAAATCATGAGAAAAACATCCAAGAGTTATGGGATAACATAAAAAAGCCAAACTTACGAGTCATCGGGATAGAAGAAGGTACAGAGATTCAAACCAAGGGAATGAGTAACCTGCTGAATGAAATAATTACAGAAAACTTTCCAGAAATAAAAAAGGAAACAGATATACAAATTGAAGATGCATACAGGACACCAAGCACACAAAATCACAGTAGACCAACACCAAGACACATTGTTATGAAGATATCCAATATACAGAACAAAGAGAAAATATTAAAAGCTACAAGAGAAAGGAGACAGATTACATTCAGGGGTAAACCAATAAGGTTAACAACGGATTTTTCATCACAGACACTGAAAGCAAGAAGGTCATGGAACAATGTATTTCAAACACTGAAAGACAATGGATGCCAACCAAGAATTCTGTATCCAGCAAAATTAAGCTTCAGGTATGACAACGAAATAAAAATCTTTCATGATAAACAAAAGTTAAAAGAATTTGCAGCCAGAAAACCAGCACTGCAAAGCATTTTGAGCAAAACACTACACGAGGAAGAAATGAAAAACAATAACCAAAACCATCAGAGGGAAGTGCCTCAGTAAAGACAGAGGACGAGGGGAAAAATAATCATGGAGAAACAAACTAAATTTTTTTTAAAAAAAGGATAAATAATCAAACATGGATGGAAGTACAAATCATATATCAATAGTAACTCTGAATGTTAATGGCTTAAACTCTCCAATAAAGCGACATAGGCTGATATCATGGATTAAAAAAACAAATCCAACAATATGCTGCCTCCAGGAGACACATCTGATTGGAAAAGACATACACAGGCTGAAGGTGAAAGGATGGGAAAAAATATACCACGCACACGGTCCTCATAAGCAAGCAGGGGTGGCCATCCTCGTATCGAATAAAATCGACTTCAAGACTAAGTTAATCAAAAGGGATAAAGAAGGACATTGTATACTGTTAAAAGGAACCATTCACCAACAAGACATAACAATTATCAATATTTATGCACCAAATAATGGCGCTGCGACATTCATAAAACAAATTCTCCTCAAGTTCAAGAATCAAATAGACCACAACACAATAATTATGGGTGACTTCAACACACCTCTCTCACCATTGGACAGATCCTCCAAACAAAAGTTGAATAAGGAAACTATAGAACTCAATACCACAATCAATAACCTAGACTTAACTGACATATATAGAATATATCAACCATCATCAAATGGATATACTTTTTTCTCAGCAGCACATGGATCCTTCTCAAAAATAGACCATATATTATGCCACAGGGCAACCCTCAGTAAATATAAAGGGGTGGAGATTATACCATGCATTTTATCTGATCATAATGGAATGAAACTGGAAATCAATGATAAAAGAAGGAAGGAAAAATCCTACATCACATGGAAAATGAACAATATGTTACTGAATGATCAATGGGTTACAGAAGACATAAAGGAGGAAATAAAAAAATTCTTAGAGATAAATGAAAATACAGACACAACATATCGAAATCTATGCAACACAATGAAAGCAGTTTTAAGAGGAAAATTCATCGCCTGGTGGTCATTCCTCAAAAAAAGAAAAAACCAACAAATAAATGAGCTCACATTTCATCTCAAAGCCCTAGAAAAGGAAGAGCAAAACAACAGCAAATGTAGCAGAAGGCAAGAAATAATTAAAATCAGAGCGGAAATTAATGAAATTGAAACAAAAGAAACTATTGAAAAAATTAACAAAACTAAAAGTTGGTTCTTTGAAAAAATAAATAAGATCGACAGACCTTTAGCCATGCTAACAAAGAGAAGAAGAGAGAACTCAAATTACTAACATACGGGATGAAAAAGGCAATATCACAACAGATGCTACAGAAATACAGAAGACAATTAGAAATTATTTTGAAAACCTATATTCCAATAAAATAGAAGATAGTGAAGACATCGATAAATTTCTTAAGTCATATGATTTGCCCAGACAGAGTCAGGAGGATACACACAATTTGAACAGACCAATATCAATGGATGAAATTGAAGAAGCCATCAAAAGACTACCAACCAAGAAAAGCCCAGGACCGGATGGGTATACAGCGGAGTTTTAAAAAACCTTTAAAGAAGAATTAATACCAATACTTTTCAAGTTATTTCAGGAAATAGAAAAAGAGGGAGCTCTTCCAAATTCATTCTATGAGGCCAACATCACCCTGATTCCAAAACCAGACAAAGACACCTCAAAGAAAGAAAACTACAGACCAATATCTCTAATGAACCTAGATGCAAAAATCCTCAATAAAATTCTGGCGAATCGAATACAAAAACACATCAAAAAAATTGTGCACCATGATCAAGTAGGATTCATCCCTGGTATGCAAGGCTGGTTCAATATACGGAAATCAATAAATGTTATTCACCACATCAATAGACTTAAAGATAAGAACCATATGATCATCTCAATAGACGCAGAGAAAGCATTCGACAAAGTACAGCATCCCTTTATGTTCAAAACACTTGAAAAACTAGGGATAACAGGAACGTACCTTGACATTGTAAAAGCTATCTATGCTAAGCCTCAGGCTAGCATCATTCTGAATGGACAAAACTTGAAGGCATTCCCTCTAAAATCTGGAACAAGACAGGGATGCCTTCTATCACCACTTCTATTCAATATAGTTCTCGAAACACTGGCCAGAGCAATTAGACAGACGAAAGAAATTAAAGGCATAAAAATAGGAAAAGAAGAACTTAAATTATCACTATTTGCAGATGACATGATTCTATACTTAGAAGACCCAAAAGGGTCTACAAAGAAACTACTAGAACTAATAAATGAATTCAGCAAAGTGGCAGGATATAAAATCAACACGCATAAATCAAAGGCATTTCTGTATATCAGCGACAAAACTTCTGAAACGGAAATGAGGAAAAACACTCCATTCACAATATCCTCCAAAAAAATAAAATACTTGGGAATCAACCTAACAAAAAAAGTGAAAGATTTATACAATGAAAACTACAGAACCCTAAAAAGAGAAGTAGAAGAAGATCTTAGAAGATGGAAAAATATACCCTGTTCATGGATAGGCAGAACTAACATTATCAAAATGGCGATATTACCAAAAGTTCTCTATAGGTTTAATGCAATGCCAATCAAAATCCCAATGGCATTTCTTGAAGAAATAGATAAAGCAATCATGAAATTCATATGGAAAAATAAAAGACCCAGAATAGCAAAAGCAATTTTAAGCAGGAAGTGTGAATCAGGCGGTATAGCGATACCAGATTTCAAACTATATTACAGAGCAATAGTGACAAAAACAGCATGGTACTGGTACCAAAGCAGGCAGGTAGACCAATGGTACAGAACAGAGGACACAGAGACTAATCCACAAAGTTACAACTATCTTATATTTGATAAAGGGGCTAAAAGCATGCAATGGAGGAAGGATAGCATCTTCAACAAATGGTGTTGGGAAAACTGGAAATCCATATGCAAAAAAATGAAACTGAATCTCTTCCTCTCGCCATGCACAAAAGTTAACTCTAAATGGATCAAGGAGCTTGATATCAAATCAGAGACTCTGCGTCTGACAGAAGAAAAAGTTGGCTCCGATCTACATATTGTGGGGTCGGGCTCCAAATTCCTTAATAGGACACCCATAGCACAAGAGTTAATAACAAGAATCAACAAATGGGACTTACTTAAACTAAAAAGTTTTTTCTCAGCAAGAGAAACAATAAGAGAGGTAAATAGGAAGCCTACATCCTGGGAACAAATTTTTACTCCTCACACTTCAGATAGAGCCCTAATATCCAGAGTATACAAAGAACTCAAAAAATTAGACAATAAGATAACAAATAACCCAATCAACAAATGGGCCAAGGATCTGAACAGACACTTCTCAGAGGAGGACATACAATCAATCAACAAGTACATGAAAAAATGTTCACCATCTCTAGCAGTCAGAGAAATGCAACTCAAAACCACCCTAAGATACCATCTCACTCCAGTAAGATTGGCAGCCATTATGAAGTCAAACAACAACAAGTGCTGGCGAGGATGTGGAGAAAAGGGTACTCTTGTACATTGCTGGTGGGACTGCAAATTGGTGCGGCCAATTTGGAAAGCAGTTTGGAGATTCCTGGGAAAGCTGGGAATGGAACCACCATTTGACCCTGCTATTGCCCTCCTCGGACTATTCCCTGAAGACCTTAAAAGAGCATGCTACAGGGACACTGCTACATCGATGTTCATAGCAGCACAATTCACAATAGCTAGACTGTGGAACCAACCCAGATGCCCTTCAATAGATGAATGGATAAAAAAAATGTGACATCTATACACAATGGAGTACTATGCAGCAATAAAAAATGACAAAATCATAGAATTTGCAGGGAAATGGATGGCACTAGAGCAGATTATGCTTAGTGAAGCTAGTCAATCCCTAAAAAACAAATACCAAATGTCTTCTTTGATATAATGAGAGCAACTATGAACAGAGCAAGGAGGAAGAGCAGGAAGAAAAGACTAACATTTAACAGAATCATGAGATGGGAGGGAAAGAGAGAGAAAAGGGAAATTGCATGAAAATGAAGGGAGACCCTCATTGCTATACAAAATTACATATAAGAGGTTGTGAGGGGAATGGGAAAATAAACAAGGAGAGTAATGAATTACAGTAGATGGGGTAGAGAGAGAAGAAGGGAGGGGAGGGGAGGGGGGATAGTAGGGGATAGGAAAGGTAGCAGAATACAACAATTACTAATTGGGCATTATGTAAAATTGTGGATGTGTAACCGACGTGATTCTGCAATCTGCATTTGGGGTAAAATTGGGAGTTCATAACCCACTTCAATCTAATGTATGAAATATGATATGTCAAGAGCTTTGTAATGTTGTGAACAACCAATAAAAAAAATAAAAATAAAAATAAAAAAAAAAGAAAATCAGCTAATTAGATGAAATTCCTGGTCCTTCAGATCTGGAGAATCTGTACCTTAGCAAATATTTTGCATATTTGACAAAAATATTAATAGGTATGTGGAATGCTATCTCTGAGGAAGTGTTGGAGGCATATAGCTAATCATCTGCCATACTAGTTTTCAATAATATATTTCAGAGCTTTTGAATTCATTTCTTTAGTTCTGATAACCACCTATTCAGCAGGAGCCTCCATTCATGTAAAAAAAAATCCAGAGACCTTTATTAGGTCATAGTAATTCAAATGAACTGGTAAGAGGCAAACTCTCAAATGTTGTCATTATCTCTGTTTCAAAGCCATGAAAGAAAGTGATTTTAGAGATCTGTGAACCAAGCTCATTATTTCCCAGGCCCAGCTGTCATTCCCACTGGCTCATGGCAAGAAGTTCATTCAAGAAGATAAAGCTGTACTTCCATTCACCCATTATTTTCCTGGTAATTTGCTCAAATGTTCATCAATTCACAAGTGTAATACTGACTATATTTATACTGTGTGCCTTCCAGACTCAGAGGCTCCTCAGAGTTGGATGAGGTGGCCCATATCTTCCCTTTTATAATCCAATGGCTATTCTCATTAACTTTTTTGTTTTTAATAAACTGTACATAATACAAAATATCATTCTAAACATTTTAAATATATAGTGCATTAGTGTTAAGCACATTTACACTACTGTGCAGCCAATCTCCATCACTCACCATCTTTTATTTATTTATTTGTTTGTTTGTTTATCTACTTATTTATTTATTTATACTGGGGATTAAACTCAGGGGCATTCGACCACTGAGCCAGACCCCCAACCCTATTTTGTATTTTATTTAGAGACAGGGTCACACTGAGTTACTTAGTGTCTTGCCATTGCTGAGGCTGGCTTTGAACTCACAATCCTCCTGCCTCAGCCTCTCAAGCTGCTAGGATTACAGACATGCGCCACCGCACCTGGCCATCACTCGTTACCTTACAAAATTAAAACTCTGTACCCATTAAATTCCTCATTCTCTTCTTCCCTCAGTCCCTGGCTGTCACCACTCTACTTTCTATCTAAATGAATTTAACTCTCTAGGCACTTCATATACCTAGAACCGCAGAGTGTTGGTCTTTCTATGATTGGCTTATTTCACTTAGCATAAGTCTTCAAGATTCATTCATGTTATTACACGTTTCAGAAACTTCTTCCTTCTCATGACTGAAAAATTTTCTCTTGAATGTACATATTACACTGTGTTTATCTTTAGCTATTGTGAATATTGCTGTTCTGAGCAGGACAGGGGTATTTACTTATTAACTAGTATTTTAAGCACCTGTTTAGTGGCCCGTCTCACATGTTGGGAGTTTCTTGAGCATCTCATTCAGCATATATTTCAAGGGTTTAACCCAGAACATTATATTTGCTCAATAAGTATATGTTGAAAAAAAATAAATATTAAATTTTTGTGGTAGGCTCTGAGAATTAGAATATGAATTAGAATTAAAATTATAATTTCATTTGCCCTCAAACTACTCAGTCTCCAAGAACACACTGAACAAGAATTTCATTACTATAAGTGTGATTTTTCCTCTGAAAGACTATTAATAGGGTACTGAAGTTCCATTTAATAATGAAAAGAGATAAGAGATGGTAAGCACAGACTAGTCATAATGGAAGGGAGGACAGGAAGAGGAAATCACATGAATACATGGGAGTCCTAGAAACATGTATAGTTCAGTAAGTTCAGACAGACAGAGTGACGGTCATGATGAGGAATGAAGCTAGACAGAGATGCAGAAGGAAGGTCATAAAGGTTTCAGCAAGTACTTCGAGGACCCTGGACTCTGCTCTTAGGATTATTGGGAGCCAGTGAGAAATTCTGAGCAGAGACACTTAAGGAGAACACAGTCTGTAGTAATAAGTTGATTAAGTGACCAAAGCTTGTAAATCTGTGCAAGAAAGAAGAAGGGCTAACCTGGCAGAAAGACTATGATTATCAGGAGTCAGGGCCCAAGAAATATGCAGAGAATCAGACTATTTGCAAGTGAGGTTGGCATCTGTAGTTGGCTCTAACCTATGCACTATTTTAAAGTAAGGCTTCCTTCCTGAGAACACTGCAGAGAGCAAAGAGACATTCCAATTTGTCAGAAAAGGCAGGTACGCAGGCTCAAAAGAAGATAAAATTAATCCTGCTACTGGGACTGAATAAAGTACAAGGTGGGTGAGGATGACTGTCTTCAGGAACAAAGTCGAACTGAGGCTGATGCTAGGACCACATTCGGAGCAATGCTGACTAGGGTAGTCCCCTTATCTGCAGTTTCACTTTTTGTAGCTTTAGTGACCGACCTATGGTCAACAGTGGTCTGAAAATATTAAATAGAAATTTGGGAAATAAATGTTATAAGTTTTATATTGTTTACCTTTCTGAGGGCTGTGATGAAATCTTATACTATCTATCCCTCTCCATCCTACCAGGGGCAAGAATCTTCCCTTTATCCAGCATATCCACAATGCATATGCTACACACTCCTTAGTCACTTGGTAGCTGTCCTGGCTACAGATTGGCCATCACAGGGCTTGTGTTCAAGTAACCTCTATTTTAGTGAATAAAGGTCCCAATGTGCTAGAGTAGTGATACAATTCAGATATGCTAAGGAGAAGTTGTGAAGTGCTTTCTGTATGTAAAAATGAGGCACCTCTCAAGAGAAAAAAATTATATACTAAGGTTGCTAGGCTCTACAGTATAATGAGATATTTTGAGAGAGAGAGAGAGAGAGAGAGAGAGAGAGAGAGAGAGAGAGAGAGAGAGACCATGCTCACATATTATTTTATTTTTATGGGTATCTTTATTGATCTCTCATTGTGCCTAATTTATAAATTAAACGTTATTACAAGTAGGAAAAATATAGTATATATAGTGTTTGCTACTATTAAAGGTTCGGGGCATCTACTTGGGTTTTAGAGCATATGGAACATAGCCCCCATGGATAAAGGGGAACTACTGTATGAAATCAGGGTTAGGTACATCCCAACATTAGTGGCTTAAAACAACTACTAATTATTTACCTAATTCTGTGGATCAACAGAGGCTGTTCTACTGACTTCACTGGTTCACTCTTGAGTCAACATCTATAGCCAATCTTCTAAGCATCCCTGCCTCTGGCTTATGTGGATTCAGGTTAGACCATGTGTCTCTCATCATCCCAAAGGCTAACCCAAACTTGTTGTAGGTGATAGCTTGGAATTTCTAGACAGCAAGAAACAAAAAGTCTCTTGACACCCAGCCTTAGAATTTACACCACTTTTTTCCACCTTATGGTATCTGGAGCAAGTCAGAAGTCCAGTCCAAATTCAAAGGGTCAAGAAAGACAGAACAACATATTGATGGAAGAGGCTTTGTAGCCATTTCTTTAAAAAATCTTCCACATTAAGAGAAGTGATAGCTCTAAATGTACAGAAATATTTAAGTGGGTATAGGTGAAGAGCAGAGAGTCAGGCAGTCTAATCCAGACAAACCCTATCTGCATCTTAGGCTTGCCTAATTCAAATATGCAATAAGTAACCAGCACACGGTACAAACTGTAGGATATTTAGAGTTCTGTCTATCTCTAAGTATCATTCTATTGGGTTTCATTCTGTTTAGAGATTTAAGGACTATATAAAAACTTTTTATAAAGAAAAAATTTTATTATTGCCATTAAAACATCCTTGAAGAAATATAATACTGAAAGAGTAACCATGGTACTGATCCTTAATCAAACCTGGAAAGAACACACAAATGTTAATGTGGTCCTGGAATAGAGCCCAACATGTACAAAAGGGAAGGCTGTACAAATTTGTCAAAATTGTGTATAGAAAATACACCTTTGGATAATTTGCACCTAATTATTGTTTTAATGACTATATTATCAATTTTTCTAATTGAGCTTGGTAAACAGACTGGTTTTAGCTGAATGACCAATGGATTATAAAAGGTTCTTCTTTGTATAAGACTATGACTTCTTGGGAATCAAGGTATCGTCCATATAGCTTGGCTTATGATCCAATGACCAAGCTTACTCTGTAACTTGACCCTCACTAAGGTTTGCCTATGCATCTTTCTTCTGCTTCACCTTATCTTTCACTATTATTATTTTTTTTAAAGAGAGAGTGAGAGAGGAGAGAGAGAGAGAGAGAATTTTTTTTTAATATTTATTTTTTAATTCTCGGCGGACACAACATCTTTGTTGGTATGTGGCGCTGAGGATCGAACCCGGGCTGCATGCATGCCAGGCGAGCACGCCACCACTGAGCCACATCTCCAGCCCATCTTTCACTATTATTGAAGCTTTGGATGAATATTATTCTGTAGTCTCATGGATCTTTTTCAATAATTTGAACAGTTGTGATTAACACCACTCGCATAACTTCTCCACAAAGCTTTTCACCAGCCTTTGTCTCTGAACTTGACCACATGAGTTACATTAGCTAATGATGTGTAGATAAAAGTAACAATATCCCACTCTGAACAAAGAATTTAAGAATCTTTGTCTATTTCTGGTTACCCGCTGTACCTCTGCCAGTGTCATGAGATTTCCCTTTCAGCTTGGTAGCTTCTGTTTCTTATACATAGGCACAAGATAGAACATAGATGGAGTCTGGATGTCCAAGCCAAGCTTAGTTGGACCAACACATGAAGCAGAACCACACTCACTGTCAAATCCAGACCATGTCAGCCAGCCGCTGAAAAGTTTCATATCCAGGATAATACTTCATTATTGTTTTAAGCTCCTGAGTTTTTTCTGATGGTTTGCCGGGAAGCATTTGAAATACAATGCAATGCCAACCAAAATGAAGGAGCTAAATGCTTATACACTTGCTAGAAGGACTGGAAAGTCACTGAGCTTTTGTGGAATGCTCAGAGAAGATGCAGGAAAGATTAGGAAGTTGGTAAAGAGATCCAGATGTCAGAAAACCTCTTCACTATAGCCCCCAAACCAGAAGCTGACAGAGAAATAGGGAAACTCCTTGTCTCATAAATGTCACCTGCTAAAGCCCATTAATATTGGAGGAAAACTGTCTCCTGTCTCTCTCCTGCCCCTCCAAATCTTCTATAACTGCATCTAATTGACACAGCCCTCCTAACAAAAGACTTGGCAAAGCATAGTTCTTGGGCTTTTAGCTCCAATGCAACAAGCATTAGAAGGCTCTAGAAATAAATATGGAGTGTCTGTGAATTTTTCAGATAAAATGTTATAATTACCTTTTCTTCAGCATTCTTATAAAAATGCATTGGGCATTATATATAAACTATTTGTAATTTACAAATATTTAAAAATGATAGGAAGTGTAAACAGAATGGCACCATTAGAAATTGGAAACCATATTTGAACTGATGTCCTCATATTTAGTAAATACTGTTTAGTTTAGAAAGACCTGCTTATGGGTATTTGGTTGAGTATGAAAGTCCTGGACAAATATGGGCAAAAGGGATTGAATTAAAAGAGAGTTAATTTGCTTGCTTGGGGTAAAATATGGAAAATTAATAATGTGATTCATTGGCTGGGGATATAGCTCAGTTGGTAGAGCATATTATGTACAAGACAATTGATTCAATCCCCAGCACCACCCACACACACACACACACACACACACACACACACACAAATGTGATTCATGGGAGCTCAAGAATAATAAAGTTTGATTGTTTTACGGTTTGGAGAAAATGTATGAGAAATATTAAGAAAGTGAGAAAGCTGGGCACGGAAGTGCAAGCCTATAATCCCAGCAGTTTAGGAGGTTGAAGCAGGAGGATCATGAGTTCAAAGCCAGCCTCAGCAAAAAACAAGGCACTAAGCAACTCAGTGAGACTCTATCTCTAAATAAAATACAAAAAAAGGACTGGTGATGTGGCTCAGTGGTTTAGCGCCCCTGAGTTCAATCCCCAATACCAAAAAAAAAAAAAAAAAAAAAGACCAAAAAGATAAGAAAAAAGAAAGAAAGTGAGAAAGAGAAAGAGATCCAGAAGCATAGCCCCAGCAGTCAGGTAGTACCCAAGGCTAAAAGAAAGAAATGATTTTCTGAGAAAGAACCAAATGTTGAAGTTTGGGATTCCTGATTTTTGTTTTGTTTTGTATATAAGTCCTTGTCTTACATACAAATCTTCATTAAAAGATTTACACACTAGTTCTGTGTTAGTGGTAGTTGAGGGAATTAAGGGGTGAAAGTGAAGAGGCCATTTGAAAGGGGAAAAACAAAAGTTAGACAGCAACTTTTGAAAGGTAGTTTAACAGGAATGAAGAATTGAGTTAGGAAGAGTATTCAAGGCAAGAAGTAATGGGAAACTATCAAGAAAACTAAGTACCATCCTTAGAGCTCTTAAAAACATAGAAAAGCAGTTTGTGCTTTCCATTCTTATGACATAAAGTCTAAGCTATTTCACTTGGATATTAGAAGAAGGGGACCCCCCCAAATCCTGGAAGACTTTGGGACTGTTCAACTCCATAAGTACCTGTTCTATTTATGAGTTAATAAAAGAGAACAGATCCAATAAGTCAGGAGTCCCTAAATCCTTCATTTTCCTATGTAGAAAATATTCAAGCAATATTTATCTGGTTGATTTAGGAATGAACTGTACCAGAGATATCAGAAAACATTTAAATTGTCCCATAGATTATCCTGGACAAATACAGGAATCACAATGCAGATACCCTCCAGTTTAAATATTAGTTAGAAACTTTTTTTTTAAAATGGTTAAGGCCTAATATTCTTGGATAAAGCTAAAACTGGAAATAGTGGATCTTATATTATTATAACTCTTCAGCAAATGAAAAATGTGCTTTGCATAGAAGATAAGGGGGAAGAAACAAGGGCATTTCATTCTTCTTGATTAAACCTCTAGGAAATAAATCCTGAGAGATGTGCTATTAAGAATAACAACATACTGTGTGATGACCCCAGCTCTTCAGATAATACATCGAAAAGGTTACAACTCATGCAACCCAAAGTGAAAAGAACAATTCTTCACCTGAGTTTTTAATTTAAAAAATGTCTTTCTTGTTCTTTCCTGAAAGAATAATTTCTTGGAAGTAGATAAAGCAATTGGGTGATTGCTAGTTTTTCCTCTGGTTTCCACTCATTGATATTAAAATTATATGTGAGTGTTGAGTGCACTTTTGGGTTCAAGAAATACTGTTATAAATGAAAGGACAAAAAAATCAGAGTATTCTCAAAAGAGACAATAAGAGCTCCAGGGAAAAGGGATTTTCTTGAGAGATCTTGTCCCATTTATAGTCTTATTTCAGTCAGCTTTTATGATTGTTAATAGCTCAATTCCATATAAGTTCTCTAATGTCACCATTTTTTCTTCCTGCAGAGGAAACTTGCTCTGGTTATACAAAGAAAAGCAAAGGAAAATGTCCTGTATAGTCTTCATCTAAGACTTTCTACATACTAAATTCTCATCTCAGACAGCTACGTTGTTTCCTAGTTATCTTTCTATTTTTGCCCCTTGAAGGCATGAAGTTCCATTTCAGGTCTTTTTTTTTTTTTTCCTGCCAGTGTCCTCTCTATAGAAGAAGCTCAAAAGAAATTTGTTCTGCAAGATGATGTTGTCTGTATCATGACAACATTCTGACTTTTCCTATTCTCATCCTCCAGCTGCTAAAATCTCAGATTTTTGCAAACTTAACATGTTCATCTCTTCATTTTTCTTAATAGATCTTAGTGGATCTGAGAGCAAAGGTGCATTTATTTCTATCTTAGGATCATAGTTTGATCTGTATTAAAATATGCTACAGAGAAGTATATGATATAGTTTTTTTGTGTGTGTGTGTGTGATTGACTTTACCTGTTGTGAATGATCCTGAGGGAAGGCACAGAAAAATCAGGTCATCAAAACAGAGGCTAGAGACTGAGATTTCAGGGTCAAAAAGTAATGAATGTCTTTTTTATATTTTTCCAAAGACTCTTTTATTTTGCTATGTATTGTATATTTTTCTCCACCCCTTGATGGTAATATCACATCAGTGATTTCTGGGGAGTAGAAGAGGAATTCACATATCCTTCCTCATCAATCTCTCTTCCATATTCTAGGGAAAGCAAATATCAGAACAAAGTCTTATAAACTTACATTTATTAATAGGTAGACACAAAACAACCATGTAACCTACATTTTTATACTCAGACACTAAAAAAACCTTTATTGATCTGCATTCCAACAAATCCAGAGATGGAAATCGTGATTGTAAGGCATGTATGATAATACCCTAACAGGACATTCAAATTCTTCTGGTGGGGCAACAGACAAAATCCAGGGTACAAAGTTTAATCAACTCTGTGTCTACCCTATAGAAGGTGATGGTGTCTGTACAGTAGTTCTAGCCTCGTAATACCTTGAACTTCACCTCATTCAATTATTTCTGTCACTCCTTATGCTAATAAGTGAATCCACTGGAGTAGATTAATATTTTAAATGCACAAGAAATAACAGTTGGAGTAAGAACTGGTTATTAAGGTGTTTCAAATCCTACTATCATAGGATGGTATAAGTCACACTATATATGAGTAATATATTCACCAACTTATATCATGAAATTCACATGAGGTATTCTGGACTAAGTTAACATCTAAGCAGTATATTAATTTTGGACCAAAATCTGTTTTTGATCACCTTGAAGATCACAGCCCTGTTTTCTGTTTAGTTTCTCTCTGCTCAAGCAATGTGTTATAAGTGGAAGACGAGCTATTCTTGACTCACAACACATATTTGCAATAGGCTATCAATTTGGTTAAAGGAAATGGAGACTAAAGATATGATAATTGGGCTCTGAAAATAACGGGAGCCTCTCGAGGGTCCACAGCAAAGTTTCTCATAACCACAATCTTTGTTCAGTTAACAGGTTTCTCTTGGAAATAAATGTGGTGAGTGACCTCTTCTCTTGATGTTCCTCTACTACTTTTTTCTTGTGGTTTTAGGTTGTTTAATAACATTTGTGGGTTTTTTAATGCATTTACCATTTTGAATAGTTTTTGGGGAAAGGTGAATTTAAAAACTGACTCTGTATAGAGCCAGAAACCATAGATCTGGTCTCAAACTTTTAGCTATTTGAGCTGCTATTATTACTGCTTAGAATGACCCTCTCCCTCCATATTGACAAACTGTGTACCTTTCTTCTTTCGGCTTACACCTTTCACGACCTTTTCCAAGTTAGTGTTTCTCAAATATTTTGTTTTTTAACTTTTGAATCCCAACACCAGCTGTTGGGGTTCAAAAGTTAAAAAACAAAAAAAGTTCAAAAGTTCTGCCTTCATTTAGCTGTCTTCTTCAGTAATCAATAAAGTCTCAATGTATTATTTTGGTTTATAATTTTAGTGTAGCACCCATATATGCTTACAAAAACATGGGGTTATCTAAATATAAGTTATTGTATTTCACATTTTCTTCAAAATTTCTGAAATTCGTCTTTATGTTTATGAAGGGCTCACATAATGGTGGACATAGTAATAGTTCATATTATTTTATATTTAATCACAAAAACAAAACAATCGATTTGGTCTTATTATCTTGAGAGGTGTTAAAACTTTTAAAGGTTAGCTAATTCTCCCTAAATCACACATGAAGTAATGGGGCTTTGATTCTAACTCAGGTCTCTTTTACTCCAAAGGTTATATTCTACCAACAGTGAATATAACACCTCTAAAGAAAAAGAGAGTTTGATCTTTGGACAAGTGTATTGGTTTCTAAAATGAGATTAATCCAAAAGCATTAAATATGGCTCAAAGAAAACTTACAAGAACAACCTAAGTGCACTGGAGACAAAGAGTTAAGACATGATGTAGAAATATGATATGTCAAGAGCTATGTAATGTTTTGAACAACCAATAAAAAATAAATAAAAATTAAAAAATAAATTAAAAAATAAATTAAAAAAAAGTCATGATGTAGCATAATAAAAATGGAGTTCAAAAGCCCCTGGCCAGCAATTTCTAAATAGTTATTTGACCAAGAGTGAGTTCCTTAATCTCTAAACTTCACTGCTCTCACCTGCTAAATGAGATAGCTGAACTAGAATAACTCCAACTCTTTCTATAACTGAAAATCTACAATCTTTCAACACCAATTTCAAATGTGAGGGGGTAAAATTATCGACTCGATGATTATCAGTAACCATAAAGATTCACCCAAATTATAAATCAAGTCTATTATATACTTTACATGGAGCTTAAGGTGCTGTATTGTTCTTGGAGCTGTTTCTCAGTCTTTCTTTTCATGATATCATGTGCCCCTTAATAACCTCCATGAGAACAAAGCTCCAGATTCCATAATCCTGAGGATGAAGTAGCCTGTATGGTGGGTATTCAAGATGAAGTTGCTATTAATTCTGTACCCAAACCATCAAATTCCTTTAGAAGCATTAATCCAGAAAAATGAAAGGAGAAGAAATGTGTTGCCACGTGACAATACTCTACTTGTAGCCAAGGTGAGCTGTGGTCCTAGGTCAAAAGACTACTGGGGTTTAGGCTTCCTTAGTGTGGCTCAGCCTAGCTCACTGTAACTGCCACCTACAGCCTCATATGCTCCCTGAGCTCAGCACTGCCCCTCTCTTGTATAGTAAATAATAACTGAGGTTAGTCCTAAGCCTTACATAAAATAGAAAATGTATTTCTTAACTTAGTGACCCAGATTTCCTTTCACTGGGAATATCATCCCTTTCTTAATGGTTAATTGAAACTGCCAGGTAAATTACGTATAATCACTCAAAATTCCTAAAGTAATTAACCTACTGAATGGACTTCCACATCTCTCCACCACCACTACTCTTTAATCCTCATACCCATACACTCATTACCATCAAAGACTATTAGCTCATGTCTTTATATAACCAGCCCTAGCTAACAGCGGAGACTGGCACTGTGAAATGGAAATATTGGTTTGAAGTCCTGTTGCTTTGGCATTTTCTAGGATATCTTAAAATGTCAGTGGTGTATATATGTTCAAATATTGTTGTCTGGTGAGTTCTCCAGGGCTCCAAAAGTGAGATAGAATGAGTCCACATTTGACTAGTGACTGTGAAAGTGCCATAAAGCTTACCAATTGGTTCTTGAGACCCATTAGTTAAAGTCACATGATTAGTTTTTCAGTTGTCAACTCTTATCATTGTCCTTTCCTGAAGCCCACAAGGTTTGTCAACACACATGGACCCAAGAATTCAATGAAGATGTCCCTCAGTTTCAATGTGTGTCCCTCCCAAACACACCCTCTGGTGGATGGGCACTCCAGGATTCCATACCCTCATTTGCTTATTCATCTTGATCTGATGTTGTTCTGTATACATATGAATGAAAACTTGGAAACTCTCAGCATGGCTGCCAGTGAAGTAAATCAAAGGGATTCCTAGGCCTGAATCCAACTTAGGTCTTTAAAAGCAACAATTGGACCTCTTTCTCTTGCTCTACCAGGATAGGAAGGATACAGCATTATTTCCAACCAGTTCTCTAATTTAACTCACTTCAGAGTTGTCCTTGTTTTTTTTTTTTTTTCAAAGTAGTTAACAAGCTGAATAAAGATTACATAGTCTCAGCATCTCTAGGAAAACATCATAGGTTGAAAATGGAGTTAGAAGTGTTTTGTTTTGTTTTTTTTTTTAGCCCCAAAACTGACTCATTAGGTTACTGGAATTCTTTATAGACCTGAAGATACATAAATCTATGCACATACACAGATGAAAGTCCACACATTCTTTGTTAGGACAGTCATTTTGGGCATGATTCATTCGCATTTATAACTCAAGTTCAAAGTCACTATGAATTTGTGCCACTGGTGACTTGAAGTAATGACTTCGTGATCAATCTCAATTGCTTAGGTTAAAAAAAAAGTTTGTTACATGATTTTTTGGTTGTTTTGGTATGGGAATTAAACCCAGGGATGCTTAACCACTGAGCCACATCCCCAGTTCTATTGATTTTATTTTGGGAAAGGGTCTCTCTAAATTGATGAGGATGGCTTCACACCGCTGCAATTAAAGGCATGTGTCACAAGACCCTGCTGGGTTTACAATTTTTTTTAAAAGAAATACATGTACTCATAAAACAAAGCCTTGATGAACAGATAAAAAGTCTTATAGGTAAGCTCAAACTATTTTTAAAATGCTTTTCCTGAGGCTTCAGATTATTTTGAAGTTATAGAAATCATATTCTTCTTTTTATAAGATCATTTTTTCGTGCATTATAATTGCACTTAATAGTGGTCTTCATTGTTACACATTGGTGCATTCACATAACCTAATTTGGGTCAATTAGATTGCCCAGTACCTTCCCTTACCCCTCCTCTCCTGGCCTCTGGATATCACTTATTAGGATCCCTGAGAAGAACAAGAAAAAAGGAAATAAATTGTTTGTTGGATGACAGTTCTTCAATGCCAAGGATCATTCAAGGTATCATCTACAGAGCATTGCTCAAAACTTGGGGGCATAGAAGAGGAAGCTACTCTGGTTAACTGTTGCAGAGTTTGATCAGTTCCGTGGATTTGGGACTAGGTATATTTTGCCTGTCCTCAATAAAAGTTTTTCAAATGGACAGCTAACCAGCAAAGCTGCTGCAGCCCCTTCTGATCAGTCTAGTATTCCTTACTCTAAGCAAATCATCCTAATGTTCCTCCCCAGCAACTGAGGAAAAAAGGACTATGATAGACATGAAAGAAAACTCCACTTTTGATATCATTCGATACTCTCTCCATGTCCATATTCCTAAAGGTTTGCGATAAATTATCTCAAATAATATCTCATCTGTGCTTATAAAGAGTATACCGATTTTAATGTGAGACCAAATAAAATCCAGTGATAGACATTAATAGCATATATCAAATATTTAATAAAAAGGCTAGCAAATTCAGAGTCTTTAATAAAACTTTAATAAATTTATGAGACAAGGAAACTGAAAGCACAATATTTCCTTAGGAACTGTTCTGTTTGGTTTTATCTTGTTTACAATATACAAGCTTTTTATAAGAATGCAGGGAGTATGAAATCTTCTAAGGCTATCTTGGTGTTTTCTCCATTAAGCCCCTTGTCTTAAAAAAATCTTGAATCTATATTAATCTTTGCAATTTTCTGAATACCTGTATAACATATTTTTCTCAAGTTTGTAGTAAGGTCACTGTTTCCAAGAGCTCTTCAATTCTGAAATAAAAGAAGTGTTTTTCCCAGCATTGAAACACAAAGGATCACCTAGACACAATGGGGTGAGCAGAACATACAAAAATCTCTCATGACAAATCTGAACTCTGCTTTTCCCAACCATAGGAGTCGTATTGGAAGAAGATTCCAAGCAATTTGGCAACTTGAAGCAAATATAGACTTTGATATTGCACCATTCTTCTTAGGAGTAAGCCATGTGATGTAGCAGGAAGGCAGATTTTAGTGCTGAATTTCTGATTATATTCCCCCTCAAAGTTATTCCATGCATATCAGGCCTGAATGACACCTCAAAAAATAAATTAAAAAAGAAACAAAGAAATTTGGACTTAATAAGGCTGGATCATAATTGCATGTTCATGCATTTTTACCACACATCATACCTTCCTGTTTCTTCCTTGCTCTGATTGGAAGCATGTGCTTTCATTATTCATTTTGGGATAATAAGTAATTACTTAATAATGATTCAGTCAATTTACTTAGAACAAGAAATTCACCTAAGGACTCATGTCTTAGGGATGCTTTAAAAAAAAACAAAGTCCGTGTGCATTTTGCACCATTGAGTATTCCCAGAGTTTCTTAGAATTCTTGCAACTGATGCTGGAAGCTTTGAAATAAAGCAGAAGGCAGAAGGTCTGTGGTTTGTGATCTTTCTCAAAGTAGATAAAAGTTGATGGTCATTGAATGCAAATAAACAACTCTGCCTCATTGAATTATTTCCTGTCACTAAAATGCTAATAGATCTCAAGGAACTGTGAGTCCCTTTTTCTATAATCCAGGAAAAATAAGAAATCTAAAGACTTATAATTTCAAGCACATATAATTTCTGATAAAGAACCGTAGTACTTCCAAGGCTCTCAACGTAAAACACAAAAGGAGAAACGTCATCATTTTCCATAGCCTTTGGAAACTTTCCATAGGTTGGAAACTCTACTATCAGAGCTCATCCGTTCTCAGACATTTCTAGGTTTTTAATTCTTAGCCAATCTGAGATTGGGATGCCTCTTACAGTTGTTGCCTCGGTGATTTTGTTCCTGACTAACAACTGATGGCATCTTGATTTGGGTAAAATAATGTAAATGTTAGGGTGAAATGAAGAAAAAAGAAAGGAAAAGCTGATGGATACAGCTACTGGGTGTTTTGTCATCCCGTGTTTATTTTTGTAAATTAAGATAAAAGATAAATCAAAAGTTTCTAGCTTAAGTTAGGTAAAATCAGAGAGGAGAAGAAAGGAGCTAATACTTCTCTGACATCTGTAATTTCTAAAACCACTAAGAGCATTTTTATTAAAATTCATTTTATTAAAATTTATATTAAATTATATAATTAACATTAAATAATTTAATCTATATTAAATCTTATTTAAATTGACTTTATTAAAATGCAATAATTTAAATAAAATTTAATAAATTTTTAAATAAAATCATACTATAATTAATATAAATTAATAAACAATATCAATAAAATAAATTTAAATCAAACAATACTATTAATAAATTTAAACAATATTACTTAACAAAATAAATTTAAATTAGATTAATTCATATTAAATTATAATATGATTTATATTAAAAATTTATTAAATTTTATTTAAGTGAATTTTAATAAAAGTGTTCTTCATGGTTTTAGAAACTACAGGTGTCAGAGAGGTACGTGCTATGCAATCTGCTTCTTCTCTACTCTGATTTCACCTACTTAAGCTAGAAACTTTTGATTCATCTTTTACCTTAATTTACAAAAAGGTTGCAACTACTCGTTCTTTAAAGCTTTTCATCTTTCAAAAATTTATGTTATCTTCTTTCTCTCCCCAAATGTTTTTGATCAAATGTCTTTATAAGCATTATTTTGGAGCCCCAAAAGTATGTAAATAAACAGTCCAGATATTGAATGATACATACTTACTAACTTTTCCATTGGCAATGGATCGTGTGATTCCACTTTGGGGTTGACTCATGAAAATACTCTTCCTTCTGGACATATTGAACATCTAGAAAACTGAATTAATGTGAAGTGACTTTTCTATAGAAGTGGAAATAAGTAACGTGGATAGGGGTCATAGTATTTGGATTCAAAGAATCTTAGAATTTATCCAAGAAACGTCAAGTTCAGGCTCTCCCCGTTCTAATTTTCTTTTACTTGTTGTAAAAGGTTCTCTTTGATCAACTAAAAATTCACAACGTTTTGCAATATCATATTTGGTTTTCATATACTCTAAATCTGAGACATATATCCTTTTCTTAAGGGTTGGATCTTTCTTCTTCCTTGTTAATTAAATGCATCATTTTTATTTAATGCCATTAAATTGATCAAATATAATCATAAAAAAAGAGGTTGGAGCTAATGGTTCACTAAAGCTGCTCTGTACATTTGCTCTCAAAAGTACATCAGAATTGAAGACTGGTGATGATTAGCTGCTACAGTGGAACAAAATTTTATAAAGAAAAACTGCTACAGCAAACAAAACAAATTTTTAAAAACTGTTATAACAAAAAAACACACAACAACGATAAAAATACCTATTAGCTATATACCTATATATGCCAGTGTTTTTCCTTTCTCTTTTTGTCTACAAATACATGAGTTCTTTTCCCAAAGGCCACTCTGTCAAAAAAGCACAAAGTGTTGATAAAGTCTTCTTTAGAGTGTTAAATCATCTCTGGATGAGATTGCCTTTGCTTTAGAAGGTGCTCTAGTACGACTGTGGCGCTGTTGTCCGGGGACACTGGCAATGGTGTGAAGGAGGGCATGAAATCTGCGATGGGTTTAAAAAGAGGATGCCCAGGTCCACCAAGACCAACTCCAGCTAGGTTACTAAGAGGCACAGCTGCCGAACGGGGAACCAAGAATGGATTCCCGTTGGTGCTTCGACCACCTCTGAAGTTGGCTGCCTCTTTAACACTTCCTGGTACCTTGCCACCTTGCTCTCTCCTTCCTGGTGAGTCTGGACAGTCCATGGCATGAGCAGAGAGTTTGGGTGGTGGAACAGAGGGATGAGATTCCATTTCTAGAAATTTGACAAAGAGTTCTGAAAAAGAACTTTTAAGCACAGGTTGTTGATTTGGTGTCATAGGTATGTTGGGGACACTTTTGGATGCCCCTCCAAGCCAACTACTCATCCACTTAGTGACACCACCAGAATCTTCACTCAACAACTGCTCCATTTCCTGCTTTGGAATGTCCAGGATGCTTCCCATTAACTGTAAGGCTTCTCGGCATTTACCTTTGGGTGTATGGAAATGACCAATAAACAGATTTCTCATGAGGACTTTGTCCACTTTTCCTTCTAGGCTGTCTGCCAAAGTCGACAGTTTCTTTTGTGCCTTGTCCAACATTTCTTTTCCGAGCTCGTTTTGTCTTTTAAGTTCTTGGATCTGTTGTTCCTTCCGATCTAACTCTTCTGTAAGTCTGGAAGCAGAATGCAACATAGCATTTGTTTCCTCCAAACGTTCCTGAAGTGATGATACTTGTCCTTCTAGTTTTTCTGCCTTGTTCTTCCATTCTGCTATCGACTGTTTTTCTTTTGCTAACTCAGCAGAATGCATCGCTTTCTCTTCCTCTTGGAAATGTTCTAGGACCCTTTGAAGGTTGGTTGATGACAGGGCATACTGCCTTACTCGTGCCTGGGAGAGGGAAAGCTGCAGTGCACTCTCATCCCTCTGTTGAGAGACCAACCTCAACTGTTCTTGCAGTGACTCTATCTGAATGCTAGCTTGATGACTTGCCTTAGAAGATGACACTAGCTTTTCCTCCAAAAGCCTGACTTCCTTTCTCAGTTTAATCTCTTGGTCTTCTGCAGCCAAAATGTCCTGGGTGTAAGACTCTTCGGATTCCAAGAGATGGCTGCGTAGCCTTTCTAGCTCCCGGTTCAAGCGTAGTTCTTTGTCACGGAACTCTTGAACCTCCTGCTGGAGAGTACTGTTTTCCATCTGTACTTGTTTTAGTGCTACCATGACTTGGTCTCGTTCTTGCTGAAATGTAACTGTCTTCTCCTGCATTTTCGCAACTGCATTTGAAAGCTGACTTTTCTCTTGTAGCAGTTGCTCAAAAGCAAGAGCTTTCTCCTTCATTGACTCACACTCCAGTTCTTTTTCTCCCAGCCTCACAGAGAACTTCGAGTTTGTCTCTTGGAGTTCTTTGGATGCTACTCTCAATTTTTCATTTTCCCCTTTTAATTTAGAAAAGTCCACTTCGAAAATCAATATTCTGCCCTTTAGGTCTATTACTGTTTGCTTCAACAACTCCTTTTCGTTCCATAGGTCACATTGTTCACTTCCACTTTCTCTATTGAGGCTTTTTACGTTTGTTTCTTGAAAAAATTCAGAATTCTCTGTTTGAGCATCGAGTCTTTCTCCAGGCACCTGGGATTTTATTTGTTCAATCGTTTTCTGCAAGTTCTTAATTTCCTCCTCTTTTTCTAAAAGTAACTGGATATGCGCAGCATTCAGCTGCTCATATTGGTGTTTAAGGTCATCCATTTCCTTCTTCTGCTCCTGTAAAGACTGAAGGAGTCGCATTTTACGCTTGTTTTGATTTGTAATTATCTTTTGATGGTGTTTAATTTCATCTTCCAGATGATTTTTGACTATTTTCAGTTGAGATACCTCCGATTCTACTTCTGGGATACCATCAAGGGTTTTAGGCTCAGCCACAGGTACAGCTCGATTCTGCTGTTCCTTAAGGCTCTCCAGTTCTTCTTGCAGATGGTTGTTTTCTGCTGTCATGGAGCCAAGACTTCTGTCCTTTTCTTCTATGGTTTGCCTTAAAGTTTCATTTTCTCTTAAGGCCTGAGAACACTCATCTAAATCCTTTTGTAGTTTTGAACATTTTTCTTCGAGGTTTTCAATAAAAACTTCTTTCTCCTTTATAAGTTGTATCAATTGCTTCTGTTCTTCCACATGAGGTTCCAAAATTTCCTCAGTTTCTTTTGGATCAGTAGTCATTGGTTCAATATTCTTTTTGAGTCCTGCTATTTCAAAGTCCTTCTCTTGCTTGAGTTGAACTACACAATCAGGTTTCAGCTGTAAGGCAGAGGTATTCAAATGACATGCATTGGAGAGTTCCTGAATAGTCTGCCTGTGATTCTTTGCTTCTTCCAACAGTCTTTTTTCTGCCTGGTGCAGTTCCGCTTCTATCTCTTCTTTGTCTCTTATTAGAGTCTCCTTGACAGTGTCTTTTTCTTGAGACACTTGATTGTTAGCAGCAATGGATGCTTCCAACTTACGTCTTACATCTTTACATGGTAAAATCAACATTTCATTCTCCCTTTTGAGATCAACAGCAACTTTCTTTAAATTTTCATTGAGCTCTTCTACTTCTGAAAGATTTTGCCTTAAGTTGCTAACTTCAGCTTCCCGTTCTTGAAGCAAGTCATCCTTCACATTACTGCTAGAGTCTTCATTCAGAGAACTTCGGAACTTACTCTGACATCCAGACAGCTCACCTTCAGTTTTTCTAATATGTTCCTTAAGCTCAAGGATTTCCTGCTGGAGGGTTAAGCTACTTTGTTGTGACTTATTTAGCTGATCTACTAAATCTTCTACTTTATCTTCAAGCTTCTGCTTGGTTAAATGCAAATCACTGAGGCTCTGTGCACTCTGAGTTAACTTCTCCTTCTGCACATGCAACTCTTTGGATAGGTTCATTTTATCATCCTCAAGTTGATGAACTCTCTTTTTTTCGTCCTCTAGATCTTGTTTCAATTTCTGGATGACAAGGTCTCCTTCTTTTTCTTGTTTTGATAGCTCATCTTTTATCCAAATCATGTGCTTTGTAGCTTCCTCATTCTGATGGTCCAGTTCTTCTAACTCAGCTATCAGCATTTTCTTTTCATGGATACTCTGATTCAGTTCTTCCTCCTTTGCCTTCAAGTGAAGTTTTAAGTCATGTAATTGGACATTCACGTTCATGTCTGTGGAAGCTGTGTTTTTAACGACTTGAGAGTCACAGCTCAGTTTTGACAGTGTTTTCTGAAGTTCCTCCTTTTCTTGACTCAATGATGACTTCTCTTTTTCTAAAGCTTCCACATGCATTTTAAGTTTCAGATTGTCTTCAGCAAGACTCTGATCCTGGTTGAAATCATGTAGTCTCATTATTTCCTTTTCAGCATCAGACAGGGCTCGTTGTAGCCTCAACACTTCTTCCATTGATGAAGAATTTTGTGGAAGGACTGTTCCCTTTTCTGCCACAGTAGCACTCTGCTCCAAAACTGACACTTCAGGCTGATGATCATCTATGTCTGGACTTGGGTTTCGTTCAAGAGTCTTGATAGTATTTTGCAGTTTGAAGATTTCACTGGGCTCAGAATTCTGTGTTCCCTGAGCCTCAGCAATAGGCCTCGAATGGCCAACTTTCGATTCAAGTCCCGAACCTTCAATTGACAATTCGTTTGTTTCTTGGAAAGACAAAATTAGGTTACTAAAGTCCATGTCATCATCAGAAAAGGCCGAAAAATCACTACTGATCTGGGAACCCAATGGAGCCAGTGCAGTGGTTGTTGGTACACCACAAGCTCCTGAACCTACCCATTGAGCAGCTGCGTGGAGGTTGAACACTTGATCTTGCAGTGCCATCTGTCTACCTTTCAGATGGCTGATCTCTACCTCCTCCTGTTGCAGTTGATTTCCGTCACTTGGACACTGAGGATTTACTTGCAGCTCTGATGCTTCATGGTTTTCCTCCAGATCAGTACAATACTTTTGAGGTCTCTCATTCTCCGATCTTAGTGGAGAATTACTAGCTTCCACTTCCTTTCTCCCACAATCAGGTAAACCTGCTGCTGTGTCTCCTGTGTCATCCGCAAGCATTCCCCTGGTGAAGCTGGATATGTGGTCGATGAGGGAAGGCAAGCTGCTTCCCACCTGCCTCAAGAAGTTGCCCAAGCCTGAGCCCAGGCCTCCAAACCAGGAGGACATCTCCGCCACTTCAGTGAGCCAGCGGACCAGCTCGGTAAACCGCGTCCAGCACCATCCCCGCTTCTCTCCTCACAACGTCCTCAAGCGTTGCTGGGGTCTATTATGACTCCAGCAAGAGCTCAGAATTCCGAGAATCGCGGGGCTCTGCCAACACCAACTGTCTTGCTCTGCAGGTAAAAGCAGAGGCCTGTCGTGGTCTTTGACCAGGGACTGGCAGCCAGTGGCACAGTCACCCCTCACGCCCTACCCCCAGGGGCCTCTGCTTCTTCCCTGGACTTTCCTGTCAGCTATTGGCCCCCAGGATTGGGGAGGGCTGGCTGGGAGGAGCTAGAGATACAGGAAAGTGTTCTAGTCTGAGTCCAAAGGCAGTGTGCTCCGGAACCACCAAGAATCAATGTTGTAGAGGCAATCCGAAGGTGGTTCACTGGAGAGCTCCCTCTTGCCTGGGAGAGGTGGACTTTTTGTTGCATTCAGGCCAGTTGCATTCCCTTGACAAGGTGAGGTCTGGCTCCATTACAGAGTGCAATCTATTGAACTAAAAGTCCCCGATTCAATAGTAAATCTCACCCCATGACACCAGCACAGACGCACCCAGAATCATATTTGGCCAAATATCTGGGCATCATAGCCCAGACAAGTTAACATATAAAATTAACCACCACAAAGTCTTAACCATTCTCAGAATTCACATGATAATATTGATGAAATGTCACTAAAGAATAATTTTTACCCTTTCCAAAAATAAATTTTTGCTCTTAATCTATAAGTTTTTGAGTTCATTTTAATATTCTATGGTCCTTGTAAGTTTTTATTTAAGTTTATTTAATTGGGCAAAAATTCCACTTAAATTGCACTTAAGAAACTTTGTTTTTGAGCCAATAACTTGGTGTTCACTTCACCTGTTGTTGTTTATCAGTGCAAAATATAATCCAGGTCTAAACCGTACAGAGTGAAAGAAAAACTTGAAAACTTTTCTACTATGCAGTAACAATCCTAAATTGGAATCCCACCCCTAGAATTAAGGATCAGAAGGAGATAAGGTAAGACCCTGCTTTCCAAAGTGTTTAAATTCCAACAAGTTCATGGAGAGGCAGTTTGTAGAGTTGGGGGACAAAGCAAAGAGATGAAGCACGTGGGCTGTAACAGACATACAAATTGGGACCAAAGCAATTTTGGAGCTGAATGGACATGATACACTTATGAAACTTCTCTCACAGGCATGAGTTGAAGCGTAAATGAGAACATAATGTGTAGTTCTCACCCTATGGCTGACACAGAGAAAGTGGTCATCCAGTAGAGCCTGCTGCCACTTTGTTCATATTTGCTTTTGGTTTTGTCTACAATTATTTTTCTTATTACCCTTTAGAAGGAGTTTGGATTTGCTCCCATAACTCTCTTACCCAAAGCATATATTCAGGACACTCTTTTCCTTGAGCTGTTCTTTCTATATGTCTGTTCAGGGACCAAACACTCAAGCTGGGAAAAATAAAATGTACAACAGGGAAGAATTTGAGGAAAATTAATGGTTAAAGTGATTCTAAGGTTTATATAAAAAACCTCATAAAGTCTCTTCCATCAGGAAAAGAGCAAGGAGATAGAATTCCTTAGATTGCTATCACAAACTAGTGACTACATTTGTGTCTTGTGCTATAAAAGGAAATCTTCTTTGTCCTTCTTATTCATCTCCAAATCTGAGAGAAAAATCAGGCCTGTATTATTCAATCTTTCCATAAAATACTAATATAAAACTTTAGACCCCTTATAGCATCTGCTGAAGTGGAGAATCCACTCTGTCCCAAGCTATGTCTTTGTTGAAGAAGCCATCAACATTACCAAGTGTCCTTTTCTCCCTTTGGACCATTCCTCCTGTGTGTGTGTGTGTGTGTGTGTGTGTGTGTGTGTGTGTGTGCATGCGCACATTAGTAGGCTTTCATCACTTTGACAACATACCTGAGAAAATTAAATGAGTAAATATTTATTTTGCTTCAATTTCAGGCTCCGTTGCTATGGCCTGCTTACAAACTTCCCAGTGTAAGTTATTTTGTTGTATCAGCCAAACCAACTAACACACACACTAACACTAATCAAAAGAAAAAAGGAGTTATGCTAGTATCAAAAAGTGAATTTAAAATAAAAAATAAATAAAAACCAGGGATTTTAAAATGATTTCTAATGATAAAGGGGTCAATCCATAAAGAGATTATTACAAACCTAAATATTTATGCACAACAGGCTTTCAAAAGAGATAAATCAAATACTGAGAATTCCAAGAAACAGACAAATCCACAAGTACAAAGAAAACAATACCCTTTCAATAACTGGCAAAACGAATAAGACAGAAAATAAGCAAAAATATAATAGATTTGAACACACCATTAACCACCTTGGCCTAACTGACATTCGAAGAATATTCACCCAAGAGCAGAATACATTCCTTTCAAGGGCACAAAATATTTACCAACTCAAGCCATATTATAAGCCTAAGGTCTTCAAAAATTGTAAAAGGATTCAAGTCAAACTATGTTTTCTAACTACCACAGAATTAGAAATCAACATTACCACCTATTGAAAATGCCTAACTAGTTGTAAATTACAAATAACTCACTACTCAAAATAATTAAAAGGGAAATGTATTCTGAAATGTATAAAAGTGAAAACACAACAAAATCTGTGGGATGCTATTAAAGACACACTTCAGAGGAAATTTTACAGTATTAATGTCTACATGAGAAAGGAAGAAAGCCAAAGATTTCAGTTTTTACTTTAAAATTTTAAAAAAGACCTAGGCAAGATGACACATGCCTATAATCCCAGCAACTCAGGAGGCTGAAGCAGGATGATCGCAAATTGGAGGCCAGCCTGGGAAACTTAGTGAGACCATCTCAAAATTTAAATTTTTTAAAAAGGTCTGGGAATGTAACCTAGTGATCAAATACCTCAAGTTTCAATCCCTAGTATCAGGAGGAAAAAGAAAGAAGAAAGTGTTGAAATTTCTTGCAATCAAGCAAGAAAAATTAAAATATCCAGATTGGGCCAAGGAAATTTTTAAAATTAAAACACCCAGATTGGAAAAGAGTAAACTGTTACTATTTACACATAACAATGATCCTCTATGAAACAATTCACATACGCAAACATACACGTATATATGATAAAAGCCTAGAAACAACATAAATTTAATATCAATTTAAACTTCCTGTTTTCTCAAAAATCTCAGCATGCACATGTACACATGTTTACGTATGTTTCTGAATCTCAAGCTAAATGATTTAAATTCTTTTTGTGACCCTAGCCTGCTCTTCTAGATTTACAACAGAAGATTCTGAAGAAGAGGAATCATTAATTCCAGCACTATCTCCTAGCAAAAGACGTGACATCCCTTGTTGACTTCCCCTATTCAACATTATTTTGTAGGTTCTCATACTTCCTAACAATGTTATCTCCCTGCCTCTATTTAAAGTCTTGAATAGGTAAGTAGATAAATCAAAATAACTCTTAGCAAGAAAAACAAAAGAAAAACAGTCCCATGTTATATTTAGTTCAGCTTCATTAATGCAAAACTTAACAAAGGCTCTTCATAGTAATCCAAATGGTTACAGAACTAGACTGTTAGTTCATGCATAATTTACCACTGACTTTTCATTATAGAAAGATGCTTAATAAAATTTTTGAATGAACAGGAAGAAATAAAAAAGTATATGGTATGAATCGGAAAATTGTTTTATCTCCCCCCCAAAAAAATTATTGTACACTAAACACAGCAATGAAGACAAAGCAAGCAGGAAATAAAAATAAATTCTCTCTTCAAAGAATTTTAGTTTAGCAGAATCAGAAGTTAGCTTGAGTTTACTTATTTTTTTTAGAATACGTATGTTTTAGTCAGCTTTTTCATTTATGTGACCAAAAGACCCGACAAGAATAATTTTAAAGAAGGAAAAGTCTATTTCAGCTCATGGCTTTCAGAAGTTCAGTCTGGTAAGTCAAACTCCATAGCTCTGAGCAAAATATCATGATGGAAGGGCATGGTAGAGGAAAGCAACTGAGGACATAACAGAGAAGCAGAGAGCTCAGCTCACCTGGGACAAAATACAAAGGCAAGTCCCCAGAGACCTACCCCCTCTAGCCACACTTTATCTGCCAGTTAACACTTATTATGCAGTTAATCCATAACAGTAGAGTGATCAACTGATTAGGTTACAACTCTCATAATCTAATCATTTCATGTCTGAATGTTCTTGCATTATTTCACACATGAGCTTTTGGTGGACATCTCATATCTATGCCATAAAAAGGAATATCTCCCTTACTAATTTCCCAGGAAATTATAGAACAACTCAGACATTTAATAAGTATCCACTATAGAATAAGACCTGCACTAAGTTAACAGTAACTGAACTAATGAATTAAATCTAAGGCATCAATCATGTGTGAAATATTAGTGTTAACTCTGTTGATCACATCTACATTAAATATGTATGAAAGGTATAACTTTCATTTTCCTAGCGTAAAATCTACAAACTATTCAAATTTGCAAAGCTAAATTATTTCAGTGCTTAGACATTATCTACTGTTGACTAGAACAGAACTACAATTTTATCTGTTTAACAAATATTTATTGAGTGTCTATCTTGTGCGAGGCACACAGTTCCAGGTGCTGGAAATGAACAGACAAAAACCCTACCTTTACATGACAGAGGAGGGAAACAAAAAACTGAATAAGATACACTGTACATAGTGATAATATACAGAAAACTAAACCACAGAGAGAAAAGCCTAAGCAAGAAAGGGAGTGAAAAAGGGGCAAGAGTATAATTTTAGAGAGAGCCAGGGAGTTATAAATGAACCAGTCATGCAACTATCTGCAGGTGCAATACTACCAGCAGAGAACATGGCAAATGCAAAATAAAAAGGTCCTGAGGCAGAAGTATGTCTGGTATGGTCAAAAGCAGGAAGCTCAAGTGGCTGGAGTAGTTGAACAAAGGAGGATAAAGTAGTAACAACAGGATTCTGAGTACAGTGGCACATGCCTATACTCCCAGGATACTGAGGCAGAAGGACAGCAAGTTCAAAGGCCAATCTTTTATTTGGACCCCTTTCCAAATAAAAAATAAAAAGGTCTGGGGATGTGGCTTGGTAGTAAAGAGCCTCTGGGTTCAACTGCGAGTAGGGGGGGGGGGGAGTACCAGGAGCAGTATAGCAGGAGATAAGATCAAAGCTAGAAGCCAGATCATTTGTGGCTTACAGGCAATTTGGGACTATTTTATTAGCTTTACTGAGAAGTAAAGGACAAATAAAAATTAAATATATTTAAAGTATTACATGATTTTAAAGTACATCAACATTGGGCTGGGTCTATAGCTCAGTGGTAGAGCACTCACCTAGCATGTATGAGTTCCTGAGTTCAATCCCCAACGACAACAAAAATGGATATCAATATGATTTGATATGTAGACTATAAATGACTATCACATTTCAACTATTAACACAACCATCACCTCACATAGTTACCTTTGGAGTTGAGGGGTAAGCAGAAATCTACTTAAGATATACTCTCTTATAGCCAATTTAAAATACTTGTTATAAATTTTAGTCCTGTAGTCATGATGCAGTACATTAGATCCCCAGGACTGATTCATCTGATAATTAAGTTTGTGTCCTTTGACCAACATCACCCCCCACCAGCCTCTGGCAACCACCATTCTACTCTCAGTTTCTATGAGTTTTGAATTTTTTTAATTCCACATACAAGTGAAACCATACAATACTGTCTTTCTGTGTCTCACTTATTTTCCTTAGAAAAATGCTCTCCAGGTTCACATGCATTGTTCTAAACAATAGAGTTTCCTTTTTTCATGGTTGAATAATATTCCTTTGCATACATTTATACATATTCTTTATTCACTCATTAATGGACACATATCTTGGCTACTGCAAATAATGCAGATATCTTGGAAATATCCACTTACCACATATACATCAAAAAAGAGTAGGACATATATCCAGAAGTGGGACTGCTGAATCATATGGTTGTCTTATATTTTTTTTGGGGGGGGGAGGGCTGTATCAATCCATTCCCTCCATATACAAGGATTTCCTGTTCTCCATATCTTGCCAACATTTATCTCACCTTTCTGATTACAAACCTGAGAACATGGTTAGTATCTCATTTCCCTGTTTAGTCATGTCGAGCACCTTTTCACATTTTTCCATTTACATGTCTTCTTTGGAAAATATATTCCAAATATTCTTTGGGGGTCCTTCTCCCATTTTTAAATTAGGTTGTTTTGTTTGCTATTGAGTTATATGAGTTCTTTATATAACATGAATACAAACCAACCCTTTATGAGACACACAATGTGCAAATATTTTCTTGCATTTCACAAGTTGCCTAGTTTGATGTGTTTATTCTTGCTTCTGTTACTCATGCTTTTGGTGTCATATTCCAAAACAATATTGCCAAGACTAATGTTGGAGCTTTTTCCCTGTTTTCTTCTAAGAATTTTACAATTTCAGTTCTTACATTCAACGAAGACTTTTATCCACTTCAAGTTATTTTTTGTGTTTGGTATAAGAGTTCAATTTCATTATTTTGCTTGTGGACATAGTTTTTCCAACATCATTCACTGAAGAAACTATCCTTTCCCCATTCCCCATTCCCCATTGTATACCAAAAATTAGTTGACTCTATACATGTGATTGTGTTTCTGGGCTCTCCATTGTATTCCATTGATCTACGTCTGATTGTCTTAGTGTCGTTTTTTGTTTTGCTTTGTTTAGATGAGGTTCACTAAATTGCCCAGGCTGACCTTGAACTCATGATCCTCCTGCCTCAGTCTCACTAGCAACTGGCTTCTATGTCTGTTTATATGCCAGCAGCATACTGTTTTGATTATTACAGCTTTGTAATATAATTTGAAATCAGGATGCATGATGCCTCCAATTTCGTTCTTCTTACACAGGACAGATTTGGCTATTGAGTCTTTTGTGATTTCATACAAATTTAAAGATTTTGTTTTTGTGAAAAATGCCATTAGAGTTTTGATAATGATCACACTGAACTTATAGATAGCTTCAGGAAGTATTGACATTTAAACAATACTATTAACTTTTCTAATTCATGAACATATGCTCTTTCCATTTATTGAATCTTCTTCAATTACACTCATATATGCCTTATGGTTTTTAGTGTACAGATATTTCATTCCTTAATTAAATGTACTCCTAAGTATTTTATTCTTTTTGATGCTATTATGAATAGGACTTCTTTCTTAATTTCTTTTTTAGATAGCTGTTATTTATTTTTTGAAAAAACATTTGTTTTTTAGTTTAGGTGGACCAATACCTTTATTTTATTTTTATGTGGTGCTGAGGATGGAACCCAATGCCTCATGCATGCTAGGCAAGCACTCTACCTCTGAGCCACAACCCCAGCCCTTGGTAGCTGTTATTAATATATGGAAATGCAATTGATTTTTATATATTGATTTGTATTCTATAACTTTACTGAGTTCATTATTAATTCTAACAGTTTTTTAGTAAATTAGGGTTTTCTATATACCATATCATGTTTTCTGTCACCAACACCACAAAAAAAGTAAATAAATAAGAAAATTTAAATACATACTACAAAGACAATTTAATTTCTCCCTTTCAAGTATAGATGCCTTTCATTCCTTTTTCTTTTCTAATTGACCTGATTAGGACTTCCCATACTTTGTAGCACTATGTTAAATTAAAACTAGTTTCTGATCTTATTTCAGATTTTCGTGACTGAGTTACAAATGTTAGCTGTGGGGTTGTCATATATAATCAGTGAAACATCACTTACCTCTATTAGAATAGCTAAAATAAAAAAACCAACAAAACCAAATGCTGAAAAAGATGCAGAATAACTGGAACTTTGCTAATGGGAATGCAAAATGCTATCATCATTTTGGAAAAGAGTTTGTCAGTTACTATAAAGTAAAACATGTATTAAACCATGTGATTCAATAATCCTACTGCTAGGGATATTTATTGTCCAAAAGTAAAGGGAAAGCAAAATGTATCAGATGCTCCGAAGCCCTTGTTAGATTCAGAAAAGTTACTACTTACAGGAACAGCTGGGTAAGTAGCAAAAGATTCAGCCCATGAAAATCAACACCTAAACAAAAGAAGCCAGATAACTGCAACATGAGTGACACAATATTCTGTGGCTGTGTATAGCCTGCACCTCTGCCCTAAGAATGCAGAAGAAAGCTTCACTCTACCAGAACCAGAATGTAAAGAAATGTGTCATGGCAGTTTGGTAGACTAAAAAATGAGTGAGAAAAAAGTAGCAGCTCCCCACAAACCTCTCCTAATCACTTACTACAGAAATCTATCAATTGATGAATGGATAAACAAACTGTGATTCTTCCATACAATGGAATATTGCTTAGCAATGAAAAGGAATAAACTTACACAATATAATAACATTAGTGTTTTGTTTGGTTTTTGTTTTCTAAATATTTATTTTTTAATTATAGATGGACACAATATATTTTATTTTATGTGGTGCTGAGGATCAAACCCAGTGCCTCAGGCATGCTAGGTGAGTACTCTACCTCTGAGCCACAACCCCAGCTCGCATTAGTGTTTTGTTTATTTTCTTTTTTGGTGGTAGTATGGGGGAATCAAATCCCAAGGCCTCACACATGCTAATAAGCAAGAGCTCTACCACTGAACTACAACCCCAGGCTCTACATGATTTCTAAACGCATTATGTTAAGTTAAAGAAATCAAACACAAAAGCCTACTTACTTTATAATTCCATTTAGATGGCATTCTGGAAAAAGCAAAAACTACAGGGACATAAAATGTAGTGTTTACCAAAGGCTGAAAGTAAAGGGAAGGGAATGACCACAAAAAGTACAAAAAAACTTTTTTGTACTTTTTTTATACATGAAAGTAAAGGGAAAGGAATGACCACAAAAAGTACAAAAAAAACTTTCATTAACAATGTTTAAATGACTGCATAAGTTTATCAAAATTTACATACCTTACACCTAATAAAGACAAATTGTACTATATGTGTATTAAACCTCAATATATCTGACCTTAAAATTTAAATGAGAGGAGCAGGGAATATAATTCAGTAGCAGGGCACTCGCCTATTATCCACAAGTCCCAGAGTTCAAACCCCAGCAACACCAAAAAAAAAAAAAAGCTGTAAATGATGCAAGGCAAAGTTGTTTTGTCACCCAAATTTTCTGCCTCAAAGTACATTTGCTTAAAAATAAAAATTATAACTATTTTTCCTGTAAAGTAATGACTACATTGTAAGTAATATTTACGGAATATAAAGTCACTCAAAATATCTAATAAAAAAAACTTGCAAGACCAATTTGCAGGTAATTCTGTTCCATCCACAAATAATCAGTACATAAATTTTAGTATATTCAGGTATGTATTTCTGACATTGAGCAACTACTTAATGAGTGTCTAGGAACAATATCATGCAGCTTAATGGGAGGATATAAAAATGTTCAGGATATGACACTACCATCTAGAAGCTTTATACATGCAAGAAAATAACGACATAAAAGTTTGAAACAGAATGTATTGTTCCACATGCTACTTTTTGAGTTCAATCTACTAACCAGTCCCATAAAAAAATTAGTCATAAACCTATTAAACATCCACAAATAGCCTAATTTTCAGGTCATTTCCCTTCATCCATCAAAATATTACAATTACTTACTGCATAGCATACTGTTAAATTTCCTACATTTTAAAAGAAAAAGAAGGGGTTGGGGATATAGCTCAGTAGGTAGAGTTGCCTCACATGCACAAGGCCCTGGGTTCAATCCCCAGCACCACAAAAAAAAAAAAAAAAAAGAAAAAAAGAAAGAAAGAAAGAAAAAGACAAAAAGACCTCATGCTCAAAAATATCTGCACTACTTTAAGGATGGCCTTAGCCCTTAGCCTAAGCAACTACATTCTAAAACTCCATTTTAAAATTAACCTGCAGTCTCACCAGGCAAGCCTACAGAGCTCTCCAATATGTCATCAAGCATAGCCTAATAAAAGCAAGTCACTTTCCACAATCCTGATAAGAGTCAGGGTAAAGTCACATGTCATTTGTCATACCCTGATAAGAATCAAAAGTGTGATAACAGGACAGAAATCACCAAAACATATGTCCTGACTCCAAATGCAAGATGTCACTAAGAAACCTGGTAAAAGCTGATAGGGAACCAAAGGGCAAGCAGAAGCTCCCAAAATTTAGTATGAAAAATAAAGCAAATGAACAGACATTCAGGCCAGCTGACACTGATGCGCCCAAGCCTAAGAGCCTGATGAAGACCTAGACTGACATCCAACTCTTCTCATCATCTGCCTGATCCTCTGCATCATCCTCACAGCTCTCAAACTCTACAGCAGCCTCTTGACTCTGGTCAAAACGGTGACATTCCCTTACCGTCTCCGAAGCCAGTCACCAACTCTCTTCCAGAAGTCTCTATGGGTTCCTGACCTGATCACTGCGGTCTGAAGTATGCATCTGCTGGAATTAAGATCTAAGACTTAGGGCTTTAAATCTAGCACTTAAGCTTAGCATGCAAAGGAAATGTCTGTTAATAGGTCTCTCATGATTAAGTGTGTTTGCAGTGCTTAGAATTAACTTAGAATTGTTTACTTTGAACTGATTATGTCTATTGCAATGCCCAACATTAAGAACTCATTTCCTTGTTTAAGAACCTATAGAGTGAAATGTATTGAGTGATTTTGAGTGAATAAAGCATTAAAAAGGGCATAGCACTGGGGCTGGGGTTGTGGCTCAGTGGTAGAGCACTCGCCTAGCACATGCGAGGCATTGGGTTCGATCCTCAGCATCACATACAAATAATAAAATAAAGGTATTGTGTCCAACTACAACTAAAAAAATATTTTAAAAATAAAAAAAAATAAAAGGGCATAGCGCATGGACATTCTTTATCTCTCCCCAGATGTTCCACCGCAACAACTACAAATTCTAGACAGAAGTAAATCAATTTTGTTTACAAATTATTCTCTGGAGGAAGAAAGAAGACCCTGAATAAAACTGATGTATCAGACATTCATGCTGAGAGCCATAGCCCAGTCTGGCATTTTTGCCAGAACTGAGTGATTGAGAGGTGATGCCAGCAAGCCATTGAGATTATAATGGTTATGTTAAGCTGTGTATTCAATTGCATATTAGACCCCTGCCATCTGCCTAGGCCTGCTACTTTGGAGTTCTCCTGCTACTCTGGAGTTCTCAAGGGGATTCCCTGAGAGTTTCCATTGGTTGGGGAAGTGCAGGAGGAGGGATTTTCCGGATGAGGGATTTCTGGTTGGTGTGTGGTGTGTCCCAGGGGAAGGCCGCTATGCTTGGCGTTCCCTTCGCGGGAGTGGAGTTCCTGTTTTGAACCTACAAGGCTGTGTGGTGGCTTGGTTATTTTGTGCCTAGCCAGACTGCAGCACACTCACACATTAATCATAACACCATAAAAAAAGTAAATGCAAAGTTTATGAATTGTTGGGTACAGAGGCAAGTTTGTACCAAGCTACTCTTCAAGGAAGGATGAAATGAGGTAAGAATCCCTGAATCAGTAAAAATTCTGAGGCCACTTAAGTACCTTGAACAAAAAGATGTAAGAATTTCTCTTATATGTGGAAGCTATAGAGGAAAAAGTAAAAGAAAGGTGGTTGGGGGTGGGGTGGGGAGGGGATAAGGGAAACTCATGAAAATCAAAATAGAGCAGAGCAAAGGAAAGGGACCAGGGGAAAGGAGGAGAGAAGGAGGAGAGAAGGGAAAACTGGGGAAATGATACTGTCCAAATTATGCTGTTATATTGTGTGCATGTATGAGTATGTAAAAACAGGTCCCACTATGATGTACAACTATAAAGCATCAATAAAAATACGGAAGAAAAAAGCATAAGGAAGTGCACAAATGGCAAAACTTCAAAACAAATAAGGGGCTCAAGAGTGCAACTTAGCCTGTTTCTGCAATCTTGTCAAAGGCACTGAAAACCCATTCACCCAGTGTTTCTGCTAGGGTGTCAGGACTACTTTCTTAGAGGATGATAAATCTTGACTAATTCTGCATAAGCTAAGTCATCTCAACCTAGGAGAATTCTTTTCTCCCCTAATTTAGTCTGGTGTCCACTTTTTCAGTTCGCTGTGGTAAAAGACAAAAATCATGGGGAAGGATAGAAATATCAGTCCTCAAATTTCTACTATCAAATTTATTCCTTTCTTCCTCATTCTTGAGGACTTTTAAGATTCCTCAATTTGTGAGAACAAACAAAACTCAACCCATAAATAAAATACAACCTGGTTTCTGTATATTCTATGACATCCATTAAAAAAAAAAAAGGTCAAGCCCAGCATTATTAAATGTTTCTTTTTTTTTAATATTTATTTTTTAGTTTTCGGTGGACACAACATCTTTGTTTGTATGTGGTGCTGAGGGTCGAACCCGGGTCGAACCCGGGCCAGGCAAGCTCACTACCACTTGAGCCATATCCCCAGCCCTTAAATGTTTCTTTAAAAAAAAAAAAGTTTATTCTCAAAGGTGTAAGAGGTAATAAGGTAGACTAGGAAGCCATTTCTATAAAAACAAACAAAAAGGCACTAGTGTTTTTATCAAAAAGATAAAGCACACCTGTGAAAAAAAGATAAGGCTACTTGGGAAGCTAAGGCAAGAGGCCATCCTGAACAATGTAAGGAGACACTGTCTCAAAATAAAAATTTAAAGCTGGGCACAGTGGTGCCCGCCTATAATCCCAGTGGCTCAGGAGGCTGGGACAGGAGTATAGCGAGTTCAAAGTCAGCCTCAGCAAAAGCAAGGAACTAAGCAACTCAGTGAGACCCCCGTCTTTAAATAAAATACAAGAGGCTGGGGATGTGGCTCAAGCGTTAGCGCGCTCCCCTGGCATGCGTGCGGCCCGGGTTCGATCCTCAGCACCACATACAAACAAAGATGTTATATTCGCCGAAAACTAAAAAAATAATAATAATAAATATTAAAACTCCCTCCCTCCCTCCACCCCCTCTCAAAAAAATAAAATAATTAATACAAAAAAACAGGGCTGGGGATGTGGCTCAGTGGTTGAGTGCCCCTGAACTCAATCCTCCATACCAAAATACATATATAAAATAAAAATTTTAAAGGGGATGGGGATATAGCTGAGTGCACAAGGCCCTGCGTTCAATCCCCAGAATCACCAAAAAAAAAAAAAAAAAAGAAAGAAAGAAAAGAAACATTAAAGCTTAAATACCACCAAATGTATATTCGAGATGATGTGGGCAATTTTTAATTTCTTCCTTAATATCTATTTGTGTTTTCTAATAATTTTCCAACAGTGCACAAGTATTCTAATTATTTTTATTTTTATTAAATAAAAAATTTAAATCTTTTCTTGGTAGTTCTAGGGACTGAATCAAGGTCCTTGGACATGTTAAGCAACCACTCAACCACTAACCTATATCCCTAACCCTCCTGGGCCTTTTTATTTTGAGACAGGGTTTCACTAAATTGCTGAGACTGGTCTCAAATTTAGGAGACCTCCTAAAATAGCTGGGATTATAGGCATGCATTAAACTTAGGAGACCTCCTGAAATAGCTGGGATTATAGGCATGCATTATTACACTTGCAAAAAATTTAAATCTTCCTTCCTTCCTTCATTTATTTATTTACTGGTAACAAGGATTGAACTCAGGGGCGATCAGTCACTGAGCCACATCCCCATTCTTATTTTGTATTTTATTTAGAGACAGGGTCTGAGTTGCTTAGCACCTCACTTTTGCTGAGGCTGACTTTGAACTCTCCATTCTCCTGCCTCAGCCTCCTGAACAGCTGGGATTACAGGTGTGTGCCACCGCCCCCGGCTACAAAACTTAAATCTTTATATCATTTCAATACTTTTTATCACACTGATAATAAGCTATTATCCCTTTATAAACTTTTCATGACATTTCCAATTAATTCTGGGAGTATCCATGTTGATTAAAAAAAAAAGTTACTACTAATATTGTCTATTGTTCAAAAGTATTTCAGATAAAATTTAAGGTAAATTTTTTTTTTAAAGAGAGAGGAGAGAGAGAGAGAGAGAGAGAGAATTTTTTTTAATATATATATGTTTTATTTTAGTTCTCGGCGGACACAACATCTTTGTTGGTATGTGGTGCTGAGGATCGAACCTGGGCCGCACGCATGCCAGGCCGCACGCATGCCAGGCGAGCGCGCCACAGCTTGAGCCACACCCCCACCCCAAAGGTAAATTTTTAATTTTTGTTCTTAGTTAATTCATGTTATGGGTGATTCTGCTCTTAAACAAGAGACAATGGGATTTTACTATGTATCTACATGAACTATTCATAAGAAAACTTTTTCTGTCCTTTTTTCTTTCTTTCTTTCTTTTTTTTTTTTTGTCAGTAATAAGGGCCTCACATGTGCTAGGGGAGTGCTAAGCTATATCCCTAGGCTCAGCAATTTCTTTTATCTAAAAAAAAGAAAAGAAAAAATGTAAATGTGAACAAGTTGGTTTTTTCAGATTTACTTTAGCAAAGTTAAAATAAACTTAATTAAAACATTCAAGTGATAAAATCCTAAAAATGTACATTCCAAGTTAATCAAAATTGTTTCATTCCTGCAGTTTCTAAAAGAATGGGGACATTCAATGTTTATAATAATAAATGAAGAAAAGAAATACACATCTTAAATATATCTCAAATTTTACACTAAATAAAAATCCACACTTAGAATAATCTTATTTATGTCATTTTTAAACTATTTCTAGGCATAGTACCAGTTACCTAACACTGCATAAAAACGCTTATTACAGCAGATACAGCGGCATATGCCTATAATTCTAGCAACTCGGGAGGCTGAAAAGGAGCCAGCCTCAGGAACTTACTGAGGTCCTAAGCAACTCAGCAAGACCCCATAAAAAAATAAAAAGGGTTTGGGATGTGGCTCAGTAGTTAAGACTCCCTGGATCCAATCCTTGGTACAAAAAAAATTTTTTTCATTACATATGATAATGAGAGTTCTCTTTTATCCGCTTCATAGGCAAAAAAAATAAAAATAAAAAAATAAAAATAAATAAATTCAGTACAATAAAATGAGTGTTAATTTAGTTTAACCCAAGACAGTGGCTAAAACCACTGACTTCAGACCATAATAAAGCTAAATATATCATTTGCTCCCTGATCCTAGTCAACTAACTTCATCTATTGCAGGATGACAGCATCAAAACTACTGCTCACCAGTTCTTTAGTCACAAAGAAAAGCAAGCCAAATGTACAGCTGGATCAGCACAAATTCACTATTACCATGTTCTATTTATCAATTTTACTACAAATAAATTATGTAAGAGCTATCATCCTGAGGACAAAAAAATATACCCACTGGATCCTAAAACAGAAAATAATCTAAGAAAGGAAAAGTATGAAATCTAGCCAGTTATGGTGGCCCATACTTATAATCCCAGCAACTCAGGATGCTAAGGCGTACACACACACACACACACACACACACACTGAGGATGTAGGTCAGTGGCAGAATGCCCCCGAGTTCAATCTCTAGTACCTAAAATAAACTAATAAAGCAAAAAAATCTGTTTCAGATGCTAAATTGAAGAAATAATGTAAAACTAAACACTATTTTATTAAGTCAAACTGTTACAGTTTGGATGTGAGGTGTCCCCCAAAAGCTCACATTTGAAGACAATGCAAGATGGTTCTGAGGAGAAATGAATGGTTTGTAAGAGTCTTAACCCAAACAGTGATTTTTATCCTAGGATAGGGATTAACTGAGTGGTAACTGAAGTGGTAGGGTGTGGCTAGAGGAGGTGGGAATTAGGGTGTGGCTTTGATGTATATATTTGTATCTGGAAAGTAGAGTCTCTCTGCTTCTTGATCACCATGATGTAAGCTGCTTCTCTCTATCACACACTCTGCCATGATATTCATCTCCCAAGAAATGAAGCCAGGCAGTCTTCTATGGACTAAGATCTCTGAAACTGATCCTCAAATAAACTTTTCCCCCTCTACAGTTGTTCTGATCAGATCCTTTAGATCCTTTAGTCATAGCAGCAAAAAAGCTGACTAAAACACCAACATATATTGGGCTAGGGATGTAGTTCACCAGTAAAGTGCATGCAAAGCATGTGCAAAGGCCCAGTACCAAAATAAAAAATAAATAAAATACCAACACACTAAATTTTGACTCCAATTGCTAGAAACTGGTAGCAGTAACACTCTTCTTTTTGAGGGGAAAATAAATGTATAAAATACCAGAAAAACAACTGTTGATCCCTTCAGCCTCTCAGTTTTATCAACCCAAGTACTTTTACCTTCATGTAAAATCTAAGTTCACGTAATTCATCTAAAATGAACTAACCCTCCTAATTATAATAAAATTTATCTTGAAGGCAGATAGATCTGTTTCTTTTTTATTATTTATTGGTAACAACTACAATCCAATCACTTTTCCACCCTCAATTTTTCTTCTGACCCACAACTTTTCCCATAATAAGCTGCATAAGGCAATGGAATTAAGCACTTTAGTCCTTCTGGTTTTGCCTCTTCCAGAGACCATGAATTCCCTGAGGATAGAACAGCTGCCCAGAGTCTTCCTTCCCACCCATAGTACACTACAGAGTATATATTAACCACACCTGCATTGCCCCTCAGATTGCACCACAAATTGGTTCTAAGACCCCCACAAATACCAACATCTTTAGAAACTCAAGTCCCTTGTATAAAATGGCATAATATTTACAAGTAACCACACATTCTCCTACATACTTTATATCACTCTAGATTACTTATCTAATACAATGTAAAAAGCTATGTGAATAGTTGTTATACTGTATCACTAAGGGAATAAAGATAAGAAAAGGCCTAACTTGTTTACTAGAGACAATTTTTTCTTCACATATTTTCCATCACATTTGACTAATTTCACCAACCCTCTGATGGGGAGCACTGACTGTATATGGTATTAATCTGCTCACGGATCAGCCTTTCCTACTAACTACACTAATAAAACCTTGAAGACACTAAATGTGTACCATCAACCCTTGACACAACTATGTGACATAAAGACTTCCAACTACATTTAGTGAAAAATTGAGCAAATGAACCTTTGAATCTTTCCTATACCACTCAGTATTAGCAAAACACTCTACAAATATGGACATTTGTATTTTTTTTTTTTTGTATGAGGCTTTGACCCAAGACACATTCTTTTCCTATTGGACATACTTTCAACTGCTTTGGAGGGAAAGGGTTGGATTATGTCTACTTCATTCTAGAATACAAATATTCCCTACAAGATAATACAGAGTTCAGTACATGTCTAATAAGTAAAATCTCATTTTGATTAAACATGTGGTCCTCATAAAAGCCATGAACCTATAAACTGTAACACCTATTTTTTTCTATTTATACTAAGATTTACGAATGCTTTGTAATATAGAGAATGTTAACAAGGATGCCTGCAGAAATGAGAATGAGAGCATGGGGGGGAGGGGACTATGAAGAAACAGTTTAACATACTGCTTCCATCTCCACCTTTATCTCTAGAGAATTTAAATGGGAAAGAAAAAAAATGGAAACAGAATCTGTAAGTCAGACTAAGCCATAAGGAAAACAAATGATTTGCAAAATTGTGCGTAGTAAACTACTATTCTTTCAAATAATTAATAAGGAAGAATTTTTTTAATCTACAAAATCTTTTGCTTCATCCAAGACCAGCTGGATCTCATCTCACCAATATTCTCCGCCTACACACACACACACACACACACACACACACACACACACACACACACACACGAGATGCTACTGCTGACTCCCAGTGCCAAACCAACCATGGGGGGGATTAAACCATGAGGTTCATTTTTCTCTATAGAAAATGTGTGTGTCACAGTTCTTTTTTTTCCCTCAAGAAAATTATCTATTCTAACGGGACGGGGAAAGGGACAGCTCATTATGTAGCTTCCCATTCCCCATAGGGAGAGAAATGAAATTAACTTCCATCAAGAGACAATTGCTCTTCTACTTTAACTACCTTAAAAAAAAAAAAAGATGAGGCACTTCACTTTGCAGTAACAGCCCCTTAAATATCCTCCAGAATTTGGGGGCGAGGGAGCAATTCCTCAGTGTAGCTCTCCCCCCCCCTCTCTCACACACACACACACCTCACAACCACCATCTAAGTAGGATTCCGTTAGATAGAAAATGCCACTCTCCGCCTCCTCCGCCACCCCGAACATTGACAGGCCAGGAGTGCGGGGGCAGCCGAGGGCAGAAGCAGCGAAGAGGCGGGACGCGACGCACACCGCACCGAGAACCGGCTCGCCGATTTTTTAGAGGTTTTAAAGATAGAATTTCCTCCGGTCAGAGCCTTCCACCCATTCACCAGCCGCAGCCCTCACCCTGCTCCCTGCCCCCCACCGGGGCTCGGTCCGGCCGAGTCCCCGCGGCGGCCTCGGCCCCGCGCGCCCTCCCCGGCTCTCGGGTCCCCCACGCGCCCCTCACCGTCCCCAGACCCGACGCGCCCAAGCCGGGGAATGCATCGCACCTGGATGTAGTTGTTCTCGCAGTAGTCGGCCACCCGTTCCAGATTCGTGTAACTGTCGAAGAGGGCCCGGCGGCCCCCCGGGATTTCCTCTTCCAGCAGCATCTGCAGCTCCGCCATCTTCACATCCTCCTCCTCCTCCTCCTCATACAGCCCGCAGAGGTAGCTGCGGCGGCAGCGCCAGGGAAACCCAAGACTGGGAGAGGAGGAGCAGCGGCAACCGCGGCTGTAACTCGGGAGGAGCGAGAAACACCCCCAGCGCGCGACAGGGGAGGGGGCGGTGGGGACGGAGGCGGAGCGCGAGCCGACGGACTGTGAGGACGGTCACCGCAGCGACGGACGGACGGGCGCGCGCACGCGCGCTCCCCTCCCTCCGCCTCTGAGCGCCCGAAAAAGATTCCCACCCTCGCCCGCGCCGCCCGCCCCTCCCCCACTTCCGGCGTCTCCTAGCGACGGCGGGGCGGGGGCCGGGATGCGCGCGGGAGCGGGGCGCGCGGTTAACCCTTCGGCCCCGCTCAGGTTGCGCGGCTCGGGAAGTCCCCCAGCGGCCTTTGTTACATTGGCGGGAACGCGCTTCCCTTCTCCTTGGCTCCCTGCCCGCGCCCTCCTCACCCAGCGTTGGAACCCGAGAGGGGGTCAACGCCCAGGGCGACCCCTCGAGGCCTCTGCGTTCCCGACTGGAGGCGGTAGGAAAACAGCCCCGATCCTTGAGTCCAACCTCAGTAAAGGATCACACCTCCTCAGAAGGAGCCACTTAACTTCCCTGCAGCTTGAAGCACCACCTATTTTCCCATTCATCTTGGACCTCATCCCCTTCGTTACAGAGTAAATTGCAGTTTCCTAATCCCAAACACACTACTCCCGCACTTGCACTCATTTACCCACTAAAGCTTTCTCCCCCTGCCCGGTTGCCTGTCTCCTAGGCCGGGCTTTTTGTGCTTGTCCTCGCTGTGTGCCTTTTCTCACTGATAGCCTTTGCTGTATTTCTCTGGTTCTGTCAATCTCACTCTTTCGTAGAATCAGTTAATTTTGAAAACGTTTTTGCTGCTGCGAATTTTCTTTTTTCACAGAGTTGTTATATGGATAAAATAAATACACCTTGTCAGATGTTTAAGTACGTTGAGAACGTTAAGTCAAGGTAGGGTTGATAACTCTGATTCTGAAGCGGTATTAGCTGTTTTTATTCCCCGGTTATTACATCTTTTTTTCCTTAATCTGACTACTCCCCGTACAGTATAATCTTGAAAAACAAAAACTCCTGAAAACTGCTGAGATAATGGAGCTATGATCTTTACTTGTATTGTAAGGAGTCCAGGGCTGTATTATCTTAGACAGTGGTTTACAACAGGATCCATTGTTTTAACCTCTTACTCTTGTGATCTCTTGGCTTTCTACAATGATTTTTCTTTCTCTCACTCTCTCTTCAGATGATGAAACTTTATTATACTTCCCCAAAAAATCATTTTAGTACTATGCCATAACCAATTTCTGGAGCAATGTTGGCTACATGATATGTATATTTAGCAAAATGTTTAATTTCATTGTGGAACTATAAATAAGAATATTAAAAAATGTTGATCTAGGGCTGGGGATGTGGCTCAAGCGGTAAAGTGCTCGCTGGCATGCGCGGGGCGCTGGGTTGGATCCTCAGCACCACATAAAAATAAAGATGTGTCCACCGAAAACTAAAAAATAAATATTAAAAAATTCTCTCTCTCTCTCTCTCTCTCTCTCTCTCTCTCTCTCTCTCTCTCTCTCTCTCTCAAAAAAAATGTTTTATTCTTAACCATTTTAAACGACTTCTAAATTAGTGTAATTGTTCTCTAACATAAATATGGGGAGCTTGTTAAAAATGAAAGCTGGGAAACATGAAAAAAAAAAGAAGCAGCATTTCTTTCTGAAATGTAAATCTCTAATGTATATAAATGAGGAATGCTTCCAATGAAAATAATTTTAAAATAAAACAAATGAAAGCTGGAATTTGGGTGTGTGTAGCTCAGTGATAGCACTTGTGTTTAGCTTGCTAAAGGCTCTGGGTTCAATCCATCCCCAGCACACACATACACCAAAAAAATTTTTTTAAAAAGCTGCAGCATCACAATCACATTCAACATAGTCATTTGATCGAGAGTAGTAATGAGACAGTTATATGAATGGCACATAAACTTTCTTCAGGGAATAAGACCCACATTCAGTAATCAAATTAATAAAACAAATATTAGATCAAGCAAACTCCTTTCAGACTAAATATCCTCAAAAAAACTGTTCTTAAACTTTTAAGAAGCCTACAGGGTAAGTAATATGTAGATAGACACCTTCCCTACAAGACTTTTCCCCACCTCACATTCTTTCAAATACTGCTTACCAATTAGCTCAATAAACAGATTTCCCTGCAAGAAGATTCATCATCCTAGGGACTAGCAAGGGAAGATTCCAGTGCTTTCTCTAATTAATTTGTGACAACCTCTTAGAATTAGATTCCTTATCTAAAAATCAAAGGGTTAAATGCAGATCAAAAGTTCTTAAAATTTAGAATTGGGGGGCTGGGGATGTGGCTCAAGCGGTAGCGCGCTCGCCTAGCATGCGTGCGGCCCGGGTTCGATCCTCAGCAGCACCACATACCAACAAAGATGTTGTGTCCGCCAAGAACTAAGAAAAAATAAATAAATGTTAAAATTCTCTCTCTCTCTGTCCCCCTCTCTCTCACTCTTTCTTTAAAAAAAAAAAAAAAAAAAAATTTAGAATTGGAATCACTTGGAAATCTTGCAAAACAAGATTGCTGGGCCCCACTACCAGAGTCTCAAATTCTTTTAGTCTGCTTAACTTATAGTTCTAAGAAGTTCCCAGGTGAACCCCATGAAATTGTCCTTCCACCCCTGTGAAGATCTATGATTCCAATTTCTAGGTAGCAGAGTAGAAAGGTACTCTTCACACTCAAAAGAATCCACATGGGCTGGGGTTGTGGCTCTGTGGTAGAGCGCTCACCTAGCACAAGCTAGGTGCTGGGTTTGATCCTCAGCACCACATAAAATAAATAAATAAAATAAAGGGTAAAAAAAAGTAGAATATATGATTAGCATTTAAAAAAAAATCTACAGATTCAAGGATATAGTTATACAATTTTTTGGTCACCAAGATTAGTTAAACAAAAGGAAAAACAACCACAACATCTATAAAATGGCACATAGTTATTAGGATCAAGGATGAGACTGTACCTCATGGGACTCCTCCACTAATTATTCACTACTTGATTGAGTTAATGAAGATCATTGAAATCTGTTCATTTTTACAATTTTTCAGATGAACCGGTATGGTAAAACAGAATATTTAAGTCATTAGAGAGTAACAATTATAACTGTAGTGAACACTTCATGTGAACTTCTCCATATAGACTAAATAAGCAAACTCATGTCCTCTGGGACATGAAGTCATATTTCAAGATCTCTAAGAAAGAATTTTTTTACATATTTAATATATCATTTACGAGGATGCAAAATTACAATCTATCTTGAAATAATGTTTGAAATTTATCTCAATGTTTTAGCTCCAAGTCTCAGGTAAGATAAGCACAACTTACCTTCAAAAGCCATTACTTCTGTATGTGATTTTAAAGTTCCTACTTTTCTCATACTTTTGGTTAAGTAATCATTTTTCACTAGGCTTGGTGACACACATCTGTAATCCCAGCCACTCAGGTGGCTGAAGCAAGAGGGTCGAAAGTTCCAAACCAGTCTGGGCAATAAAAACCTTTCAATTTACACTTATTCTCTGTATATTTTGATCATTGTTTTCAATAATACTGGCACAAAGGACACGATTGGGTTCTGTGTTACTATTATAGAATACTTGGTAAGTTAATTTAATCACAAATAAAATCTTTAAGTAGTGTATCATTTTTTGCTCCCTCAAATAATGAAGTCCTTAAAGCTATGGAGAAAGGAAGGGGAAATGAAGGTAATTATCAGGTATTCATTGCCTACTATGTGCCAAGAATTCATTCACCATTTCACATAAATTAATCCTCACAAATATTTCAAAGTGGATTTTCTGATCTCCTTTACAGACTCAAAAATCAAGGGCTCAAATATATTTGGAAATCAAGGAGTAAGGAATTATGTGTCAGTTTGATTTTTTAACATTTTTCTTTTCCATTATAGCATGCTAAATCACTCTTCTGTTTATTTTAGCTCCCTAAACACAGGATTTGGTAGATAAACACTAATAATACCTATTGAACACTCATTATATAACCTCTTTGTTTAAAAATATTTATGTATGGTTAATTTCTATTAATTGAAGCAATTCTTGCACCCTTAAAGCCATTCATTAAGAATATGAAGTTTTGGTGGTCTACATCTGTAATCCCAGCTACTTAGGAGACTAAGGCAGATGGAGCTCATGTCAGAGGCCAGCTTGGGCAATTTATCGAGAACTTGTCTCAAAATAAAAAATAAAAAGGGCTGGGGATATAGCTCAGTGGTAGAGTGTTCCTAGGTTCAAACCCTTACAGTAGAGAAGAAAAAAAAAGTATGTTTGTTTTCTTCTCACAGCTCAACACAATCATTTTATTCCATCGTTCTTCATATGTTTCACAGAATTATAGAATGTGCAAGTTGGAGGGTATCTAATACGGAAAAATAATAAGGAATCAAACTCATTGAAATTAAGTGATTGCCTAATGATATATAGTAAGTGGAAAGCTTCTACTCAAAGCTAGGAAAAAGGAACAAAATAAGTTTTAGATACAATTATTTTTAAGCTCTTTGATGTCAATTTGACATAAATTTAATTTTTATCCTTATGATTAGACACTTTCATCCAGAGTCTTCATCATTTTGTCAGACTAACTCAGTATTTCATTAAAGCAAAATGATATTAGAAAACAATCCCAATACAGTTTCTTTTGTTTTGTTTTGGTACTGGGGATTGAACTCAGGGTCACTCAACCACTGAGCCACCCCCCAGCCCTATTTTGTATTTTATTTAGAGACAGGGTCTCACTGAGTTGCTCAGCACCTCTTGATTGCAGAGGCTGGCTTTGAACTTGCAATCCTCCTTTCTCAGCCTCCCAAACTGCTGGGTTTACAGGCTTGCACAAATGCGCATGGCTCCAATACAGTTTTTTGTTGTTGTTTGGGTTTGGATTTTTCTTTTCTTTTGGAACTTGATTCTGAAGTTCATCTGTAAAAATAAAAACACAAGTGTAGCCAGGACAAGTTTTGAAAAGGAAAAAAAGGGGGGGGGAAGAAACTTGTGGTTCTAATTAATAAAAGTATATAAAGTAGAACAAAGAAATTTACTGCCAGGTGCAGTGACAGCCTGTAATCCCAGCGGTTTAGGAGGCTGAGGAAGGAGGATGGGGAGTTCAAAGCCAGCTTCAGCAACTGTGCCAGACCCTAAGCAATTCAGTGAGAAGCTTTCTCTAAATAAAATACAAAAAGAGGGCTGAGGACGTGGCTCAGTGTTTAAGCACCCTGAGTTCAATCTCTGGTACAAAAACAAAACAAAACAAAACAAAAAAACCTTACCAGCAGAGTAGAACACAAAGTCAAAACAATCCAAGAAAATATAAGAATTAAATATGTGATAAAGGTAGCCTTTCAAGTCAAGGGGAAATGAAGAATAATACAATGACTGAATGACAGTTGGAAAAAAGTAAGTTTGATCATGATACACAAAATAAATATGACATCAATTCAAGATTTAACATTTTAAAAATATTTTAAAAGCCAGGCGCAGTGATGCATACCTGTAATCCCAGCAGCTCAGGGGCCTGAGGCAGGAGGATCACAAATTCAAAGCTAGCCTCAGCAACTTAGTGAAATCCTAAGCAACTTAGCCAGACCTTGTCTCTAAATAATAATATTAAAAAGGCTGGAATGTGGCTTAGTGGTTAAGTGTCTCTGAGTTCAATTCTTGGTACTAAAAAGAAAAGAAAAGAAAAGAAAATACATAAATAGATATAAATATATAACATTGTAATTGAAATGGCCTTTCTAAATTGTATTTGAAAAAATGAAAATAAAGTTCTAAATTTCTATATATTAAAGATAGCAGAAATAATTAAGACAGGAAAAACTGTGGTTTATGACAAAGGGTTAATGCTCTTAATACATAAAGAATATATAAGAAGCTCTTAGAAATCAACAAGGTAAATGAGTAAGAGAAAAGGACATATACAGGCAAACTTATAAAGTAAAAAATAGAAATGGTAAATGTATGTAAACAGGGCTCAATTTTACCAATAATGAATGAAATGCAGATAAAATAACATTTCTCATCTAGCAGACTGACAAAGCTTATAAAAAATGAAAATGCCAATCATACTACTCATGATATTAATTTGGTATAACCTTTCTCAAAGACAATTTGTAAATGTACCATATGTATATAAATGTATAATCTCAACAGATTATAAAGTTTTTTATTTTTGCTCATTTAAATTTTTCTAAAATGAGCCTGGATTATTTTTCTAAGAGTCTACTGAGACTTTTAGCTCCCCAAAATTAGGAAAGAATACTTTTATTAATGCAGTGCAATATTTTAGAGTAATTTTCATTGGCTTCATTCAAAGTAACCATTAATATGTAATTTTTCTTACACATTAGCCTAGACATGCGAACAATAGTTTGTTTGTTTTTTTAATCTACTTGCAATTCTTTCTCTTTTTTTGGTACTGGGTACAGACATGATTTCTGAAAAATATTTTGAATCTGCAGTTGGTTCAATCAACCAATCTCAGATATAAAACCCATGGATACAGAGGGTCAACTGTATTTATTTTCAATAAATTATGCATGGCTTTTTCTCAAATTTGAATCCTTATTTCCATCTCCTGACATAAATAATCTTGTTTCACATTACCCACAGCCTGAACAAGCATATCTGGGTTCCTCAGAGCCTTTAATAGGAATGTTGAGGGGCTAGGGGTTTAGAACATAGTAGAGTATGTGCTTAGGATGTACAAAGCCCTGGATTCAATTCTTAGCACACAAATATAAATAAATAAAAAGGAAAAAAAAAGAAAAAGACATAGTTAATTAAGTTCTATTCTTCCCTCAAACAAGAAAACTCAGTATCAGGGGTAAGATTTTTTCATAGTATTTGTATACATTTCTGAGTTTTAATTAGATTTAAGTCTATATTTAAGAGGCAGTAGACGTACCTCAGTGGTAGAGGGCTTGCCTAGCATTTATGAGGCTCTAGGTTGGATCCCCAGCACCAAAAAATGAAAAGAAAAATTAATATCAAGTGCCCATAATTCAAACATACTAAATATTGGGCTGGGGGGATATGTTTAAAGTTTCTGTGATAAAAAGAAAAATGACTGGAATCTGGGTTTTATATTTCTAAATTAATTTTATTATCTGAAATTTTTATTTCAACTTTAGGAATACCCATTTAGCAGTTAAAATATACTAAATTACTAAAAAAAAACTTTACTATGCATCATATCTGTGCAATACAGCATTCTATTACTACGAACCGTAGATTCCATAATCCTCATTCATTTTATTGAAAAGTATATATTTTTTTCTCTTTACTGTGGAAATTACCAACATACAATATGGAAGAGTAGTATAATGAATACAAAAATATTAATTGGATGTAACAAAAGCATCCATTTTACCTTAACTTCATCTCATATTATTCTTATGCTAAAAAATTATAAAGAAAATTATAGTAATTGGGATATTTAATCCCTTCATACTTTAGTACTTATCTCTAACAAACAAAGGCCACTTTGCTACATAATCACAATGTTGCTATCTTATTCAACAAAATCAACAATAATCCTCACAAATTAGCCACTACCCAATAGAAAGGTTTTTGTTTTTTGTTTTTGAGATGTGAATTCTCACCATGTTCCCAGGGAGGACTCCAACTTTTGAACTCAGGGATCCTCTCACCCCAGCCTCCTGAGTAGCTGGGACTACAGGTATGCGCCCCTATGCCCAATTAGTATTTTTAAGAAGTTTTCTTTTTCCCTTCAAAGTGCTGAGAAGAAATTCTTGTTATAAAGAAGGAAACACTGTACACCAAGGATATACTTGGAGGTATTATGTTCAAATATTTCATAATCTGGAATGGTTTCCTTGTGAGATACCAAAAAAAAAAAAAGTCTTCCTTCCTTGTCAAAGACAAAAAGATATAAAAATGTTTCCATCAAACCTTAAAAGAGTAGGCAGTATAAACCTAAAATTATTCACCATCATGTAGCTATATGTGTAGGTATAATGATGGGAAAGACAGTGTATCTTGAAAGGTGAACAAGGTGGAAAAGGAGGACAGCAGAATACAATGTCCCTAAATGCCCACTTTCTGTTCCCCAATGTAGCCAAGCTAAAGAACAATGAGAGCAGGAAAGTCCAGATACATATTACCTTGAAGGACACTGGTTTTCTCTTATGCACACTGGGAACTAGGGCGAGTTAGTGTTATCTGTAGAAAGCTACTTTCTTGCATGTATGCCAGGATAGTTGCTCCTTGGAATGCTGGTCAAGCAAACTAAGCAGGCTGATGGTGATATTACCACTCTGCAACCTAAGATGTAAAAATGTCTCTCTGAGTGGGGATGGGTGCAGAACTGAGGATACTGTGGAAAGGACATGTGTCACTCATCCAGCCAGCTGTCACTGGACAAACACCATGAGGGAGAGAAGGCACTGCTTGGTAAAGCACCCTGAAGGATGGAGGTGCTTTCAGTCTATCACCACTGAACTCTTCTTGGAGCAGTCTTTGATCTCTTCTAAGTTTTGCCCCAATAAACCATGTGTCTCTCTTGCTGTCTCCAGGCACTTTCTTTGGCCTGTCTAAAATCTACCACTTGCCCTGGCACAACTGGGCTGTGGACAAGAAAAAAATATGTTTTGAGGAAAAAAAGTTCTTCAATTCTTCTGTTCCTACTAAAGTTGGCTTTACATACATACCCCCCACAAACAGGAAATTTCAGGGCTAAAGCATAAAAAATTTAATAGTTTCCTTTTATCTTTATATTTTTATAGCATATTACCATTTACTCCCCAAAAGCTGAGACTCTGAAATTAGCCAGTTTTGTTCATATTTTAGTCTTAAATTATGTTGAAGATTTTATAAAACTTCAAGTTTTAAAATTAACTGGATTTTATTACTGAAAACTATAAAAAACTTCATAAAATAACATGAATTGCGAGTAGTCTGAAATGTACCAGTTTTTCAGACTATGCATTAATATTAGAATTTGTATGTTAAATATTTGTTTATTTTTTAATCTAGGGGCATTCTTCTACTGAACTACATCTCCATCCCTCTTTATTTTTATGTTTTATTTTGAGAAAGGATCTCACTAAATTACCACAGCTAGTCTTGAACTTGAGATCCTCCTGAATAACTGGATTACAGATATATGCCACTGCACCTGGCTCTCTTCCCTTTCTTATGAAACCACTAATGACATCATGGGGTCCTATATTAGTTAGTTCCCCATTATTATAATAAAATACCTGAAACAATTAACTTACAAAGAGAAAAGGTTTGTTTTGGATCACAGTTCTGGAGGTTCCCAATCCAAGATCTAGTGTCCCTATTACTTTGGGCCATTTATAAGGGCAACACATCTTGGCAGGAGCACATGACAGAGATTACCTCAGGAAGGGGCTTATGTCCCACAATCCCCTACAAGGGCACACTCCCAATGGACTAGAAGACCCCCTAGTAGATCCCACCTTTCAAAGTTTCTGCCACCTCCCCAAATCACCAGCCTTTTAACAAAGGTCCCATTAGTACAAACCATAGGAGAACCACCCTCATGACTTCATTTGATCCTTATTACTTTCCAAAGGTCCCACTTCCAAACATATGAAATGGAGGTTAAATTTTCAACACATGGAGTTTTGAAAAACATATTCAAGCAACAGCAACCACTGATTGCTATTTTCATGAAATGGTATGAAGAGGTTAACAGCAAAAAATAAAACAAAACAAAAAACCGATTTATGATTTTTGTCAAAATAATTTTCTATAGCCCTTTGGAAAGAAAGAGGCATAGAAAAAAATCTTTGTATTTTAAAATGGCAGGGAACACTGTATTTTAACTATACTTGAAATACATCGGTAGGATTTCTTCCTTCCTCCTCCACAGGAATTAACAATGTATTTCTCACAGATTTCTGTTAAATACTTCTATTATCTAAATGTCTACTCATATGAATAAGTGAATGACTCAGATAACTGAAATATTTCAAGGATTTTATGATGATATTTTAGGGAAAAATCCCATTTTACCTTCCAGCAGAAAAATCTTTGTCCATTATGATTCAATACAGGAAAGTAAGAATTTCCTCAGTGAAATGGGGCTTAGGAAAAAAGATTTTTCACATACTGGACATTTTTTGCAACTTTAATAAATACATGTATTATGAAATTGTTTCTTTCTTTAAAATAAAGGTCTGGCATCTATTTTATAAAGAATTTTAACACATCCTAGAGAGATTTAAAGACAAATGACATTAGATCTCCAGACACACACACACACACACACACACACACAAGATAGATCGTAAATGAGAATTATGAACATTTGCAAGAACTATCAGCATACAAAATGGAAGTAATAGCCTCAAAAATCACACTCAATGTAGTGAGTCTCTATCTCAAAAGAAAAAATGAAAAAGGGCTGGGATTGTAGCTCAGTGGTAAATGCCCCCGAGTTCAATCCCTAGGAACACAAAACAAACAAACAAACAAACATAGAAATAGATAAACAAATATAAAAAGAAAAAAATATTAAAAACCATAAAGAAAACATGCAGGGCATACAAAGTCATAGAAATTTATCAATTAAAATATATAAGGTAAATAAATAATATAAAGGAGAGATTGCTGGCTGGCATGAAAAGAAAAGACAAAAATCTATTGTCTCTGAAGGATACAAATAAGCCAAAATATAAATGGATTTTAGATCAAGGCTTAATTTGAGATTTTTCACATCTTGGAAACATAAGAAATGAGGGCTACTATCATAAAATAGTATTAGATAATAAAGGCATATACAGAGATGAACATTTAAGAACAGTGCATCTTAATGTTTAAAACATTATGACAACAATATATTCTAAAAAAAAAAAATCACACTGCTATACATGAAAGGTCAAATGTCAATGTCAAATATGTGCTGGAATAGTTCCATGGGCTACAACCAGAGCAGCTGTAGAAGCAGCTAAGAAGGGGCTTATGCTTGGGATTTAATGCTTTGTAGCCACTGTCTTGAAATTCTTAATAATTTTATTTTTGAATTTGTGTTTTGTAAGTGAAGTCCTATGAGGACATGGACTATGCATTAGAAGTTTAGAGCTTGCCTCTGTGTCTCCTCCTACAGGTTTGTTATTGTTGTTGTTATTGTTTTGGTTTTTTTTTTTTTTTTTTTTTTTTTGTGGTGCCAGGAATTTAACCAGGGTCTTGTGCATGCCAGGCACTCTATCAACTGAACTATATCCCCAGCCCTGCCTACAGGTTCTTAAGAGACCAGTTCTCTGGCTCCTGGCCTCTCTTGTATCTGGATCTCCACCTCACTACCACTCTTGCTTTCTGCCAGAACAACAACTGGATTGCATTGGCAGGAAAACTCAGGGGGCAGGCTCATTTGTCCCTATAGTCACTGCAAGTTTCCAATGGAGACCTGTGTACAGACTGAGGAGGGCCAGGTTCCTGCAAGCAGTCTGCTCTGAAGTGACTTGAGACAGGACAGGGAAGCAGTTATCCCTGCCCGCTGGCAACACACAGCAAGTTCACCAGGTGGCTGGCCAGTAGAGGAGATTTCAGTCCCTGCTGAGTGGGGTGGAGGGGGTGTTATACATCTTGCAAAGGTTGAAAGGGTAGGCACATGAAAAGCCTAGAATGACTAGCCTCAAAGCCCTACATTTTTTTTCTTTATCACTGGGCCCTACAGATTAGATAGCCAGTACTGATCTGCCTCTTATTATGAAAATAAATCTCAAAACATTTACAAACAACTTTACATGGAATTGTGGACTGGGGCCCTCTCTTTCTTTCTCCCTCCACTCTCCCGCCTCCCAGTTCTTGGGCTCAAACCCATGCTCAACATTCTACCACTGAGCTACATCCCCAGACCTGGGCATCTCTTTACAAATGTTTTGTTTGTTTTTAGGAGCCTATTATTCATTTCTCTTAGTCATCAATAGCATATTATACTAATTTAGCATGTTCTTTTTGTCTTAGAAAGACCTGTCTTTCAAAAATATTCCTTCAGATAAGCTGTTTTTGTGGCTCAGTGACAGAGAGTTTGCCTTGCATATGTGAGGCACTGGGTTCGATCCTCAGCACCACATAAAAATAAATAGACAAAATAAAGATGTTGTGGCCATGTATAACTAAAGAAATTAATAAAAAAGAAAAATATTTCTTCAGAGAATAAGATGAAGCCAAAAGAAGTCATAATTCTGAATAAACTTTTAAAAAATTATCGATATCATGGTACATCATGAAAGAAGCAACAGGACTAAGGAGTTAGTCGATATAAATTAACTATATGAGGTAAAGTTAATTCCCATATAAAATAACCTCCCTCAGATTTAATTCACCCCTTTTATAAGGTGATTAATTAGAAAATATCTGTGGATTCTCTTTAATATAATACAGTATCATGAAGTCTATTAAGATTAAAGTAAACCAAAGCTAAATAATTAATAGATCATGCTTTTGATCTCAACTTAGTTAACTGTCCTCTGGGGTTCTTGAAATAAATAACTATTTTTTAGAAAATGTACTACACAGACACTAAAATACAAAACACAAACAGCTCTTCAACAAACACCTCAAAATTTCAGGTACCCATGTTAGGAGTTCATAAATAATATAGTCACTGCTACCAAAATGTAGCAGAAACCACCTCTTTATTCCTTTGCTTAAGAAATTCATATCACCAGAATTGAGGATAAAAATTCCTTTCTCCTAAACTTTGGGTCTCCCAAATCTTGCTGCTCTTTTCATAGCCCCTGACACACAAAATAGAACTTGAAAATCAAGGGTATCTGAAGTAAAAGTAAATGAAGAGGTTTGATAAAGGCCTCTCTTTAACATTGCTGGGATACACGCCATAAGCAGCCTCTGGGTTGTCTCTGTGCACGTGCATGCCATTGTAGAGGTTTCATGGTTCTGAGTCATAGAATGATATCAACCAAGGATTAGATTTATAAAATTCCCGGGAGGCTGGATCAGTTTTCAGGCTAACCAAAAGATGTGGTCCAGCATTTACCAAACTTCCTAGGGCCAACTTTTAGATAAGACTAAACAGAAATGCAGGATAGATTCGTGGGATCTCCTTCAATCCCAAATTTCATCTTGGGTTTGAAACCAGATCACTCATGATCACAGAACAAAATGATATCTACTTTTGTGGGACTGCCATGTCACAGAACTGACCTATTACTTGATTTTTATCTTCCAGAATTATATAATTTTCATAGGGCAGCATCCAGAAAGAAATACACCAGAGATGCCCAATTCTTTTGGTAAATCTCTTTGGTAAAACTTCAAAGAGACAGACATAAAATTTATACACACATTAAGAAAGGTTGTCATGGCAACTTTGCTGGAAGATATGTATTTTTAAATCCAAGTAAATTTAGCATTCAAAACACATTTGCATCTCCCTCAAAGGTTCTGTATCAAGAATATTTTAAAAAATCATTTCAAATTCCTCTGAATCTATACTTCTTAGAAAAGAAAGAAAAAGAAAGCTTAACAAAATCCTGTGGATATAACAGTGACATAGACTTAATAAAATTATTTTCAGAAGGCCTTATATAAGAAAAATCCAAAGTGAAAGCATAATAACATTATGCTTCTATTCCCAAAAGCTCTACCTCAACATCTCCCTCTACATTCTTAAATTGTTAGCAGGCAACACCATTTAATCTCTAAATGATCCTTTTAAGCTCTAAAAGTTAATTATCTATTAGCTGATGACCTTGCAACATAAGCAACCAATCATGATATTGAACACACCTACTACTGGAATGTAATTAAGTAACAATTCATCCAAGTAACTAAGCTCTGTCCCCCAATTCTGAGGGTTATGGGAATCAAAACCAAGTCCTTAAGTGGTTGGGAGTGTTATGGGAGGATTAGATGAACTCTAGATAGGGCAAAGGGGAAAGACAGGAAGAGAGGAGGCATATGGGTAGGAAAGACAGTGGAATGAGATGGACATCATTACCCTAAGTACATGTATGAAGACACAAATGGTGTGACTCTACTTCGTGTACAACCAGAGATACGAAAAATTGTGCTCTATATGTGTAATATGAATTGTAATGCATTTTGCTGTTATATATAACAAATTTTTAAAAATTAAAAAAAAACAAGTCCTTGCATATGCAGAGCAAATGCCTACCACTGATAGCTCCCCGCCCCCATGTTGTTCTTCAACTTAGAAAAACCAATTCTTAGCAGTCTCTTCTCACTTTAAAAAGTTTCTGAGTATTCCTATTAGCCTTTTGAGTCTTCCTTGATGAGATACCTGATTTCTCTTGCTCACACAATGAAAATAAAATTATGGTTTGACTCTTGGTCATTTCTTGTTGCTTCTTCCACCACCACAGCCTGTAACTGAAGTCTCCTGTGTTCCTTGCTGTGTAGGCATCTACAGTTTCCTTTGTGGACTGCTTCCAAACCCAGATCTGGAGAGCTGTGAAGGGTTCAAGATGGTTAAGTTTTAGGACATGAGACTGTGGGGTTCTCCCTCTTGGGGTGAAAAAAAAAAAAAAACAACCACAAGACAAATTCAATAAAAATGTCATGCTTGCTTTTGTTTTTTCCTTTGGTGCTGGAGATTGAATTAGGGCTTTGTGCAAGCTCTGTTGCTGAGTTACATCCCCAGCCAGCCATGCTCAGGATTATAATATAGCAGAGAGTTGTGCAGTGAGTTATTCCCTGTGCCTAGCAATAGGAATATAGCAGTGAGTTCTGGCACTTGCTATCTGGGTTAAGAATGGAAAAGTGAGGACAGAGCTGTGAGTCAGTAGAGCTACTGGGTGCTGGGCTCTGAAAGAGAAAAGAAATGGAGCTAAAAGATATGGAATTCAGGAATTTTGTGGATTGCACTGGATAGCATCCTCTGAGACGCTCTTTGGGAAATAATGTTCTCACTAATCTTGCAAAAAACATTGATCTAAGAATGTACCCTGGCCAGGTGTGGTGGCGCATGTCTGTAATCCCAGGGGCTTGGGAGGCTGAGACAGAAGGATCTCAAGTTCAAAGCCAGCCTCAGCAATGGCAAGGCACTTAGCAACTCAGTAAGGCCTTATCTCTAAATAAGATACAAATAGGACTGGGGATGTGGCTCAGTGATTGAGTGTCCCTGAGTTCAATCCCCAGTACCACCCCCCGCCCCCGCCAAAAAAAAAGAACAATGATGATCTAATGATAGAAGGGACAAATAACAACTAGCTTACAAATATTTTGGTTGATATTTTGTATAACCTATTGTAAATCTATGTTCACAGCTAATATGGGTGTCGCTGAAAGATGGCTACACAACATCTTGTAAAATATTTCTAGTAATGGGGTACTTTCCATTTCACAAAGTACTCTTAGCATTAGAGGTAGTTTGACTATCTGAAATTTTTTCAACTACATAACTTCAATAATTCTCTTTACTTTATTGAAAATACACTAAAGACCCCAATAAAAATTACCTTATTTATTCAAAAATATTTATTGGTTTTGGGGAGAGGCACTTTACTACTTTGTCTGTAGTTACAATGGTGAAATAACAAAGTTTCATTACATAGCAATGCTTGTAAAGAAATCCGAATTTGTATTTCTGATGTAAATAATCTTTTTTAAAAAAATTACCAAACAGGATATATGTAACTTATTTGCTTATTGCATTTTATCACATGCAATCGATCTTTAGAAAAACAGCCAGCAGGGCTAGGTTGTGTGGCTCAGTGGCAGAGCATTTGCCTTGCACATGTGAGACACTGGGTGTGATCCTCAGCAGCACATAAAAATAAAGCAACTGTGTCCAACTAACTAAAAAAAAAAGAAAAAGAAAAAAAAAAGACAGCCACTAAATTGTAAACTAAGTAAGTGGAGAGTGAAAATGGAAGAATAAATGTCATTTCTTGCCTTTTTGCTTATTGTTTGGATGTTTTACAAAGTAGCTGCCCCCTCAAATTTTACAATTACCAATTTAATTATCAAATTCTATAAATCAAATATTAAAATTGATATATATTTTAGAAGTCTATTCCTTTTTTTTAAAGGCTATTTACTGAGACCATTACAAATATGAAGCCACAAAAGAAAATGTTTAAAATACATTAAGTACGCTTGGGGTACAGCTCAGTGGAAAAGTGCTTGCCTAGCACAGGTCCTAGGTTTGATCCTCAGTGACCTCCCCCCACAGCAGCGAGAGTAGACCATACTGTTATGAAGGTACTATGTAAAAATTATATGTGGAAATTTTAAAAAATTAAATCATTACAGAAATGTCGCTGGGTTGGTAATATTCTTTGTCCTTTTATAAATTTCTTTAACTATTAGTATTTTATTATTTTTAATCATTTTCAGTTATTATGAAGAATACATCAGGAGCTGGGGTTGTGGCTCAGTGGTAGAGCACTTGCCTAACATATGTGAGGTCCTGGGTTCCATTCTCAGCACTGCATATAAATAAATAAAATAAAGGTCCATCAACAACAAAAAATATATATATATTTTAAAAAGAGAAAGAATACATCATATTGCTCAACTCCTCCTTAAAACTAAATATACCAACAGCTAGGCGTGGTGGCACACTTCTGTAATCCCAGCAGCTCAGGAGGCTGAGGCAGGAGGATTGGGAGTTCAAAGCCAGCTCCAGCAAGTCAGTGAGACCCTGTCTCTAAGTAAAACACAAAAAAGGGCTGGGGGTTCTGGGGTTGTGGGTCAGTGGTAGAGTGTTTGCCTAGCATGCTTGAGACACTGGATTTGATCCCCAGCACAGCAACATAAAAATAAACAAATAAAATAAAGGTATTATGTCCATCTACAACTAAAAACAAAATATTAAAAAAACAAAAAGGGTGGACTGGTGTTGTGGCTCAGCGATAGAGCACTCACCTTGCATGTGTGAGATACTGGGTTCGATCCTAAGCACCACATAAAAATTAATAAGTGATATAAAAGTATTGTGTCTAACTACAACTAAAAAATAAATATTTTAAAAAAAGGGGTTGGGGATGTGGCTCAATGGTTAAGGGCCCCTGGGTTCAATCCCAGGTAATAAAAACAAACAAACAAAACCCGTAAATACACAAATATATAAACCCCACTGAAGATATTAAGATAATGTGATGTTCAGACACTTGCTTTTTCTTATCTAGTATTTGCCCATCTTCATTTACAGGCAAAGAGACACTGTCTTTGAACCTACTATTATGCTCTAAGAACTAAAAGAGATAGTTATATAGAGCACTCAGTTCATAACAAATGCTTGTTCCACCCCACTCTACTTTCATCTTAGTTATTAGTGCCAGTTTGTCTCATCTGTTCCCTATTAGAGCGGGACACTCAACAGCTGAAAGCAATACTGTACTATTTGTTTGGGGTGTTTTTTTGGCTGTGTTGATTTACTTGGACTTCTGTTATCAACATTAATCATTAGTCTTGATAACTTACAAAACAGGCACAGCACAGTTAAGGAGAAAATTAAGGTCACTTGTAACAATTTGTTGATTAAAGCCTGCCTTTGAAGATGGTGCCCCATTTCTCTGCCAGGTTTCTTCCCACAGCAACTAAAGGACCATTGCTAAACTACTTGATACCATCAGTCATATCTTTGGTTTTACATATAGTATTACTGTTTTTGAAGTGATTTTTCAATTTGTCAACATAACTATATGTAGAAAAAAGAAAATTTTGTGGGATAACAATATGTTTTATGGATTTGGAGGGGAAAAGGTGACTTCAAAGAAGTATATATAATCTGTTAGTTTAAAATCTATTTCTATGTAGTGATGAGGTTCAAACCCAGTACCTTGCACATGCAAGGTAAGTACTCTACCACTGAGCTACAACTCTAACCCCTGGAACTGTTTTTGATTTTCAAGTTTCCTATATGATTTTCATAACAAAAAATAGGTCTTGTTGAAACAATAAAATTTTAAGCTAAAGAAAACAAATATTGGCATATGGGCTATAATAGAATCTATTTCTAGAAAATAATGGAACTACACATTCCTGGGCCAGATAACAGCACCTGAGTTTTTCCCAAACACACACAGAATTAATTTTGCCTTAAATTTTACAGTCCAGGGCTGGGGATGTGGCTCAAGCGGTAGCGCGCTCGCCTGGCATGTGTGCGGCCCAGGTTCGATCCTCAGCACCACATACAAACAAAGATGTTGTGTCCGCTGAAAACTAAAAAATAAATATTAAAAAATTGGAAAAAAAAATTTACAGTCTATACAAATGTTTTGTGCTTATGTTTTTAACAATAAGCTTCTTAATTATCAAAAAGAATGTAGATCAAGTCAGGTGCAGGCCTGTAACTCCAGTTACTCAGAGGCCTGAAAAAGAAGGATCACAAGTTTGAGGCCAGTTTTGGCAAATTCAATATCAGCCTGAGCAACTAAGCAAGAATCTGTCTCAAATGAAAATAAAATAAAACAAACACCCAGTACCTTAAAAAAATGTAAATAAATATCGGTGAAGAAATAAAGCTATAAAACTTTATAATCAATTAAAAAGCTACCTCTGGTTAAAGGAAGAGTCCACCTAGAATCACATACTATAAACCATTAGTGACACTAAGGCTACCAAGATTTCAACGAGTAAATATAAAAAGCCAAGTAAGAGCAACAGTGCATGAATAATTTATTTTGAACATGTTGTTAACAAACATTTTTTGGTGTCGGGTACTGTATCTAAGGCCTGTGCATGCAAAACACATGCTTTACCACTGAGTACCCCCACCCTGCAGCCTGACAGTATAGTTTTTTTAATCATCTAGAAAATGATTTTTTAAAATGTTTTAAAGTAGTAATGTAACTATGGACAAAATATGCTCATATAGCTGATTCCTCTTTGTTCTTTTCTCCTTGATTCCAATCATTACCAGTTATTTGCATCTGCTTCATATATTGGTAATTACACTATAGAGTTCTGACTCTGGCTCCATCACCCTGTTTTTGCCTTAATAATGCTTATCAGATGTCACTTGCTTTAAAATTCCACCCATCTCATCTCATCTGATCTCACTGGCATCTGGTTTACATATCAATTGCCTACTGTAACCTTCCACTGCCAGTTTTCTATACACTCACTGAACTGGGATAACAAAAGAAGATGTTCTGTATACACAAAACCAGAATAAACATAGATAGGAGGGGACAGATTTAACAATGCCCTTTAAAAAACAATAATAACTAGGAGTAGATTTCACTTAAAGTTTTAGAATTTAAATTATTCCATAATCTTTTCCCAGAAATAAAAGTTGCATCTAATTAAATTGTATGTTAGCTCCTTAGAAGTGGGTCTAAAATGCCCCTTTTGGTGGGCACAGTGGTACACGCCTGTAATCCCAGCAGCTTGGGAGGCTGAGGCAGGAGAAACACAAGTTCAAAGCCAGCCTCACCAATTTAGTGAAGCCCTAAGCAACTTAGCAAAACCCTGTGTCAAAACATAAAAAAGGGTTAGAGGGGCTGGGGTTGTGGCTCAGCAGTAGAGCACTCACCTAGCTTGTTCGAGGTGCTGTGTTCGATCCTCAGCACCACATAAAAATAAATAAATAAAATAAAGGTATTGTGTTGTGTCCAACTACAACTAAAAAAAGGGGGGAGGGCGGCTAGGGATGTAACTCAGTGGTTAAGTACCTTATGTTCAATCCCCAGCACCAATAAATAAATAAAATTAAAATCAAAAAATAAAATGCCTCTTTCATCCCATCTCACTGAGAAGCTATTTAATCCACTTGCTATTTAGCCATAAACACAGCATAAAATAACTTGATAGCTAGGATTTTTTTTCTTTTTCTTTCTTTTTTTTTTTCTGGTGTTGGGGGTTAAACTCAGGGCCTCCTGCATCCTAGGCAAATACTCTGTCCCTGAGCCTTAGCCCCATAATCTTGACACTAAAATAACAAATGAAATTCACCACTGTTAAAAATAACCCACTTGCAAACAATTATCATTTTTCTTCCTTTCCTCTATCTATACATGGCATTTTTCCTTCAGTAGCCTAAAAATAAACATTAAAAAAAAAGGAAAAGAAATTCTTCATGAATAGTGTAGCCAAAAAAACTGGCTAAAATAACAATGTTTTGGGGCCTGGGGGTAAAGCTCATTGGAACAGCACCAGCCCAGCATGCATGAGGCCCTGGGATCGATTCCCCAGACAAAAACTAACCCTTCCCCCAATACAATGCTATCAATAAAGTATTACATATAAAATTTAATCAGTATTAAAGTGTATGCTGAAAGACACTTTAAATACTCCCCAAGCCTTATTATTTCTCTGCAATAAGACTGAACATTTTTCTAAAAGTTCATTAGCCATTTCCTCCTGCAAAAGATGACTGTTCTTATATTTTGTCCATTTATCTATGGCATATTTTTATTACCAACTTGTATGAGCTCTTCATGTATAATATGGTTACTATCCCTCTCATGTAATATATATATATAAGCTCTAAATGGACATAATACCTTTATTTTATTTTTATGTGGTGCTAAGGATTGAACCTAGTGCCTTCCACTTGCGAGGCGAGCCCTCTACCACTGAGCTACAACCTCAGCTCCATCTTTGTTTTCTTTTTCCCCAGTTTTGGTTGTGATCTATGGTCAGTGCCCTTTCCTTTCTTACTGACCAGTTCATTACATTTAGCATATGAGATAATACAATAATAAATTCCAAATGTTTCTTTCATGGATGAAAATTAGTGGAATAATATGCTGCCAAGATTTGCAGCAAAACAGAAGACTTAATCTTAGTTTATCACACAGGAGAAATGTTTCAAAACACATTAAAGATGAGTGTGGTGGCACACACCTGTAATCCCAGCAGCTGGGGAGGCTGAGGCAAGAGGATCACAAGTTCAAAGCCAGTCTCAGAAACTTAGCAAGGCCCTAAGCAATTTAGTGAGAATCCGTATCAAAATAAAAAATAAGGGGTTTGGGGTTGTACCTCAGTAGTTAAGCACTCCTGGTACTAAAAAACACACACACACTACACTGAAGCCCAGCAAAAGTGGTGCATGCTGGTAATCCCAGCTATTTGGGGACTGAGGCTAGAGGATCACAAATCTGAAGCCAGCTTCAATCATTTAGCAAGACCCCGTCTCAAGGAAAAAAAAAGTGTTTGGGATGTAGCTCAGTGGTAGAGCACCCCTGGCACTGGTGGAAACAAATAAACAAAACATACACTTTCAGAAGCAACTACATTATTTTCCAAATGATTGAGAACTGTTCAAAACGATGAGCCTTGTATAAACCATTAAATGAACTGAACCCTGTGTGTGCAGAGGCAAACAAACATCAAATGCAAGGTAGATCGACCAATGAACAATTCAAACCTAATAAAAATGATTAAAACACAAACTAATAAACAGTCCCAAAATAAAAACAATCCAGGAAATAAAGCTATAGGAAGTTCCATTATTTCCCTTTAAGGTGATTTATTGGAAATATAAAAAGGAGTCAGGACTTCTTAGTGTGTGGAGACGGAATTTTTTTTGTATGTGTGAATCTTCAAAAACTTGATTCCCCAACTTGTTCAAAATAATTTCTCTGTTCAAGAATTTTAGAGATCAAGCTAAGAAAAAGAAGATGAAAATCATGGCTTAGAAAATCATAAAAACTAAAAGTAGAAAATTAAAGCTGCCTATTAAAATATAAGGATAAATGTGTATCATGCCCTAAGAAAATAATATATATAAAAATCCAAATTTACATAATGAAGTAATAAGTGTTTGTTATAATACTTGGTTTATAAAAGGATCCAACACATATTTTCTAAATGGCCATTTTCCTCAGTCGATTTAACAAAGATTTTAAATGTTTACAATTTTAATGTCTCTTTGTGACAGTGATCCAAGCTTCTTCCCTTGATGATGTGACCAGTTCATACTTTGTTTCAATAACTTGTCCCTCTACAGAGAGTAGGTGCAGTCTCTTCACCAACACACTGAGAAGCACAGTGGTTACCATATATGCAAACCTAGTCAGAAAGAAAGACAACCAGTTACCAAACTTTCAAATTATACCTTTTTTTTACATAGATTCATTATTCTCATCAATAGTAATTGTCAAAATTACAAAAGGAGAATCTGGTATTTTTTTCTTTCTCATTTTTTCTATCATTCACCTTAATTCTGGGCATTCCTGTGTGCCTGAAAATCCAAGCAAAGAGAAAGTTTTCATTGCTGATTCATCATCAAAGCGATCTGGATCAAACCTAAAGAGAAAATTGGGGGTTAATTATAATATAGCTCCACTGGCATTTTAAATATTGACATAAAAGAACACAGGTTTGTAATAAAATCTAATATTTGCTAAAAATAAAAAGTGCTGTCATGTTATATTTCATTATGTTGCCAAATTACACCCCATGATTTTCAAAAGATGCAAAATACGTTTCTCAGAACTAAGAAGGAATGCTACACAGGTTTATATCATTTCATGAGATACAAGGATAATTCACACAAAAATCAAATAATGAATATTAAATAATTTTAAGGCCTGTTACACAGGATCAATATGTGGGCATTTTACATTGCTTCTTTAGTTAAAATTTATTTCTTAAAACTGGAGGCTCAGGCCTTAAAATAATATTTATCAATTATACTATACCCAGATTTATTAATAATTGAGGAAAACGAAGGAGCTAGGAAAAGTTTTTTGTTTTTAGAATTTTGTTCTGTAAACTGTCATTGCAGAAATGAATATCTTAAAAATAACTTACTACCATGCAACATAAAAATTCCTTCCAAATACAGAGGTATTTTTAAAAAAGCAAAACTCTGAAGTTTAAAAAGAGGAAAAAGAGCAGGGGGCAGAATTAGGGGGCAGGCTGGATGAGGTGGTGTAGGCCTATTGTCCCCAAGATGAAACCCTATATTCAAACTCAAACCTGTGTAGCTGTTCACAGCAGTTTCATTCACAGTAGCAAAACACTGGAAACAACTCAACTTTAGCAGATGAATGGTGAATAAATTCTAGTATACTAATACAATGGAATCTTACTCAACCATAAAAAGGACATAAAACAATCTACCTGGACCTTGAAGACATCCAGTTTAGTGGAAAAAGTCACTCTCCTCATCCTCTTCTGTGTGAATATTATATTTACCCTATAAGTAAACCATTGTGTCCAACAGGTGCATCTCACTTCTATATTTATTTCTGTTAGAGTAAGTTTTTGCTTAAGGTACTGACAAGAATGAATCCTTAGATGAGTAAGGAAGTGCCCAGCTTCAGAAATCTTTGCTTCAGAAAAACATCACCTATATCTCCTAAGTGTGATTACATTTGATTTCTAAAAATGAGGGCTTGGATATAGCTCAGTGGTAGAGCACTTGCCTAATGTACAAGGGGCCGGGATTCGAGCCCTAGGACAATAGGAAAAAATAAAGAAAAGCCTAGAAATGATTACCACAGTGCGTCTATTCCTTTTAATATTTTCAATCTGTAACCTAGATTCTCTGAGCAGTTGCATGATAGCAATACTATCAAAAGTTATAATAAAGGCTGGGCATGGGGGTGCACACCTATAATCCCAGCAGCTCAGGAGTCTAAGACAAGAGGATTGTTGAGTCCAAAGCCAGCCTCAGCAATTTAATGAGACCCTAAGCAACTCAGCAAGATTCTGTCTCTAAATAAAATATAAAAAGGGATGTGGTTCAGTGGTTTAGCGTCCCCGGGTTCAATCCCAAGTACAAAAAAAAAAAAAAAAAAAGTTATAATTTCTATGGTTTTCACAGAACACTTAAAACTTATCAAAATCTTGGCACCTTTTCCACAAGTATTTTTTAAAAATCTTAAAACTTATAATTTCATTTTTTTGTAATTATAGGAATGTATTTTCCATCAAAGCATTTTTCATTTTCCTATAAATGCCATTAGAAATATAAAATTTACCTAAATAAATTTTACTTAGCAAAATTTGAATTGGCTGGTGTTAATGTATTAGAATACTAAAAACTAAAATGACAAGAACATTTAACACACCCATCCTTACACTCCAGATTTAGGTCCACGGTACTTCAACTCTGCCCTAGGCATTTCACACTGAGGTCTTACCTGAAGTCAACTGATAACCCTTTTCCAGGGCACTAAATCTATCCTTTTTTTGGGGGGTACTGGGGATTGAACTCAAAGGTACTCGACCACTGAGCCATATCCCCAGTCCTATTTTGTACTTTATTTAGAGACAGGGTCTCACTGAATTGCTAAGTGCCTCTTAATTGTGGAGGCTGGCTTTCAACTTGCAATCCTCCTGCCTCAGCCTCTAAAGCCACTGGGATTACAGGCATGTGCCACCACACCCAGCTCAGGGCACTAAATCTAGACTACTATCTTAAGTCAGACTTTACTAGATGGCCATCTATGAGGCAAACAACAGTAGCTTTCTTCTTTACCTTTGCCTTCCTGTTTACCTGCATGAGACACATACATACAACATCTGTTTCTGAATTTTACTAAAGAGCTGAAAATAGTTGAGAGAAATCAAAAGGGAGGGGCAACATAAAAACTACCCATTTAGGGGTTGGGGCTATGGCTCAAGTGGTAGCATGCTCGCCTAGCATGCGTGAGGCACTGGGTTCGATTCTCAGTACCACATAAAAATAAAATAAAGATATTCTGTCCACCTAAAACTAAAAACTAAAAAAAATAAAAAACTACCCACTTAACAATAAAAGAATTCCAAAATTCTACTGAAATTAAAGATAGTTGGAGAGATTAGGTAATTGAACAGATCTTAGGATTGAAGTAGTAATAAAAGAGACAGCATCAGAAGATTCATGGAGACAAGAAGCAGTGAATGAACACAGAAAGGGAAGGCAATGCTTTCTGTTGCATGTCACAGCACATTGAATTTCTCCTCAAAACACAGAAAAGGAATGAAAGCATGCAAACACACAAAAAATAGAAAATCACAAAGACAATAAACAGAAATTTCATACTTGTGTGGTGATGGCCAAGTATTAGGATCCTGAAGTACCACACCAAGGGCATAAAGAACAAGAGTCTGAAAAACAAATCAATTTAGTTAATCAAGGCCTAACAGAGACAAAATGACTCCCAGAAAGTCAGTTCATCCTAAAGATCTTTTAATACAGATAATGAAACAAAATAAAAGTATATAATAATAGAAGAAAACACTTCATTATTTTGGTGATGGAGTGGACCTACTAAATGTCACAAAATCTGAAAGGCAGGTAGGAATAACAGACTTAACTATATGAAAATTTAAAACCTGCATTCAGTTAAAAACAGCAACAACAACAAAACCCCATAAGTAATATAAAAGATAACAGGAACCGGGCATGGTGCCAAATACATGTAATCCCAGAGACTGAGGAGGCTGAGGCAGGAGGATCATATGTTTGAGATTAGCCTCAACAACTTGTCAGCCCCTAAGCAACTTAGTGAGAACCTGTCTCAAAATAAAAAATAAAGAAGGGGCTGGGGATATAGCTCCGTGTTTAAGTGTCTCTGGGTTCAAGCTCCAGTACCAAAAAAACAAGATAAAATGAAGTAAAATAATTATCTTTCATTTAATAATGGGTAGTATTTATCGGGCACTCTACACACAAAAAACATTTAAGTAATTAAATGAGTTGAACATATCCAAAGTTTCCTACCTCTTTAGGAATAATAAATTGGTTAATTTTTCCTTCAATATCTTGAAGCCGGGCAGAAACTGGGGTCAATTTGGCAGTCCTAACAGTTTCACAAAGCACTTGCCGACAATATCTGTTTAAAAAAAAATTAAATATATTACTGAAGTCAGTAAACATGATATGCCACATTAACAGAATGAAGATAAAAAATCATCTCTCTATAGAGGCAGAGAAAGCATTTGATAAGATTCAATATCCCACTAGGCACAGTGGCTTACAACTGTAATCCCAGAGACTTGGGAGGTTGAGGCAGGAGGATAGCAAGTTCAAGATTAGCCTCAGCAACTCAGCAAGACATTATCTCAAAATTAAAAAAAAAAAAAAAAGAAATTCAACATTGCTTTTTGTAGAAACATTGCACAAATTAAGCATGGAAAGAATGTACCTTAACATATAAAGGCCATATATAACAAGCCAACAGTTAACTTTACTTTGGGGAAAAGCTGAAAGCTTTCTGAGATCTGGAACAAGGATATCTACTTTTACCACTTTTATTGAAGACAGTACTGAAAGTCCCAGCCAGAGCAAGCAGGTGAAAGAAGAAATAAAAGGCATCAAAATTTGAAAAGAAGCAGGGCATGGTGGTGCACGCCTGTAATCCCAGAGGCTTGGGAGGCTGAGGCAGGAGGATTGAGAGTTCAAAGCCAGACTCTGAAAAAGCGAAGGGCTAAGCAACTCATGAGACCCTGTCTCTACATAAGATACAAAATGGGGCTGGGGATGTGGCTAAGTGGTTGAGTGCCCCTGAGTTCAATCCTCGGTACCAAAACAAAACAAACAAACAAAAAACTGAAAAAGAGGAATCACATTGTCACTCTTTGCAGATGATATGATCATATATACAGAAAACCCCAAATTACACACACACACACACACACACACACACACACACACACGCCTATTAGAACAAATTCAGCAAAGTTGCAGGATACAAGAATCAATATGCAAAAATAAATAGGGTTGCTATATACTAATAGCTAATGATCTGAAACAGAAACCAAGAAAGCTGTCCCATTTACAATAGCTACCAAAAAAAAGAAAAAAAGAAATGATAAAATGTAGGAATAAATTCTACCAAAAGGTCTCTAGAGTGAAAATTGTAGAACACTGATGAAATGATTGAAAAGAACACAAACAAAAAATGGAAAGATATACTGTATTTGTGAGTCAGAAACTCAATATTATTAAATGTCCATATTACCCAAAGAGAACTAAAGAGTCAATGTAATCTCTGTCAAAAGACAATGGCCTTCTTCACAGAACTAGAAAAAATAATCCTTATTTGTAGGGAACCTCAAATAGCCAAAGCCATCTTGAGCAAAAAAAGAACAAAGGGGCTGGGGTTGTAGCTCAGTGGTAGAGTGCTTGCCTAGCATGTGTGAGGCACTGGGTTCGATCCTCAGCACCACATATAAATAAATAAAGGTCCATCAACAACTAGTAAAATATTAAAAAACAAAACAAAACAGGAACCTTAAAGAAAAAGAGCAGAGAACAAAGCAGGAGGCATTATACTGCTTGACTTCAAAATGTACTACAGAGCTACAGTAATCAAAATATCATGGTGTTGGCATAAAAATACACATGGACCAAGGAACAGAATAGAGAGCCTAGAAGTAAATCCTTGCACTGAAGAAAGCATAGTCTTTTTAATAAATGGTGCCAGAAATACTGAATATCCTCATGCAAAAGAATGAAACCAAACCCCTATCTCTCACCAGTAACAAAAATCAAGTCAAAATGAATTAGAGATATGCTTAATCTGATTTAAACATTATATAATACATTCATGTATCAAAACATTACAGCACCTCATTAATATCAATAAATCAACATAATTTTTACATTTCATATACCAGTTAAAAATAAATTTAATAAAAAATTTAAAACAATTTTGAAGATGTTTATTTTGGGAGTAGCAATTTAAAATTTCCATACATTTTAACATCATTTCATCACTTTTCAAACCTTCCTAATTTGAAATAATCTCATCATAATTTTTACTTGTTTAGAGATAGGTACATAAATTCAAGAAGAATAAAAATTTAAATGAAACCACATCTAGGGCTAGAGTTGTAGCTCAGTGATAGAGCACACAGGAGAGGTGCTAGGTTCAATTCTTAGCACCACATAAAAATTAAAAAAAGGTATTGTGTCCATCTGCATGCATATATATATATATATATATATATATATATATATATAAATACACTGTACCTGGGTGTGGTGGCACATGCCTGTAATCCCAGTGGCTCAACAGGACAAGGCAGGAGGATCGCAGGTTTGAAGCCAACCTCAGCCACTCAGTGAGGCTCTAGGCAACTTAGTGAGACCCTGTCTCAAAATTTAAAAATTTTTAAAAAAGGGCTGGGGATGTAGCTCAGTGGTCAAATACCCTTAGGTTCAATCCCTGGTACTAAAAAATTCACAAAAAAATACAAATGGCCTGAAGATAAATGAAATGATACTCAACCAATCAAAGGAGTTTTTTTCACTTGCAAAATTAGCAAAGATTAAAAAGAATGACAATAGGCATTACTAATAAAAAGTGGAGAAAAGACATCTCATATTCAGATGGTGGAAGTACAAATTGGTATGACCTTTCTAATGCATAATTTGACAATACATCAAAATATTGTAATATCCTAATGAGAAAAACATAAAGCTAAAATGTACTACAATCTTGCCATAAGTCAATTCACTTAAGTTTTTTTTTTTTTTTTTTGGTACCAGGGATTTAACACGGGGTTGCTGAACCACTGATCTACCATGCCCAGATCACTTAAATATTTTATACATAGGATCTCACCTAACCCTTATAAAAATCCTGTGGAAATTCTTATTATTCTGAATGTACAGATTTAAATTAGAAGCAACTGTTAAGTTCACACAGACAGGATTCAAACACATCTGTCTTACTCGATAGCTCCTAATCTTAACCACTGTGCTGCTGTAAAATCTCCGTAAACTTCTAGGCACTTACTATACAGAAAGAAGTAGAAATACTAACAAAAGAAGTAAGCATAGGAATGTTGTAACTATGCATAGTAATATTTCTAATATAAAAAAAGAAACAGTAGAAAACATCACTTTTCCCTTTCTTTTTTGAACAAATATTTATTGGGGACCTACTCACATTTGAAGACTGTGCTAGATAATGAAATACAACATGAACAATCCAGATAATGCCCAAGGATGTCAGAATCTTATTGGCAGAGGGACAGAGAGTGCAGGGGATATATACGTTATGGTAAAGGAAGTTCAGGGTATTATGAGAACACATAGCAAGAATACCTAATTGAGGAAAAGGGCTCTGCAGAGAAATAAAAACTTAGTTAACTAAGACCTGCAAAAAAAAATTTTAGAAGTTAGCTAAAGGAGAGAGGAAAAGAAAGAATCTACACACAGAAATAGTCTATGCACAATGCCAGGAGAGAAGAGCGCTGCACCCCAATGGTGGCCCACTGTGATTCTCCTGCCTCAGCCTCCCAAACAACTGGGATTACAGGTGTGATCCCATATATCTTTATTTTTAAAAGGGCCTAAGTGACTGCAGTATCTGCAGCCACAGGTTCCAGCAGCACTTCGGAGAATGAATTGGAGAGAAGCAATAGTCTTTTCTTTTCTTTTCTTTTGAGAGAGAGAGAGAGAGAGAGAGAGAGAGAATTTTAATATTTATTTTTTTTTAGTTATCGGCGGACACAACATCTTTGTTTTGTATGTGGTGCTGAGGATCCAACCCAGGCCGCACGCATGCCAGGCGAGCGCGCTACAGCTTGAGCCACATCACCAGCCCAAGAGAAGCAATATTCAAGGCTTTCTATCACTATACTTTTGTCTTTTCTAGAATTTCATGTAAATAAAATCATACCACAGGCAGTCTTTTCTTTCTTTTTTTCCTCTCAGTACTGGGGATGGTAGGGATACTTTACCACTGAACTACATCCCCAGTCTTTTTATTTTTCACTTTGAGACAGGGTCTGGCTAAGTTGCTAAGGCTGGCTTCAAACTTGTGATCCTCCTGCCTCAGCCTCCCAGATTGTTGGAATTATAGGTGTGTGTCACTGCACTAACAGCAGAAAGTCTTTGGTCTTACTTCTTTTACTTATCATAATAATTTTGCTGTGTACATTGACACTGTATTTCTTTTATTATTTTGTAGTGTTTCATGTTATGGTCATATCAAAATTTGCTTATCTATTTAACAGCTGGTTAAAAACTGAAATGATTCCATTTTTGAGCTATTTAGAATATTTTGCTATGAACATTTGCAATACTGGTCCTTACATGAACATGTTTCCATTTCTCTTGACTAATTACCTACAAGTGATTATTGACTCATATGGAAAGTGTATACTTAATAAAATCCTACCACACTATTTCCCAACTAGCTGTACCATTTTGTATTACCACTAAGAAACATGGATGTCCCAACTGCCTAACAGTAATATTTTATACAGGCTCATTAAAGGTTTCCCAGAATTACTTTATTATTTAAAACAAGAGATTAAATTATCCATTCAAATCTATATGTAAATATTTAAAATCCTATAAAATTATACAGGTTTTCTAGATATTAACATTAGCTTTAAATTAGATAAACTAATTCAAATTTGCTTTTTAATGACCTCTTCTTCATTTTTAGTTCTTACCTGAGATGCTCAATTTTCTCTGGAGTAATAGGACCCTTCCCAAATACTTGGTCTACCTCTTCATGTAGTTTTCTTTGAACTTCTTCAGAAGTTGTTAAAAAACAGATTGCCCAGGTGCACACTAAGTAAAAAATTATAACAATGAAAACAGTTAATTCATATTTGGGGCATATAACAAGAAAAAACTAGTGGTTTGGGATTTTTTAAATTTCATTTTTCCCTCCCCTGATACAGATGATACATTAAGTATTAGCCAAAAATAAAATTCTTGACAGAATTTGTATTTCATTAAATAGAACATGAATATTTATAGAGGTTGTCAAAAACAGGTAGTGCCAGTAACAAGTCATTGAATGCATTTTACCTTAGGTAACATGATGATAGTAAACTTTCTATCTGGGGAAGAGTTCAATGTTGGTAACTGTGAGGAATGATATTGTTCACTTGACCTCGTAAAATTTAAAAGTTGACTTATCAGTTCATTCACTGATGAATGAATGACCCACATATATCAAACTAGCAGGATATTTGTCTGAATATCAATATCCTATTTTTTTTTTTTTGCTTGTAATGGTAAATATACTGGCTCCAAGAACTGTGACTAATTATTGCTTAGGACAATCGTTCTCGAAAATCACCTGGCAGTTGGTTGATGCCACAATTTCACACGTACAGATTCTAATTCAGTAGGTCTAGGGTGAGGTCCATACATCCATACTTTTAACAAGTATGACAGTTACATCTCTTTTCTTATGTTTGTGGTATTGGGGATTAAACCCAGAGCCTCACACATGCTAGGCAGATGCTCTACCACTGAGATTGCCTTTTTTTTTTTTTTTTTTTTTTTGGTACTGGGTATTGGTCTGGGTATTGACCCACAGCTAGACTGTGGAACCAACCTACACTTAACCACTGAGCCAAACCCCCAGCATTTTTTTTTTTTTTGTCTGTTATTTAGAGATGGGGTCTTGCTGAGTTGCTTAGCAACTTGCTAAATTGCTGAGGTTGGCTTTGAACTTGAGATCCTCCTGTCTCAGCCTCCTAAGGCATTGGGATTACAGGCCTGCATCACTGCACCTGGCTCTAAGACTGCCTTTTATTTCAAGACAAGTTCTCACTAAATTGCCAAGACTTGCCCTGAATTTGTAATCCTCCTGGCTTGGCCTCCCCAGAAGCAGGATTACAAATAGTTATTACTTTGATGAACACCTAAATTGGAAAATTGCTGGCTCATGGCTTGTTTTTGCTTTAAACTAGTTTATGCATTATAATATTCACTGAGGAAGTGGAAATGTAAGAAAGTTACATTTAGAACAAAAAACAAAGGAAATAGAGTAGTTATATTCCTTTAGGAATCGACTGGGATTAGAATTAAAGAATGAAACCATCCTGTGATATACAAGCTGATACTATGTGTAACTCTACTTTTTCTAAGTCAGATACTTTTTGAATGCTATAGTAACTTTAAAAAAAAATATTTACTTTTTAGTGGAGTTGGGCACAATATCTCTATTTCACTTTCACTTATTTATTTTTACGTGGTGCTGAGGATTGAACCCAGGGCCTTACACATGCTAGGGGAACACTCTACAGCTGAGACACAACCCCAGCTGTGCTATAGTAACTTTTACCTCTACTTACCAATCATCTGCTTCTTGGAGTAAAGACTGATTCAAAGCTAATTTTCTATTTTTTTTTTATTTTTGCAGTGGTGGGAATGAAACCCAGAGCCTCATACATGTTGCACAAACACTCTTATCACTGAATTACAGCCCCAGCCCTAAAGTTAATTTAAAAAATTTGTTCTTGTCTGAATCACCAATTACCCATATTGTTCACACTAAAACAGTGAGCTACCTGGCATTCAATTATTCATGAGTTACTACTACCTGTCTTTAACTTTTCCCTACATATGTTTCTTCATTTTGGCTTTTGAGTGAACTACAGAATTTCTGTTTCACAAGTGCTGTGAAAACTTGTAGTACAATTTTACAACTGAAGGAATTAGCACAAAGATTTGCATAAAATAGTACTCATATGCTCTGCCTGCATCTATTATCACTTACAATTAATATAACCAGATAAGCTTAATAATCTTAAATACTGACTTTAAAAAAATAATTTATTTATTTTAATTAGGAATATATGACAGCAGAATGCATTTTGATTCACTGTACACAAATGCAGCACAACTCTTCATTTCTCTGGTTGTACAAGATGTAGCATTGGACCACATGTGCTGTCATACATGTACCTAGGGTAATAATGTTCATTTCATTCCACATCTTTCCTGCCCCCATCCACACCCCACTACTTCCTCCCCTTTGCCCAATCAAAGTTCCTCCATTCTTCCCATCCTCATCATTATGGATCAGCATCCACTTATCAGAGAGAACATTCGGCCTTTGGTTTTGGAGATTGGCTTACTTCACTTAGCATGATATTCTCCAACTCCATACATTTACCTGCAAATGTCATAATTTTATTCTCTTTTATTGCTGAGTAACATTCCATTGTGTATATATACCACAGTGTCTTTAACCATTCATCTACTGAAGAGCATCTAGGTTGCTTCCACAGTTTGGCTATTGTGAATTGAGCTGCTATGAACATTGATGTGGCTGTGTCACTATAGTATTCTAATTTTAAGTCCTTTGGGTATAGACTGAGGAGCGGGATAGCTGGGTCAATGATGGTTCCATTCTAAGTTTTCTTAGTAATCTCCATACTGCTTTACAGATTGGTTGCACCAATTTTCAGTCCCACCAGAATCAAACATTGGCTTTTCTTGTAGAACTCAATTACAAAGTATGACAGGCTGCAGGTATAGTTCCTGTATTTACAAGGCCATGAAGACATCTAATGTTCTTTAAATATAAACTGAACCAGAAATTGGGCACAATGGCACATACTTGTAATTCCAGTGACTCAGAAGGCTGAGACAGGAGGATGGCAAGTTCAAGGCCAGCTTGGGCAACTTAACAAGACCTTTTCTCAAAATACAATAAAAAGGCTCAGGAGGCTGAAGCAGGAGGATCACAAGTTCAAAGCCAGCTTCAGCAACTCAACAAGACCCCATCTCTAAATAAAATACAAAAAGGGCTGGGGATGTAGCTCAGTGGTTAAGTGTCCCTGGGTTCAATCCCTGTACCAAATAAATAAATAAATAGGGCTGGGGATGTAGCTCAGTGATAGCAAACAAATACTCTTGAAAACTCCCTAAAAACTGAAAATCAGATTAAAAGATCAATTCAATCTGGAAACAGTCCCTTTTTGTGGTAACCAGAGAACCACTGATTCAGATTTTCTGAAGTTTTCATGCTAGCTAGGCAAGCACTCTACCACTGAGCTACACTTCCAGCCCCTTCAAAGAAATATTTTTAATGTAATAACATTTTTGAAATAAGTGAGGATTATTTAAGAAGATAAATACATTATTCTTAACACATGCTTGCATATATTTCATTTAATCTATAATATCTGGACAAAACAATCATGGGAAGTTTACATATATACTCATCATTTTATAGAAAACTTCCCTACACAGAAAGAGCTATAAATGAAATCCTTCCAATGAAAATAAATTTTCTAGATTTTAAACTGCTACCTTAAATCCCTCCTACAAGCATTTATCTTATATATGTTTTATGTCTATAAACACTTTTTATAAATACAGTTCAAATGAATAGTACTCCATTAATCTAAAAACCAGCAAGGAAACTTAAAGCATACATTTTAGAATTTTAAATAAAAATCACCTTCAATTCCACCAAGAGAGGAATTCTTTTAGATCATGATTTCTGTGGCCTACATCCTCTGTTGGAGACCTTAATAACAGCAGACTGGCTTGAAGTCAGTGAAAAGCAGCAGCAGGAAATGGAAAAGCTCACTGTTCAGCTGGAAAGGTGTCAATAGCAGTTCATTTTAAAGGCACTAACTAGAATTCACAATCCATAAAATGTGTCAAGAAATTTATAGCAATTTCCAGAGGTGGCATTGAGCACTTCAGGTAAAAAAAAGTAGGGGGAACCTGTGTGAATCAAGCCTTTAAACAAGAATAATAAGCAGGGAAGGAAATTATAAAGAGGTCTTGCAAACAGTGTTTATTTTAGAATAGCTGTAACCTTGTGTACTTTGTAATCCATCTGAAAAAGACATCAATTTATACTTACATTTCGCAGTTATTATGCAACCAGCCAGAGAAAATATCATACTGTCTTCTAGGACCTAGGACACAAAATTAAGTTTAGAAAGTATGAAATGTGGGCTGGGGCTGTAGCTCAATGGCAGAGCATTTGCCTAGCACGTGTGAGGCACTGGGTTCCATCCTTACAGCATAAAAATAAGCAAATAAAATGAAGGCATTCTGTCCATATACAATTACAAAAAAAATAAAAAATAATAAAAAAGAAAGGTATGAAATGTCAGTTGGCCTGTATTAGACCCTATTCACATAATCTAGAATATATAAGCAGGGTCAACAAAAATTTTTTAAAAAGTATATTATCTTATTACCACGTTTTAACAAAAACAAAATCTGTATAATGTGAAAACTAACCTAAATACTGCACTATGTTTTTGATGCAATAAAGTACGCATTTTTCTGTTGGTAATATTACTGGCTTATGTTATACCTTGAAAACTGGTTCAGTTCTATTTTTATGGCTTGGCCTGAGGCACCAAATAGAGAAAGAATAGAAAAGAGCTGACATGGAGCTCAGAACCTGACTCAATTTCTGCACCAAAAGGGCTGGGGATGTAGCTAGAAAATCATTCTGGCTACCAGGACCTCCATGTGCCAAATGGAAGAAGATTCCAAAGAGGAATGAATGTGGCGATGATGACATTCCTGTCCTTTGCCTGACATACCATAAATGCAGTGGTGTGCTAACAGTAATAGTTGAGCACAGTGAACAAGCCCAGCTGCCACACCTGGTCATATCGACAGAGGGACTCAGTCTATGAGGGCTACGTAAGTCCTCCTCTGTTATCATTACAGAATTTTAACTCAATATTTGCTTGCCCAATTTTTTTTTTTTTTTTTTGTGATGCTGGGGATGAACCAAGAACCTTGTGCATGTGAAGCAAGCACTCTACCAACTGAGCTACATCCCCAGCCCCTAACTTACCCAAATATTAAATAATATACTGCTTCTTCAAAGAGCTAAATAATGAGATTGAATACTTGGGCCATTTATGATGTGTAATAAGGAGAAGCCACTGAGTTTCCAGGAGGGCATCTGGATTACAGTGAATTTGATAAACATTTAACAATTTTTATTTGGTAAACATTTAACAATTACATCACCTGTTGGTCGTTAAGGTTTCCCTGTACTAAGGAGTCAATGAAAATATGTTGACTGAAGTTCCTTCCTTTTCGTTCTTTTATGATTTTCTTTAAAACAGATTCCAATTGCATGAGGGCTTAGAGAAGAAACACAAAGAACATTTAGAATACAAGCAGTTGTGGGGATTCAACTTTTTTTTTTTTTTTTTTTGGTACCAGGAACTGAACCCAGGGGTGCTTAAGCACTGAGCCACATCCTCAGAACTTTTTTGTATTTTGAGACAGGGCCTCATTGAGTTCTTTAGGGCCTTGCTAAGGTGCTGAGCCTGGCTTTGAACTCACAATCCTCCTGCCTCAGCCTCCTAAACTGCTGGGATTACAGGCGTGCGCTACCATACCAGGCAGGATTCAAGTTTTGAAAATTAATTCTGCACAATGTTCCCACATGCAGAATAAAACCTTTAAAGGTAGTAAACAACAATTTAAAAAGATAATTTATATTGAAAGTTGTCTACTTCTTTTCCCCTTCTTTTTGTTCAATTTAAGATGCATTCCCAAAAGTACATAGAAACATATAAGTACAGTCTAAGGAATAAATACAAACACCCACATCATTTTCACCCAAGTCAAGAAGTGAGCTCTAGTCTTAAGGCTTTAAATCTAATTACTGAACACTTCCATAGTTTTGCTTTTCATCCAGACATTTTTCCCCAAAGCTCCAGACTCAGATTTAAAAACAAATTTAACATCTTTAATGGGAGGTCTGAAGCATATTAATAAAAACCAACACGCTGAACTTTTGACAATTCCAACAAAACCTGTATCTTTCCGCAGTCTTCCTCATCTTATTCTTTACTAATATAACCTCATTTTCCAATTAATCGGGCCTAACATCTTATTTTCTCCCTCCCTTTACTCCACATTTACTCCTGTCAATCAATGTTGGTGGTTATTTTCTCAAAATACATAATTAATTTTTTCTTGCTATTTTGTTGTTCTTTATTTTCCGTTGTCTGCCGCCTGGTCCTAGTCACATCATCTCTCTTGCCTGCTTCTCTGCAATAGCCCTGTAATTAGTCTCCCCACTTCTGCTCTGGGCTCCTGTAGTCCATCACAAGAGCCAGGTTGATGCTTTACTAAAATATAACTCAGATCATAAATCTGCTAAAGCCATCCACTGGCATCCTATCACACAGTAACAACCTACTCATACAATGGCCTATAAGCCACAGACATTCTGTTCCTCTCTCCAGTCTTCTGAGCTCACCTGCTTCTGCTCCTTTTGCAACCACTTCACATTAGCCATACTGGCTTCAAATATACCAGGAAGAGTCCCATCTCAAAGAATTTGCAATTGTATTTTCTTTACACAAAATAATCTTCCTTTGGACATCCGAGCATTCACACAATATGTAACTATTTGCTCAAAAATAATCTCATCTTGGTGAGGCCTGTCCCAATACTTACTTAAAATTGTAACCTCTCTACCTCCTGACAGTTTTATTTTTCTCTACAGCATTTTTCACTTTTTAACACTCTATTCAATTTACTTTAGACCCTTGTCTGTCTCTTCCCACTGGAATGTGGAGCCACAAGGGCATGATTTTTTATGTTTACTGACATTTCCCCCGCACCTAAAACATGTCAGAATATTACAAAATTTCACTAAGTATTTATAAAACTGAATGAATTTGACACAGCAGTAGTGAAAATGAGCATAAAGCAACAGTAGTACCAAAACTTTGTCACACATTAGAATCACGTGGGAAGCTTTTTTAAAAAATAGTAATTCACAAGTTACACATTATACCAAGTAAATCTGAAAGCTTGCAGGTAGAGGGAAGGCTTCAATATATATTTTAAAAATTCAGTGTGTAGCAATATTTGGGAATTACTGTTACACATTCTCAGTACTATAAGTACATTAGAATAATTTGGAGAGTACTTCCAAAATAATCTGACTGATTTCCAGGGCTTTGGAGAAATTAGTCCTAAAAAAGGGCCTGATCATCAAGTTTTGTTTTAAGTTCTCCAAGGGATTCTAATGTGCAGGTGTTAGGGCAGGCCTAAAATGGCTGTAGTTGGGCTCCCTTGCTGAGATTTCCTGCAGATTATGTTATGTTATGTTTTAAATGTGTAGCCAGGGTTGAGAACCTGCTATGTTATAGGTTAGTCACAGCCAGAAACACTTTGATTCAGTATATATACTCAAGATCATAAACACTGACTTGTGAGCATGAGCTCCCTTATGTAATCTGTTGGCAATGGGCCTTCTTTGTTTGGCCTACATATAAAAAAGGCCTATGGAAAAGACTCCAGGGCTAAATAGAGGTAAATTGGACCTGTCTGGGTGCTAAAGCTGAAACTGGAGGCTGAATAAAGCATGTCTACTATCCTACCTGTCTCTTTCATCTTCTTTCACCTGCTGGAAGTCAAATCTTTTTCCTAGGTTAGAGACCCCATATGACAGCAGGGCAAGTTAGAAATTAGAACAAAGGAAGCTTTGCTCTACTCATGGGGATTCCACTGATAGGTACCGAAACATAATTATTTTCAATAAAAGTTCAAATTTGATTTATGCCCATGTGATAGGCCAAGGAACATATGCAGACAATCTATTTTTATTTGGAATAAAAAATACATTAAATTTTCATCTTACGTTAATTTAACCAATATCTCTGAAATACTTTTTTTTTTTTTATCAAGGGTACTTAATCCAAATGCATCCATAAATGGTAATGAAAACCAAATTGTGTCCATTAAAAGACTTTTCAAAAAAATTTCTGTTGGACATCAAGGTAATCACTAGAATAGCAAGCTAATGAGGACAGGGATTTTGTCTCCTGTGCCTAGAATAGGGCCTAGCACATAGTAAACCACAGTAAAAATTTGTTACAAGAATGAAGAGAGGGCTGGGGTTGTAGCTCAGTGGTGGAGTGCTTGACTCATGTGCGTGAGACACTGGGTTCAATCCTCAGCACCACAAAAAAATAAATAAAATAAAAATATTGTGTTCATCTAAAAAAAATACATGAAAATAACCATTATTCTAATGCAGCCCATATTTTTGTTTGTTTTTGAGACAGGGTCTTATTATGGAAAGAGAGCAAGGTTCTTTTTGTTGTTGTTTTTTTTGTTTTTTCTTTTGGCGATGCTAGGGATTGAACCCAGGGTCTTGTGCATGCTAGGCAAGCACTCTACCAACTAAGCTATATCCCCAACCTAAGACAGGGTCTTATGTGTTGGCCAGGTAAGCCTCAACTCCTGGGCTCAAGCAATCCTCCCACCTCAGCCTCCCCAGTAGCTGGGACTACAGACACAAGCCACTAGGCTCAGCAAGACTATGCATTTGAATTTACCTGCCTGCTTCCAAGAAAAGGAATAGAAGCAGGTCAAAATAAAAATATTAAAATATTAAAACCAATCAACCATTGACAGAAAATACAGAACAACAACAACAAAAGACCAAGAGAAAAAAAATTGGGGAAGCTATCTTAAACTAAAGTTGCTATTTTTCAGTGTAAATATTATAAAGTCGTAATAAATGCCAGACAATTTTGAAAATTTTTACTCAGTGTTATAATGGCAAGAATTTTTTGTTGCTATTTTTTTTTGTTTTTTACAAATAGCTATATATTACTTAATCATATTGACATTATTTTCTTAGCAATTCCTATAATGTTGGACACTTAAGTTTATTTTCAATTTTCTATTTACAGAAATAGTATTACAGGTGCTCAGTGGCAGAGCGCCTGCCTATCATATGGGAGGCACTGGGTTAGATTCTCAGCCCCACATATAAATACGTAAAATAAAAGTCCATTGACAACTAAAAATTATTAAAAAAAAAAAAAGAAATAATATTACAAAAAATAAGGAAGAGGGGTAAAGCCTAGGGATAGCGCACTTGACTAGTATGTTCTAGGTCCTAGGTTTGATCCCCAGCACTACAAACATAAAAATATTCATGAATATTTTCTTTTTTCTAGATATTTTATCCATTATTTATGACTCTAATATGTACTGTCAAACTGCCTTCTTAGGATTATACTCATATTTTTCATGAATCTAGGAGAGTGTACTCATTTTGCAATGAGTACTAGAGTTATCTTTTTACTTACTTCCTACTTTTTCTTCTCTTTTGTTAAAAAAACAGAAACCAAACCAAACAAAAATCTTGTATTATAGAAAACATAGGAAAAAAAAGCATAAAGTGAAAAAAATGTATATGACTTGTTAGCTCACCATTCAGAGACAACCTTAGTAAAACTGGGGCACATATCTTTTTGTCCTTATTAAAAATGAAGAATGACCAAACTTACCATCTTCATATTGTTTTTTCCGAGTTGCACTTTTATCAAGTGACCCATCTAGAAAGCCTTTTCCAATCTCAGACCAAACCTGAAAATAGGAAAACATATATCTATTACCTGTTATGCACATTTAAAAAATTATATCCACATTTTCTAAATATAGAACAATGTAAGCTAATAATTAGGAAACTCTTCCCACACCAACAACTCCAATGATTAAGTCCTCCCTTTTAAGTGGCTGCATAACCATTAACTCCATAGTTTGTAGGACAGGGAATCAAATATATTTCAATGATTTCAGTCAAGGCACTTTCAAACAAATTACAACTAGAAAATGAAAAGTTCCTTCTTTAAAAAAAAACAACAACACTTTATGAGAACACCTAATTGACCTGCTTCCCAAATTGTGATCTTTGGAGCCAAATGATAAGAACACCTGAAAGCATGTTAGAAATCTAGAATTTTTGCCCCACCATTGAATCTACTAAATCAGAACTAGCCTAATGTAATTCTCCAGAAACTAGGGAGAACATTAACCTAAAAGAATTTTGGATCAAACCAAAACATTGCCTTAATAAAAACAATAAAGGTAATAATGTCTAACATTTACTAATTAAAAAAAAAAAAGAAAAGAAAAAAAATACCCATAGGAACAGAGGAAAAGTGGTAGAGCAACAGAGTGTATCCTCCATTTTTTTCTTATATTTAATGGCATAAGTATATAAATAAAAATTCATAGACAATTACAAATTTTTACTTCACCTGAAATATTGATAATCATTGGTTGAGGCCCAGCAAGGGTTAAAAATTAATCTAACATTAGAAATAATTAGCAGCCTAGGGCTGGAGTTGTGGCTCAGTGGTAGAGCGCTCGCCTAGCGCGCATGGGGGTTCAATTCTCAGCACCACATAAAAATAAATAAATAAAGGTATTGTGTCCAACTACAACTAAAAAATAAACATTAAAAAACAAAAAGAAAGAACTAGCAGCCTAATAGGCTTCCACTGTTTCAAAATTGGATGATTCTCTCATTAAAAACCTAACTTGATTACAACAGAAAAGCTCTGAGCCAGGCACAGTAGACCATAACTGTAATCCCAGCTATGTAGAAGGCTGGGTGAAGCAGGAGGATTGAAAGTTTGGAGCCAGCCTCAACAATTTAGCAAGACCCTCTCTCAAAATAAGAGGGCGAGGGCGGGGATGGGGGTTGGGGAGTGGCTTGGGACATAGCTCAGTTGGTAGAGTGCTTGCAGCATGTGCACAGGCCCTGGGTCAATCCCCAGTACTACAAAAAAAAAAAAAAAAAAAAAAAAGAAGAAGAAGAAGAAGCAGGGGTTATAGCTCAGTGATAGCTGAGTTCAATCCTCAGTACTGCAAAAAAATAAATAAAAGGCTCTGAAAAACTTAGGGGAAAAATATAACCCTTATTAATCAATGGCTAAGTATTTAAAAAACAGTAAAAGAGTTAAGGTTCTTAACCCTTATCTTAATCTATATACTTTTCAGATTACTTGAATGTTAAAAAAAAAAATGGGCTGGGATGTAGCTCAGTTGGTAGACTGCTTGCTTGCCTCACATGCACAAGATACTGGATACCCCAGCACCACATACAAACACACACATACACACAAACGTAAAAGTACTATAAAACTAAATGTTTTTATTAGGAATATCCTCAAAGAGTGTTTCTAAAGGAGTTTCTAGGCATGACAGAGAGCACATGACAGAATCCATAAGGAAAAATATGAATTGATTAAACTACATAAAAATATTAACATTTATGATAGTGAAAAAACACTACAAATAAAAGTAAAAGCAAATGAAATACAAAAATAAGGAGCTCTACAGATTATTAAGAAAAAGAAACTCACCAACATAAATATTACAAAGTACATGAGAAAGCATTTCACAAAAACAATATGAATGTTTGACAAAATTATAAAAACACATTTAACCTCGTAAAAGATTTTTAAAATGTAATTTAATCATGAAATACCTTTTCAGGGGGTGGGTTAAACCCTGGCCACTTTACCACTGATATACACCCCTCAATTCTTTTTTTTAAACTTTTTTTTTTTGGTTGTAGGTAGACACATATCCCTATTTTATTTTTATGTGGTGCTAAGGATTGAACCCAGTGACCTACACATGCTAGACAAGCTCTCTACCACTGAGCCACAACTTCAGCTCCCAGTTCTTTTTATTTTAAGACAAAGTCCTGCTGAATTATTGAGGATCTTGATAAATTGTTGAGGCTGGCCTTGAACTTGCAATCCTCCTGCCTCAGCCTTCCTTGTACCTGGGATTACAAGCTCTCTACAACTGAGCCACAACCCCAGCCCAGCTCCCAGTTCATTTTATTTTAAGACAAAGTCCTGCTGAATTATTGAGGATCTTGCTAAATTGCTGAGGCTAGCCCTGAACTTGCAATCCTCCTACTTCAGCTTCCCTCGTACTGGGATTATAGATGTGTACCACTTCACTTAGCATAAAATGTCTTTTTTACTTATTACATAGACAAATATTTAATGGACCACTGATCTAAATGTTGTCAAAAGCACTGGGAAAGAGTACACTAATATTGGTGGAGAAATAATTAGGGGAATGTTTTTTGGAGGGCAGTTCACAAACACAGACTGCAACTGAATATGAGGTGTACATTTTTTCACACTTTAACACCAGTAAATAAGTATGCATTTTAAAACTGATGACATCTGCCAACTATTATCAGCAATGTAGATGAAGTTGTCATTACCTCTGAATTCACAAATTGCTTACTATTACTGGTGCATGACTGGAACAATGGCAACCCCTTGGTGTTACAGACATTAAAAGATCATTTGAGGAATTAAGTTCTGTTTATCATCTGAGCATTTTCTTTATCAGCTTCTTATAACATTAATTAACATTAATAACAGATTCCTACACAAAAGAAGATGTACTTTCTTTTCTTTTTTTTTTTTTTTTTTTTTGTACCAGGGATTAAACCTAGGACATTTAACTGGTGAGCCGCATCTCCAGCCCTTTTTATATTTTATTTAGAGACAGGGTCTTGCTAAGTTGCTTAGGGCCTCAATAAGTTGCTGAGACAGGCCTTGAACTCTTACCGCAGCCTCGTGAGACACTGGGATTATAGGCATGCACCACTGTGCTCGACCCCATACTTTGAATCTACTCAAAATATCAGATAATTCCAAAATGATAGATATTTACCAGAATAATGGTCCTGTACTTTCTAAAAATGTTGATGTCAAAGCAAATAAACAAAAGACTGAGAAACTGTCCATATTAAAGAAGTTTGATCACTAAAGGTAATGAGCGATGACCTAAGCTGAGCCTTGGGTTTGGGGAAGACGAAACTATAAGAGTATTACTGGGATAACTGAAGAAATTTGAATATAGGTTCTGGATGAGCTAACAGGATTGTATCAGTGTTAAACTTAATGAGTTGTCACTATATAAGAAAATATCCTTGTTTTAGGAGACACAGACTGAGGATATTTAGAGGTAAAACATCTATTTTGCTCTTAGGTAGTTCTGGAAAGGGGGAAGGAAAGGATACATAGATGGATTGGATGTATGAATGAATGTATGGATAGACAGACAAACGGATGAATGCATAAAAAAATCAAATGGAACAAAATGTAAACAACCACTATATTGGGGAAAGGGTATGTGGGAGTTCCTGTATAAGCTGTAACTTTTCTGTAAGTCTGAATAAATTTCTGCTTTGAAGTTATATGGAAAGAAAGAAAAGGGAAGAACAGGAAAATAGCATAAAAACATGTAGGACATCAGTGGTTAGAAGAAAATCTTGGAAGCAATGTTAGAGGTCTCTTTTTAAAAATGCTCTTTTGTCAACATTTAAATTAAAAAATTGATTCTTCATTAAATGAGAAGATATTTTAGGAATTACCTAACCAATTTCTTTTGCCAAGGGACATAGCATAGTTTACTCCAGGAAGAGGAATTTAAAATGATTTTCAGGAAGATCACAGATCTGAGACCAGCCTCAGCAACTTAGCAAAACAATGTCTTGAGAGGAAAAAATAAAAAGGGCTAAGGATGTAGCTTAGTGGTACAATCCACTAGTATCACCAGGTACAATGCCTAGTATTAGTACTGCAAAAAAAATACATATATTTTCCACTTTAGTTTTTAAAAAATATTTATTTTTTAGTTATAGATGAACACAATATTATTTTATTGTTTTTTAATGTGCACTGAGGATGGAACCCAGTGCTTCACTCATGCTAGGCGAGCGCTCTACCTCTGAGCCACAACCCCAGCTCTCCCACTTTAATTTTTATATGCCTGAATATATAAAAGTTTTATGAAAAAAAAATGTTTTGTGTTTTAAACCATCAGACAAAAGCAGTGAGGTTATTTTAATAGCAAAAAGTATATTATTAAACAGAGACAGGGTATTAACCTACAGTTCCTGGAGAGTTTTGTTTAGAACACATTATTTAGATTAAGATTATTTAATCTGTCTTTATACATTTTAATAAAAGGAATAATTTCTCAGATCTGAAATGTGGTAGATTTCAACAAAGTAATCTAAATATGATTTCAACTAAATAATCTAATGTTGAGACTGATTTAAAAAAGAAAAAATTCCATAGATGAATCTAGAAAAGGCAAACAATAATTCAGTTACAGACTGAATTTTCTTGCTTCTAATCATATTTACCTCTTAGTATTTTTATGTTCCACTGACTTTGTTGAACTTCTTCCTATGTATGACATAATCTAGTTCTATTAAGTACAGTTTGTCTCCTTATTCTAGAATTCAATATTACTTTTATAACATACTATTAAGTATTAAAAGAAAAATTCTTTAGTCACATACTTTTTACATTTCAAAAAGTATTTGCTTAAAAAAAACAATTCTTGGGGTTGGGAATTTAACTCAGTGTCAGAGCACTTGTCTAGCATGCACAAAGCCCTGGGTTTGAACCTAGGCAAAAAAAGTAATTTTTAGCTGGGCATAGTGGTACACACCTGTAATCCCAGCAACTCAGGAAGCTGAGGGAGAAGGATCACAAGTTCAAGGCCATTTTAGTAATCCAGCAAGACTATCTCTCAAAGGGAAGAGGGAAAAGTTATGAGGATAGAAAAGATGGTGGAATGAGATGGACATCATTAATCTAGGTACATGTATGATGGCACAAATGATGCGTCTCTACACTGTGTACAACCAGAGAATTGAAATGTTACACTCCATTTGTGTATGATGAGTTGAAATGGATTCTGCTGTCATGTACAACTAAGTAGAACAAATTAAAAAAAAAAAAAACTAAGAAAATAGAAATGAGAGAAACAAACATCTCTCTAGATGAACTCCAATGAATCAAAGGAGGACAGGAGACAAATTCACCTGCTGCTTGATCCTCATCCCCAAGAACCATATCTCCTTAACTAATAGGTTTCACTGTAACACTTCCATACATGCATATATTGTGTTTTAATTATATCTACCCTCCGTAGGAGGTATATCTTGAAGTTTTCATTCCTTTACTTTGTTTATGAATATGTAATAGTAAATCATTTCATTTGTTTATCTTACATTTTACTGGATTGAATACTACCTAAGAATAGAGACTTACTGGAGGGAATAGAAATGGTGTAACCACCTTGGAAAACAATGTAACACTATCTTCTAATGTCAAACCTTAATATACTCTAATATCTAGCAATTTCCTTTCTAGATATATACTCAAGATAGATTCTTGCACATAAACAACATGGGATTTGTGTAAGTGCATTCATGATACTAAAACCTGAAAACAAATACCCATCATGAAAAAGAATAAATTAAAAAAAAAAAAAGAAAAAGGATGGTAAAGCACTCCTGGGTTTCCATCTCTACTTACACACACACACATACACACACATACCACAAAAGCAATTCATAATTTTTTTTTTAAAAAGAGCTATTTTAGCTCATATTGTTCTTTTTAGGTCAAAACAAGAAGCTTAACTTTTCTTGAGAGGCAAAGTCAGCATTTTATCATCCAGTGTGATGAAAACAATAATTTTAAATTTGTCACTAGACTTACTGTGCCATGATTCTTTTGGAAGCGAATGACTTCCTGGTCATCTTCAAATGTACTACCCATTACTATCTGTGTAACAGACTTCATAGCAAAACCAAGCATATGCTGGCTGAGGGGTACATGCTGGGTCTCTGGGTAGGAGAGCCATTTATCTAATAATTCTTCTGAAAGCTGAAAGAAAACAGAAAGCCACAACAATTTATTCTTTCTTCTCAATAAATCTTAGAACAACTCAGCAAATAGATTCATTTCATGGCATACACAGTTCAACTCTGGAACCAAAGTAAGCATCAGGTATTTCAGACTCTGGCTCCATATGTAATCCCTTTTCAACATCAGGTTCAACTTCTGCTAAAGAGCAGATCTGCAAAGCAAAATGGAACCGCCACAACAATACAAACAGAAAATGTAAATTAAAAATTCAAACACAGAAAAAACTCAAACCTAATGGAAACTGCAGAGACCAAAATCTTAGCATCTACTTAAAAATAGTAGAGGTTTAGGGGCTGGGGTTATGGCTCAGAGGTAGAGCACTTGCCTACCATGTGTGAGGCACTGGGTTCGATTCTCAGCACCACATATAAATAAAATAAAGATATGGTGTCCACCTAAAAAATAAACATTAAAAAAACAGAGATTTACCAGATATTCTAATAAACATGAATCATGTTTATTGATTGCTTCTGTATGCTTTAAAACATGTGCCTCTTAGAGCCTCTATGTCATTCCTTTATTCACAAACATTCATTAACTACATAGTGGAGTACAAATAATATGAAGTAAAACGATCACAGACTTTGTAGTCAGAAAAATCTTTTTATATTTTACCAGGGATTGAACCCAGGGGTTCTTAACCTCTAAGCCACATCCCCAGCTCTAGAAAAATCTTGATTTTATTTCTGGCTCTGACACTTGGAAGTAAAGTGGCTTCAGGAAATGTGCTTAACCTAAAGTTTAGATACTTGAACAGTTCAGCTAGGGTGACACCTGCTAACTTGCATGGTTGTTGTGACAGGAATGAATATAACCATGTCACATAGTGTAGTAAAGGTTCTGTGAGCTACTATACGGAAAGTTCCTACCATGTTAGGAACTCAAATTAAGTTCCTTTTCCATGTCAATTCTTTGAAAGTCTCATTATAGTATAAAGGATTAAAATTAACTTTTGTGAGAAAAAGAATATTCAGAATGAAAAGATTTAGTATTACAGAGATTTCTCCTATTTAAAGTGAAACATTTGGGGGCTGGGGTTGTGGCTCAGTGGTAGAAAGCTTGCCTAGCATGCCTGAGGCGTTGGGTTTGATAGCCAGCACCACATAAAAAAACTAAATAAACAAGATAAAGGTACTGTGTCCATCTACAACTAAATAATTTTTTTAAAAAAATTAAAGTCAAACATTTGGAAATAAAACTTGTTTTTTGGAAAAGAGATGACTTAATGATTCTAATCCAGGTTAACTGAATTGATCCAGTTAATATACTTTTTAAAAAAATTTTTAGTTATGGATGGACATAATACCTTTATTTATTTATATGTGGTGCTGAGGATTGAGCCCAGTGCCTCATGCATCTAGGCAACTGCTCTACCACTGAGCCACAACACCAATCCAGTTAATATACTTATAATAGAACTCTCAGGAGCCTGTCTGTAGTCCTGGTTACAATGGAGGCTAACTGAGGAGGATCCCTTGAACCCAGGAATTCAAGACCGCCTGAGCAACATAGTGAGACACTGTCTCAAAAAAGAAATAAGGAAAAGATAAGGAAAGAATGAATTAAAAATGAACTCAAATTTGAGTGAAGTATAAATAAAACATTAAAATAGTGATCAAAATACAAGATAACTACATAACTTAAAAATTACTTTTGGGCTGGAGGTGTAGCTTGATGAATGAGCACTTGCCTAGCATATATAAGGCCCTGGGTTGGATTCCCATCAACATACACGCATGCATCTACACACTTACAATTTACTTTCAAGTTACCAACAAAATGATTCCACACACAGTAGTTGCCCAAGATGTGTAATTTCAACTGGTCTAAAAATATTAAACAAAAATGCCAGAAATAATTAACAAGTTTTAAAGTGTGCCTTTTTGAGTAGTGTGATAAAATCTCACAAAGTCATGCTTTGTCCTGCCCAGTATGTAAATCATTCCTTCATGCAACACATCCATACAGTACGTACTACCTGCTCTGTTAGCCAAATAGTAGACACTTATCTAAAGAAGAAACACAAATGGCCAACAAATAGTAGACACTTATCTAAAAAAGAAATACATATGGCCAACAAATACATAAAAAAGTCCTTTATCATTAACAATTAGGGAAATGCAAATCAAAACTACACTGAGATTTCATTTCTCACCAGTCAGAATAGCAGTCACCAAGGATACAAACAATAAGAAATGGTAGGATGTAGAGAAAAGGGACACTTTTATATTGTTGGTGGAACTGTAAATGAGTACAAGCACTATGGAAATCAATATGGAAGTTCCTCAAAAGACTAGGAATAGAACCACCATAAGACCCAGCAATACCATCCCTTGGTTTTATTTTAAAGAATTAAAGTCATCATACTACCATAATATATGCATACCCATGCTTATAGCAGCACAATTCACAATAGCCAAACTATGTAATCAGCCTAATGTGTCTGCCATTGGAAGGATGGACTTAAAAAAAAATGTAGTATATATAAACCTTGGTGTTTTATTCAGCCTTAAAGAATAATGGAATTATGCCAATTGCAGGAAAATGGAAGAAACTTGAGAACATTATGTTAAGCAAAATAAGCCAAACTCAGAAAGTCAAGGGTCACATATTTTCTCTCATATGTGGAAGCTAGAGAGGAAAAAGGGAAAAGAAAGGTGGTGGTGGGGGAATCCGATGAAAATCAAAGGGAAATCACTAGAAGAAGACCAGGGAATGGAGGAAGGGAGGAAAAGGGGAAATACTGTGGAATGATATTGAACAAATTATATTGTTTTATTATGTGCATATATGAATATGAAACAACAAATCCCACTATTATGTACAATTATAATGTACAAATAAAAATATGGAGAAAAATAAAAAATATCTCTCCAAATTTTGTCTTGTGTTGTTTATGTACCTTTACATGGCTAAGAGTTCTGCTAATTAGATCTAATGATTTAACAGTTATGGTTGAGTGTCTATGCTAAAATATTTACTACCAGCTACCTTAATATCATGCATACATCTCATGTTTATGAGTATAAATTGTAAAGACCCAACAAATGTATCTATTTAATCTTATCATGAATATTCAATAAAAATATAATCATCTATAGATATCCTCAGAATGTTAAGATTAAAATACTACACAGGTAACTCAGAAGTAGAGTACTCATCTAACATGCACAAGGCCCTGGGTTCTATGCCCAGTATTGAAAATAAATTAATTAATTAATCAATAGCTAAATGGGGCATGGTGGTGCATGTGGTGGCTGAAGCAGGAGGATCTCCTAAGCTCCAGAACTGGAAACCAGTCTGGCAACATTACAAGACTAAAACATTTTAAAAATTTGTGTTAATTTTAACTAACATAATATTATATGACAAAAAAATAAAGCTTAAAATGAATTTCTACTTGGAGGCAGGTTTATAATTTAATAGATAAGATTTTAGCATATATACATAATCTTTCAGAAAAATACAAATTTCCTTTTTTTTAAAAAAAGTGTTTATTAGCAGGTGGGAGCTGTAGATCAGTGGTAGAGCACTTGCCTAGTACTGTGAGGCACTGGGTTCAAACCTCAACACCACATAAATAAATAAATAAATAAACAAATAAATAAAATAAAGGTATTGCGTCCATCTTCAACTAAAAAATATATTTTTTAAAGTGGTTAGAAATTTATTTAGTAATTATTGTGAAATTAATAGAATTTCAGAGACGTGATTGTGTGTGGGTGCGTGTGTGTGTGTGTGTGTGTGTGTGTGTGTGTGTGTGTTTTCCTGGGATCAAACCTGGAGCTTCAAACATGCTAGACAATTGCTCTACCACTGAGCTACACGCCCAGCAAGGCAAAGCAGGTGATTTTTAATTCCACCTTACATTAGGATATTATTAACTGCAAGACTAAAGAAAATTTAAAGAAAGAAAAACCAACCAAACAAAATATATCCTAGGGGAGTAGAACTGGCCTACCAGCCTTGTGGATAAGTATAAAGCTCTAGAGTCAAGTGACTGGGATCAAATCCTAATCCTACTACTTTTTTATTAGCTATATGACCTTGGACAAGCTACTTAAATATTCTGTGCTGATTCTGCAATCTGTATATGGGGTAAAAATGGGAGTTCATAACCCACTTGAATCAAAGTGTGAAATATGATATATCAAGAACTATGTAATGTTTTGAACAACCAACAATAATAAATAAATAAATAAATAAATATTCTGTGCTTCATTTTCTTCATCTGTAAAAAGAGGGAAACAATAATACCTACCTATAAAGTTCCTGTGAGGATTAAATGAGTTAATGCAAGCTATTAAATCAAATTAATTCAAGAATTTTGTCTATTAATATTACTAAGCTATCAATTAAGCATATTCTAGATAATAGCTATAAATTCTAAATTCCAGAAATACTTGTTTAATCAGAATATGGTCCAGAAATCACAGGAATATATAGGATTAAAGCACAGAAAGAGAAATTACACTCACAGAATAAAAGTGGAGGTTTATACACAGCCTTGAAACAAAGATGGGCAGGACAGGAAGGAATCAGAATTCACAGGACAGAGATGAGTGGATTAATCATTAGAGGATTTAGTCTAAATGCAGAATTCACATCTAAACAAAAAAAGGAGAAAAAAAGCCAAAAAGGTTTACTGTGGCAATATAAAACATAACAACTTATTTTAAGGTAATAATTCTGATAAATGGTGCTGTTCTACCTGGTCTTAAAGAAACCATTGGTGGGCTGGGGTTGTGGCTCAGTGGTAGAGTGCTTGCCTAGCATGTGTGAGGCAGTGGTTCAATTCTCAGTATCATATATAAACAAATAAATAAAATAAAGGTCCATCAATGACTAAAAATTTTAAAAAAAGAAAAGAAACCATTGGTCACCTGGATGCTGTGACGAACGCCTATAATTCCAGCAACTAAGGAGGCTGAGGCAGGAGGAATATGAGTCCAAAGTCAGTCTCAGCAACTTAGTGAGGTCCTAAAGCAATTCAGTGAGCTACTGTCTCTAAATAGAATATAAAAAGGGGCTAGAGATGTGGCTCAGTGGTTAAGCACCACTGGGTTCAATCCCTGGTACAAAAAGAAAGAAAGAAATCATTGGTGGGGAGAAGACAGCAGCACTTCTTACTACATTTTTGCTGATTAATTATTTAATTGCTATTTCTGACCAATTCCTAACTTAGTACCTGGCTGTGCGATAGAGCTGACAACATAAACCTATCAGACAGATTTCTCACATACAGATCCAGTCTATGAACCAAACCCTGAAAACATGATGGCAGGAAATGTGAAAATTGGGAACTAATTTTCCACCTGGATTTGTCTTTGCTTGAGAGAAGAAAAGGATAGAATATAAACAAAGGAGAAAATTTGAAAAATGGAGGCTGTCATAAAAGATATAGAAATTGAGAATTATATATTTTGAAGCATAGAAGACAGAATCATTAAGGCTTTTAACAATGATTATTGGGAAAAAAAAAAAAAAGGTGCTTACATCCCTGAAAGAAAAGCAAAGCAAAGTGAACAAAATTCCCTGGAGACCTGTACACAAAAGTATTTCTTACTGACAACTATTATGTGTTCAGATGGAATAAAAAGGAAGATTCTAATTGGTGGATGCTCAGAAAGAGGTGCCATAACTGCTTCTGGGGAGGTCAGTGAACAGTGACAGCAACAGTTGTGGCAATCAAAGCAGGTAGCCTGAGAGACTGGGAGAACTCCACAGGTGAGCACAGCTGATATAACACCCCGGGATACAAAACAGCAATGATAACAAGGAGGCCTGGAAATCTGGATATATAAGTGTCTTGAAAGCCCTGAGAATACTGGCCACCAGTTAAATTGCGAACTCAAAGGGATACAAAATAATCAGCAGTAAGCCATAGTTAAAGGTCTTGTCCCGTGTTCTCTTAGATGCAAAACTGCAGAGAGGAACCAACATTTTAATTCATACTTACAGTGCAGTCAGAAAGCCAGCCTCAAGTCTTAAATGGAAAATGTTTGAGTTTCGAATAGAACTCCAATAAGGGAAAAGATGGCATTAAACATTAACCAAATGTAATATTGGAAAGCTGATAGCATAAAGAGTCAATATAGGTGTCCTTTTAAGAATTACTAGTTTTTCTGTTTTATTTTTAAAGCTACCAAACTGCTTATACTGTACAGGCAGAACATTTTTAGGAGGAATAAACAAAGTTATAGAAGAGTAGAAAGAAAAGAAATGGAAACTCATCATGTGTCTACTACCTGCTAAATATTGCTAAGGCCTTTAAATATTATGTCTGTATTGGTATTATGTCTGAGATTTGATTTAATATAACCTAAAGAAGACAGGATAAGTACGGGTATAAATAAAGTAAAACTGAATGAAAATTAATAACTATTAAAGTTTGGTGATGAGCACATGAATAGTCATTATGCCAGTCTCTCTGTTTTTGCTTCTTCAAAATTTTCCAATACTGAAAAATTTACTAATCTATATAATGTGAAAACTAGTTGGGTGTGTTTGTACATTTTTGAGTAAATGTAGGTTCAATCTCTATAGAACACAAACTTCAATATAACCCTCCAAATGAGACACTAACAATTCTGCATGAAAGAGGAAAACACACTATCTGAGTTAGAAACTTTGATAAAGAGGTGTCATTTCAGAGGATCAGAAAAAATATAAGCAAGGAGAAATGTTCATAGAACAGAAGAATGTGGAGGAGAGGCAGCCAGCAAATACACGACAGGAAAAACTATTTGTCACACAAAAGGCAAGGAAAGGTACTGAGTGGTTACTAGGTCCTAGGACCTGTTGTTAGGTGTTGTACATGATTATCTCATAGAATCTCCACCACAATTTGTAATGTGGATGTTCTTAGCCCCAATTTGGAGAGGAGAAACAAAAACAAGGGTCAAGTATGTATAAAGATCATGCAGATACCAAATAATAGCAAGGCGCAAAGCCTCTGCTACCTGATGCCCAGGCTTAACAGTCTTTCACTATACTATAATGCTATCTTTCCAAAAAGCTACATAAATATACAACAATAAAAAGCTTTGTTTCAAGTATAATATTAGGAAAATGGAAGGAAAATAATCTAAGATGGGAGAGAAAGAGGAGAAAATTGATTACTCTTGTTATGTTAGTATACACAGGTTGTTACGGAAGTTTAGAGAGGGTACACAGGGAGAATATACTTAACTACACTGGAGGTTTGAGTAGAGTTAGCCAGGGAGGGTTTGGAAAAATGTTTCAGAGAAGAAAATAAGAGAATAGATCCATGGAAGTTAAAAGAAGAGTTAAAGAACTGAGGAACTTTAAACTGACCAGTGTTTAGTCAGTGATTTAATAGACATTTACTAAGAGCCTGCTCTACACCAAAAGTCAAATATATAGTAGTAATCAGAATAGTCCCCACTTTCAAGAAACACAAACTTCAGTGATACACTAAAAGAATTACAAATCAGACTGGGAATGTTTCCCAGTGGTAGAGCACTTGCTGGACATGCATAAGGCCCTGGGTTAAATTCTGAGCCCACCTCTCATACACACACAATACAAATTGGGAAAAATGATGTGAAAGAAAGGCAGTGTGTCACCATAGCACCTGAAAAGGGATGGTGGGATGATCAGAGACAGCTTCTTTGGGAAAGTGACATTTAAAGCAGAACCTGGGGGCTGGGGTTGTGGCTCAGGAGTAGAATGCTCATCTAGCACGTCTGAGGCACTGGGTTCAATCCTCAGCAACACATAGTAATAAAATAAAGATATTGTGTCCATTAAAGCTAAAAAATAAATATTAAAAATAATAATAAGAAAAAAAATAAAGTAGGACCTGGCTGGGCTCAGTAATCCCCGAGACTCAGGAGGCTAAGGCAGGAGTATCCCAAGTTTGAGGCTGGCCTCAGCAACTTATTGTTATTTTGAGACAATGTCTCAAAATAAAAAATGGAAAAAGGGACAGGATGTAGCTTAGTGGTAAAGTGCCCCTGCGTTCAATCCCTAGTACCAAAAATAAGTAAATAAATAAACTAGGACCTGAAGAATGCACATGCATTAACTAGATGTGTAGATGATTAGGGAGACATTCCAGGCCATGGAAACAGCATATACAGAGGCCCTGAAAAAGAGAAAAAGATATGTCTGAAGAAATAAAAGGCAAGTAGGGCTAGAGTATACACACAAAAGAGGATCAGGAAACGGGGCTGGAAAGGTAGGTATGCAAACTATACATACTCTCCAAAACTACATTAAAAACTCTGGAGTTTTTCCCAAGAACACAGAGAAAACTGAAGATTTTTGTGAAGGGAATAGTAGGAGGTGTATTCTGAATGTTTCTATTCTAAAGGGTTCTAGACCTAGAATCTACAGCTTCTATCTACATAGAATCCACGGGTCCACGAACTTAGATGAGAGGAAAATTTATTTTTCTCTAATCTCTTACGTAAAATTTATCTTTTCCTCAATTATGATTATAAGCCCTTTGATTTTTTAACCAACACAAATCTCAAAATACTTAAATATTGTATTATAGTTATTGTAAAAATCTCAAATTCATGGTTTTATCCCTCAGAACATACTACTTTAAAGTCACAGAAGTTTTTGGAAGCACTTACATGTTATTTAATATATTAATAAAGATGTATGTATATTATAAGATCACAAGTATTTAAAAAATAACACTTTGATGACTGCATTGGTTTCCTTTGTAGCTACTTATTTTAAAATGTTATTCTCAGGGCTGAGGATGCAACTCAGTTGTCATTTGCCCTGGGTTCCATGCTCAGCACGGGGAGCGGGGCAGGGAGAAAAAATTATTCTGAGTGAAGTCCAAAGGTTTCACTAAATCACCACGAGTTTATGTCATAAAAAGAACCTCTGCAGAGGGCTGGGGTTGTTAACTCAGTAGTAGAGCACTTGCCTAGCAGCCTAGCAAGTGTGAGGCACTGGGGTCGATCTTCAGCACCACATAAAAATAAATAAAGGTATTGTTGTCTATCAACAGCTAAAAAAAAAAAAAAAAAAAGAAAGAACCCCTGCAGAGGATGGAAAACAGATGGGGAGAGGGAGCCACAAAGAAAGGAGAAGAACAACCAATTCAGGTTAAAAACAAATTATGAAAATTTAAGCTACAGCAGTAGCAGTGCTGATGAAGACTAGACCAATTTGAAGATAATAAGGAGGTCAAGTTATTATTAGAGATTCTTCTCAAATGTGATTTTCAAATAAGACTATCATAAAAAATTTATAATACAATTGTAAATTTAAAATGCAGAGTTTATTCATACAGTATTATGCTGATTACACTAAAATTCTATTGTGCAAAGAAAACACTGGAACATTATAAAGTATTCAAAAAATGTTAAACATGGTTATTACTGGATGATGAACAGCATTAAAAATGCTATTTTTTCCTTTGGATTCATCTAAAATTTACCATACTTTATAAAATAACTATAATAAAAAACAATTTTAAAGTTATTTTAGAAAAATGTTAATGAAATGAAAAAATGCTTATTGTATGTTTTGAAGTAAAAAATATGTAAAATTGTGTATATAGTATGATCTCAATATTAATATTCATATATTGTGATATAGTGAAATTGTGGGTAACTTCTTTTTCTAATATTTATTTTTTAGTTGTAGTTGGACATAATACCTTTATTGATTTTTATGTGTTGCTGAGGATTGAACACAGGGTCTTGGACATGTGAGGCGAGTGCTCTAGTGCTAAGCCACAACCCCAGCCCCATGGGTAACTTCTTTATTTACTACAGTAACCAAACAATACTTTTATAAATTATATTCATTAAAGAAGGCATAGATGGATGGGTTAGCTTTGGAAAAGAAAAGGGATTCTGTGAGTTGAGGGCACAGATTAGTGGTAAAGTGCTTGCCTGGCATATGTGAGGCTCAGGATTCAATCCCTAGCACTGGGGGGAGAGGAGGATTTCTTATGGTTTAAGATCAGATGGAACAAAGGACTGAAATAGGCTGGGGGTAGAGCTCAGTTGGTAGAGTGCCTGCCTCACATATACAAGGTCCTGGGTTCAATCCCCAGCACCACAAACAAAAAAAGGACTGAGATGACTAAAGTCTATTGGTGGAAATAGGACACTGAAGGAGTCCACATGTTAGGGGCTCTCATCTCAGTAAAGCAAGAAATCTAAGGCAAGCAAGGGTTTGGGTATGACTGGCAGTACTAAAATAAGGGTTAAGGTTTGGAAGAATCCTGTGGAAATTCAGAGAAATGTCAGATAACACATTGCTCAGAAAGATCTTGAGTGACAAAAGTAAAATGCTATGGATTACTATTCTGGTTCTCAGACTTCAGAACTTCTTATCAGCATCTTTAAGTAGAAACCCAGTAATCTGTGTTTTTATTGAGGGACTTTTTTTTGTCTTTTAATACGTATATTTTTATTGGAGCTTTATAGTTATACACAGTAGTTGGGTTCATCCCAATAAACTCACTCACACATGGAAATCTATTTCAGTACATGGTCTCCCCCTTTCCATTCTGTTTTCTTCCCCTCTCCCATTCTCCTTCCTCTACTCTATTAGACTTCCTTTCACTTGTCTATTAATTTATATTTGATTGGTTCTTTATGTTATCCTACACTTCCCTCCTCCTTTTCTTTATTTTACTCTAGCTTCCACATATGAGAGAAAACATTTGACCTTTGAGTTTGACTAATTTCATTTATCAATATATTCTCCATTTCTATCCGTTTACTGGCAAATGCCATAAATTCTTTCTTTCTTTTTTTAAGGGATTGTTTTAAGTGATTTCAGATCATGTTTTAGCAAACACTGGCTTTAGAAGCTGGCCTAAAAACAATGGAAAAATGGATAAAACTTCATATAGTCTCTCTTTTCCCATCACTCTGACTTACACACTGAGTCTAGATGTTCAGATGTTTGTTTTGTGGGGTTTTTTTGTGGGCATGTGTTCTTTTGTTGGTTTTGTTTTAAAATTTCAGGAGAATAAAAATCAGCTTAGAAAAACAGGTGAAAAAAGAGTGGCAAAGTCAGGGCACACCAACAGTTTAAAAATACACTATTCTCTACATTGCAGAACATCAGACCAAACTACAGAGCACCTTACCTTCAGGAGGAGAGCAAAATTACTCTGCAGAGACTTAGTCACACTATTTTCATACAATTTTTTCCTCAGGTGGTTTTCACTTCCACTCCCATTGTCAGATTGGTATTTCAATAATGACTTTAGCATGGTTTCAAAAGGGTCCACTGAAACAGAGAGATTACATCTAAATAAAAATAATCACCTCAAAATAAAAACCCAACAAATATGTCTAGCAAAAAAAAAAAAAAAAAAAGAAATAGGGAAGCAAGGGATGATAGCGCAGAGTACAACAATTTTTTTCACACTTCTTTAACAATCTTTCCAAAATGTGAACAGTTCAAGAGTCAACTAGCTAATCAGATTCCCAAAAACATTTATGACCCGTTATTTTTTGTTACAAAATGCTACCTTTATCCTTTGTATTTGATTTGTCTTATTTGCTTATGAATTACCTCCTCTACCCCATCAATCTGTCTAATCCTATCACAGAACAAGATTCTTTAAATTAACATAGCTTTACTATATACTATATTATCTGATGGTACAAAGTTTTTCTTTATTAATATCTTTTTTAGATTTATCCTGGCTGCTTATGTACATTTTACACTTCCAGATGCACCCAGGAACTCCCCACTCCAGTATAAAGCATTTAATCTGGAATTATTTTTTCCACATTTTTATTGGTACATTATAATTGTACACAATCATGGGCCTGTTATATATTTGTACATGTACATAATAATTTGGCCAATATCATTCCATGGTATTTTCCCTTTCCTTCACCTCCTCCCCGGACCCCTCTCCTTTCCTTTTCCTCTACTCCACTAATCTCCCTTCTACTTTCATATAAGATCCCTCACAACCTTTCTTTTTCTTTTGTCCTCCCTAGCCTGCACATATGAGAGAAATATGTGACCCTTGACTTTCTGATTCTGGCTTATTTCACTTAATGTTCTCAAGTTCCATCTATTTTCAAGCAAATGACATAATTTCATTCTTCTTTATGCTACTGTGTAGATACACCACATTTTCTTTATTCATTCATCCACTGATGAACACCTTAGGCTGGTAAACTGCTATAAACATCTGTATGTATATGTTGCTACAGTATGCTGACTCAAATTTTTTAGGATAAGTATCAAGGAGTGGTATTGCTGAATCATATGGTGGTTCCATTCCTAGTCTTTTGAGGAACCTCCATACTGATTTCATAGTGGTTGTACTAATTTAAAATCCCACCAACAATGTAAAAGTTCTTTTTCTCCACATCCTCATTAGCATTTCTTATTGTTCATGTTCTTGATGAGTGCCATTCTAACTGGCGTGAGATGAAATCTCAGTGTAGTTTTGCATTTCTCTAATTGCTAATGATTATGAACATTTTCTCATATATTTATTGGCCATCATGTCTGTTTAGTTCATTTATACATTTATTCATTGGGTTGTTTGCTTTTTTGATATTACACTTTTTGAGTTCTTTACATATTCTGGATTTTAATCCTCAATCAAAAGAGTAGCCAGCAAAGATTTTCTCCCATTCTGTAGGTTTTCTCTTCACATTCTTAATTATTTTTCTTTGCTGTGCAGAAACTTTTTATTATTTTCTGAACCATCAAAAGATCCTACAATAATTTACATTTTATTGTGTAATCTATAAATAAAAGAAAAAATACACTTTTACAATACTGAGTTTTAAGTGTGTAATAAAGATTTCAGCACAATGACTAGTACACAGTATAAAACATTCACTAAATATTAGCTAATCCTACCTAAGAATAACGTATACTTCTTCATAAACATTTATTCTTAAAAGATAAGGATCAACTAATAGACATTTAACTTACATGTCTTATTGGGGTTGATATGCTGCTTCAGTACATCCACAGTGCCCAAACTAACCACAAGACGCCTGCCAAACCAGAAAGAAACCACAGGCCCATATCTCTCATGCAAACCAACCAGGAACTCGTGCAAACTTCCATTGTTCACTATATCTGGAAGATTACCATCTCTGATAAAAGAGTAAAATTTAACAAAGTCATCCATCAATTTAACTTGGAAAAAAATCAGAAAAACCATACTTGATTCTGAATTACCTACATAAACAGATGAGGTTATGTTTGTGAAATTCAAATTACTGCAAAATCCAAAACTTTTTTTTTTCAATTACATTTTTTTTCAATTACATTTGCCCTTTTGTTATATTTCTATAGGTATATTTAGACATGGATTTGTATGGAAATTACTCTTCAATGCAAATAAGAATGTCACACAACGAACATGTGACACATTCTGGAGAACTATCCAACTACTATAGCACCTCGTCCTGAGATAGCAGTGGACATCATAATAGGCTGATGAAATCAGATCAATTATGGCAATTTTTTTCTTCTTTCCTTCTATCTTATCCTTCTATTGTTAGCTTTTTCTGGCAAGAAGTAGTGAAAGCAATTAATGTTTCTGATTTACAAAGTCCTCCTTTCAGCTCTTAACAAAGTTTAGTTCTATGTCCACAGTTAAAGTTAAAGCAAATAAAGGAAGCGAATAAGATGAATAATCCAAAAATATGGTTTACTTTTTAATATATTTTTTTAGTTATAGATGAACACAATATCTTTATTTATCTTTTTTTTTTTTTTTTTTTTAATGTGGTGCTAAGAGTCGAACCTAGTGCCTCAGGCATGCGAGGCAAATGTCCTACCACTGAGCCTCAACCTCAGACCCTGGTTTACTTTTTTTTTTTTAATATTTTTTTAGTTGTAGATGGACAGAATATCTTTATTTTTATTTATTTATTTATATGTGGTGCTGAGGTTTAAACCCAGGGCCTCACACGTGTAAGGCAAGCACTCTACCACTGAGCTACAACCCCAGCCCCCTGGTTTACTTTTGATACCAAAAATAAGTTGATTCCAAAAAGTTTCTTCCAAAAATAAGTTTACTCCAAAATAAATTTATTCCAAAAAAAATAATTACTCACTTTTCTTCAGTTGGAGTAATCCCTGGAATTCCTGCAGCCTGTCTGGAAGCCTTCAAGGAAAAAAAAAAAAAGTTTAGTATAATGAATTATCATATATCCCACAAGTCTGATGTGTTTTATCAAGACATATGTAGGACCTTAAGAAGTGGCTTTCCAATTCAAGTTGACTCTAAGGAATTATTTCTATATTAAAATATTTTTTAAATAGTGCCTCTGCATACAATAGAATTACCTTAATATTCTTCCTTGCACCAATTAAACTAAATTATTCAGAGAATATCCTTCTTTTTTTTTTTTTGGTAATTATAGATGGACAGCATGCCTTTATTTTATTTGTGTATTTTTTTTATGTGGTGCTGAGGATCGAACCAAGTACCTCTCACATGCAAGGCAAGCGCTCTGCCACTGAGCTACAACCCCAGCCCCCAGGTACATTTTTCTTTGTTCTGAGTCTATGAATTGTCTCAACTGGTTTGACTTAAAAACACAATCAAGTGGTGCTTGGTGGTGTAGGCCTGTAATCCCAGCAACTTGGAAGGCTGAGAAAAGAGGATTACAAATTCAAAGCCAGCCTCAGCAACTTAAGTGAGGCCCTAAGCAACTTAGCAAGATTCTATCTCAAAATAAAAAATAAAAAGGTCTGGAGATGTGGCTTAGCACCCTTAGGTTCAATCCCTGGTATAAAAATAAATAAATAAATAAATAAATGTTCATGCTTATAATAACTTCATCCTGGAAACAATCACACTCTTTCTAATCAAACAATTGACCGAAATACAGTGATTGCTATGGACTGAATGTCTGTGTCCTGAAAATTCATATGCTGACATCTAATTCCCAAAGTGATGGGACTGTGGGAGGTAAGGGGGCAGAATTCAAACCAATGAAATCATGCCCTGGTTAAGTTGGGAAGGAACCTGTTTGCCCAGTCCACCATGTGAAGACAGAGCAAGAATGCACAAGCCATGAACCAAGAAATGAAGCCTCACCAGAAACTTCCCAGTCCCCAGAACTAGCAGAAATAAATTTCTGTTGTTTATAAGCCATACACCTTATGTATCTATAACAGGAGCCCAAAAAGACTAAGACAATGATATGCCTCTTTTTTTTTTTTTTAAGTGTAGTACAGTCAGTAAGGTGTCTGGTATAAAAATATATTAAGTGATAAGAGAATTCACAGTAAACTGTTGAGTGACATCCTTTAAGGAATGAATTTTGGGGGAGTTTAGGGGATTTTGATTTTTTTACATTTTCTTTTTTAATTTTTTAAGTTGTTGATGGACCTTTGTCTTATTCATTTATTTTATATGTAGTGCTGAGAATTTAACCCAGTGCCTCATACATGTAAGGCAAGTGTTCTACCACTAAGCCACAACCCCAGGCCGATTTTTTTTACAATTTTCTACTGGGTTTATGGTGGCTAGGGCTGGGGATCAGCATTATTTTAAATTTTATAATAAGGGTATGTTACTTACTAAACTTTTTACAAAATAGTTCTTAAATAAATACTCAGCTTTAGAATTAATTCTGAATTTTATCAATGATATTGACTAGCATCAGAGTTTTATATATTTGGCATTCTTCTTTTTAATTTAATTATGCATATATATATATATATATATAGAGAGAGAGAGAGAGAGAGAGAGCGCGCGAGAGCGAGCGAGCGAGCGAGAGAGCGAGCGAGCGAGCGCGAGCCACAGCCGAAGGGGCCCCAGCAAACTTCAGCTGCCAGCAAACTTCCAGCTGCCAGCTGATGATTGGCTCACAGTGGCCCCAGCAACTTCTAGCTGCCAACTGATTGGCTCCTCTGTGGTGATGCTCATTGGGCTGTTTCCCTGCCCTTTCAGACCATGGAGCTGCTCATTGGGGGACTTTTTGGCTCCGCCCACGCGACCCAGCCAATCGGCCTCAAGAGCAGGAGGAGTGGGGGAGGTTGAGAGGTTGTGGGAAGCCAGTGGTGGCAGTTGGCCTCTGAAGGTTTTTCCCGAGGAGCTGTTTTGTTTGGTGTGTGTGGTTCTAAAACTAAAGTTCGTTTCTTTTGACAAGTGGCTCCTAAATTGTGCCCAGCCAGACTGCGGCATATATGTTTTAGTTGGACACAATATCTTAATTTTATTTATTTATTTTTAGGTGGTGCTGAGGATCAAACCCAGTGCCTCACATATACTAGGCAAGCCTTCTACCACTTCTACCACTTCTACAACCACAGCCCCCTTTTTTTAACTTAACATAAAGAAATACCTATTTATGTATTTACTTGGACACTTTATTATATTGCTAGAATTGTTGAGTTTTTGTTTTTGTTTGCAGTGCTAGGGACTAAATCCAGGCCTTGGGCATGCTAGGCAAGTGCTCTACCACTGAGCTACATTACCTACCCCAAAACTGTTTAATTATTTTTCTATAATATTGCTGTAAAATATCTGGCCTATTTATTTTGTTTTATAAACCACTAATGCTATGAAAATCTTTATATAATTTTACTTTTTCACTTGTTGCCCCCACTTTTGGGGTATGTGCCAAGAGAAATTACATGTTGATACTAAAGAGTTTTACAGTTTCTGCTAAATACTACAAGATTTGATATTAGGCAAAAATTTGTATAACTTGCATTTAACAGATGACAATGTAAAATTCTGTCCTAACACAGTGGGGAAATGAAGGAGTAATCTCACGTTAAACACAAAAAAAAAAGAAAGAGCTGATGCCATGAAACCTGCCTATATTTCCAGCTACTCGGAGGTTGAGACAAGATGATGGATCACTTGAGCCCAGGAGTTCCAGCCCAGCCTGGGCAACATAGAGAGAATACCACTTAAAAAGGAAAAAAATAAAATAAGATCAATGGTGTAAAAAATTCTAACTTTTATTTTCTAGGCTCAAATTATCAACAAGTTTCCCAATGTCTCTTTTAACTTGAAGAAATGATAACATTCATCTATTATCTTTTCCTCCTGAAATCCCAGGAAAAATGAAAGTAAAGAAATATGAAAGGAGAGAATAAGAATAAAGAGAACAGAAAACAGTAGGTGAACAATTCAACCAATTTCTCTTAAGTGTTAAGCTGTCAGAGGAATGATTAACTGACACAGTTGAGAGTCCTCTTCTCAGGTAGTCTGCAAAGGATTCCCATAAGAAGTAGTTAGATTTGTACTCTATGAAGAGGAACTGCAGAATAAGACACAAAGTAAGACCTAAGACTTGAACCATTAAATTAAAGTCTGTGGTCAGATTTTTCCAAGCCCCCAAAAGGCCTTCTCCCTTCCTCTCCTTCTGGAAGCTGAGATTCCAGATTCAGGAACAATGGGTTGAGGGTGCTAACATCTGTAATTCTAAGGAAAAATTATTTCTAAAGTACAATTCTATATGAAGTCAAACTGTTTTTTAAGTGTGAAGATAGAACAGAGATTTTTCAAACAGCAGGGTCAGCTAAAATTTCTTTTCCATGCATACTCTTGGGAAGCTACTGGAAAATGATATACTGCAGCAAATAAAGGAAGAGAGGAGGAAAATATAAAACAACCAAAGAGAGGAAACTATGTGGGATCTAGGAAGCAAAGTAGACAATACAGGTGAAAAGATCAAAGATAGTGAAAAGACAAGAGTTATTACAGCAGGTTGAGATGGAGACCAGTACTGACTGGAGAAGAATGACGGAGAGCTCCAAAAATGATGTGTTCAAGGGGGAAAAACAGAACTAATGTGTTTGAATAGCTGGACGATTTCACTGAGTGGTAATATGACAGATCAGTATTTGTAAAGTCCACTGATAGGCAGGAAAGAAAAAAGCTTTTACATTGTGTAAATAAATACAACCCTTTCCCTAAACCTGGCTACCACTGCTCCATCAAGCATGAAGAGGGAGTCTTGAATTCTATTACTCTGGATATGACAGTTCCTTCACTAACTATACTTCATAACAGAAATGAAGGGTGAGCCCCAAAATTCCAGGTAAATGCTCTTCTACCCTTTACTGTAGCTACATTTCGAGAATACCTAACATAATGAGGGGTATCCCAAACTGGCATGCACCTGGAAAGAATCTACAAAACTTTACTCTCCTGTATAATCACTGTCTTACCATCATAGGCCTTGAGATCATTCAGAATGATGCTATTAATACCTTTTTTCTTACATTAGGCAACACAAGAAGCTTAGGACTACCATTTTCCTCATCCCCTAGAACAGCCCAGGAGCTCCTGGACTCTGGCTTTCACAACCCTGTGGAACTGGGAATAGGAACATCCTATTCTGGAGCTTTTCAAGATGGCAAAATAGAGGAGGTCTCGTTCCTGGCTGCTCGGAGGCATGAAATCAAGAAAGTAGACAGGCAGCTTCTTTACAAAGTGAGAGAACAAAAAAAAAAGCAAGGGGGTTGTATGGAGAGATTTTACTAGAACTTAAAACTAGACATTCAAAGTAGACCAGGGACAGAGGAGGTTGGCTATAATAAAAAAGGAAAAAAATCCCCAGCAGCATAGCTGCTGCCTCGGCTGGGGGCTCAGAAGCACCTGCCAGGGTGGTCCCTCTGTGAGCATAGTAGAAGGATAAGGGAATTAGAGAAATTTGCATTTTTGGGAAGCCCAAGATGTGTCTGGATACAGAGTGTTTAGAGATCAAGAGCACAGCCCAATAAGCCTGAAAAAAACACTGTGTGATATCTGTGGGCAGAGAAAGAAGCTGCCATCTCTCTAAAGGACATGCAGAGGACAAAGGAAGGAACCCATTTTGCAGCTGTGGTACGGAGTCCAGCAGCTGAGGAAGCCCATCCTTGGCAAACCTGAGTCTGGCCCAAAATATAAGCCCAGTAAACACATTCTGCACAACACAGTGTGCTTAAGTGACTAGGAGAAAATCAAATGGGGAGACAGATTTACATGGGAGACAACTGGTCATGGAAACCTACCTGGCTCTTCCCCTCCCTCTCCAATCCAACTGCTTGTAGGACCTGCTGGGAGAGACATATCTAGCCTGGAACTTGGAATGGTACTGGTGGGAGAGATTGTTTCTCTAAACTTGGAACCAGGAAAGGTGGGGTTTGTGGGTGACATGGGGGACTAAAAATTGTCTCCCCACCACACAAGTGGATTTCCCCTGAGGTACAGTCTTCTAGTATGGACCAGCAAGTGTTGGGCACTGGAGGTGTGCTGATTTAAAACCTCCAGACCAACTGGCATTCAGCAAAGAGCCTGCAGCCCACCTAAACCTAAATCCTGCCTCCTGGAATTCCATCTACAGGATTACCTCTCTCACTTCAGTAATCCAGAGGGTGGAGCATCACACTCCAGAAAACCCCACCTAAAACTGCTGAGAAGAGAAGCTGAGAATGTTTTGAACATTCTCAACAATGGAAAGAACTGTTAAATTTTTTGTTAAGATTTTTTTCTTTAATTATTTTTCTCCATTTAATTGTGACCTTGATGGTACATGGACATTTATACATTTTCATATTTTTTTTCTTCATCTCTAGCATCTCTGAAGCCAGTTATATTTCATGGATTAGTTTTTTTTGTGACCTAGGATGTTTGATTAGTATATTTTAGTTTTGTACTCTTTTATTTTTATTTTTAATTTATCATATATGTGTGTGTGTGTGTGTATGTATATATATTGTATATAATCTCCTACCTATTTCTTGATTGTCTCTTTTCTTCCATTAGACAATCCCTATTGTTCTCTCTTTCACTCTTCCTTTTATCTTTTACTCTGTCTTCTCTCCTCCTCCCTCATAATTATCACATCCTAAAAAACTCTGGTCTCTCCCTGTCCATCATCTGAAATTCTAAATGCTTTTGCAAACTTGTTATACAGTAGGCAATATCTGATCGTATCATTTCTGTTTATTGTGATAATTAACATTGTAGGTGTCATAGTAGGAACTATTTAGTTTAATGCTGCATATTGTTTGCATTGTTGTGATTATTTGTCTCCCCCTAAACAGTGAGATACTGGAAAACTTCAGGGACACTATACATCCAACAGAGTGGAAACTCTACTGCCTCAGATCCACTCTGATACATGGGTAGACATATAAACAACATGAAAAAGCAAGGAAAAATTTACCCCAAACAAACCAAGATACTCCATCAATACCATGCTGGAAGAAACACCAGAGAAAGAGTTCAAAATGTACATAGTTAAACTGATCTGCAAAGTAAAGGACGGTATAAGGAATGTAATCAAAGAAGAAATACAGGAAGTGAAAGATCAATTCAATAAACAGGCAGAGAGAGATCCTGTGGGGGAGAAATCAGAAATCCTCAAAATGAATGAAACAATAAGCCAAATTAAAACCTCAATTCACAAAATGGCCTCAAATAGAGTGCATCACACCCCATGTACCACGCCACTGCGCGGGTGAATAACGAGTTAGAACGTCAAAAAACTGTCTTGTTAGGAACTTACAGCACAATGGGGGTGCACCGAAATCTAGAGGAAGGATTTCCAGCACGGAGGTCCAGTAATTGAGTCTCATACACGAGCCAACTGTGCGACCGGACCAAAAAAAGCCCTGGACCGGATGGGTATACAGCGGAGTTTACAAAACCTTCAAAGAAGAATTAATACCAATACTTTTCAAGCTATTTCAAGAAATAGAAAAAGAAGGAGCTCTTCCAAATTCATTCTATGAGGCCAACATCACCCTGATCCCGAAACCAGACAAAGACATTTCAAAGAAAGAAAACTACAGACCAATATCTCTAATGAACTTGGATGCAAAAATTCTCAATAAAGTCCTGGCGAATCGAATACAAAAGCATATAAAAAAAATTGTGCACCATGATCAAGTAGGATTCATCCCTGGGATGCAAGGCTGGTTCAATATACGGAAATCAATAAATACTATTCACTACATCAATAGACTTAAAGACAAGAAACATATGATCATCTTGATAGATGCAGAAAAAGCATTTGACAAAGTACAGCATCCCTTTATGTTCAAAACTCTCGAAAAACTAGGGATAACAGGAACTTACCTCAACATTGTAAAAGCTTTATATGCTAAACCTCAGGCTAGCATCATAAATGGAGAAAAACTGAAGGCATTCCCTCTAAAATCTGGAACAAGACAGGGATGCCCTCTATCACCACTTCTATTCAATTTAGTTCTTGAAATACTAGCCAGAGCAATTAGACAGACAAAAGAAATTAAAAGCATAAAAATAGGAAAAGAAGAACTTAAATTATTGCTATTTGCGGATGACATGATAATATATTTAACAGACCCAAAAGGGTCTACAAAGAAACTGCTAGAGTTAATAAATGAATTCAGCAAAGTGGCAGGATATAAAATCAACACGCATAAATCAAAGGCATTCCTGTATATCAGCAACAAAACTTCTGAAATGGAAATGAGGAAAAACACTACATTCACAATATCCTCAAAGAAAATAAAATACTTGGGAATCAACCGAACAAAAGAGGTGAAAGATTTATACAATGAAAACTACAGAACCCTAAAGAGAGAGATAGAAGATCTTAGAAGACGGAAAAATGTACCCTGTTCATGGATAGGCAGAACTAACATCATCAAAATGGCGATATTACCCAAAGTTCTCTACAGGTTTAATGCGATGCCAATTAAAATCCCAATGGCATTTCTTGTAGAAATTGATAAAGCAATCATGAAATTCATATGGAAAAACAAAAGACCCAGAATAGCAAAAGCAATTCTAAGCAGGAAGTATGAATCTGGAGGTATAGCGATACCAGAGTTCAAACTATACTAAAACAATAGTAACAAAAATAGCGTGGTACTGGTACCAAAACAAGCAGGTGGACCAATGGTACAGAATAGAGGACACAGAAACCAATCCACAAAATTACAACTTTCTTATATTTGATACAGGGGCTAAAAGCATGCAATGGAGGAAGGATAGCATCTTGAACAAATGGTGCTGGGAAAATTGGAAATCCATATGCAACAAAATGAAACTGAATCCCTTTCTCTCGCCAGCCACAAAAGTTAACTCAAAATGGATCAAGGAGCTTGATATCAAATCAGAGATACTGCGTCTCATAGAAGAAAAAGTTGGCTACGATCTACATATTGTGGGGTCGAGCTCCAAATTCCTTAATAGGATGCCCATAGCCCAAGAGTTAATAACAAGAATAAATAAAAGGGACTTACTTAAACTAAAAAGTTTTTCTTAGCAAGAGAAACAATAAGAGAGGTAAATAGAGAGCCTATATCCTGGGAACAAATTTTTACCCCTCACACTTCAGATAGAGCCCTAATATCCAGAATATACAAAGAACTCAAAAAATTAAACAATAAGATAACAAATAACCCAATCAACAAATGGGCCAAGGACCTGAACAGACACTTCTCAGAGGAGGACATAACAATCAATCAACAAGTACATGAAAAAATGCTCATCATCTCTAGCAGTCAGAGAAATGCAAATCAAAACCACCCTAAGATACCATCTCACTCCAGTAAGATTGGCAGCCATTATGAAGTCAAACAACAATAAGTGTTGGCGAGGATGTGGGGAAAAGGATACACTTGTACACTGCTGGTGGGACTGCAAATTGGTAAGCCAATTTGGAAAGCAGTATGGAGATACCTGAGAAAGCTGGGAATGGATCCACCATTTGACCCAGTTATCGCCCTCCTTGGACTATTCCCTGAGGAACTTAAAAGAGTGTACTGTAGGGATACTGCCACATCAATGATCATAGCGGCACAATTCAAAATAGCTAGACTGTGGAACCAACCTAGATGCCCTTCAATAGATGGATGGATAAAAAAAATGTGGCATCTATACACAATGGAGTACAATGCAGCACTAAAAAATGACAAAATCATAGAATTTGCAGGGAAATGGATGGCATTAGAGCAGATTATGCTAAGCGAAGCTAGCCAATCCTTGAAAAACAAATGCTAAATGTCTTCTTTGATATAAAGAGAGCAACTAAGAACAGAACAGGGAGGAAGAGCATGAGGAAAAGATTAACATTAAACAAAGATGAGTGGGGGGAGAGAATGGGAGAGAGAAGGGAAAGCATATGGAAATGGTAGGAGACCCTCAATGTTACACAAAATTACATAGAAGAGGATGTGAGGGGAAAGCGGGGGGAAACAAGGGAGAGAATTGAACAACAGCAGATGACGTAAAGAGGGATGATGGGAGGGGAGGGGAGGGGGATAGTAGGGGATAGGAAAGGTAGCAGAATACAACAGTCACTAATATGGCATTATGTAAAAATGTGAGTGTGTAACCGATGTGATTCTGCAATTTGTATTTGGGGTAAAAATGGGAGTTCATAACCCAATTGAGTCAAATGTATGAAAGATGATATATCATGAGCTGTGTAATGTTTTGAACAACCAATAAAAAAAAATATAAAAAAAAATAAAATAAAAGCCCAAACTATATAAAAGGCCATCATTTGCCCTTTCAACTTAGGAGACTGAATTTTTTACAATCATTTACATCACTTTGAAGTTATTGAGGATTCCAAGGAGAGCCCCCAGTCAGGAATTTATATCATTTACAAATGCAAAGAGAATGTTAGGTGTCCTAAACAAATCTGTGAGGTAACCCTACATCTGACTTTACTAAGTCGTATGAGAACAGGCCTATTTCCAATCTCCTTAAATAAAAGGCTGATTTTGTGCTCAAAAAAAAAAAAAAACAACAACAAAAAAAAACACCTCAATTCACCAACAGACTAGACCACTTGGAAGACAGAACCTCAGGCAATAAAGACAAAATATATAATCTTGAAAATAGCAGTGACCATGGAGAGAAGATGTTAAGAAACCATGAACAGAACTTCCAAGAAATATGGGATAACATGAAAAGATCAAGTAAGATTTATCAGGATAGATGAAGGCATGAAGATACAAATTAAAAGAATGTACAATCTTTTCAATGAAATAAGATCAGAAAATTTCCCAAATCTAAAGAATGACATGGAAAATCAAACACAAGAGGCTAATAAGACCCTAAATGTACAAAATTACAACAGACCCACACCAAGGCACATTGCAATGACAATGCCTAGCATAAGGAATAGGGAGAATTTTAAAGGTTGCAAGAAAAAAAAACTAAATTACATATGAGGGAAACTAAATGGATCTCAGCTGATTTTTCAACCCAGAGCCTCAAAACTGGGAGGTCCTGAAATAACATAGCTCTGAAAGAAAATGGATGCCAACCAAGAATCCTATGTCCAACAAAATTAAGCTTCAGATTTGAAGATGAAATAAAAACCTTCCATGATAAACAAAAGTAAATCAGAAGAAGAAGGAAGGAACTACACTAAAGGAATAGTCAATCAAAGGAGACACTAATTCAAATTAAAAACTAGAAATGAACCAAAATCACCAGGAATACAAATCATATTTCAATAATAACCTTAAATGTTAATAGCCTAAACTCATCAATCAAAAGACAAAGACTGGCAGATCAGATTAAAAAACAAGATCCAGGGGCTGGGGATGTGGCTCAAGCGGTAGTGCGCTTGCCTGGCATGCGTGCGACCCGGGTTCAATCCTCAGCACCACATACAAACAAAGATGTTGTGTCCGCCAATAACTAAAAAATAAATATTAAAAATTCTCTCTCTTTCTCTCTAAAAAAAAAAAAAAAAAAAAAAGATCCAACAATATGTTGTTTCCAAAAGACTCACCTTATAGGCAAAGACAGCAATACACTGGAAGGTAAAAAGATGGGAAAAAACATATCACTCATATGGATTGCATCAACAAGAAGAGATTTCTTTCCTTATATCAGATAAAGTGGACTTCAAGCCAAAGTTAATCAGAAGGAACAAAGAAGGACATTTCATACTGCTTAAGGGACTTACACATCAACAAGACATAACAATCATAAATATTTATGCCCCAAACAATGGAACATCTATGTATATCAAATAAACTCTTCTCAACTTCAAGAATCAAACGGAGCACAACACAATAATACTGGGTGACTTTAACATACCTTTCTCACTACTGGACAGATCCTCCAAACAAAAACAAAGAAACAATAGAACTAAATAATGCAATCAATAATTTAAACTTGACAGACATATATAGAATATCTCATCTATCAATGAGCGAATAGACTTTCTTCTCAGCAGCACATGGATCTTTCTCTAAAATAGACCATATCTTATGCCACAAACTCTTAGCAAATACAAAAACGGGAGAAAATACCTTGCATTCTATCAGATCATAATGGAATGAAATCAATGCTAGAGTAAAAAGTAGAAGCTACTCTAACATATGGATACTAAATAATATGCTATTGAAAGACAAATGGATAGCAGAAGAAATTAGGGATAAAATCAAAACATACTTAGAGGTAAAAGAGAATACTAATAAAATGTTTCAAAATCTCTGGGAAACTATGAAGGCAGTGCTAAAAGGAAAGTTCACTGCATTGTGCTCCTTCATTAAAAGAATAAAAAGTCAGGCTGGGGTTGTAGCTTAGTGATAGAGTACTTGCCTTGTATGTGGAAGGTACTGGGTTTGATTGTTAGCACCACATAAAAATAAAATAAGGTATTATGTCCATCTAGAACTAAAAACATATTTTAAAAAAAATAAAAAGTCAACAAGTAAATGACCTAACATTATATCTCAAAGCCCTAGAAAAAGAAGAATAGACACCAAAAGCAGTAGAAGACAGGAAATAATGAAAACCAGAGCTGAAATCAATGCAATTGAAACAAAGGAAACAATTACAAAAGCTGACAAAACAAAAAGTTGGTTCTTTGAAAAAATAAATAAAATTGATAAACCACTAGCCACGCTAACAGAGAGAGAAAACTCAAATTACTAAAATTTGTGATAAATAAGGAAATATCATGATAGATGCTACTGAAATACAGAAGATAATTTAGAAACTATTTTGAAAATTTATACTCCAATAAAACAGAAAATCTTGAAGATATCGACAAATGTCTAGAGGCATACGACTTACCCAAACTCAATCAAGAGGACATACACAATTTGAACAGATTAATTTCAAGCAATGAAATAGAAGACGCCATCAACTAAGAAAAACCCAGGACTAGATGGATTCTCAGCTGAGTTCTACAAGACCTTCAAAGAAGAATTAACACTAATACTTCTCAAATTATGCCATAAAATAGAAATGGAGGGAACTATACCAAACTCATTCTATGAGAGTACTTTCACCCTGATACTAAAAACAAAGACATATCAAGGATGGAAAAATGCACACTATTATCCCTGATGAACTCAGATGCAAAAATTCTCAATAAAATTCTGGCAAATCACATACAAAAACATATTAAAAAGATAGTGCACCATGATCAAGTGGGGTTCATCCCAGAGAGGCAAGGTTGGTTCAATATATGGAAATCAATAAACATAATTCATCACATCAACAGACTTAAAGACAAGACATATATGATCATCTCAATAGATGCAGAGAAAGCATTTGACAAAAAAATAGCAGTCCTTCATGTTCAAAACACTAGAAAAACTAGGAATGATAGGAATATACCCCAACCAACATCAATCTAAATGGAGAAAAATTGAAAGCATTCCCTCTAAAAACTGGAACAAGGCCAGGATGCCCTCTTTTTCCATTTCTAGTCATTGAAACTCTAGCCAGAGCAATAAAACAGATGACAGAAATTAAAGGGACATGAATAGGAAAAGAAGAACTCAAACTATCACTATTTGCCGACAACATGATTCTATAGAGGACCCAAAAAATTCCACTAGAAAACTTCTAGAACTCATAAATGAATTCACCAAGTAGCAAGATAAATATAATTAACACCCATAAATCAAATGTGTTCCTATACATCAGTGATGAATCCACTGAAAGAGAAATTAGGAAAACAATATCCTCAAAAAAATAAAATAAAATATTTGAGAATCAGTCTAACAAAAGAGGTGAAAGACCTCTACAATGAAAATTACATAACACTAAAGAAAGACATTAAAGAAGACCTTAGAAGATGGAAAGATCTCCCATGTTCTTAGATAACCAGAAATAACATTGTCAAAATGGCCATACTACCAAAAGTATTAAACAGATTTAATGCAATTCCTATTAAAATCCCAATGACATTCTTCATAGGAATAAAAAATGCAATCATGAAATTCATCTGGAAAAATAAGAGTCCTGCAATTGCCAAAGCAATCCTTGACAAGAGTGAAGCAGGAGGCATCACAATACCAGACTTTAACAAAAATGCCATGGTACTGGCATCAAAACAGATACGTAGACCAATGTTAAGAATAGAAGACACAGAGACAAACGCACATAAATACAGTTATCTCATACCAAACACTGGAGAAAAGTTTAAACCTCTTCAACAAATGGTGCTGGAAATCCACGTGTAGCAAAATGAAATTAAACCCCTCCCACCCTGCACAAAACTCAAAGTGGATCAAAGACTTAGGCACTAGATCAGTGACCCCAATCTCCACCATGTCGGCCTAGGAACTGACTTCCTTAACAAGACTCCTAAAGCACAAGAAGTAAAATCAAGAATCAATAAATGGGATGGAATCAAACTAAAAAGCTTCACAGCAAAAGAAACAATCAATAAAGTGAAGAGAGAGCCTACAGTATGGGATAAGATCTTTACCACATGCACCTCTGATACAACATTAATCTCCAAGATATATAAAAAACTCAAAAAACACTGAAATAAAAAAAAAAAAACAAATAACCCAATCAATAAATGGGCTAAGGAATTGAACAGATTTCAGAGGATAAGAAATACAGTCAATCAACAAATATATGAAAAAATATTCAACATCTCTAGCAATTAGAGAAATGCAAATCAAAACTACACTGAGGGCCTGCAGGGGTAGGGCTGTCAGGCACTGGAACCAGCTAGGCCCCAGTGGGTGCTATTTCTCTTTCACTTTTTTTCTTCCTGAGGCCATCATACTGGTGCTGGCCAGCGAGGAGCCACGGTGGTGGTGGCTAGATACGGAAAAGCAGAGCTCTGGAAAGGAGTGATTATCAGAGATCTCATGATAAATCTGGTTATTAGTTCTCATGCCTCACGATATCCTGTTGGGAACACCATACAGCTCCTAGAAACAGATGTGCATCCACTTAGTACCTCTGTTTGTTTAAGCTACTAAAGCCAGCTAATTACAAATGGCTACCCAAAGGAAGCATTGGTGAAAGATTTTAATCCTTACGTTACCTGCTATATCTGTAAAGAGTATCTGATCAAGCCAACTACAGTGACAGAACGCCTCCATACCTTTTGTAAGATTTGTATTATCCAGCCCTTTGAAGATAGCAATGATTGACCAAGATGTGGCAACCAAGTTCACGAGCAAATCAATTAGAAATGTTGAGACTGGATAATACATTGGAGGAAATTATATTTAATCTAGTACCTGGGCTATGAGAACAAGAATTTAAGCGTGAATTGGCATTTTGGAAGAAAAATAAGCCTCAAAAAAATGGGCAAGGGAATGGGGATATAACTCAGTTAGCAGACTTCTTGCCTCTCATGCACAAGGCCCTAGGTTCAATCCCCAGCACCACCAAAAAAAAAAAGGGGGGGAGGGCAAGATGATGCTTTAAAAGTCAACAAATTTAAAGCAAAGAAGGTGATGAAAATCAAGATGATAAAGACTATCATAGAAGTGACCCACAAATTGCTGTCTGGATTGTTTATGAAATAATGGACAATCAGGATACAATGTAGTAAAGGCTCCAATGAAGAAATTCATTCAATGTTCTACATGTGTAACTGTGGGAACTACTAAAAATTCTAAGTTTAAAACTAAAACTTCCAAGTTCTTATGAGTTGCATATGCAGTGCAATGGTGAAATTATGGAGAAGGATAATACTATGGAATTCATCTATATGATAAGACGGTGACTAAGAGGAGAAAACTTTCGGTGTCTGAACTGCTCAGCATCACAAGTCTGCTCTCAGGATGGCCCTCAGTATCAGTCATACCCTACGGTATTGCAGTTTCAACCAAGAATTGATTTTGGTTAGACCAAGGAGCCTAGATTTCACTGAAATGAATCCTGCACTATTTGTTTATGTGTTGACAGATTGCACATTGAGCGGTGTTGGACTAGAGGGACACAGATTCTCAGCATACAAATAAGGCCATTGTCTGTTTCTAACATTGTCAGTTACATTCATGTTGTTTCTATTAAGAGCAAACCAAGTGTCATTCTGCTACAGAACTAAGTAATAAGGTAATTGTGCTGTCTCACAGTATGCATGTCATAGCTGAAATCAGGTATGCAACCATGATTCATCCTTCTGAATATTTTTCTTGCCTGTTCCAAGACTGTTTAAATGTTTAATTATGCTAGTAAAATGGCTCAACCTTTGTGGTGTTGCAGTTTTCATATATTTAACCATTTTATTCTTGTTTAAATAGGGTGCTACATAAGAACCTAATATCTTGAAATTATTTTGTATAGAACTGTATTTAGAAAAGTGGTTTCTGAACCACTGTCCTAGTCTTCGTAAGCTTTTTGTGTAAGAAACAGTTCATTTTTGAGTGTGCAAGTCCTTTTGTGAAGAATTCCAATTATCTTTAACATTGGAGAACATCATAATTGTAGACATTCTAAGCATCTCTCTGTGTAGTCTACCAATTTGCACAAGGAAGGCATGTTATCCCTCCAGATCAGAAGTGTAAGTGACTTCTTGGACAACCTAAGTTAGATTCATAACCATTTACGATGTTGGCAGCTGATCATATTTACTTCTAATAAAAGTAATGTGTAAGTGAGGTTGATCTTTCATAATGCCTTGTGATAAATGGGTGCTGCTTAATGAAACTTCATTGTATAGCCCATTTGATGTATACATCACTACTTTGTTGCTGTCATTTAATGTTTTTTTTTAAATTACATTGAGATTCCATCTCACTCATGTCAGAATGGCAATTATCAAAAATACAAGCAACAATAAATGTTGGTAAGGATGTGGGGAAAAAGGTACACTCATATTGCTTGTGGGATTGCAAATTGGTGCAACCACTATAGAAAGCAGTATGGAGATTCCTCAGAAAACTTGCAATGGAACCTCCATTTGACTCAGTCATCCCACTCCTTGGTTTATACCCAAAGGATTTAAAATCAGCATGCTATAGTAATGCAGTCATATCAATGTTTATAGCAGCTCAATTCACAATAGCTAAACTATAGAACCAACCTAGATGCCCTTCAACAGATGAATAGATAAATATAATGTGGTACATAAACAGAATGGCATGTTATTCAGCCTTAAAAGCCAATTTTTGGCATTTGCCTGTAAACGGATGGAACTGGAGAACATCACGCTAAGCAAAATAAGCCAATCCCAAAGAACAAAAGGCCAAACATATTCTCTGATAAGCAGATGTTAATTCACAGTAAAGGAGGGGTGTGTGGAATTAGAGATACTTTGAATTAGAAGGGAGTGAAAGGAGAGCAATATGTGGGTAGGAGTGATAGAATGAATCAGATATTATTGTGCATATATGATTATGCAACCTGTGTAACTCTACATCAAGTACAACTAGAAGAATGAGAAATTATACTTCATTTATGTCAAAATGCATTCCACTGTCATGTATAACTAATTAGAATTTTTAAATCTTTTTTTTTAAAGAGAGAGGGGGAGAGAGAGAGAGAGAGAGAGAGAGAGAGAGAGAGAGAGAGAGAGAGAGAGAGAGAATTTTAATATTTATTTTTTAGTTTTCGGCAGACACAACATCTTTGTATGTGGTGCTGAGGATAGAACCCGGGTCGCACGCATGCCAGGAGCGCACTACCGCTTGAGCCACATCCCCAGCCCAAATTTTTAAAAAACCTAATCTGACTATCTATGGTGCCTATATTTAACCCAAAGGCCAACCAAGCTCTCTGTGTGTGTATAAACATTTATTAATCTATATATATACTTGATATATATGACTGCATGAGACATATATATCTGAAACATATATAAAATTGTGTTCAGTGTGTGACTTGAGTGTTACAGATATTAGAAATTAAGATTGAAATAAGGGGGCTAGGGTTGTGGCTCAGCAGTAGAGCGCTTACCTAGTAGGTGCAGGTCACTGGATTCTATCCTCAGCACCACATAAAAATAAAATAAAGTTATTGTGCCCAACTACAACTAAAAACCAAAATATTAATTAAAAAAAGATTGAAATATAATAGGGGGTGGGGCTGTAGCTCAGTAGTATAGCACTTGCCCTGCACACATGAGGCACTGGGTTCGATCCTCAGCACTACATAAAAATAAATTACTAAAATAAAGATACCGTGGGGCTGGGGTTGTAGCTCAGTGGTAGAGCGCTTGCCTAGCATTATTGAGGCACTAGGGTTGGATTTTCAGCAAAATACAAATAAAAATAAAGGTCCATCAACAACTAATAGAGATATTGTGTCCATCTACAACTAAAAAAAATTTTTAAAGATTGAAATAAAGAATTTGTGATTGCCTGAGTCATGACTCAGCCAAGCAAACCACCAGTATTTTCAGTGAATTAAAGCTGATCAAAGTTATGTAGCGTGTGAAATTATTATTCACTACTCTGTGACATTGTGGAAAGGCACAAACGTTGTATGGTCCATGTTAATGGCATAATTCCCTCACAACAGTGTTGACTCTGTAAGCTGATCATAGATAGTCCTATTTAAAGATTATCAAAAGACCTGCAGCCACTACAAATGTTTAGTTTCTCGGATAAGATTTCCCCGAAGTTCCAGATTGTGTAGTTTCAATATTCCAGCCTCATCCATTTACCAGCTCTGAAAAGAACACCTAAGTACTTGGAGCTGTTCAGCTATTTTTCATCTTCTATTATGAAACTACGACTTTGCTTTCTAAAATATTTTTTAAGGATGCTTCCTCGTCGGTCAACCCTCCAGTTTTGAGAACCTCCCTCTAAGGTGAACAAAAGCAGTGGAGAAAGTAGCTAGGGAGACTTGAGGCCAGACTCGCAGCGCAGCCCGCAGCACGGTGCTCCTGCCTGTGCGGCCCTGCAAGACCCCGGCCCCAGCTCTCTGGAATCCAGCAATCGCCTGACAGATGGGAGAAACGACGGCACAAAATGCTGCGAGAATCCTCGCGAATCGAGAAAGTTTCCTCCCCAATACACTAGACAACGGGATCAGGGGTTAGCAGAGTTACTCCCGGAAGGGCTGCGGGGAAGGCAGTCCCGCTAACACCCGCCGCGCTCCGTCCCTTCTCTGCGGCTCCGAGCGCCGCGCGCTGCGGCAGGGGCGGGGCGTCACGTGACTCGGGTGCGGTCCCAGGCGCTGGCCCTCGCCGCGGGCCCGCCCCGAGCAGGTCAACGGGGATGAGGGCGACAGAGGCTGGAGTAGCTGCCAGGAACCCCCTCCCCCCCCCCCAGGATCAAGGCGGCGGTTACCGGGTAGAGGTAGAGCACTGCTCCGACAAGCGCCAGCAGGAAGGTCACGGCGAAGATCGCGAAGTCCAGCATGGTTCTCGGTCCGGGAGCCACGTCCCGGATCCTCGGCTCTGGCCGCAGCACCCCAGCCTGGCCCGATCGGAGGAATTCTGTGGGCGGAGGCTCCCGCGGGCCTCGCGACGTATGGACCGTCGGGGGCGGGACCAGGCCTGCGCCCGGCCCGCGGGGAGAGCAAAGGATCGCCGAAGGGCCGGTCGAGGCCCTGCCCCTCAGGATTCGGGCGGACGCAACTGTGGACCGTGCTGTGGGAGAGCAGAGCCCAGGCTTCCAAGAAACGTTTTGAGTTAACTTTGATCGGCCCCAACCAATACTTTTTCCGGTGGAATTAAAAGGAGAAGAAAACAAAAAGCAACTACAGAGAAAACTCTAAACCAACGGTTTTTTAAAAGTATGGGGCCAGCCGCTGCCATCCTCACCTTGACAAATGCAGATTTTTCAATTCCCGCACCACACATATTGAGTTCCGCGTTACAGCAACTTGAAGAATGATGCTATCTATATTGGGGGCTAAGCATTGATCTTTGTTGCCGGACATTTGGCAGTGGCAATAACTAGATCGGCTTTGGTGAAAATTCATGCAATTGTGCACAAGTGCAGCCTCCATTTTTAATATTGTGGCCATTCCTTTCTTGTGTTCATTTTGAAGGGGCCAATGAAGGGGGTGCCTGACGTGAACTGGATTGCTCACTTTGTCCACTTGATTGATTAGTGCCTCTTTCAGGGTGGATGTTCTGTGGTGGGTGTTAATATGTGTGGTTTTCATACTTTTCTCGTTTCACATACCCATATACATAACCTGTATCCAAGAGATTCCTGTCCCCAGTCTTTTTAAAATAACATTTTTTATATTGTATTTCACTTATTTTTATGTGGTGCTAAGGATCGAATCCAGCGCCTTACACATGCTAGGAAAAGCACTCTGCCTCTGTATAACCCCAGCACCCTGTCCCCAGTCTTCTTAACATCTTTTTTTTTTTTTTCCATTTGTGCCTCTGACCAGCTCCCTGAGCATTCATCACTGTATGATTCTGTACGATTTTGTATATAGTCTAACCCAAAGTGAACTGCATGGTTTATCCCTAAAGACCTGTCCAATTGAGATGGTTCTCCTGTGCTACCATCTTTCAATACCACCCATAAGTAAGGTTTCAGTTCGGTTGCTACTCATTTTGGGCTTTACTGAACATTCCATTTGTACAGTGAGTTTTGGCTTTTTTCCTCCTCATCTACCTGACCATACAGAATCTCCTATAACATCTCAGCATGTACTGGTGCAACAATGGTCTATTTATGGAATCCAGGCTACTCTTGCCTATGTCCTCTGGTCTTTAAGATTTGGGGATCTTGGGCTGGGGATGGAGCTCAGTTGGTACAGCATTTACCTAGCAACTGGGGGAAAAAATTGGTAGTCTGACAAGACACAGCTAATGAAGGCAAGTGTTGAGAAAGTTTCTTGGGAATAAGATATTAACTGCACTTTATGTCGACATATATTTTCAAGGATGTTTAGAAAGCAGATAACCTTGGAAGGTGGAGATACTCTTCTAAAATAGAAGGCAAATTTGCTTACTCATTAGTAAAGATAATGTCTCCTTCTAGAGCAAAGGATGAGAGGTTTGATTATAGCTCATTATAAAAAAATTCAACTTTTCTAAGCTCAAATTCTTTAGCTGTGACATGACTATAAAATGTATTTTTATGCTTTAATCTAGAAGTATATAGTTGTGGGTTTTATACTTAGAACTAACTTGTTTAAAGTTAATTTTTAAAATGAAGGTGAGAGATCGTCGTATTACATATGGATAACCAGTTCTAGCACCCTGTGTTGCAGAGAATGTACTTCCCCCATTGAATTGTTTTAGCATACTTGAAGACAATTCATCAAATATTTATGGGTGCAGATGAAGCCTTCTATTTTTTCTGTTCATTTACATATCTACGCTTATGCTATTTCTACTGTCTGGAATATTATCATACATTGTTTTGAATTTCAATTTTTTATTACTAGGACATAGAAATACAATTTATTTCTGTGTATTGACCTTGTATCCCGTGACTACTAGGTTCATTTATTAGGATTGTTTTGTGTGCAGATTTCTTAGAATTTTCTACACACACACACACACACACAAAATGTTAACTACAGAGGATTCTTTTTTCTGTTAATGTAAGAAAACTATAAGAAATAAAAGAACAAAAGCTGTCTCCAAAGACAATGAGCGCTGTAAATCAATATCCACATTACAAATTAGCAAATTTACATTGTAATTTATGTCACTTTTGTGAGCTTGTGCTAATCAGCATTCCTAAGCTTGATCATTTTTAGGATAGTTAATGGGGTCAGATCCAGATCCTAAACCATGGGGAAGTTCATTAATGTAAAACTGTCCTGAGAAAGTCTGTACCTGAAGTCCATATTCCTCATTATAGATCTAATTGATAAAAGACTATTTAAACACAAATACTCCCATATACTTTTTTTCTTTTTTGTTGTGGTAGGAACTGAATGTAGGGCCTTGTACATGCTAGGCATATGCTCCACAACTGAATTACATACCAGCCTCCTCCCCTAGGCTTTACTCTCTAGATTGCTATGTAAATAGTTAAACTTTTTATTTAAAGGACAAGAGTAAGTCTCTGCATGTTCAGCACAAATGCATTTGTTTTTAAATATTGGAGGGGAAGGTACCAGGATAGAACTCAGGGCATTCAACCACTGAGCCACATCCCCAGCCTAATTTTGTATTTTATTTAGAGACAAGGTCTCACTGAGTTGCTTAGCACCTTGCTTTTGCTGAGGCTGGCTTTGAACTCTCAGTCCTCCTGTCTTAGCCTCCCAAGTCACTGGAATTACAGGCCCGCGCCACCACAACTGGCTGTTTTTAATTATTTTTGATCTGCAATTGGTTATTGAATCCATGTATGCAGAACCCTTTGGCACAGATGGTGGCTTGTATGAATATATGATACAATTGATCATATAAAAATGACTTTTGAGTCTTTGTAGACTATCTCAAAATTTTGTACCCAAATAATTAAAGTTCCAGATAATCTGCATATTCCCTATCACATGCAAAATTTGATGAAGTTTTTAGGCCACCAATGTTCATTTCAATCTCTTTGAAGATATGCCAAAGTTATGCAACGAAGTCCTTATTCTCCCATTTGTAAATGATTCTGTGATGTACCTGGAGGGCATTCTGACAAAAATGCTTACATTGGATTTTGGAACAACAGATCTAGGCTGGATAGTTAAATTAATCATCATTATATCATAAGCATTTGAATGATTTGGCACACTGATTTTTTTTGACACAATACTTTTATTTTATTTTTTTATTTTATATGGTGCCAAAGATCGAACCCAGGGCCTCGAACTTGCTAGGCGAGTGCTTTTACAGCTGAGCCACAATCCCAGCCCATAAAACGGTCCATCTTTTAAAAAATGTCTGTCTTATTAAAACATGAATAATGATAATTCATAAATTTTCTGTAGCCTTTCCCTAACTTTTTCAGTGATGACAAAGTTATAAGTAAGCCACCTTTGAATGAATACACATTTTAGAAAATATGTCAAATACTAATCAGGTAAAGAGTTTTACAAGAATTGAATAGACTTAAAATCATTCTACATCCAGCAGTGAATAGTTAAAAAAAAATCTGGATAAAAGAAGTTTTAAAAGATGTTTAATTTCATATTTTCAAAAATTGAATGATGTGAGAGTACATGACAAGAAAATATAGGTTCCAGTATTATTGTGTGAAACAAACACATTTATTTAATGCCTGATATTATGCTACAGACTTGTTCTACAAAAGCAAGGAAGTTTTTAGTAAACCTATAACCTGGCTTTGATTGTCCAGTGACTCAGAAATCTCCAGATGAATTAATGCAGAAATTTTTAATTCTAGTGACATGTCTTTAATAAATCTTAGTACTGTAAGTGGTAGTAGTCAAGGATAAAATTCATTTCTATTGTCTTATTTTTTGGATCTAGAGATAAAAAAGTATAGGCAAGAACGTGAAACAGAGTTTGAATTCTGTCTTATGGTAGATTAGGTTCTATTAATCTTAACAAAAACAGGATTAGGTCAATATTTATTTATTTATTTATTTATTTATTTATTTATTTTTAGAGAAAGTGAGAGAGGGGGACAGAGAGAGAGAGAGAGAGAGAGAGAGAGAGAGAGAGAGAGAGAATTTTAACATTTATTTATTTTTTTCTTAGTTCTCGGTGGACACAACATCTTTGTTGGTATGTGGTGCTGCTGAGGATAGAACCCGGGCCGCACGCATGCTAGGCGAGCGCGCTACCGCTTGAGCCACATCCCAGCCCCCTAGGTCAATATTTAGATTGTCAAAAGTTTCTGGAAAATGGCTGGGAGTGGGATGTAAATCAATGGTAGAGTGCTTGCTTGAGGCCCTGGGTACCATCCCCAGCACTGGAAAAAAAAAAAAAAAAAAGAGAGAAGTTGATGGAGAAAAGATTTTAATTGTGAAAGGAAATAAGGTTAAAAAAAAACCTAATGTATTATTTGATTAACTACATGTAGAGAGTTACAATATATGATCATTTGATAAGGGCAAAAAATGCAAAATATTTTTGAGGTGGTTTTGGAATTAAAGGCTATTGTGTATGTGTGACAAAATCTGATTAATTAAAATAATATTTATTTTGTGCACATAGGACTACCAAAGAACTTCTACTCATACAAGAAATAAACAATGGCCTATTTATTTTCTGCTTAACAAAAATTTTGCCAAAGCCAAGTTCTAATCAGACTCTATAGATAAGTCTACTGTTGAAGGTAATATTTTTTATTTGATTCAAACTGATTTTCATATACAAAGCTAATTTATTATGTACAAAATAAATGTACATTTTTTAAAAGTGTTAGAATACAAATTTCCAAGGGACTAAAAAAGTGCAAAATCTTCAATTATTATCTTTGATCACACTATACAGAAACAAATCAAACATTAACTCATGTACACACATAGAATCTTTGAAACACATCACTTAATGGAACAAAACATACATCTTAATATACTTAATTTTAGAAGGACAAGGAGGGAAAGAATGTATTGCACCAAACTAAGAGCAAGTTTGTTATACTAATCAAAATTATTTACATATCTTTAAGTCTAAAACTTCCTCAAAAACTTTTTTTTTTTTGGCATACAAATACCCAGTTAGTCATAGTTTGCACAGTCAATAATTAGATATAAATAAGGCTTAATGTTCTCTGTTTCATGGTCAATTCCAGTAGAATAAATGAGAAGGAACACTTTAAAATAAATACGCAACTTTTTGAATTTCTTAAATATTTAAGTAGCAGCACAATTTCTAAGTACTTTTTTTTTTAGCAAGTTGTTCTGAATTTTCATCTAACTCCTCTAAATATACATGCATTCAAGACTGTCATCGTCTATTAATAAACAGTGAAATGCTCTTACTTATTTGGGTCCCAGAAGCACTGACAAAAGAGACTAATCAAATATGCTTGAAATTTTTCTGCCTTAATGGATTATCATAGCAATGAATCTGACAGAAAACGGCTGACCAGATATCTCTGATTACTTTTTGCTAAATTTTTGCTCCCAGTGTATAAAAGCAAATAGTTGGGGAAGGAAAGCCTATCTTTTAAGGGTTTCTAAATAAAACATTCACATGGATTTCTAACAAGCTTTCTTAAATAAAGTTAACTATAAAATAAATAGTAGTCATAAATAAGATTTGGTGATGATGTTTATGAATTAGTCTTTGAAATTAGTAAAAAGAGAATAGGAAAACATATTCTAAAATGTAAAAGACCTTTATCAGTAAAATCTACTATAACATACCATAATTTTGGAAGGGGTATGGAAACTAATATAATTAAGCCAATAAAAATTTAAGAACAGCAATCTAATTTCCGAAGGAAGAAATCAAGTTATTTTCTTTAATCCCTACGTAAGAAATATTTATCAGTTAAATCTGACACTGGTATCTCCCTGTCAGAACCACTTATTTACTAATATAAATCCAGCATTCTGAAGAGCAAAATAATTATGTCTATTACAGACAAGGGCTTTTTTTTCTCTTCAAAATACAAGAGTAGCACTTATAAACTTGTAGGTCTAGTTCACTAAATGGTATAATATATTGTTTAGATAGTGTGGGAAAATGTTACCAACAGAAAACACTCAAAATAGCATTTTAAAGTCGAATAGTACACTACCAGAGAACCATTAATTTTAATATATCTTAAGTTGAAATATATTATCAAAATCAAAATTTAAAAAGAACAATTGGAATAAGAGTTGTTTTAAAAATAGTTAAATGTTTTAATCAATAAAATTTTCAATCTCTTCTAAATCCTAAACTTTCTTAGACTCACATCACAGTAAGCATTACAAGCAGCTAATCACTTTGTATACTCAAAAGTAGTTAGAGAGAAGAGGGGAGGGGAGGGGAAGGGAGGGGGGATAGTAGAGGATAGGAAAGGCAGCAGAATACAACAGACATGAGTATGTCAATATGTAAATCAATGGAAGTGTAACTGATATGATTCTGCAAGCTGTATACGGGGTAAAATGGGAGTTCATAACCCACTTGAATCAAAATGTGAAATATGATATATCAAGAACTTGGTAATGTTTTGAACAACCAACAATAAAAAAAAGTAGTTATAAATAAATGTAAATAATGAAACAGCCATCATTTAAGTGGAGACATATATACCTTCATTTATAGTCAACTTTGAAATATAAATAGGGTTTTTTTGTTTTTCTTTCTGAGATAGGTTCTCACTATGTTGCCCAGGCTGATCTTTAACTCCTGGGCTCAAGTGGTCTTCTCATCTTAGCCTCTCAAGGAGTTGAGACTATAGGTGTCTGCCACAGTACCCAGCTGAATAATTTTTCAAATGATAAAACTGTGTTATTATTATTATGGTTATATTTACAAGATGTTTCTAAGGAAACATGAAAACTGTACCATGGAAAATGTTGAATTTACGACTTTCTACTTGTTCTTTTCCATCTGAATTGTCAGTTTGTAAGATGACAAGCATTAAAAGAAAGAGAAATGACACTGAATTTATGTGTTTTCACTTGTCACTAAAACATTAGCTTTATAGGTCTGGATCCTGCAATACGTTTAGAAACCACACACATGTGACAAAAGTTAGTGAGATAATAATCTGAGAAGATGTGAGGAATTACTACCATATACCAGAAAAATAATTTAATAAAACGATCACTTTTACATAAAATTCTTATACTAAATAAAATCACATCATATCACCGTTTTATTTTAGGATGGTCTTATATTTTCTAACAAAGAAAATTTAATTGTTTCCGATTTAGGACCAAATATCTTAAATGTTAATGTTCTGTTGCCCCTAACACTAATGAAAAATTAAAGATCATGTCCATATAGAAGCTGTATGTAAGAAGTCATCAGAAGTACTTAGAAAATTTATAATTACTTTTTAATTAGGAAGATTCTATTGATTATAAGCTTAAAAGCTACAAGAAATCTAATTCTATGTTTTAATTTTAGCATTTGTAGCTACTCAGGCTTTTTATTAATTCTCTTATTAAAATGTTATCTAATTCAAGTGTGTAAAATACTGATTTTATTAGGAATTCATATTAGCTATGAGAAAACACTTTCTTTTTTAATTTTTTTTAATTATACATGGACACAATATCTTTGTTTTGTTTATTTATTTTTATGTGGTGCTGAGGATTGAACCCAGTACCTCACATGTGCGAGGCAAGTGCTTTGCCACTGAGCCACAACCCCAGCATAGTCACACATTTTTTCTTTTTTAATTAATTAATTAATTTATTTATTTTAGTTCTTGGCGGACACAACATCTTTGTTTGTATGTGGTGCTGAGGATTGAACCTGGGCCGCACACATGCCAGGCGAGCATGCTACCGCATGAGCCACATCCCCAGCCCCAGTCACACATTTTTGAAGGCAAATATTAGTTAAAATTTTCAAATATTTGGGGTTGGGGCTCTAGCTCAGCGGTAGAGTGCGAGGCCCTGGGTTCGATCTTCAGCACCACATACAAATGAATAAATAGAATAAAGGTATTAAAAAAATTCCTTCCTTAAAAAAATTTCAAATATGAAAGGTCTACAGAGAGTTCATAATATAAGAATAATGCAACTAAAAAAGAAATTTGGTTGTTTCTGTACATGAAAAACAAAGACAATAAAGCCATTCAAAGCAAATTTTAGACAAAATGTCTCTCAGGATAATGATTAAGCCTGTTTTTAAATAAATCTGTGAATATTGTATAGTTTATAAAAGTAAATGGACATAATTTCTACAATGGACGACACTTGAAAACATATAATACTCCTGAGACATTATTTTTTATGCCAAGAATATCAAGTAAAAAGAGTCAGAAAGTCCAAAGCAGTGCCTGAACTTCATATATTTTAAAAAAATATTCCATGGATAAGTCTGATCTGTAATCTCAATTAAGAACTACCGGCCTAGAATATACTACATTTCAATTAAAGAGGTAAGGCTGTTGTCCATATTTTGAATATTAAAGTGGAGACTGATAACAATATATTGTTGTCTTAATTTCATCAGGAAAAGCACTGCCACAACTCTGATATATGAAAAAACCAACATCCTCACACATGCATGTGCATGAACACACATATTATATATTCAATTCTTATATTTACATTTAAAATCGTCCAAGCACTTGCATCTTTTCATTGGAAAGACAGTTAAGACAATCCTGCTTATTCTATAATATAAATATATAAAAGGAGCTAAACTTAAATTCAACTAAAGATATCTTTAGTGATTTCTTTAGAAATAAGAATATAAAATATACTTAAATGCAAAGGCCATAGCTCTATCATTAAATAAAAATCTAGTATTTAAGTAAATGCTGTTTGCCTACTTCTAGTCAAGGAAAATATAAAGTCTTAGGTTAAGAGTCAACCTTCAAATCTAAATTCTAATTATGAGGACACATTTCTTTCAGAAGCTTAATACATGTTCAATATCAGTTTTTTGAAGGATAATTTTGATGTGTCCTAACTTAAGGAAAGAAAGGAAACCTCACTGATACTTCCTGATGATGACAAAATGAATAGTTGGCATTTTTTTTCTACAAAAGGAAACACTGTAACATAAAGGAAGTGAGTAGAAATTTATTCAGAGCTGGCCTGAGCCTCACAGGCTAAAATGATTAAACCAACTGATCAAACGTCATTTTTACATGTTTTCCTGATTTTCATGTCCTGATCTATTTTTCCTTTTCTTTTCTAATTTTATTGAAGTAATGACAGAATATTGATTGAGAAGAGTTATAAAAATTCTTATAAAGCTTATTTTCTAAGTGCACTTAGTAATACTTGACCTCACTTTCCAAAAGGAAAACATCAGTATAAATCACTCCCCATCACCAGGATGTTGAGATTCTTATTTTCATCATCACCAGTGTCAAGAAACAAAAGCAGATGAAAAGTTCTACAAAGATAACAGACTTGGTAACAGCCAAGTTGAGATATTAATCAACAAAAATGCCCACCTATTATTCTATTCTAAATATAGAGGTAATTTCTGCCATTATACAATACAAAAATAATTTCTACAGACAACATCTACATATACTATTCTCAAAAGTGTATCTTACCAGTGATTTTATCTAGTGATATTTAATTCGCTGAGACATACTGTTTAAGTGAGGAACATATTACTCAGCTAAGTTCTACTAAATTTGCTTATTTTAATAAATAAAACTTAATTTTCACTCTTCTATACTTTTGCTAATATTCTCAAAATTCCACAATTTTCCCACTGATTAGGGAGGCTGAGGCAGGGGGATTGCAAGTTCAAAGCTAGCCTCAGCAACTTAGCAAGACCCTGTTTCAAAATAAAAAATAAAAAGGGCTGAGGGTTCAGTGGGTAAGAGCCCTTGGGTTCAGTACCCAGTACAAAAGGAAAAAAAAATCCACAATTTTGGTTTTTACTTTTTGAAAACAGCAATGTGAAGAATAATTCTACTATTCTAACCATATAGTATTAGTTTGGATAAGATATTATAGTGTGAAGAAAGTTTCTTATTTGCATTATAAAATGAATACTGCTTGTCCAGCTCCTCCATCTCAAATGCAGCACAATTTAATAATTTTTCTCTAATTATCTAAGTTTTTTATAACTTTGGTATCTAAAATAATTTCAAATCCAATATTATAAAGTGATCTCAAAAAAGAAAAGGTATCTTATATCAAAATCTGATTAAATAAACAAAAGAAAAAAGTACAAAGCTTTGACTTAGAAAATATTCCCTTAAAATATGGAATTTTTCAACAACAACAAAAAAATCAATCATCTAAAATCTCCTAAAGAAATTAAGATTAAATTAAGAATGAGATGGTCCTGTTGGCAACATGTGTGAAGTACTAGACTGGGAATCAGTTAAACAAAGAGAAGCAATAAATCTCACTTATAAATCATAACTCTCTATATTGACTTGTCAATAAAGACTTTTTTCCCAACACGAATTCCTGAAGTTCTCAAAAGAGGACTTCACATTTATGTGTCCTATTTTCGCATCAGGTGATTTCAGTGTTATTTACCTAAAGTGCAGCTATTTTTTCCTGAATAAAATAAAGGATTTTAATTTATTAGAAAGAAAATTATCCTATAATTTTTATTAGTTCTAACTCATAACCCATAAAACTATTCAGAAGTTTCCCTAAACAATCCTTTATTTATTTCTTTTTAGTATTTTTTTTTATAGTTGGACACAATACCTTTATTTTACTTATTTATTTTTATATGGTGCTGAGGATTGAACCCAGGGCCTCACACGTGCTAGGTAAGCACTCTACTGCTGAGCCACAACTCCAGTCCCCACAATCCTTTATTTCTTAAAAATGTTTTACTCACAGGATTGTAAAGAAAAGAGTATGAGATACCATGGTCAACATGAAAGAGAAAACCAAAAGAAAATTTCTCCAAGATTCAATAGAGAAGACGATCAAAGGGAAGGAAATCTATGATTTGTGGAATAAAAAATATTATTTTAAGAAAGTAATTTTTTTTGTTTATAATCCCCTTTAAGAAAGCCTTGCTGTCATTCTTTCCTGAAAATGCATTCAACATACAAAATTTCTGCACAATGTTACAGATTCATGAATTCCTCCAAACCCAAGGAACATCAGATTAATAAAACTGATGCACATAAAAGCTCTCTGACCTAACTCAAAAGATGATTTTATAAAAGAATAACAATCTTTTGGAGCGCCAAATCAAATCAACCAGACCTTTGGTTCAAAATCTTGAATGATAAAGAAGAGTGTAACATTTAACTAACTACAACAAAATTAACTGTAATCCTAAAAGTCATATATAAATGAAACAAATGTGTTTCTAAAAAAAAATTACATTGTCTGAATGGTTACTTTTAGGTCATATGTATCTTTTCCATTCATTCATCAATCACACAGATATTCAGGTAAAAAAGTAACACATTTGGGTATTATTGCCAACTCTTCTAATTATCAGAGCAAAACACACTATTTGCTTAGCCAAGAAAAAGCCAAAACATTTTAAATTTTGCAGATATAAACTGTGCTGCAAATGCCACTTAAAGGGTCCACTATAAAAATCACAATCAGCATTTCTGCTTAAACATACCATTAATGAAATACATCTGTAAAACAATATCTCTAGTTTCTTCTTTCCTACTTAACTTTTATTACTTAATAATACAATTCAATAAATTATCATTACTAATGTGTTAAATAGAAGCAAAAGGGGCCAATTTACCAGTTACAATATTCATATGTTAATCTTACAATGCAAACCTGGAACTTTTTGCTGAGTTTTGAAAATCCAACTGTGTAACAGGTGGTTTTAAAATTATTCCCTCCAATTGGGAGTTTCATGAAAATTGATATTTTTTATGTGGTGGTGAGTGAATAGGAAAATGATTATCTAAAGAATATATGAAAGCCATATCTCTCAACTGTCCCATTATCTTTTCTTTTTAATAGAAATACCTTAAATTTTGCTATAGAGAATAATAAGTGAATTGAACCTAATTTTATTTTAGAAGTTAGCTTTTTTAAAATGGATCCTATGATCTTTAGGAACAGGCCAATAAATTGAGTCAAATTTATTTTCTCAAATTCATCTTAATATATACCAAGAATTGCTTAATAAGACTTGATTCATTAATATTAACCAGAAATTTTAAAAAGGATAAGAATACAACCTACATCTTTATATACTCCATACCAAATCGTGGCATTCCCTAAAATTATTTTCAGGGACAAACAGACCTTAAAACCTTTCAGAAAGTTGAGAGATGTGGTTAAAGTGACAAAGCAATAAATCAAGTTTTAGTTATTTATCACAGAAGATGGAAATAATAATCACTTGGAATCTTGAGTATTATATTCAGTTTCTCCAGCTGAAATCTGGCTGAGTCGCTTGCTAGATCCCCACAATTTTCGAGAAAGCTGACCTGAACGCATCTGTTTAAAGTAATTCAGAAAAATGAAGAATAGATGTTAAGAAAATAAAAGGATATATGAAATTAATATATAAGACACTGATTTTTTAGAATGAAGGATAAATAAGATTTTTGTTAGCATAATCAGCATGATTAATAATAAAGTCTTGTAATTGTCATTTAGGTGGAATGGTCTAATGCCAAATATAAATTTTAAAAGAAAATATTCCAATTATATCAAAATTACCACATTCTTTTAACCAAAATATGTATCATTTCATTAAAAAAAGCTTCTTACACTATAATCTAGCCATGGAGACATACATGTTTGAGGATTTTCTTCTTGGTATTTGTACTATTAATGCTACTCATAAGGACAAAAATAAAGTAAACCATATTTGTTTGTTTCAGAGGGCATGTATAGGGGATTGAACTCAGGAGCACTCGACCACTGAGCTACATCCCTAGCTCAATTTTTAATTTTATTTAGAGACAGAGTCTCACTGAGTTGCTTAGTGCCTTGCCATGCTAGGCTGGCTTTGAATTCAAGATCCTCCTTCAGCCTCCAGAGCCACTAGGATTATAGGTAGGCACCACTGCACTTTAGCTAAAACTATGTTTTGATGAAAATACTTTAAAAATATTTGATATTAGAATTTAAAAAATAACATTTAACAATAGTATGATTAAAGGTAGTTTAGAAAGCAAGAATAGTAAAATGTCTTTGAAGGTAAGAATCACATTTTGTTCACCATTAATCATGCACCACCTACCACCTTCCTTAATATACACCAAATATTAATTAAATCAGTGTGTAAAAGTATTTGAAAAGCACTTACATATCTATGAAGCAAAAATCCCATATGATTTGCTGTAATCACTTTTCTATGTACAATATTTTAATTTTTTTTGTGATACTAGGAGCTGAACCCAGGATATCACACATGCTAGACAAGCGCTCCACTGCTGAGCTATTATACCCAGCTCTTTTCATTTTATTTTAAGAGTAGGTCTCACAAAGTTGCCCAGGTAGGCATTGAGCTTGTGATTCTTTTGATTTAACCTTCCAGGTAGATGGGATTACAGGTGTGCATCACCTTGCACAACCTATAGTCTACTTTTTAGATTGGTGATTCCTCTACCACCTTTTTTTAATAGTAAGTTTTCTCAGGTACATTTATTAGAGTGATAAAAGATAAGCTTCATACAAAGATACTAGTGGTTGGGCTGGGATTGTGAGGCTCAGTGGCAGAGCGCGTGCCTCACACATGTGAGGTACTGGGTTCGATCCTCAGCACCACATGAAAATGAATAAACAAAATAAATATTTTTTAAAAAAGCTACTAGTGGCTTTGGATGTTTGTTTTGCATTTTCACTTCAGATATATTTTCTGAAACAGTATTTTCATTACTCTATTACTACTTTACCATCTGATTTATAAATATAAATTTCACACTGACAGAATAATAAACATGATATATAATTTAAAATACACTAAGATTTTAATGTTTAAATAAAAATAAATCTAGAAACAGAAATGACTTTATAACTATTGATCTGGCTCATATTCTACAGTCATATTTATATAATAAATTATATTTTAATTATGAAAGATTCTAAATATTCAATTTATTATAATAGATCCATAATTCAGTCACTACACCTAAAGATATAAAACAGAAAATACTTTTATTGATGATCTATACAGCATTCAGATTCTATGTATTGTAGACTATATAAATCTTACTAATATCAAACTTATTTTGGTAATAGTAGAAAACATTAATTTAGTCCTACAAAATATACCTGCTTAGGTGTTTTTTCCAATCAATTTTTAAAATAATATGTATGTATATAACAGTCATTTCACTAAAAAAAAATTTAGTAAGATCAGAAACTAACAAACTTTTACCTAAGTTGGGGAAAGCATGCAAATTTAAAAGGCACTTGGGTAATCCACACAAAGTGAAACACTCGAAGAGTAAAGTTTCAGCAGAATTTTTATATAATCATAACATTAGCAAAGGAGAGGTGGGTCTGATTTGGGAAATTCATTAATCAAAAAACTCACTGTTAAATGAAGATGTGCTCAAAATGGTTTAAATATAAGTGAAGTACTGAGATACAGAGCTGCTCACATTGTTTGGGGGATTATCACATCTGAAACTAAATGTTGCCATCATTTTAAGAGCACTTTTAAGAGTATCCTGGACAAAGAGCATAAGGTCTAAAGAAATTTTAAAACATTTATAAAGCAAAATATTCTTTTGCTCTAAAATAGATTATAACCACTGATAATGTAATATTAATTTCTTAAAATAATCCCTATAGATGCTATATAATTAGATTTCTCAGAAAAGACCAATAATGACACCCTCCCCCCAATTTATAATGATTAACTCTGTAATAAATTTCTTGGAAAACCACAAAATTACTTTGAGTAAGTCACTAAGTTTTCCTAGAAACAATTATTTATGATATTTAAATATTTAGTAATTGATAAACCATCATCAAGGAAATTGATAGTTATTATAGGAAACTCACTGAAAGTAAACACATTAATATGGGGATATTCATAGTTCTAAACAAAAAAATGATGATTTTACAAAAGGACATATAGTCATGTTGGGTATTTGTCAAAATTAAATTAAACAGTTTTACTGTTTGATTTGAAAAGGCTTTAATGAACTAAAAATTCATGTAGTGGTCCTCTATCTAGATTTGAAATAAAAAAGACTTAATTCCAGTAAAGTGGTAGACAAACACTGCCAAATGTGTATTTTTCAATTATATTACAAAATAAACACCACTCTTGAATAACAACTTTATCCTCTGTTTTCATTTACTGCCTTTTGAAAAATCAAATTTGTTTTTGAACTTGTTTATCCATAATGGAGACTTCTGAGTCAGCTGGAATGAAGGAGAACCAAAGGAATCCCCAATAGTACGGGAAATGAAATTCATGACACTAGGTTTTACCTCGGCTGGCTTGCCAACACCTACTACAATCAATTTGCCATCTTCTAAACCTACAAGAATATGGCTGTATTCTTTGGTTACACAAACACAGTGGATAGGCAATCGCATGGCTAATGGAGTGATGCTGAGATTCAAACTAGAAGAGAAATAAAAACATAGACATTATTACATGCATATATAAAGGATTCACAGAATCTTATACCTAGAAGATAACTTAATGATCACCTAGTTCCACCTTGTCATTGTACTTAGATTCATGTTTTTCTTCGATCATCTATAATCAAATATTAATAAAACATCTATGAACCTGATATACAAAAATTATTTTCCTTATTCTCTAGAGAACCTTATCCTTTTTCCTTAATTTCCAATCCATTTTATTATTACAAATCCTTTTTCTGATTTATTACTCATTTGATGGAAATATCCTATCTGTTCTCTTACCAGCGGTTTGCAGGTGGGATCAGAGGAAAAGTAAGAGACAAAACAAATTAAACAAAAAACCAGGTAGGATTCTATGTGGATATTAACTACATTCTTCTCTTTAGTGTCCTTCCTAAAACAGGTGGAAATAAAGCTCTTATACCCATCATTATTCTCTGAGCCTCAGATTATCAGTGGGCATTTGTTCTACCTGTCTTAACCTTATTGCTGAAATTCTGTGTACATACTGTGCTCACTGCCATCCTATGCCTTTGTGCTTTCTTTTCTTATATCTCACCTACCCTCACCTCCAGAAGATGGCCCTCCATCTCCAACTCAGTTCCTACTAATCCTTCATGGAGACTTCTGACTACTGAGATCCACAGCAATCTTTACTGTCTTTAAAACTCCTCCTACACATATAACTACCACAAAATAATTTAGTTTTTAAATTATTCTTATAATTTCACAAATATTTATATTTCTCTAACTGGTCTTAAACCCTTAAGGTCAGTTATTACGAATAAATATCACAGTACTGGGCACAAAAGCCTCTTTCATTAAATGTTTTTTACCTTGTATACTAATAAGTGGAAGTTATGTAAGAATGCCAAAAAAAGCTCCAAAAGTGCACGAGTGTATGTGCTTTTGAGGTCCATAAAATTGATCAATTTGCTTTGTCTGATAGTCCATTATGATAAATGCCTGTGTTTGCTTAATACAAAATGATGAATTCTAGGATATATAGACCATATTCTAGAAAAAAAATGCTAAAAGATGCTGTTGATTTTTCTAATTGTAGATTCTGTTAATAGCACTCTAAAACTGCGGCTATAAAAATTCTTGGAAAGATATAATTGGAATAGATTTTATTTATTTTTTATTATGGTGAGGCAAACTAAAAGTGTTTTTAAAGTTAATCTATTTGTGCATGGGGATTCTTCTGTTGATATACCTTTACTTTATTCATTTACTTATAAGTGGTGCTGACAATTGAACCCAGTGCCTCACACATGCCAGGCAAGCACTACACCACTGAGCCACAACCCCAGCCCCTCTTCTGTTATTTAATGCAGTGAAGGAGAGGGATGTTTGAGCAGTGAATATGTGCTAAAATTTAGTATTCTTCAGTTACCCTGCTACTCTGGAAAATCTTTCTTATAAATTACTTCCTGGTCCAGAGTATTCTATCTTATTACATCCACATCAGATTCACTTCTATCCCTCTCTCCCCAAATCCCCTATCTTGGTGTTTTCCTTATTCTTACTAATCCAGGAATCCTTTATCGTCCTCAATTTGTTCCATAGCTAGGGAATTTATAAAATTTACATTTATTATTAATAAATATTAAACCAAAAGATTAGGAATTTTAGATTCCTGGTTTCCATTTATGTTGGAAGTACCATTACCTTTTATTTATTTAAAATATTTTTTAGTTATTGATAGACCTTATTATTTTTATTCATTTATTTATATGCAGTGCTGAGAACTGAACCCAGTGCCTCACAGACATCACTGAGCCAAAACCCCAGGCCCATTACCTTTTTTTTTTTTTTAAAGAGAATTTTTTTTTTTAATATTTATTTTTTAGTTCTCGGCAGACACAACATCTTTGTTGGTATGTGGTGCTGAGGATCGAACCCAGGCCGCACGCATGCCAGGCGAGCGCGCTACCGCTTGAGCCACATCCCCAGCCCCCCATTACCTTTTATTAAGTGACAGTTCAATAATTTTTATTACTTACCTGTGAAGATCTCTTATAGACAGGAATCCCTGTAAGCTGCCTGTGATGATGTGTTCTCCAATTATACATATATCTGATATTTGTTCCTTTAGGACTTCAGACCCTAGATACTTGCCATTTATAGAAAACAAGTGTAATGCATTCTTATCCTACAAAGAATTGATGAGGAAAATTTAACAGTCTTGAATAAAAATTCAGTTTTTATATTGTCTGCTAAAACTATAACAAAATGATTACAATTTGGTTGTATTTAAAGAGAAAGTATATAGACAATCTTAGAGTGATTTCAAATCAAATTGCCAAGTAAATAAACATTAAACAAGAAATCTTATCCCTAAAAAAGAATTAAAATATCTTTCCAGTCCAAAAATACTCAATATTCATAAAACAAAAAGATTTCCTTAATATTTAAAAAGCTTTATCACTGAAGAGAAATAAACAAATAAAATTCAGGGTTTATTTATTTATATCCTGCTTTGTGTGAAAATAATTTCAGTTGACTATCATTTCATGTAAAATTATGAACTCCCACATAATCAGAATTTATTTTTAGAAATCATGTATTATATAAACCAATAGAAATTCCTAAAATAAAATACAAATGTAAGGCCAAGATTATAGTGGAGGTCTGTCTAACAGTAAGGAATAAAAAATTTAATGATGAAAGGAAAAACAGTCTCTTTAAAATACGGAATTCATTCCTTCCTCCAACTGCCTCATAAATGTTGGGAGGAAAAGACATACTATCTGTAGTCTACATCTACTACATGAAAGTGTTACATACCTTGAGGATGGTTGGTTCTTCACTGCTAGAGTAGATGACAATATGTCCTTCCCAAGATATAGCCAAGTTGGGAATGGTCAGGAATAGAGAACTCTCACATGGTGGTCGTAAAGTCCTCATGTACTGACCTTTCTGAATGGTATGTATAATCACAGTGCCATCCTACAAATAAGAAATATTACAAAAGGAAAAACAGAAGGGAAATCAACAATCACAAAAAAAGAAAGTGGACTGGGGTTGTGGATCAGTGGTAGAGCGCTTGTCCAGCATGCATGAGACACTGGGTTTGATTCTCAGCGCTGCATATAAATAAATAAAATAAAATCTATTGCCAACTAAAAAAAATAGATAAATAAATAAAATTGTTTCTAAAAAACAAGATAGTAAAGTGGTTGGAAAACAAACATAGAAAGAGAACTAGAAAATGATCATTCTACCAAGCACACATATATCTTAGGAAAATTCCAATTTTGGATTTCAAGTAGTATTTTATCTCATAGAATACCCTCTTCCATTAATTAGTAAGACAAATAAAATCCCCAATAGAAGGGCTGGGGTTGTGGCTCAGTGGTAGAGTGCTTGCCTGGCATGTGTGAGGCACTGGGTTTGATCCTCAGCATCATATAAAAATAAAATAAAGATATTGTGTCCATCTACAACCAAATGGACACAATACCTTTATTTTATTTATAATACACACCCACACATATATTTAACATATATATATATATATACATATATGTATATATATATATATATATATATATATATATATATATATATTTAACATTTGTAGAAAAAGTAATTAGGATTTCTTTCAAGTGAACTCTTACCCTTGATCCTGACACTGCCATGTCTAGTTCAGTGCTGATGCCAACACTCAATACCTCATCAGTGTGTCCATAAAGAATGTGAAAAGGTTTAGATGCTAAGCCCACAGGCACGCCTCCCTAATATTAAAACAGAAAAGCAAAGATGAAAAGAGTTTTCTTATTACTTTTTTAATAAGTTTATTATGCATTTAAACTTTCTAATAATAAAATAATAATGTAAGTTATCATAACCACTGAGTCAATTCATTGTAGTACTCATTATGTTTCTCCTTGAATTTCTAAATTATTCTCAATGTTAAAGTCAAAAACTTACTCTGAATGGTTTCAATGTTGACCATCTTGGATTAATTTTTCCAAGTATATTACTTGCCTTTTTAATCTACAGAATTATTTTTCATTAACTCCAAATAAACTTTTTGTTTTATATCTCTTCTCTTTCCCATTTACTGAAGGTCTCTATATCAGGGACTTCAATTATCTTTATGCTGACTTATTAAATATATCCAGAGATACCATTCTTTCTCTAACTGCTATAATCATTTTATTTTTGCATTTGTACTCACTTTGATTACCTTAAATTTTTCTTTCATGCCATTGATTTGGTTTGAAAAACACATCAAATCTATTTCTTCCCGTTTCTGCTTTGTGTTTGTTTACTTACATAATAGCATTGGTTTTATTCTCAGTTTGATTCTTCTGTAACCTTCTATTTCAATGAACTGTTATTATGTTTTACTAATATAATTTTATTGCAAGGAATCCTCTGTCTCTAAGCTGTTTTCTTTCAGAAGAAAAAATATTCCTTCTTCATGTCTTCACCATACTTTACTTGTATATTACTTTTTATACTATGAAACATTTAAATAGTTGAGACAAGTTACTTATTTTTTTTGGCCGGGTAGCAGGGGGTACCAGGGATTGAACTCAGGGACATTCGGCCACTGAGCCACATCCCCAGCCCTATTTTGTATTTTAGAGACAAGGTCTCACTGAATTGCTTAGAACCTCACCATTGCCGAGGCTGGCTTTGAACTCACAACCTCTTGTCTCAGCCTCCTGAGCCGATAGGATTACAGACGTGCGCCACTGCACCCAGCTAGTTTTATTGTGATTATTCTAGGCAATTCTATTCACACCCTCTATTTAATTCTGCATAATGTGCACTAACTTCTCTGGATACTCCATTACCTCAGACACATTGTCTTCTTAACCTTTGAGTGTTTATCTATGTGTATAGGGTATTTTAATTGTTACAAATCAAGTAGTTACCAAAAAACAGATACTCCCCAAATTCATTTTAAAAAGGTTCTATATCCCAATAAAGACAGAACAAAAACTGATAAACATAACAAAGACAGAATAAAAACTGATACGTTTCAATTAAAAGTAGATAAAGAATTAAAGTACTAGCAAATAAAATGTAACAGTAAAATGTAATAGCAATATACCACAAATTACATAGGTTTATTACAGGAATTCAAGAATGGTTTAAACCTATTAGAAAAAGGTAGAAAACCAAGAAAACTTAGAGAGAGAGAGAGAGAGAGAGAGAGAGAGAGAGAGAGAGAGAGAGAGAGAAACTTCCTGAATACTATTGAGAATATAAAAGGTTCATGAAAATTATAAATCTATAATTTCCAGAGATTCCAATAGAAAGGGCAATAAAAGTATTATGCTATCTAGACAATAATAATAATCACTATTTTCCTAGGAAAGGTTAACAAGGAGAAACTTTTGGAAAGTATAGGGGATTAGGCAACAAATAAAAAAATTCAAACCTAGAAAAAAAAAAAACACAATGATCGGTACAGGACAAAAATCCAGGTAAAAGAATGCAAAGGAGTTCAAAAAGTCATCTACTGCAAGAGAAAAGTTCATTATCCTATTAGAACATCTTGTTAGTTTTCTCAAAGTGAATCTCTAATCTAATCGAAGAATATTTAAATGTGTGACTACCTGTTGTATTATTTGCCATATCATACAAGTGGTATCTCTGGAACCAGAAATCAAATGTATTCCACAGTAATCTGTAGCTAGGCAAGTCACAATATCTGTAAGAAAAGGTATATAACAAAATGAAATATTGGTTTTTGCTGAAAGAGAATTTTAAGAGCAATTTTAGTTAATGCTCAAACTATTGCTAAAGCTGTTATTCTATAATGGGGAGGAATGTAGAAATGGCATTAAAAACTACTGGCAACATGTTACGCATGAAAGAAGCAATATCAAAAATCACGGAGAGCTGGGGCTGGGGATGTGGCTCAAGCGGTAGCGCGCTCGCCTGGCATGCGTGTGGCCCTGGTTCGATCCTCAACACCACATACAAACAAAGATGTTGTGTCCGCCGAGAACTAAAAAATAAATATTAAAAATTCTCTCTCTCTCTCTCTCTCTCTTTCTCTATCTCCTCTCTCACTCTCTCTTTAAAAAAAAAATCACGGAGAGCTTTCTTTGACATTATCCTTTTTTTATTTCTTTTTGTTAGTGTGAGGTATAGATGTTGGGTATGTGCAAAGTCTATTAGAATCAGATAGCTTGAAATGAACCCCAGTTAATTTTTGTTATACTTTTCTCCCCTCTCATCTCAATCATTTTCTCCTTCAATTGGGCATTAAAATCCTACAGAATATGTGTCCTTAAAAACAAAACATAAAAAACAGGACATATTATCATGCTGTAAATTCACAAATATATTTAAAAAATTCCTGAACCATAAACAGTTGAGCTATCTATGTGATATGGGAGGAATCACTAGTACAAAATTAGCAGCAGATTCCATTTTCGCTCCCTAATAGCTTTATTAAAAATAAATAAATAAATAAATCTGCTCAGTGTTTTCATTATTATATCAGAGACACATCAGGTTAAACTATATTCAACAATTTTATCCATTTCATGCTTTGTTAATATAGTAATAGGGAAGTTGATATTTTATTTAATGATGACATATTTTGTTATAAATTTGTCTTAAAATCCTTATTTCTATCAGCCAATTAAACTTATTCTAACATCTTTTATACCTGATGAAGGTGTATTTAATTTGTATGATGCTTTAGTATTCCTCTAATACATCCAAATTTAATATAAAAAGCATATAATATTTAGAATATTTCACTATCAAAAAGTTCACTCAGCCTCAAAGGTAAAAATTAGGGGATAAGGATACAGTTCAGTGGCAGAATGCATGCCTACCATCATAAGGCCTTGGGTTCAATCCTTCACACACCACCAAAAAGGTAAAATTTGGCAGGCATGGTGATGCACACCTGTAATCCCAGCAGCTCAGGAGACTGAGGCAGGAGGATCTTGGGTTCAAAGCCAGCCTCAGCAAAAGCAAGGCACTAAGCAACTCAGAAAGACCCTGTCTCTAAATAAAACACAAAAATAGGGCAAGGGATGTGGCTCAATGGTTGAGTGCCCCTTAGTTCAATTGCCAGTACCCTCTGCCCCAAAAAAGTTAAAAATTTAATGCTTTTTATAGGGAACATGTACTACTTTCAAATAGTTCAAAAAGTTAAAATTTTTTTTTTTTTAAAAGTTAATGCTTACCCATATGTCTGATGTTGTGGGAGATAACTTTGCCTTTTGCAAGTGACATCACTTGAATGCTGTTATCCCAGTGTCCAGCACTGAAGAGCAACTTTGCATCATGTGATACTACAAATAGCTTAGAAGTGATCTCCAGCCCGGGAGCAAAAGGACCATTCATACTACGCTGAGTTCTGTAAACACAATTAAACATTACACTTTTTCTTGAAAGATTACTTTTTTGGTATCAACTATTTAAAAGAGAAATAAAAAATAAATCCCTGAAGTTCTATTTGAAATGTCTATTAAAAAGTGATAAATGTTTAAAAAACACACTATTCTTACTTTCTTCATAGTCTTCATAACATTAAGATATACATAACAAATAGTCTCAAAGGTTAAGCATAAAGAAATTGAGACTGGTGAAGGTGTGAAAAAAGTTTAAATTTGGGCTTTTAAGGCCAACTTAATAAAATTGACAATTCTATTAATGGCAGCCTCAAAGTATAAAGACAAGATAGGATATGCCAGGACAAAGAAAATCAGTAATAAATTAAAACCAGGGATCTCCTTCACAAGGTGATATATTTGAGGTAAATGCATATCTAACAATGCTCATGATGACCTTCTCTTCCATTGCAAGCAAAGCAAGCTTATGGGTTTTATCTGCTTCTAAGTAAAATATCTGTGAGTGTAGCAAATTTTTTAGAGTTTGCAGAAAGACACAATTGATTGCAGTGTATACATAAAAAATGAGGAGCTAATTCTAGTTCAGTTCTACAACTATTATTCTACATTAATTTGCTAAGAATAATCTTTGTACAAAAGACAACATTACTATGTTCTATGTGGAGTAAGAAGGAAAAAAGATATTATCTCCTAATCTCATGGAATTTTATTCTAGTTGAGGAAGACAAGAAAGATACAATAATAACAAGTATGTCATTTTAAATAGTTTTCATATATGATGCAATTGATCCCCAAAACACTGAATATGATTTAGTTAGAAAAAATACAATTAATATATAGCTGAGACAACCCAGAGTAAGAGAAACATCACATTGAATTAGAATATAACTTTTGGAAATTTAAAAAAATAACTAAGTTAATTCTTACTACTTAAACACATAGAATTTATTCAGAAGTTATAAAGTAGAATATAATTAAAATTAAGTACACTATTTGTAATGTAATTTTTGCTTTCATAGCTGCAGTTATAGAAATTCAATCTTGTCTTGGTTTATAAACCAAGTCAGGATCCTTTCAAGTCAGAATATAACTTCAAAAAAAGGAAGGGAATTTGGGCTGGGGCTGGGGCTCATAGGTAGAGTGCTCGCCTAGCATGTGTGAGGCCCTGAGTTCAATCCTCAGCACCACATAAAGTAAAATAAAGACATTGTGTCCACCTATAACTAAAAAATAAAAGAAAAGAAAAAGGAAGGGAATAGGAGTGATGTAAAAAAGAAGACAAAAGAGGCTGGGGCTATAGTTCAGCGGCAAAGTGCTCACCTAGCACGTGTGAGGCCCTGGGTTCAATCCTCAGCACACATAAAAACAAATAAATAAAGCTACTGTGTATAACTACAACTAAAAAATAAATATTAACTTAAAAAAAGAAGACAAAATCTGGATCTCAAGACAGTACTTTCAAAATGAACAGAAGTAAAGTATAACAAACTCTATTGAAATGTATAATTATAACAAACCAATATTTTTTAAAGATTAAAAAAAAGAGCAGAATCAATTTTTTCCCAGCAATGAGGTACTGACTGTAGCTGTTCTGCCTTAAATGTTCATTTACTTACTTTGGATTTGTCACAGTTTGATCCTTGATGAATGTAAAGTAATTAGAAATGCTTCTATCGTAAGGCAGCCATCCATGAGTTCCAATAACATAATTCATGCTTACTGTTATCTAAAAAAATAAATGAAGATTCAAATGAAAGATTAAAGAAAGCAGCGAAGAACAATCAGATGGCCACTTATCATTTGGGGAATACTGTGGTACTGTGTATTTAACATATGAAACTCATTAAGTCTTCAAATAGTTAAAGTGGACAAAGCTCTATCTTACTGTAAGAAAAGTTGTCAAAATATATATATATATTTTTTTTCTGTCTTTCTTTCTTTTTTTTTTTTTTAACGTGTGGTGCTGGGGATTGAACGTAGGGACTTGTACATGCAAGGCAAGCACTCTATCAACTGAGCTATATCCCCAGGCCCTTATTTTCTTCCTCATAATTTCTCAAAGTTTATTAGCAACTACTGGCAGTCAGAGAAAATTCAAGATTAAGTCTCATCATAAAAATGATACACACATAATTTAGAACATAAATCAGAAGAATTTATGTACTTCAGCACTATTTATTTTGTGGTAGTAGGGACTGAGAACTAGAACTTATAATGAACTGTTAGGACTCCCTGAATTGATACAGTGAATACTTCCTTTTGAAAATGCAAAGCTTTTTACCCCCTTGATTAGAAAAGTAACAAACTACCCCTACCTCTCAATTCATGTAACTTTAAAAAAAAAAAAAGGGCATTAAAATTGAAAATCACAAGAATTCATCTTTCTAGAATTTTTTTCTAAGCAAACAATATGCATAATTATAAAAATAGGTCTAATTCTAAGTGACAAAATTAGAATAAAACAGACCAAGGTTTTGTCCATGTGCTAAAGTCCCAGATCTATTACTTGCTAGATCTGTGACTCTGGGCAAGTTACTTCTCTGAGTTTTAATTTCTTATCTGTAGAAGGGAAGTAACAGTAGTGCCTATCACATAAGATTAGGTGAATTAAATGAAAAATTCATGTAAAACATTGACCAAAGTGCCCTGAATATATATGTTAACATATTGTGCATTATTTCTCTTTATTATTATTATAGCTTTATAATAAATTTTAATATAAGATGCTATCCTCTTGTTTTCCCTGCATAAAATTTCCTGGTTCTTTTCACATATTTATTCTTTTATTTTTTTGATGCTGGAGATTGAACCCAGGGCCTTGTGCAAATGAGGGAAGCACTTTACCAACTGAGCTATATCTCCAGCCCTTTTTAAATTTTTTTTGTATTTGTAGATGGACAGAATGCCTTTATTTTATTATTTTTCTTTTTATGTGGTGCTAAGGATTGAAACCAGTGCCTCACACATGCTAGGCAAGTGCTCTGCCACTAAGCTATAGCCCCAGCCTCACATATTTATTTTTCTAGAAATTTTCACATACTTATTTTTCCAGATTAAAATTACAGTAACTACTTAAAAGCCACATAAACTGAAGACAGAATTCCATCAAATTAGTTTTATAAAAATGTTCTCTATTGTTATCATTATTGTTACTTTTGGTACTAGGGATTCAACTCAAAGCCTTGAGTATGCTAGGCAAATGCTCTATTACTGAGCTGTTACCTCTCAGCCCTTTTTAACTTTTGAGACAGAGTCTTGTTCATGATAGCCTTCAACTTGGCAATCCTCCTGCCTCAGTGTTTGGTATAACTGGGATTACAAGCCAGCTCCCATTTCCAGCCTTCTATTATTCTTAAAAATGTTTTTTTATATACATAACTTTATTTTAGTTGTTTATTTTTTTAAATTTGGTGTTGAGGATCAAACCCATTGCCCCACACATGTTGGACAAGCGTTCCTACCCCTGAGCCACAACCCCAGGCCAAAAATGGCTTTTAAAAAATGTTATTTCCTTTTTTTTTTTTTGGTAAGTTAGAATGTATATAGGAACTATAGTGTGACCAAGGTATAAGTCAACTTACCAGTAACTCAGGACTGCCTTGAGACATGAAAGAACGAGACTGATTTTTGGGGACAATGGCTTTTAATAGTGGAATACCATCACTAATTCCCTGTAAAATAAAAGAGGTTCAGTGGTTGGCTCTGTTCATATTTATTAGGCACAGATTATAAAAAAATTTGTTTCTTTAAAGAAGAATGAACCCTATGATATGGCAATCATATAATCATTTAATTTAAAATGTAGGAAAGGAATTTATACTAAGTTTGGATATACTTTTTTCTTTCAAATTTTTTTGACCTTTATTTATTTTATTTACATGTGGTGCCGAGAATTGAACACAGTGCCTCACACATGGCAGGCAAGTACGCTACTACTGAGCCCCATCCCCAGCCCTGGATGGCATACTTGAAACTTCTGAAACCATCACCTTCTTCTATTCCACTATTCTACTGTTAAACAGAGATGTAGATTTCAAGGAGCAGCAATCATTTAAAACAACCAGTGATTTATGATCTTTTCTTTTCCCCTGCTATGAATATAAAGTAGAAAATATAGATCATGTAAAAATACATTTGTCAATAAGTCAAATGGGAAAACTGATTATAATTCATAGAAAAAGTCTTTTAGGTTTAACTTCCCCAAAACAGACCTCTTTTGTTAACTGAGGTACTTTTCCTGAAAACCTCAATGTTACTATTTAAAAATACCATTCTCAGAAAAATCTATTGTTATTTTATTATAATATGAAAGACAACAAGAATTTTAACTTTGTTCCCCAATAGGATAATAGTTCATAAATGATACCTAACATTAGGGTAACAACATTATTTGGTACCTACTATGTACCAAGTAAGAAGTGCTGACCTACAGAGCGATCTCTCTTTTCACAGGAATGTAAAGAGAAACATCTCTTTTGATGATGAAAAAAGGCTAATAAGTTATTAGTACCCAAGGATATCTTTTGTGTTCTTGACTCTGCTCCAGATAACTGTTCTTGGGGAAAAGCTACCATGTGATATGGTGCACACAGAAAAGGATAAATATGTCACTGTCCATTTATATATAAGAATGTATTATTGGGCTGGGGATGTGGCTCAAGCGGTAGTGCACTCGCCTGGCATACGTGCGGCCCAGGTTCGATCCTCAGCACCACATACAAAGAAAGATGTTGCGTCCGCCAAAAACTAAAAAATAAATATTAAAAATTCTCTCTCTCTCTCTCTTAAAAAAAAAAGAATGTATTATCATATAAAAACCTGTCACAAACATGTCTCCTTATGTGCTTTTTCTCTTTGATGATGATTAGATATAATGAAAATAGTCCTATCAGCATTATTATTATTTATTTTTTTGGTACTGAGGATTGAACTCAGGGGCACTTGGCCACTGAGCCACATCCTCAATCCTATTTTGTATTTTATTTAGAGACAGGGCCTCACTGAGTTGCCTTGCCATTGCTGAAGCTGGCTTTGAATTCGCAACTCTCTGGTCTCAGTCTCCCAAGTCACTGGGATTACAGGTGTGCACCACCACACCCAGCCTACCAGTATTATATAACAAATATAATAACGTATATCCATCAGATTATGGTTCAAATAGAGTTTTACAGATTGCTTTATGGGCAGTAAAAAGAACACAACAGGCCTGAGAATGCTATCCTTAGAAAGGCGTATTTGCAAGGCTGACCCTTGGCTGCCTTCTGGGACTTGACAGGCAAACAGATCCTTACACTGTCATAAAACTTTTCCTTCAGTGATAAGGGTGGTTCTTTATACCTACACTGTGCTTAGTAGGATTTATGCTCAACACCTGCTTTTCTTCTGGAACTTGGAATTTTAGTATGTGCTAGGTATGTAATTAGCCTCCAATAATAGTCTTGGACACCGAGTCTCTAGTGAGCTGCCCTAATACGTAAGAAGATGTTTTCACATTTCATTACTGGAATAATTAAGCATATCCTGTGTGACTCCACTGGGAAATGACTCTTGGATGCTTGTGCGGAATTTCCCCCTGGATTCTCCCCATTTGTATTTTGTCTTTGCTTATGTTGCTTTGTATCCTTTCACTGAAATAAATCTTAGCACAACTGATACAAGTTGACTCCTGTGAGTTCCTGCAATTCCCAATCTGGAGGACAACCAACACATCCTAGGAAGTAGTCATCACTTCTCAGCACCATTTCTATATTGTTCTGAGTTCTAGGGAACTAACTTAAGATACTTTTGGAAAACTACCAGCACTGAAAAGTTGAAATAACTATCTACGTGAATCTAGGTAAAGAGTGAAAGATTATTTTCCAAGTACTCTCACAAAGATGTGAAAGCAAATCTATATTAAAATATAATGGTGCTTACTACAACATAGTTCATTTGGGTAAAACTCATCAAGCTATAAAGTATTATAAATCTCATTTTACATTAAATTATCAAAAACCTCTTTACATTTTCTCATGGTAATGAACCTAAGAAACATTCTACAGTGATGCTATATATGCAGGATTTTACAAACTACAGCCTGTAGGACAAATCTAGTCCACCACCTGTTATGTGGGCGGTGAGTCAGCTAAGAAAGCTTTTTATGTTTTTAGATGGTTACATTTTGAGTGGGTTATTTATGTACCTACACAATATGTACCCTTTATATATGTACCCTTTATTTTACCTCATGGCTTAGAAAGCCCAATATACTATCTGATCCTTAAAAAAAAAAAGTTTGCCAACCTCTGCTGTAGTCTGAGATTCCTTGTTCTATGTATATCTCCAAACTATTTTTATTAACTTAGTAACTTTTTTTAAAAGTTGTACATGGGCACAATACCTTTATTTTGTTTATTTATGTGGTGCTAAGGATGGAACCCAGTGCCTCATGCATGCTAAAAAGTGCTCTACCACTGGAACCACAACCTTAGTCCTAACAGTAAATTTTAATCTTCATTTTTCTTTTCTTTTTTAAGTTGTAGATAGACACAATATCTGTATTTTTATTTGTTTATTTTTATGTTGTACTGGGGATCGAACCCAGGGTCTCACACATGCAAAGCAAACATTCTAGCACTGAGCTACAACCCCAACCCTTCATTTTTCTTTTTGCCAAGAGCTAATATTATCTGTCATAAACAAAATTCATAAGTATGAATGTATTTCATTATTACTTTCTAGACTATCTTAAATATTTCAAATGTATAAACATTTGAATTTTTAAATTTAAATTTTAAGGTACTTTTTAAAAAAAATTTTTTTTAGTTGCTGATAAACTGTTATTTTATTTATTCATTCATATATGGTTCTGAGAATCAAACCCAGTGCCTCACATGTCCTAGGCAAGGGCTCTACCACTGAGTCACAACCCCAGCCCTTGAAGGTACTCTTTCAATTATAGCATTATCTATTGCTTGCCTATTCCTTCTTTTTCTTTTTTTATTATTATTTTTTTAGTTGTCAGTGGATTTTTATTTATTTATATACAATGCTGAGAATCAAACCCTGTGCCTTACTCATGATAGGGAAGTGCTCTACCACTGAGCCATGATCCCAGCCTGTTGCCTATTCTTTCTTATACTATCAATAACAATTTATATTGGGCCACATTTTATTGATAAGCAGACACTATATTAATAGCTATTAATATATAAGCTCTCTACATGTCATCTCGATTGTCACAAAAGTTTGTTTCTGTTTGTTTTGGGTACTGGGGATTGAACTCAGGGGCACCTTACCACTAAGCTATATCCCCAGTCCTTTTTATTTTTGAGACAGGGTCTTGCTAAATTGCTGAGGATGACCTTGAACTTATGACCCTCCTGTCTCAGTCTCCCAAGTTGTTGGAATTACAGATGTGCACCACTGTGTCTGGCCCACAATAAAGTATTTTAAACACAATTATTTGTCCTTCCTTGTCAGGAAAATGTTAAGTAGAAGAAAGAAAGTCAAAAGAAATAGTTGAGACAAGCATTCAGCACAAACAAAAGCTTTCAATACAAACGTTTTAAAAATCCAAGAATAGATTATTACAGTAGTACTATTTAATATTAAATATTATAATATTCTGCTCCATTAAAGAATGAAATAAACTTTAAGATATACAGAATTCACAGAGAAAATTGTTTGATATTACCAAGCTTGTATATTACCTCTATAAAAAATGACTTGAGTTCAGGGAGGTGTTGAAATAGGTTTAGGGTTGAAGCATCTGTTTTGGTCTGCTTCTGTATTGCTTCCTCTGCTGATAATCTAGGAGGGTGTGGCTCCTTCAAAATAATTTTAAGAAACAATTCCATAATTACATTAAAACATCTCTCACTGTATTCCTTCACACACACTGGGCTCTATTAGTTGTTTATTTATTTATATGTGGTGGTGAGGATTGAACCCAGGGCCTCACAAATGCTAGGTGAGCACTTTACCACTGAGCCACAACCGATCATCCTTAATGACATCTTTATTGAATCTCTAGGTCAGAATTATTTTCGTTTATTGTTTTCCTTGACAAATTATTTTATTTAGTACTCATTTATTTTTGTTTTGAATTACATATACTTATTTATGGTCTTTCTTCTCTACCTATACTATGGCTATCTTAGAATCAGACATAAGTTGTATTCAATTTCGGATTTTTCAATACCTACAACAAAATCTTAAACATAACAAATGCTTAATAAATGTTTGGCAAAATCAAATGTACTATTTAAGATCTATAATGGGGTGAATTTTTATTTCCTGAAATAACATAAAAATGTAAACACTATCAAAATCAAATTATAAACATTGCTGCATAATTACCAAATAAATTATTTTTCCATTATTATTATTCTCTTAACTTCCATGTCAGAGATACAGGACAGTATCACATATTAATAAGCAGAAAACAACAAAATAAAGGCACAGTTAAATGAAGAATAGAATTTTAACTAAATGGGATTCTTTCATCTCTATCTCAAAATATTAGATTAAAGGCAGTAGGTGGGATAGCTACAAGTATTAAAATATGTAGCTCTTTTTTAAAAAATTATTTATTTATTTTAATTTGTTCTATATGACGGCAGAAAGCAATTTAATTCATATTACACATACAGAGCACAATTTTTCAGTCTCTGGTTGTACACAAAGTAGAATCACACAATATGTAGCTCTTAATAATATTATTTAGTTTTCTAAAACCACAGACTGATGCCTAACCAAGGCTCAATTCTTTTTTTTTTTTTTTTTTTTTTGGTTTTGGTGCTGGGGATTGAGCCTGGGGCCTTGCTTGCACATGCTAAACAACACACTCTTCCACTGAGCTACCCCCCTTCCCCCGCCGCCACTCTTTTATTCTGAGAAAGGGTTTCAGTATATTGTCCAGACTGGCCTTGAACTTGAGATCCTCCAGCCTCACTCTCCAGAGTAGCTAGGATTATAGATGCACATGCAACTGGTCCCTAAATCATTTTTTTATGACAATAAAAGGTAGCAGTACTCTTATAAAATAAAAAGTAAAGGTGGTGCAAAAATATTATAAGATCCATTTCAGAGTCCTAAGAATAGTTCTGTTTTATTCCTTTACTTTTGCCTTCTGACTGTACCAGAAGGTAAGGGATGAAACACTGACTTCATATGATTTATTTTGTAAAAACCAATGTTGGAGGCCCAACTGTCATTAAAGAACAGTAACAAATATCAAGTTAGTCTGAAAATTGAGTTGACAAAAGTAAAACTATAGACTTGAGCTTTAGATGCCCTGTTGCTATATTAGCTGTGGAGATTTCAATTCAACAAATATTTACTTTATACATATTATATGCACAAATATATAAAGATTATTAAGAGAAGGCTGCTGACTTTAACATATTTATAATTTAGTGAGAAATAGAGATAAATCGGTAAGGCAGAGAGTGTCATAATTAACTTTTAAGAAAAGCCTATAAAAACATCAAAAAGAGATATAGTTTAACAAGGGGCTTATAGCTACTAATTGAGAGAAAACATGGCATGGTACAAAGACTTTGGAGTTAGTCATGCATAAAAATCTTACCCTAGTCACTTTTTAGTTGTGTAAATGTAGAAGAAGTATTTAATAAGTATTTTTACAAAGTATTTAAAAATATTCAATAAGTAAGGTATTGTGGTTAGGTATTACTTTCTGTTAGGCTTGGCTTTATCATCTAAAAATATGAGGATAAATGGATAGTCACTGTGAGGGTTTAGGAAAGTATCTAACACAGTGATTGAATAAGAAAGCATCTACTTAATAATATGAAGTGATTGGCTTTCTGGGTAAATATATATATAAAAAAATAAATCCTTCTTGTCACTTATAAGCACTTGGCTATTGAAATGGATTTTCATCCATTTGCCTCATCCCCGGTGCCAGGAATAGAACCCAAGTAATATGGTCAGCAAGTGTTCTCCTAAGTGGATTTTGTGTGTATGTGTGTGTTGTGGGAAGTGGGGATGACAAGATTTCGTTACATTGTCCTGGCTAGTCTTGAACTCAAGATTCTCCCACCTCAGCCTCCAAAGCAGCTGGGACTATAGGCATCCATCATAATACCTGTCTTCATAAATGAATTTTAAATGCAATATTTTATTATTTCAAAATAGGAATAATCAATTAAATGTAATGTTATTTTTTTCCAAATTCTGGACAATAACTCTGACATAAGGTTTTAAATTATTAAAATTATTAAAAATAATGGTAATACTATTTCTTAGCAATTCATTTCTAGATATCTTTAGTTGACAATAGCTTATATAATTTACCTTTAACAGTTGGCAAGGTGTTTGCCCAAAGTTGTTAATCATTCCTTCTAAGGCTTTTCTTTCTTTCTCGTCTGTTAAGGCGTCCAGATCCACAGCTCCTAAAACCAGAAGTACACTTATAAGCTCACTATAGTGTGAAAACAAAACAGCATGCCACATCACAAACATCAGAAACGAATTAGCATATGTGTGTGTGCACGTGTGTAATTTTTAAAAAAAATTTTACACTACTGGGGACTGTCCCTGGGTGATCAAACACAGAGACACTGTACAACTGAGCTAATCCCTACCCCTTTGTATTTTTTATTTTGAGTCAAGGTTTCACTAAGTTTGTCCAGGCTGGCCTTGAATTTATGATACTCCTGCCTCAGCCTCCCAAGTGGCTGGGAATACAATGTGCACCACTATGTCAGGTGATTTTTCAGTCGAAATCAGAAAACATTATTGTTATTATTTTTTGTTCTAGTTATACATGTTAGTAGAATGCAGAAAACATTCTTGATCCTGAGCTAAATAATGTCATTTGAAGAGTTTGTTATTGATAATTCTAAAGCTTTCTTTCAAAGTTTACTTGCAATTTAATATGTAATATTTAATATAGAACTAACTAGGACATATATGTCAGATATCAAAAACTCTTTAGACAGCTAGGCATGGTGGTGCACAACTGTAATTCCAGAAACTCAGGAGGTAGAACTGCCAGCCTCAAGCATCTAGTGAGTCTCAAAGTAAAGAATAAAAAAAAGTGGGGATGTAGCTCAGTGGTAAGGCACCCCTAAGTTCAATTAACAGTACCTAATTGAACCAAACCCCAAACTCTCTTTTAACACCAATAATGACATTTATAATTAGATTTGCCTATATACATACTTAGTTACTATCCCCCTACCCCAAAAAGCAGCATCTTCAATTTTCAATCAAAAAGCTGTTTTGCTAAGGAGGTCTTTCCTATATTAAGCAGGTTCAAAATGCTACAGGTGACTATATATTGAACAATAATTTCTATCACAATAATGCAGCAGAAAAAGTATATAAGTTTATACCTTCATAACTACAGTAATAAAAAACATTGAGTGCCTCCACTGCAGCTGGTCCCCTTTGTTTATAACCAAAAATCAGATCTATCCATTCATGAAGATGAGCTGAAACATACTCTGATTCCTAGAAAAAGAACAAGTTTAATAATTAAGATATCTTCCAACTATAATATAATTTGTATTCTTTAAAAGAGCAAATGAGGGGCTGGGGTTGTGGGTTGTAGCTCAGTGGTAGAGTGCTTGCCTAGTAAGCATGAGGCACTTGGTTTGATCCTCAGCACCACATAAAAATAAATAAAGGTACTATTTTCATGTACAACTAAAGAAACATATATATATATATATATATATATATATATATATATATATATATATATATTTGTGGTGCTGAGGATTGAACCCAGGGCCTTATGCATGCTAGACAAGCACTCTACCAACTGAGCTATACCCCCAGCCCTAAAGAAATATATTTTTTTAAAGAGCAAATGAAACATTTCTACTCATAAATCTTTTCATCTGTACATAAAATTCTCTCAAAATAATGTTAAACATTCATTCAGTATCTACTATGTATATTGACTATTCATATGTACTATAAAGTAGATGATCATTTTTTTATCTTGATGTATGTATATTCTAACTACTAGGGGAAGAAAATAACATAAATAAGCCCAAATATCTAAAGGAATTAATGAGAGCTATGAAATGAATCTTTGTATTAAAGTTTCCATTGAAATAGTTTTTAGAACTTTTCAATTCAAGAATAAAGAAAAAAATCAATTCAAGGAAACAACAAAACCACCTTGGGGTTGAAAAAGTGGCTGCAAATCACTTCCCACCTGAATCCACACACCAAGAGGTAAACCAAGTTGAGTAGCAGACAGAGACTTTATGGAGATTATTAGTGATGAGACAGCGAGGACACTGTTACTAAAGACTGAAGAAAAGGGGATTCCTGTATTAGATACATCAGATATAGAAACGAATCTGTCTGTGGGTATTTTCCAGATTTGAAAATAAAACAATTTCATCCTGAGAACTCAAGAGAGCAAATATTCTCAAAATGAGAAATGGTCTGAGACAATGATCAAATCAGATCATTACCATTAAACTATAGCATTGGGTAAAAGTTTTCAGGGATTTGACTGTAAAACAATCTTAAGACCTCAGAAAGATTCAAGGTTGTATCTCTTAGACCATTCAACTAGAAATTTTAAGAGTCTAAGAATCTTTAACAGATTTTTCTGTAGTTGTTGCCCATTTGGCCCAAAGTAGAAAAGGGACCATTCTGTAAAGTAATGCAGAGTAGCTTTTGTCCAATAGAGTTAAGAAACTCATAAAGTTTTAAAGGGATTATACTAGTTAACACTAAAAGAGAGAAAATTTGTTCAAAAAAGAAGAGATTGAAAAAAGAAAAAAAAGAGAGACCTTGGCTTTCAACATCAAAGAATTTGACAAAGATACTCATATAAACAGACTAGCAGGTGTGAGGCATGTGGTCCTTAGCACATCATAAAAATAAATAAATAAAATGTCCATCTACAACTAAAATTATATTTTAAAAAAGAAAGAAAGGAAGGAGGGGAGAACCAAAGACTGAATGAGGATCACACTCAGGGACCATGGCTCCACCCTAAAGGAAAAAAAAATTTAAAAACATGTTCCTACTAGAATTTTAAATTGCAATGAACCAGTAATTGCTGGGAGCCTCCTGTTCTTCTCCGTTTTCCCCAGCTCCTTTTTTTTTTTTTTTTTAAGAGAGAGTGAGAGAGGAGAGAGAGAATTTTTTTTAATATTTATTTTTTAGTTCTCGGCGGACACAACATCTTGGTATGTGGTGCTGAGGATCGAATCCGGGCCACATGCATGCCAGGCGAGCACACTACCGCTTGAACCACATCCCCAGCCCCCCAGCTCCTTTTTTAAAAGCAGGAATTCTACTGAAGTTTTTCTGTTTTGTCATGTCACTACTGTTATATGGAAGCAGATAACTTTCTTTACTTCGTGTATTGAGATCAGAAAGAGGCAACACCTAAGTGATTTCAGCTACTTATAGACTTGATTTAGATATCAAGGTAATAGACTTTAGGACTCAAGTCTTTTTTTTTGGGGGGGGGTATGGTGCTGGGATGGAACACAGGGCCTTGTGCATTTGAGGCAAGCACTCTACCAACTGAACTGTATCCCCAGCATTCAAGTCTTAATGCAAGGATAAATTAACTACTTCCTGAGGGTCAAATCCTGATCTGCTGCCACTTTAATAGATTAGTAGTTGAACTCAGAGACATCCATTTGCTTCAACACAAAAAAGGCAGAAATGAGCTACAACACAGAACCTTACTGTTGACAGTTACAAAAAATTTGACAATTCCTGTCTTAATGCTTTAATGGAGGAGGCAGACCATAGGTGTCTTAAGTGAATTTATTTTGCCTCGCATATGTGAGGCACTTAGGTTCAATTATGAGCACCACATAAAAATAAATAGAAAAAATGAAAAAGATACTGTGTCTTATCTAGAACTAAAAAAGTTTTTGAAAAAGGGTAGGGTATGTAAATGACTTGTGATTAGAAGGCCAAACTGTATGATAAACGAAAAATAGCTGTAAATTCTTTCTTCCTCTCACTATTGAGAGATAGGGTTTACTTTCCCTCCTGCTGAATTGGCACTGATTCTTCAAACAGCATAAGGTGGCAGAAATGATGCTATGAAAATTCAAAGTCTTAAATTATAAGAGAGCAAGGAATATTTCATTTTTATACTTTTGGGGAGACCTGAGCTGCCATGTAAAACAAAAAAGCCTGGCTACCAATTGTAAAGAAGATATCCTCAGACTATAATGCAGAGAGAGAAAGAGACAATTTTGGAAAAACCAGTAAATCTTCAAAAATTATGTATAAAGATAATTCTATCTATTATTTAATATCCCAGTGTCTTAATGTACCCGTCAGATGATTCTAACCACAGATATCATGTAACTGCAACTACATGAGGACCTCAGGCAAGACCAGTCAAATCTCCCAACTGAGACCGGCTAACCCACTGAACGCTGAGAGATGATAAAATGGCTATAATTTTAAGCCACTGAATTTTGGTATAGTTTGTTATAGAACAACACATAAACTGGAACAAATTTTCTAACATTAAAGTGCATGTCTTCCTAAAATCCCAACTTCTACCTTAGATCTTACATACTATTAGCAAAAAGGATTTAAAAGGCTGGAGGTATACTCAGTGGTAAAGCACTTGCCTAGCATGTGTGAGGTCCTGGGTTCAATCCCTCATACCACAAAAAATAAATAAGAAAGTAACTTGTGTCTACAGAAAACTAAAAAATAAATATTAAAAAATTCTCACTCTCTCTCTCTCTCTCAAAAAAGAAAGAAAAAAAGAAAGAAAGAAAGAAAGAAAGAAAGAGGAAGGAAGGAAGGAAGGAAAGAAAGAAGGAAGAAAGAAACTAAGTAAATGGACTTGAGAAGTTTCTGCTAGCTAATAAAAACAGTGTGTGTTGGGGGTGGGGTTGGGAAGAACAGAGTTATAAAAACAGTGAGCAGAGAGAAACAGGTTATCTTTCAAGATTGCTTTATTTTCTTTTTTCCAATTCCTTATTTGTTTTTTTTAATATTTATTTTTTAGAAGTAGTTGGACACAATACCTTCATTTCACTTATTTATTTTTATGTGGTGCTGAGGATCGAACCCAGGGCCTCGCACGTGCTACACTGAGCCACAATCCCAGCCCCCCTTATTTGTTGATAAAGTTATTGCTTACAAATATAATCTAATTTTGATTTTTGTAAAATTGACAACTATATTACTTTTAAAAAATATTTATTCTTAAGTTTTAGGTGAACACAACATCTTTATTTTACATCTATGTGGTGCTGAGGATCGAACCCCAGTGCCTCATGCATGCTAGGCAAGCACTCTACCACTTAGCCACAACCCAAACCCCTGGCAACTATATTTTAATGACAAAAAAATGCTTCCAAGTATTAGCCTAATTAGTGCTCTAATTAGTTTCAGAGTCTGAAACACTTCATTTAAGTACAGAACCAGGTGGGCTACTATGGGGGGAAAGAGAGAACCAATTATATCATCTGCAAAACAGTAACATAATTATCAATGTTTAACTAACCCTCATTAGTTCTTCAATTCTAAATTGGAAATTTAACTGAAAATTAGTGAGCTTTAAAAAGTGTCATTTAGGATTTAGCTGCTTTTGTCATAAGAAACTTAAAATGTATTCATTCTTCCTGAGATTTGAAACAAGTGCAAAGTATCAAACTACACCAGTTTGGTAAATGGAATGGTTATACATACAGTAGGGAGATAAAGAACTGGAGTATTAAATACAGGCTTGAATAGTCCTTCTGCAAAGTGCTTGGGACCAGAAGTGTTTCAGATTCTATTTTTGTCCCCCCAATACTTTTTCTTGAGACAGCATCTTGCTATGTTGCTCAGGCTGGCCTCAAATTCCATGGCTCAAGGGATCCCCCCATCTCAACCTCTCAAGTAGCTAGAAATACATGTGAGTACCACCAGGCCTGCCTTGGATTTTGGATTTTTCCCATTTTGTAATATTTGCAAAGACTTGACCTGTTGAGCATAAGTCCAAACTCCCAAATGCTCTAAAATTCAAAGCTTACTTAAAGTTAAGTTTAAGGATTTTCAACCTCTATTTTGTTATATTCATGGATTACAATATATTGCTACTGTATCAGAGGATTCTTAAAAATAAATTATTATATCATACTTTCTAAACACAGCATACATAACAAATTAATCTGAAAAAATAAAAATTAGGTATATTTTATTTCAGCCTTTGGAAAACACATCTGTACCTTATTAATCTGTCTAATAACTAAACAAAAATCTTACCAGAGCTTTCCTATGTTTACAGATGAAATCTTCAGCTGACTTAGCCCACTTGGGAAGGATGACATTATTTACTAGTTCTCTGGAAACTTGTAGACGACCCAAGTTAAATTCTAAGACATAAAAGATAAAAACATTATATCACTTTAGATTTAAATATATGAAGTAAATCAAATATAAATGAGGGCATGCTACTAAGCAAAATAGTGGCTTTTTTCCTCGTTAGTTTTTATCTATTGGCATATACACTATCTCATTAATTTAAAAAGTTTTAAATTAGTTTTTACAGGGGAAATCAGAATAAGAATTAATTCTTTTGTTGAGAAGAGTAGTTACAACACTCATGTTAATCTAAACAAAAATGCAGTATTAATTATTCTTTTTACACTAAAATCAAATCCTCTAATGGTTAATTTACAAAATATAGCTACTTTGAGCTTTTTGGTAAAACATATACCTTAAAATCATTCATTGGAAGAGCTCTATTTGTTTTATGGAAGAATAATATATTTATATACTACTATTCTAAGTAGATATTTGCATAACAGAATTTTGCTTTTATAGTTAGAACATAGAATTTTCCTAAATATGAGGTTTTCTTGTAGGAGGAAAAGTGTTAACATAAGAGACCTTCAGAAAAAAGGCTCTTAAAATACCAGTCTTAAAATAACATTGTGCTGCCAAAGTTGGAGTGAGGTTTAAATGTCATAGAATAACAGGATACCCAGGATCTTTGGCTTTATGTTAAGACAGTCACTGTGTAGCAAATATTTTTCATTGTCCAAATTTATGGTTATTCCTCCTTTTATCTGCTAGCAGAACATTTATTCATTTGTGTATTCATCTTTCATTTCTTATCTACATTACATACCCATTCCTGGTGTGTTTTAGGGGTTGGTATATGACCTAGCTCTGGAGAACAAGGAGAGGTTATAAGAAAGGATTTCTCATTCTTAAGAAAGAACACAATGGGCCAGGTACAGTGGTGCATGACTGTAATCCCTACAGCTAGGGAGGATGATGCAGGAGGACTGCAGTTCAAAGTCCACCTCAGAAATTTAGCAAAGCCCTAAGCAACTTAGGAAGACTCTGTCTCAAAATAAGAAATAAAAAATAAAAAGACTGGGGGTGTGGCTCAGTCATTAAGTGCCTCTAGGTTCAATCTCTGGAATCACACACACACACACACACGCACACACACACATACACACACAGAAAAAAAAAAGAAAAAAGAAAGGATACAAGAGATTAACAGGCTCATTTCTTTCTAAGATATCATTGTATCTACCTATGACGCTAACACTGCTTCAGTGATTTTAACTTGTGAGAGGAACTAGACATAGACAAAGTTGAAACACTCAGAATGGCAGAGTAAAATACAGAAAGAAAACTGGCCTTGATGATATTAAGCTATCTGGAACTACTACACCTTTGGGTTTCTATTATAGAAAATACTAAAATTTCCTTGATTGTATAATTGAGTTGGTTTTATTAATATTTGCTCCTGAAGGCAGATTACCTGATATATTTGCTTTCTCCTACCCAGCTCATTTCAAACAACAAAGCAATGTACAATTAGAAATAGAGGCCATCAGGACACAGTTCTAAAGACCACAACTGAATCTGATAAATATCACGAGTTGTTGGGTTAAAAGTACCTTAAATTTTTGAACCAAATTTAGTGTGTTCAAAAGTTAACTCAAAATGGATCAAGGAGCTTGATATCAAATCAGAGACTCTGCGTCTGATAGAAGAAAAAGTTGGCTCCAATCTACATATTGAGGGGTTGGGCTCCAAATTCCTTAATAGGACACCCATAGCACAAGGGTTAATAACAAGAATCAACAAATGGGACTTACTTAAACTAAAAAGTTTTTTCTCAGCAAGAGAAACAATAAGAGAGGTAAATAGGAAGCCTACATCATGGGAACAAATTTTTACTCCTCACACTTCAGATAGAGCCCTAATATCCAGAGTATACAAAGAACTCAAAAAATTAGACAATAAGATAACAAATAACCCAATCAACAAATGGGCCAAGGACCTGAACAGACACTTCTCAGAGGAGGACATACAATCAATCAACAAGTACATGAAAAAATGCTCACCATCTCTAGCTGTCAGAGAAATGCAAATCAAAACCACCCTAAGATACCATCTCACTCCAGTAAGATTGGCAGCCACTATGAAGTCAAACAACAAGTGCTGGCGAGGATGTGGAGAAAAGGGTACATTGCTGGTGGGACTGCAAATTGGTGCGGCCAATTTGGAAAGCAGAATGGAGATTCCTGGGAAAGCTGGGAATGGAACCACCATTTGACCCTGCTATTGCCCTTCTTGGACTATTCCCTAAAGACCTTAAAAGAGCATGCTACAGGGATACTGCCACATCGATGTTCATAGCAGCACAGTTCACAATAGCTAGACTGTGGAACCAACCCAGATGCCCTTCAATAGATGAATGGATAAAAAAAAATGTGGCATTTATACACCATGGAATATTATGCAGCACTAAAAAATGACAAAATCATGGACTTTGCAGGGAAATGGATGGCACTAGAGCAGATTATGCTTAGTGAAGCTAGCCAATCCCTAAAAAACAAATACCAAATGTCTTCTTTGATATAATGAGAGCAACTATGAACAGAGCAGGGAGGAAGAGCAGGAAGAAAAGATTAACATTAAACAGAGACATGAGATGGGAGGGAAAGGGAGAGAAAAGGGAAATTGCATGGAAATGAAGGGAGACCCTCATTGCTATACAAAATTACATATAAGAGTTTGTAAGGGGAATGGGAAAATAAACAAGGAGAGAAATGAATTACAGTAGATGGGGTAGAGAGAGAAGATGTGAGGGAAGGGGAGGGGGGATAGTAGGGGATAGGAAAGGTAGCAGAATACAACAATTACTAATAGGGCATTATGTAAAATTGTGGATGTGTAACCGACGTGATTCTGCAATCTGCATTTGGGGTACAATTGGGAGTTCATAACCCACTTGAATCTAATGTATGAAATATGATATGTCAAGAGCTTTGTAATGTTGTGAACAACCAATAAAAAAAATGAAATTCCAAAAAAAAAAAATTTAGTGTGTTCATCCTCCTATCCCAGGTACTCTGGCTTTAGGAGACTCCAGTGTAATGGCTGATTGACCTTGGGATCAGACTCAGTCAACAGATGACCTGATTTTCTGAAAGTCACCAATTCAGACTGTATTACTCTCAGAATAAGATGTCCTGCCTCCAAAACCTGTTCCAGAATGCATGATCAAAATGACATTAAGCCCTCTTTCCAGCTTAACAAACTCTTCTGAGCAAGGGTCAAACAGAGAAAAAAAGAGTAACTGGTAATGACCCTTTAACACTGTGGAATTGCTCTAAAGAACACCAGTAGTTTTGTCATGTTCTTTATTTGTACTAAAAAGTAAATGTAAAACTACTGTGAAAGTGTCCAGGTATTTTAAAAGACTGGGTTTAGCTCTATGCTTGTCTACTTCAAAAATACAAATTTTCAAACAGTGTGATAAACTTAAGTCATTATTCCCAATTTGACTCCTCTCCTACGTTCTAATTAAGGAGTCTGTAAACTTTTTCAATAAGGGGTCAAATATAAATATTTTTGGTCTTGTGATATAGTCTCTGTTGCAACTACTCAAATTTACTATTAATCTCTGAAAGCAGTCATACATAGATGAAATATAAAACAATTGGCTGTGTACCAATAAAACTTTATTTGTAAAAATATGAGTTTGCTTATGGATTTGGTCCATGGACCTGTAGTTTGCTGATCCCTAGTCTAAATCCTGATCTTATCTAACTCAAAGACTCTTAGTGACAGCATATGGCCAGTTTTGCTTCTCTAGTTACAATGTATAGACAGATTTTCTTATCAGTTCAGATTTGACTCATTAATCTTAGTTCTCTATAGAACATCCCTGGAAGGGAAGACTAGTACCTGGGCATCAGTTAATCCCTGTCACTAAGTAATCTATGGATAGAATGAACCTTAAATAAGATATATGACATTGCAGACAGGTCCTGAAAGTTATTCTTCAGGTTCCACCATTGGATCTGCTAAGGTAATTTTTTAATCCTCTATTTCTTACGATTTTGATTTTCCAAAAACTCTGGAAAATAGAAGAATTCAGGAATAAGTTCTTTCACATCATATGGATTATCCATGAGAGCTTGCCAGGTAGCAGGGATGGAATGAAACTGTCGATCTGCACAGTCGAACCTGCAAGGAGAAATTAAAAATGAACAGTAAATACTGGATCAAAACAACAATAAGACATGAAACAAAACCTTTAAACTCCCTGTAGGTTTCTGAATGATTAGAGCTGCTCTTTTCTTCATCTTTTTCTTTCATATCTAAAAATGTAATTTTCTCTATTACAATTTAATCTTTCATATTTTGTTGTCAAGAGCTAAGTACTATAATTTTAACTACTACTAAAACCTTAGTAAAAGTAGTTAAAATCACACTGAAGAAAAATTTCAAGTAAATGAAACATAATTTTACGATGCTTTTTAAAAAGGCATAAATTTGGGGCTGGGGTTGTGGCTCAAGCGGTAACATGCTTGCCAGGCATGCGTGGGGCTTGCTGGGCATGCGTGGGGCACTGGATTCGATCCTCAGCACCACATCAAAATAAAATAAAGATGTTGTGTCCACCGAAAACTAAAAAATAAATATTAAAAAACTCTCTCTCTCTCAAAAAAAAAATAAGTGAAATAAAGGTACTATGTCCAACTACACTAAAAAATAAAAAAATATTTTTAAAAAGGCATAAATTTTGCTGAATAAAATGTATTGCATAAAGTAAACTTTTTAAAAAAATATTTATTTTTTAGTTGTAGTTGGACACAATACTTTTATTTTACTTATTTATTTATTTTTATGTGGTGCTGAGGATTGAACTCAGGATCTCAAACATGCCAGGCAAGCACTCTACCACTGAGCCACAACACAAGCCCTAAAGTGAACATTATTTAGATATTTGAAAATCACAGTTTAAATGTAATTTAAACACTACAGTATTAATATGTTTGGTTAATGGATTTATAGGAATGCTAACTTAATCCTTGATGTATGAATCCTCAATAGAAACTCTTCTCAAAACTAAAGGGTAAATTAGGGACACACCTCTGTGGCTGAAGCTTTTATATATTACTTGCATATACTATTAGCTTAATTTTATTTAACTTTTAATTAATTTTACTTTAGGTTTCATCACGGGTAGTTAGAGCCTATGGTAGCTGGAGGAAGTTCAAATGGTAATGCTGCAATTGTACTATGCTTTCCTTAATCATGAAAAACATAAACCCTTCTGCTTTATTTCCTTTGATATTATATACCTGGGTTTTACTTTAGTAATAATGACCTGAGTCTAAAAAGTTAAGTCCCTGATAAAAGAAAAAAAGTGACACAATGACTAACTTGGCTCTCCCTCTGTTTTTTAAATGCCTATTAATGTAAGTTTGAGAAGAATTGATCTTATGAGAACTTTGAATCTAATAACAGAAATTAGCTTATAAAGTCTAACACTGGCCTACCCACATTTAAAAAGAGGTATAAAGTTAATTGAGATAGAACTAGCATATGATTCATTCATTTTCAGTGGACAATTTGATGATTTAATTTAGTATAATCCTAGTTGGGCAACCAAAAACACAATTAATTTTAGAACATTCTCATTGCTCCAAGAAGAAACAGTGTACCTATTATGGTACAGATATGAAGTGTCCCCCAAAAGCTCATGTGTGAGTGCTGGGGATGTAGCTCAGTTGGTAGTGTGTTTGCCTTGCATGCACAAGTCCCTGGGTTCAGTCTCCATCACTGTACCCCCACCCCACCCCCCAAAAAAGCTCATGTGTGAGACAATGCAAGAAGTTAGAGGTGAAATAACTGGGTTGTAAGAACCCTAACATAATCAGTACATTAATCTAGTGACATGGATTATGGGGGTCAGGGGAACTATAGGCTTGTAGGGTGTGGCTGGAGGAGGTGGGTCACTGAGGTGGTGCCTTTGGGGTTTAGATTTTGATCTGGGTGAGCAGAGCTCTGTTTCCTGGTGCCACATTTTGAGCTGTTCTCTTCCACCATATCCTTCTACTATGCTGTTCTGTCTCACCTTGGGGCCAGAATAACAGATGCAGCCAAATGTGGACCCAGACCTCTAGAACTATGAGCCCCAAATAAACTTTTCCTCCTCATTGTTGTTCTTGTCTGGTGCTTTGGTCATGGTGGCAGAAAAGCTGACTAAAACAGTATATATTAGCATCTTTTCCCATTCACCTGATTCCCAACTTTGGCACCTACAAATCTACTTTTTGACTCCACAGATTTGTCCATTTTGTACAGTTCACATAAATTATGAAATATGTGGCCCATTGTATAGCTCTTTTTACATTTTATTTATTTTTTATTAGTTGCTCAAGACAATACAATGATCTTGACATATCATACATTCGATTCATATAGGGTATGAATTCTAATTTTTCCATATGTACAAATTGCAGGATCACATTAGTTATACATCCATGTGTATACATACAGCAATCCTAGTGTCAGTTGTATTCTGCTGCCCTCTCTATCTCTCCCTCCTCTTCCCTCCCCTCCCATCACTATTCTCTACCCATTCTGCTGTGACACTTATCTCTCTCTTTTTTTTTCTTCCCTTCCCTCTCACACCATCGTATATGTATTTTGTGAACCCAACAGCATCTTGCCAAGTTGCCAAGGCTATCCTTGTGATCCCCCTGCCTCAGCCTCCTGAATTGCTGGTATTACAGACATTCACCACTGCACCTGGCCTCTTTGTCCATTTTTAAATTGAATTGTCTATTATTTAGTTTTAAGGCTTATTTATGTATTTTAGAGCTAAATTTTAGATATAAGTCCCTTATTAGATTTTCACTTTCTTGATGGTATCCTCTGAAGTTAAAATAGAATTGATTTAAGCTCTGTAAAAATCATTCATAAAATCATAAAAAGGCTGAAATCCCATTTAAACTTCATTACATCTTATGTAGGAAAAATTAGCCACTATCATGGTAAATGTTAACACTTTAGTGACATTAAATGATCTTGAGACACAGCCTCTTCTTGAAAACCAAAGTTTAAGACAGGAATAGAAGCTACAGGATAATTGTATGAGAAACAAACTACACAAGAAAGAAAACAGTATGGGCAGTGTATATATATAGTTTCTGAATAGGTGAGGAAGACAAACCTGTAAGGAATAAAGCAACACAGAGACAAAATACACATAAGTAGGAGCGATTGGAGGATGCATTAAGTAAAAAGGATTCACAGAGAAGTTATTTTATAGGAAAACATGAAATAAAGGTAAGTTGTAATATTCACAGATAACATGCGAATACTGTGGTATCAAAGACAGTTGCTATAAGAGTCCCACATTGCTACTTCTTTCTGTTTCTTTGATATATATTCTAAAGATGATTACCTGAGCATTGGTGAGCTTTGACTCTGTAGGTAGCTTAGATTTAGCTCTAAATCAACTCTAATTCTAAATCTATGATAAATTCTTCAAAACAGTAGGATCCCCCAAAATAAACTGGGATAATAGCAAAAAAAGAATTCTCCTGAAAAGTCATTTCTATTAGTCAGTTTGAGTGAATCATTCTCAAACTGTTTGGTCATTTTATCTGAATCAAAGCCTAGTAGAGAAGAATTAAAATGATACGACCCTGTTACAGTGCACATGATTTCAAGGCATACAGTTTGACACTAACACATTTGTAAGAAAATAGCTTATTTACCCCAAGCATACCTTCCACTCTGAAGCTGGATGTGGAGGGTGGTGAATGGTTCTACACGAATGAGATAGTGCATGACCCCCGCAGAGTTGGAATAGTGAGTTCCATAATGAAATTTATCAATTGTTCCCATAGGATCCTCAAAATTTTCATATCTAAAAAAGAAACTACAGTTTTATAACCATAATAGCAAAATTATACAAGAGGATCTAAGTTAATGGGATGAAAACAGGTTTTTTTTAAAGTCATTGTTCATATGCTTCATTATCAAACTATGTATTTGTATCATCATGTCATATAAACATATGGGAAAAGTTTTATTCCTTAATACTTTCTTCCAAACAACATCACCAACATGGAATTCTGAAAACAATTTGTATTATATAATAATACTATACGTTCACTGTGGAAAATTATAAAGCAGAATTAAAATACTTCAACTATAATTCCACTCTTAAGAGATAATTACCATTAACTTGATGAATATTTGTCTCTTCTAATGTATAAGTTAATACACAGTTTTTCTTTCTGTTAGCATGGGGGATCAAATTCAGATTCTTGCACACACTAGGAAAATGTTCTACCACTGAGCTACACTTCTAGCCATGCAAATATTTTTCAACATAAAAGTGTTATACATAGTTAGAAACAGTGATGCATACCTATAATCCCAGTATTCAGAAGTCTAAGGAAGGAGGATCACAGGTTCAAGGCCAGGTTAGGGCAATTAAATGAAATCCTGTCTCAAAATAAATTTTTTAAAAAGGGCTAGGGATGTAGCTCAGTGGTACAGCCCTGCCTAGAAAGGGCACAGCCCCTGGTTTTGATCCTTAGTACTGGGGGAAAAATATGTACATAATATTTAATACATAAATCTTATATTTTAATAATCTGAATCTATTAACATCTTTCCAAATGATGTATTTTTAATTTTTTAGTTGTAGATGGACACAATACCTTTATTTTATGTATTTATTTTTATGTGGTGCTGAGAATTTAACCCAGTGCCTCACACATGCTAGCCAATCACTCTACCACTGAGCCACATCCCCAGCCCCCAAAATGATGTTTTTAATGGATAGGTGGAATTGGACTGTAAAAATGTGCCACAGATCAACTATTTCTTTACTTTTAGACATTTAGATTAGTTCCATTTTTTCTGTTATATGAAATGTGATAATAAGATATCCTTCTGTGGCCAAGTTAATGGACAAATATATGGAATACTAATAAAAAAAACTGGTAGAAAATAAAAGCTTAGTAATCCAAATGTAAAAGAAACAGGAGATGATATATAGGAAAAAAGGCTAGACAAGATTATTAGCAATGGATATACAGTGATTCTGCAAGCTTATCATTAATACATGTATAATTGATCTGAATGACGACATGTGAATTAGTGTATATAAAATATGAATAAGAATGAATAGTGGTCTGGGGTTGTGGTTTGGTGGTAGAGCGCTTGCCTAGCAGGTGTGAGGCACTGGGTTGCTAGCACCATGCTCCCCTTCCCTACCTCACTATGAATCAGCCTCCTTATATCAGCACCACATATAAATAAATGAATAAAATAAAGGTCCATCAACATCTTTAAAAAAAAAAAGGAATGAACTGTGTTTTGGAATAAACCATGAATTTTTTAAACCAACACAGTATAGTCAGTTATTTGAATCCACAGGTTCTGCATCTTCAGATTCAACCAACTGCATATTGAAAATATTAAGGAAAAAATTTTGTCTGTACTGAACATGTACAGACATTTTTCCTTGTCATTCTTTAAACAATATAATATAGCAACTATTTACAGTGTATGAGATATTATAAGTAATCTAGAGATGAGGTAAACTATATAGGAAGATGTGCAAGAAGAGTAAATGCAAATACTAAGCCATTTTATATAAGAAACAAGCATTTACAGAATTTCGTATTTGCTGGGGTCCTGGAACCAATCCCCATGGATACCAAGGGATAATTGTAATCAGTTCATCAAGTTTAGGGCAACTTACTATTCAATGGAATAAAAAATAATTTGTCAAGGTCATTTGTTCACATGCAAAAATAAGACCATCAAACTTTAGAACAAGTTGTAGCCTTGAATACCAATAAAAAAAGCTATTTATATTAAGTATTCCCTGTGGGATGTTTGTTGAAAACAAAACTTTTGGTTATTGTCCTGAAAAAAAAAAGTCTGACTAGTGACAGTGACAGAATACACAAATATACAACAAAGCTCCCTTGGTAAATCAAATAAAAACATTAAACATAATGAAGAAAATACTGGGAAAGATGGCAAAGAAAAAGTGAAAAGAAAAATTCATAGTCTACTTTCGAATTAATCTATGAGAGTTCATTGCCCTCATTAGTAGAAATCTGAAGTCATTCACAAATTTACAGGGAAAAGAAGGGACATTAATATCAAATTATTCTTTTTCTTATTAATTATTTAAAATTTATATATGACAGCGGAATGCATTATAATTATACTACACATACAGAGCACAAATTTTTTATATCTCTGGTTATATACAAAGAATATTCACACCAATTTGTATCCTCATACATGTACTTTGGATAATGATGTCCATCACATTTCATCATCCTTGCTAACCCCATTCCCCTCCCTTCCTCTCCCACCCCTCTACCCTATCTAGAGTTTGTCTATTCCTCCCATGCTCCCCTTCCCTACCCTACTATGAATCAGCCTCCTTATATCAGAGAAAACATTCAACATTTGTTTTTTGGGGATTGGCTAACTTCACTTAGTGTGATATTCTCTAACTCCATCCATTTACCTGCAAATGCTATGATTTTATTCTCTTTTATTGCTGGGTAATATTCCATTGTGTATATATGCCACATTTTTTTTTATCCATTCATCTATTGAAGGGCATCTAGGCTGGTTCCACAGTTTAGCTATTGTGAATTGTGCTGCTACAAACATTGATGTGGCTGTGCCCCTGTAGTATGCTGTTTTTTAAATCCTTTGGGTATAGACCAAGGACAGGGATAGATGAGTCAAATGGTAGTTCCATTCCCAATTTGCCAAGGAATCTGCTTTCCATACTGGCTGCACCAACTAGCAGTCCCACTAGCAGTGTATGAGTGCATCTTTTCCCCCACATCCTCACCAACACTTATTGTTGTTTGTATTCATAATAGCTGCCATTCTGACTGGAGTGAGATGAAATCTTAAGAGTAGTTTTGATTTGCATTTCTCTAATTGCTAGCAATGATGAACATTTCTTCATGATCGACCCTGTCATCTTCTATAAGCTACTTATAAAGGATAATTTGAGCTCCTGGGGTAGATCATGAATAAATAGAACTACCATAAAATTTTGCTTTTCTTAATAAAATTATTTTCTAAATTTTTACTCATTTCATTATTCTTCATTGATGTTATTTTGAATAATAGATTAGTATTAATTTTGTATTTTTTCAAAATATATCAGATGAATATTTATACATATTGTACTAGTAAGTTATGAAATCTAAAATAACTATCTGAGATAAAAAAATTTCAAAAACCTACTACACATTAGCGTATATTTACTTGAAGATGAAAAGCATTTTGGGGCAATAGCAATTTAACTGTGGTCAAGAAAGAAAATCAACAGAAATATAATTACTTGAAGAGCTATCAAAATACTTAAGAAAATTTAGTGAAGCGATTATCATACTGATTATCAAAATTAGTCATACATTAAAAACAGATGACATTTGGTTGATCTTGGAAGAAATCAATACAAATAAACAGAATTCTCCTAAAAAGGGTTATAAAACACTTACTTTTCTCTCATAGCTTTGGCATTTTTATCATTAACTACTCCAATCGGTTTAGAAAGATCTCGAAATACAGTGGGGTTATTAAGATCCAACTCTTCTGAAGTATAATCTTGTAAAATCCAAGGAAACTAAAAAAAGTCACAATTTACAACTCAGACATTCCTTACTAGAGAAGCTAATATCCCCATATTCAATATCAAATGCTTACATAAAGACAGAAAGATATAGTCTCTAAAAATACCTTTCCTTATTGCAAATACTTTAAATATTTTAAATATTCATCTTTTTTTGCACTGCTGGGAATAAAGAAAATATTCATCTTTAGTTCAACAGAGTATTTTCTATAATTCCATTGGAACATTTTCAATGAAGTAAAAGAAAATGGCTTTTACTTTTTCATTATTCTTCATATTTATGTATTTCTTGAAAATATCAGGGGAGAAAATATACATAAAAGTAACAAGGGTGTGTTTATACCTGTGTGTGAATGTGTGTATGCTTGTGTATGCTGCACTAGGAATCAAACTCAGGTGCTCAAACATACAAGGCAAGCCTTCTATCATTGAGTTATACCCCAGTCCCCAGATACGTATATTAAAAAATAAAAAAGGATCATGCATATAATTTTCTATATTATAAAATTGAAAGGTAATTTAATATTTATGACATTTTTACAAAACTTACCACAGGATATTGTGCAAGGTCATTATAGGTTCGTCCTGCTATTGTATTTATTTGAATGAGGTAGTCAAAATTTGATATTTCTCTGTTCACCCATTTCTAGACAGTATGAAAAAGAGCAATAACAGAATTATATAATCTATCTCTCTTAGAAACTGGCAAGTATTACCAACAAGACCAACGCAATCTTTTGTGAACATTATCTCTACCTACTTGATAAATGGATAAAAAGAAGCTTAAAATGGAAATAAATCAATTTTACTCACTTTTTGTTTCCTTTTAAAATATATTTCTAGGAAACAAAAACTGAACATAAATTATAATATAGTCTAAGGAGTCTTTGATAAGAATTTAGTCTTTAAATGCTTTATTTGAATATCTTAAAATTTTAAATTTTCAAAGGACCATCCTACTTGAAAACTTACACAAGTATATGTATTAAAAAAACATTATTGTGATATACTAAAACTACCCTTAATATGGTAAAACTTAATATACCATAAGCTAGTATTACTTCAACAGTATATTAAAGAAAACTACCATTATAAAGCAATTGTAGATGAGATTTTACCTATTAGGTAGAAAATTTTCTAAGGAAAGAGATAATCATTGTTTCTGATGAATTGCCTCCCTATACCTAGCCTTCTAACTACTATACACAGTGGGAGCATGCTTGAGTTTTGCTGACAGATTAGTATTAACTTTTCCATGTACCTTAAGCAAAACATATAGTGAACAGTGAGAAATAGAACACACACACACACACACACACACACACACACACACATATTTGCAATTATATATATTTACACTTAAAGAATGCCCAACTGTTTTAAATGCCAGGTTGAAGAATCAATACTTAATCAAGTATATTATATAGGCAAAAGAGAATGTACTTTATTAAGTAAAGCTTATTTCACTGGCAATAGTAACATAACTGGTATTGTATATAGCTCACAGTAAGGTATAGCACACATGAGGCCCTGGGTTCAATCTCCAGCACCAAAAATAAAGAAAAAAGAGAAAGAACTGCTGATAACTCTAGAATGAGACAAAAACTTAAGAAAGATGAATATCTGTCAGGAAAAAGAGAGCTATCCAGATTAAAAAACTTCTAACAATCCTAGAAAGCAAAAACTAACAGCTTTCCTTTGGGTTCTAGAAGTACAAATTCAAAACATATTGAGATATAAGTGGAAATATAATTCAAGAGAGCATTAATTAGCATTAGCTGGTAAAAGGGCAATTTGTTGTTTACCTTTTCCAGGGCACTTTTCCTCTTTTTCTTTTTTATTTTCTTCTTCATTCATGTACTATTTTTATTTAAAAACTAAAAGTCCATATTATTTGTTTAAAAAGACAAAGTTACTAAAGGGTATACCCATAAAATGAATGATATGGCAGCTGAAGGGATAAGAAATTGGTATATGTGAAGGAAACAAAAGAAGATTGAAAGAATTCAAAAGATCAGACTTAATGAAAGAATAATAGTTGTAATAATCAAAAGAAAATAATTGCGAGAATCAAGTTTTACTTTTAAGAAAAATTTCTGATATAAAATGAACACAGTGACTCAAAAATTCCCTACCTGTGTCAATCCTGATGCTTTGAATAATTCCTGTGGTGATCTTGTTCCATAACTATTTGGAGAATGAAGTGACAACAGCCTACTATATACTTTGTTTCTAACCTACAAAATATACCATTGTGTAGTTTAAAAACTGCTCAACAAACTTGGGTTATAGTCTTTGTAACAGCTTTATTGAGATACAATTCACCCTTTTAGTACAATCAGAGCTATGCAACTATCACCATTATCTAGCTTTAGAAAATTTTCATCACTCCCCCATCAACAGAAAACCCTTATTTATTGGTAGTTATTCCCAGTTCTGCCTCTTTATCTCCTTAACACCACAAGTCTACTTTCTTTTTTTTAATTAGTTGTTCAAAACATTACAAAGCTCTTGACATATCATATTTCATACATTTGATTCAAGTGGGTTATGAACTCCCATTTTTACCCCATATACAGATTGCAGAATCACATCGGTTACACATCCACGTTTTTACCTACTGCCATACTAGTGTCTGTTGTATTCTACTGCCTTTCCTATCCTCTACTTTCTATCTTTACGGGTTTGCTTATTCTAGACATGTCATATGAACAGTGGATTACAGCTTTAACTTCTCTACTCGAACTTCCTAGCCTACAAAATTACAAGCCAAATTAACTTCTATTCTTTTAAATTACTTGGTCTCAGATATTTTGATATAGCAACATAAAATGGCAGTTGGTAAAGTTACACTATCTAGCTTTTGCAAAAATTGTACTGTATAATGGAAAAAGCATTAGATTTGAATTAGAAAACTTGCTCAAGTCTAGCTGAAATTTAGTTCTGTGGGCTAGGGTTGTGGCTCAGCGGTAGGTCCCTTGCCTAGCATGTGCAAGGCCCTGGGTTCGATCCTCAGCACCACATAAAAATAAATAAATAAAATAAAGTGTTGTGTCCAACTACAACTAAAATAATAATAAAAAAATTAGCTTTGTTATTTCCTATCATTTTGGAAAATAGAACAATTTAGTAACTTTTATTTGTAATAAATATAATTTCTACCTTTACTGTGTAGTGAATTATTCAAAGCTATATAAAGTAATAAAATTCACTTTTGAACTTTAGTTGGACCAAAGTCCCATTAGGGCTTACTAGCTGGAAAATGACTTCAAGCTAATACTTTGGGATTGTCAGAAAGGTAGCATACCTCCTTCTTGAAATTTAGAAAATAGTTGGATTGATCAACATGAAAAATTTCAAGAGCTGATCTCCTTAAGTTGTAGCGCCGTAAGTGAATCTCACGAATTTGAGAATGAGGCCACTTGAAATCAAAACCTACTCCTGAAAATAGAAAAAAAATCTTTTTAATTACTCATACGCAGAAAGTATCTTCTTGCTCCTGTCAAGGTAGCACTTAGGGAAAAGGGATTGTCGATTATAAAACCATTTATTAAATATAAAGGATGTTTAAACTATTTCTTTTAAAACTATTTTAAAAGTTCTATAGCTCTTCTACTGCTTACCCACGAGAATAGAAAATATATTCAATATCTTAGAAACCTTTTCAATGTTGACATTTTATTCATTTAAAAAAGTTTTTAGTTATCAATGGACCTTTGTTTTATTTATTTATTTATACACACTGCTAAGAATCAAACCCAGTGCCTCAAACATGCTAGGCAAGTGCTCTACTTCTGAGCTATAAACCCAGACTTCTATGTTGGTATTGTAAAGATATAATCAGCCTTTTATTATTACATGAAGGATTAAGTACGAAATTTATAAGAGTAAGTATACTTTCAAAGGTATGATAAATTAAGATTGTCTTTTACAACTTAAGTTTATTAAAATCCCCTCAAGCTGAGTCTTTCAAAGTAAATAAAACATAAAAGCATTCTCCCTTTAACATTGAATAAATTTAAATCCATAATGAGTTACCATTTTTAATTTTACACAACAGACTACACTTTCACTGTCCCATCTTATTATATTCTTCTTATTCATGATTAAACTGGATATTTAATTATTGAACATAAATTATTTCCCCAGAACTCCTTACCATCTTCTTTTTCAATGCTGCCATCATGGAAGTAAATGTGTTGCGTAGTGATTTCTAATCTGCCAGGAATTACATCAATTATTGTAATCAATTCACAGTCTTCTGTCAACACCAATTTTTCTTTTTGATCCTGCTCTTCTTTCTCATCACTAAACATATTTAAAAAAATAAATAAATAAAAACTCCACCCATCAATTTATCCTGCTTAAATGGAAAAAAATAAACCTTATGTATATAAACATAGTGAATTACCTATAAGAAACACTCTAGTTCATATTAAATTACTTAAATATTAATTTTATTGTCCAATGATTCAATTTCATGAACAATATGCTTCACATTTTAATTTTATATGACCCATTTAAGCAAAACAGTAAATAATACAACAGGCAGAAGACAGTTAAAAATGTAGGAATAGGGCTTGGATGTGGCAAACTGGTAGAGCATTTGCCTAACATGTTTGAGGCACTGGGTAAGATCCTCAGCACCATATAAAAATAAACAAACAAATGAAATAAAGTTTTAACAATGCAGCAACGTTGGTCATGACGTCATTTTAGTTTTACTGGAGATAATATTTCTGTGTTCTGGAGCACATGAATTGACCCAGGGAATATATAAATCTGTGAATAAAAGTGCATATTATTAGTTTTTTAAATTATTTTTGTAGCTATAGATGGACAGATGCCTTTATTTTATTCGTTTATTTTCATGGGGTGCTAAGGATCGAATCCAGTGCCTTACACATGCTAGGCATGCACTCTGCCACTGGGCCAGCCCCAGCCCATTTAGTGGTGTTTTGTAGATAATTTTAAGTACTTTTTAAAAATATATTTTAGTTGTAGATGGACACAATACCTTTATTTTACTTTGACTTTTGCCCCCCCCCTCCTGGGTACTAAGGATTGAACAAGGGACTTTGAGCATGCAAAGCTAGTGCTCTTCATCTGAGCTACATCTTCAGCCTTGAGATGGGTCTTGCTATGTTGCTGAGGTTGACCTTGAACTAGTTGGGATTACAGGAATGTACTACTGTGCTCAGCATCTAATTACGATTTTTAAACTGTAAAAGAGATTGTGAGACTAATTAAAACTAGAGCATCACCATTAGAGCATCCTCCTGACAAAGGATGTAGAAATAATACAAAGAGTTATTGTTGCACACCCTTGTATTAAAGAAATGTTATCATTTATATTTGTTAGAAGGAGTAACTAGAAAGGGAGTTTCTTCCAGTTGCCTAGGTGACTTTAATTGCTGGGTAGGTAAAAAAAAAAAATGGGAAGCCCTCCTTCACAGGAGAATGTTATTCAGGAAAATCTCTCAAGCCAAGCCAAGTGTGTGTTTTTGTTTTGGTGGTACTGGGGATTGAACCACGGCCTTGCACATGACAGGCAACTGCTCTACCATTGAGCTACATTATTGGCCTAATCCAGCTGTTCTTTAGGCCTAGATTTTTTTTTTAATTGGTAGACACTGATTATACATAAAAGATACTTCATATATGTCTTGTGCCTAGGATAACAATGGCTAAGTCTAATTTTGTTTCCAATAGATTTTCATGAGAATACACTACCAGTATCACCAACTTACCTGGTAATATTACAACCCTTTATTTAAAGCTAGAGCATTAAAAAAATTGCTGGAAAGAATGTTTTCTTAAACAGTGAAATTTCAATATTTACAGTAATAAATGAAATAGTGAGTAACTTAAAAGAAAAAATAGAATGAAGGTTATTTATATTCAACAACAGAGAATGTTTTGGTTCTTCAGTTTAAAATTAATGAGTCTGACATCTAGTAAATTCATGCCAGAAGTGAGGTATTCAAACTGCTGAGAAAAAAATCTTACAAGAATTTCATATCTAATAAAATCATCCATAATTAATGAAGGCAATGGTTCTGGGACACCTAGATAATCACATGCAAAAATGTGAATTTGGACCCTGAAATCACATTATATACAAGTAAACTCAAAATCTCTGAAACTCACAATCTATGTATGTAAGAATAAAAGAACAAAGCTCTTAAACCACATGACTAAACCTGAATGACTTTAGATTAGGCAAGGGTTTACTACATATGTCACTAAAAGCCTAAGAAACCAAAGAAAACAATAAATCACTTCATCAAAATTAGACTTCTCAAACTTACTATTATGTATTAAAACAAATTCATTTAATTACCAGCCAGGATGACTACCATTTCTGTTTAACCTGGCATGTATTTCTTCTTTGTATTAAGATTTTCTATTCAGTGTGTCAGTAAAGTAATTATGAAAACAAAACAAAACAAAAAATTAGACTCTCTACAAAGGACATTATTAAGAAACTGACAGCCTAGTACAGTAGTGTGCGCTTGTAGTTCTCCTAACTACTTGGGAGGATGAGGCAGGAAGATGGCTTTAGGCCAGGAGTGGTTTGAGACCAGCTTGTGTACCATGACAAGACCCTATCTGAAAGGGGTGTGTGTGTATGTGTGTGTGTGTGTATGTGTGTGTGTGTGTGTGTAATATATATGCATGTATACTTAAAAAAAAATAAAGTGAAAGACAACCATCCAATGGAAGAAAATATTTGCAAATCATGCATCTGATAAGGGGCTTGTATCTAGCATAAATAAACAACCCTTAGAACTCAATAATAAAAAAGACAAAATAATACAATTTAAAAACTGGCAAAAGATTTGCATTGACACTTCACCAAAGAAGACATATTAGCATACAATAAACACATGAAAAAATGTTCACCAACATTAGGCATTAGGGAAATGCAAATGAGACACTATTTCAAACCACCTGAATGGCTATACTATGAAAAGGTACAAGATTTCCTTTTGGGATGATAAAAATGTTCTGTAATTAGATTGCAGAGATGGCTGCACAACCTAGTGAATATTAAGAAATAAGTGAAACATATAGTTCACAATAGTAAATTTTAGGTTAGATGAAGTATAAATTGATTTTAAAAAGGAGTCAAGAGAGGTGTGTAATCCCAGCTACTCAGGAGACTGAGGCAAAGGATCCCAAGTTTGAGACCAGCCTGGGCAACACAGTGAGACCCTGCCTCGAAGGGAAAAAACAACAAATGAAAAATAACAACAAAAAAAGCCAAAAAGTGAACACAATGACTTCCAGGGGTAACAAAAACTAAGAGAATTTGTGGCTATCAGACCTTTCTTTAAGAAATACTAAAGGAAGACCCAAGAAAATAAATGACATCAGATGGTAACTAAATACATACAACCCAAGGACACAAGACTGATGATTACATGAAAAATATAAGTCTAAAATACATAACAACAGTAACATAAAGGAGAAATTAATATATTTTATATTTATATATTAAAATTTTTGAAATATGACTTAAGGTATTTAGGTCATCAATTTCTTCTTTAAGGTGCTCTATTAAATATATATTAAATCTATACATTTAAATTGCCAAGTTTACTGGCATAAAGTTGCATTATTATTCTTTTTTAATTACTTTTATATTTGTAGCAATATCTCTTCTTTCATTTCGATACTGGCAATTTATGCTGTGTTCCCCTTATTCCTAATCAACCTGGCTAGAGGTTTATGTTTTTCTGCTCTAGATGTATTTATTTATTTTTTAATGGATACAATACCTTTATTTTATTTATTTGTTTTTTTATGTGATGCTGAGGATCAAATCCAGTGTCTCATACATGCTAGGCAAGTGCTCTACCATTGAGCACAACCCAGCCCTCTAAGCTTATTTTTAAATAAACAGGTGTTTCTTTTCTTAAAAATCTTTTTTTTATTTTCTTTTCCACCAATTTATTTTATCTATATATTTTTCTTCTGCACTTACATTTTATGTTGTATATTTCTTATTTCTTTTGGCAGTACTGGGGATCAAACCCAGAGCTCTATGCATGCTAATCAAGCACTCTGCCACTGAACTACATCCACAGCCCCTCTGCTACACATTTCTACCAAAACACAGTTTAGCTACATCTCACACACTTCATACATTGTTTTCATTTCCTTTTGGTTCAAAAAAAAATTTTAATACCTTTATTTATTTATTTTTATGTGGTGCTGATCATAGAACCCAGCACCTCTCACGTGCTAGGCAAGTGCTTTACTGTTGAACCACAACCCCAGCCCCAGTTCAGAAATATTTTAGGTTGAGTTCCAAGTGATCCAATTATAAGAAACCTAACTCTATAATCTCAGTAAGCTCAGATAATAACAGTTAATATAGTGTTAACTATTGGACGGTAGAAATACATGATTAGAGGGCTGGGGATGTGGCTCAAGTGGTGGCAAACTCGCCTGGCATGCGTGTGGCCTGGGTTCGGTCCTCAGCACCACATACAAACAAAGATGTTGTGTCTGCCGAAAACTAAAAAAAAATAAATAAATATTAAAAATTCTCTCTCTCTTTTTTAAAAAAAGAAATACATGATTAGAATTTCAAGCAAATTCAGTTTTGCAATCCCATTTCTTAGAATAAAATCATTTCAAATTCTTTCAAGTACTTATACATACATATTTATTCTTGCTGTTATGTCCTCTTCAAGAAGTTCTAATTTATCTTCTTCCATATCACTAACCTTAACTTGTTTCACTACTTCCAAAAGCAATGAATCGCTGGAAGGCTGTGAGTGTTGGACACCTGTTTAAACACAAAATATTTATTTATTTATTTATTAAATATTTATTTTTTAGTTTTAGGTGGACACAATATCTTTATTTTATTTTTATGTGATGCCCAGAATCAAACCCAATGCCTCACGCATGCTAGGTGAGCATGCTACCACGTGACCACATCCCCAGCCCCGAAACACAAAATATTTATTAAACATGAAATAAAAAATAGTATTTTGGTCCTTCTATAATTTTTTTTTCTTTTCACAATACTTTCATTTTATTTATTTATTTTTATATAGTGCTGAGGATTAAATCCAGTGCCTTGCATATGCCAGGCGAGTGCTCTACCGCTGGGCCACAACTCCAGCCCTGGTCCTTCTATAATCTCTTAATCCAATAATATGTGTTATAGGAAAGTACTTTGATTTAGAATATGATATTTGATGATGATTATAAAATTATTATTATTAAAAAAGTGGCAAAAGGAATAAATGTTTTAAAAATACAGTAGCTCTTATGATTTGATTCACAAATAGGTCAAGTACTCTAATATGTACAAAGAACCAATTTTATGTAGATGACTGACACTACTCCATTAACCATACCTTAATTCTAAAGCATGTCAGTGATTAAGTAAAAAAACAATCACTCTTACTATATTAATGTAATAGAACTATTTTATTACACATTTACACTAAAGAAATACTAAGAAATTATTAAAACTTGAAGTGTTACTTTCTGGAGCACATGGGATTTAATAGATAAATCTCTCTTTCTCTCTCTCACATACACACACACACACACACACACACACACACATATTCATACATATATAGGAAAGTTATATCACTGTCGACAGTCTTATCCTTTTAAAATAAATCCCGGGAGTTATCCCGAAGGAATATTCATTTTCCTTCAGACTTGAAGTGATCATTAAGAAGCACCAGTCTTGTCCTTTTACACACACAGTAAGTATAACATATTTTATAAACTAAACATTTTGTAGGAAGGCAGGGCTAGTATACCGTAAGAACATGAGCTGTGAGATGGTACATCTACATTCAAATTCTGATCTGCCATTTATAGCCTTATGACTCCTCTGACTCTGTGTTTTCTTAAATGTGAAATGAAGAATGCATCATAGGGTTGTTATAAATATGAATGTTAGTACATATAAAATACTTGGTACGCATTAAATATAAAATAAGATAGCTATTATTACATTTATCTCTTAACAATCTGATTACATGAAGAGAACAGTAATAACAAATTATATACATACATTCATTATATAAATATATATATAATTATATACATATATAATTTAAAGGTAGGAGTGAAAAAGTTATGTATTTAAGTATAAATAAAGATATTCTATTTATGTAAAATTAAAATAATTCATACTAACATAACATTGCAAATAACAAATAATAAAACACTATAAAGGATGATAAATTCCCTCTTCTCAAGTGGTATTATTTCTCAGAGAGACAAAATGCATCAACCTAATGTGGAGTTGCATTTTTCTGGGTAAATCTGCTTTGATCACACCTTTTACTACATGGTACATAATCTTCCTAGAATACGTTTATAACTATTTCTACTGTATACATTTTTTCATGAAATGTAATATATGTTAAAATTTCCAATAAAAACAAAACAAACACAAGGTCGAGACAGTCTGATACAAACAGAGAACTGATCTTATGTAGATAAATGACACTATTTCATTAGGAGCATAAATTGAAAATCTGACGAAATACTGGTAGAGGAAGTACAGCAAGGAGGCCAGTTGGGAAACTTATACAAAAGGGAATGACGGGCTGGGGATGTGGCTCACGCGGTAGCGTGCTTGCCTGGCATGCATGCGGCCCGGGTTCGATCCTCAGCACCACATACAAACAGAGATGTTGTGTCCGCCGAGAACTAAAATAAATAAATAAATAAATTTTCTCTCTCTCTCTCTCTCTCTCTCTCTCCTCTCTTAAAAAAAAAACAAAACAAAAGGGAATGAAACTAGGAAAAACATTCAAAGATATATAAGAGCTATAATCTATGAATAAGGTACCTAAAGAGCTATTATATGCAGAGGATTAAGACAGATGCAAATAGATTCACAGAGAACATTAATTATTTTAATTTGAATAACTAATATATGGAGACACTGATAACTTGTTACAAGACAGAAGAGAAACAGGCTCTAGGAGAAGGAATATACAAATGAATAAAGAAAATTTGGTTTTAGATGTCATATGGAAGCTGTGGAAGAGGTATCTTCATAGGCATTTAGAAACACTATACTGCACAGATGGTATGACACTACATTGTGTACAACCATAAAAATAAAAAGTTGTGCTGCAATTGTGTACAATGAATCAAAATGCATATAAAAATAAATAACTAAAATAAAGTTATTGTGTTCATCTACAACTAAAAAAAAGATGAAAAGTAAAGGGTAAGCAGCACAGCTAAGAAGGGAATATACTTACAGAGGAGGATAACTACTAAATATTTCAGAGAAAATAGAAGCAATGTAAGGACTAAAAATGTGAACTTGGCAATCAGAAAAGGGCAAATCTAAAAGTAGGCCCAAATCTTCATCATGTCGGATTAGGCCCCAATTTCCTTAACAAGACTCCTATAGCACAAGAAATAAAATCAAGAATTAATAAATGGGATGGACTCAAACTAAAAATCTTCTTCTCAGCAAAAGAAACAATCAATGAGGTGAACAGAGAGCCTACACTTTGGGAGGAAATTTTTGCCACACACATGTCAAATAGAGCACTAACCTCCAGGATATGTAAATAACCCAAAATACAAAAAACATAATACCAAAAAAGCAAACAACCCAATCAATAAATGGGCTAAGGAGCTGAGCATATACTTCTTAGAAGATATACATTCGACGAACAAATATATGAAAAAATGTTTAACATCTCTAGCAAATAGAGAAATGCAAATCAAAACTACTCTAAGATTTTATCTCACACCAGTCAGAATGGCAGCTATCAAGAATACAGTCAACAATAAGTGTTGGCAAGGATGTGGGGGAAAAGGCACACTCATACATTATTGGTGGAACTGCAAATTGATGCAACCAATATGGAAAGCAATATAGAGATTCCTTAGAAGATTTGGAATGGAACCACCATTTGACCCAGCTATCCCACTCCTCTGTCTATACCCAAAGGACTTAAACTCAGTATACTATAGTAATGCAGCCACATCAATATTCATAGCAGCTCAATTCATAATAGCCAAACTGGAAGCAAATTAGATGCCCTTCAATAGATGAATGGATAAAAAAACTGTGGTATATATACACAATGGAATATTACTCAGCAATAAAAGAGAATAAAATTATAGCATTTGCAGGTAAATGGATGGAGTTGGAGAATATCATGCTAAGTGAAGTAAGCCAATCCCAAAACACCAAAGGCCGAATGTTCTCTCTGATAAGTGGATACTGATCCATAACGAGGAAAAGGGAGGCATGGGAAAATGGAGGAACTTTGATTTGGCAAAGGGGTGGGAGGGGAAGGAGGGAGCAAGGAGGCAGGAAAGATGGTGGAATGAGATGGACATCACTACCCTAGGTACATGTATGACTGCACATATGGTGTGACACTACATCATTTACAACCATAGAAATGTAAAGTTGTGCTGCAATTGTATACAATGAATCAAAATGCATTCTGCTGTCTCATACACCTAATTAAAATAAATAAATTTTTTTGTAAAAAGGGCAAGTCTAATGAAGATGTAGGAACAAAAAAATTGTTTTTCTTAAACCAAATTATTTAAAAAAAATTTTTTTTTTTAGTTGTAGGTGGAAAAAATACTTTTATTTTATTTACTCATATGTGGTGCTTAGAATCAAACCCAGGGCCTCACGCATGCTAGGTGAGTGCTCTACCACTAAGCCACAACTCCAACCCCTTAAACCAAATTATTTTTAATGATAACTTAATAATATATTTTCTTTTTGAATACTCAAATTTCATAGTTTACAAGTGTCTATGTTTCAAAACACACTTCACAAATCATCTATTTGCAATTCATAATGGATTTTCTATCAAAAAATATGTAAATATTGGTTAATTTAGTAGAAAAATCCATACTGTAATCACTATTCTGTATAATTGCAATGAGTTGCTTACAAAGCAGTACTGAGGTTAAGTGAAACAAAACAAGAAAAGTATTTTTAAAAAAGAACAGTGTGAATCAAATATATAAGTAATCAAAATACCTACATAGACAAAAAGGTACGTGAAACATTTATAGTTAATTCTGAAATATATATACTTGAGGGAACTTTACAGAGATCGATACTGCTATTTTTTTATTGTTGTGTTTGATGTACTATTTCCAGTTTCACAATGAAATATGTAAATTATTTTCTTCAGTACAGATTATACCTGGAGTAAATTTTTTAAATAGGTATTGAGAAAAACTGAGGTGGAAAAATAAATTTGTTTTACTGGACTTAAAACTTAACTGAGAGGATTGAGTATGTAGCTCAGCAGTATGCTTGCCTGGTATGCTTGAGGCTCTGTATTCAACTCCCACCAGATAGATAGACAGACAGACAGACAGATAAAACAACTGAGACCAAGAAGAAGGGACATAAAATTATATCTGTATATATGTACAAAAGAGAAGGGGAGAAAGAGAGAATTAAATACTACTATTTAAACAATTTCTAGATTGAAATTATTCACCAAAAAATGTCTGCTATATGAGAAAGATATTTAAATTTTAAGAACTAGATAAAGAACATTAGATTCAGGATAGTGAGAGAGATAAGCAACAAATAATTGCTGCTATGTAAGATGTAATGGAAGTCAATGTTTGTATTATGGATAGGGATAATATTTTGCATTAAGGAAAATCATCATAGCTGCCTTATTTGAGAATGTAAAACAATGATGGGCATCATGACTTCCTTGATTAATTTAAAGTATCAAATGTATTGGCTAATATGTTAAATCAAAAAAATAAGATCTTGGGGATGGGGCTGTAGCTCAGCGGTAGAGTGTTCACCAAGCACATGTGAGGCCCTGGGTTCGATCCTCAGCATCACATAAAAATAAGTAAATAAAATAAAGGCATTGTGTCCAACTATACCTAAAAAATAAATACTTAAAAAAATAAGATCTAAAAGTTGGCACTCATTTCATCTATAACCTATTAATTGAATACAAGATGCAGAGGTGGCTATGGTAAAATAACTACAATTTAGTATACATATGACTCTGAATGACTTCACAAACAATATTCTGGGGTATTTCACAGATCTATTCCCCAAAAGAAGAGAAATGACAAGTGAGATGGTTGGAAAGAGAGGGCTTCCTAAAAAGTAGTAGAAACCTCTTAAACTCTGATTTGAAATACTGCTAGGTTAAATATGTTAATGTACTTTGCTCTAGAAGAAGGCATTGGCTCATCTAAGATGTGAAGAGTCTAGAGTTCTTTAAAAATACTTTGTTTTTATAAACAAAGTTTATAATGGAAAGGCCTAAAAGATTGCTAAGAATTCTAATCATAATTAACATTAAGTTCTCTAAGAGAAAAGGACATTGTTTCATTATAAGACACATACCAATTGATTTGAAGTATAATTTTATATTTATAACTTTTTTCTTTGAGAAATTACAATAAATGGAAATATGACGTAACTTAGATTTAGGCCAAATATAACTGTATTGAACTCATACAAACATTTATATATCGATTATAAAATGCCATCCTTCTTTCATAAGTAAATATTTAAAAAATAATGAATAAAGCAATAATAACCAGCCCACCAACACCTTGCATTCAACAAGTAATTAACAGTCACTGGAACTTACCTAAATTATCTCTCAAGGCACTAGCTTCCTCATGAGTTTTGAAATTGTAATTTGGCACCAGTTTAAGTCTCATTCGGGAATAATTTTCCACATTAGCTAGTTTCCAGTGAATTGGATTCTGTTTCCTAAAAATATTCATAAGCAAACAAGTAAAATTATTTAGCTTTGACTTACTAAGATTGGTGACTAAAAGCAGTATAAGAAAACATGGAATACTTTACATTTGGCTTAGTACCATTTTATAAAAAAGTATATCTAATTTAATCCAACCAACCATGAGAGAATTAAATTTGTTTATCTATACTAAATACAAGAAGAACCTAAGAGGCTCAACTATTTGCCTAAGATGCCATGAAGTTTACCAGTAGCAGAAATAAGAGGAACAGGGACTTTCAGAATGATAGCCTGATACCTTACTTTCTCTGTTGAGTGAAAGTTCTTAATTGACTATAAAAGGGTTTATATTTCCAAACACCATTTTAAAAATAAAATAATTTTACTACAAAAAAAATAATAAAATTTCAAATGGATAAAAGATCTGAATACAAGAGCTAAAACTATCAAAGAAAACAGAGATAAATTTTCATGACCTTGGACTTAGGAATGGTTTCTTAGATGACACCAAAAACGTGCAAAAAAAGGAAAAATTAGATAATTTGGACTTCATCAAAATTAATTTTTGTACATCAAAGACCACTATCAAGGGGCTGGGGCTATAGCTCAGTAGCAGAGTGCTTGCCTTGCATGACTGAGGCACTGGGTTCGAACCTCAGCACCACATCAAAATAAATAAAATAAAGGCATGCTGTCCATCTACAACTACTAAAACACATTTTTTAAACAAAGATCACTATCAAAAATGTGAAAAAATAATCTACATATTTATGAATAATCTGATAAAAATCTGTTATTAAGGGTTGAGATTGTAACTGAGTGGAAGAGTACTTGCCTAGCATGTATGAGGCACCAGGTTTGATTCTCAGCAACACATACAAAAAAAATAAAATAAAGGTCCATATACAACTAAAAAAAAAAAAGAATCTGTTATTAAGTCTATGTATACAGAGCGGGACATGGTGGTACACACCTATAATCCTAGATACACAAGAGGCTGAGGAAGAAGGAACGAAATTTTGAGGATAGCCTGGGAAACTTAACGAGACTTTGTCTTAAAGTAAAAAAATAACAGAAACAGGGGACCTGGGATGTTGCTTCATGTTAGAACATCCCCGAGGGTTGAATCCCCAGTTCTTGCAAAAATATATATGTAAATAAAAATATAAATGAATATATAAATGAAATACTGACAAATCACCAAAAAATTAAATAACCTAATTTTAAAAATGAGCTTAACAATCTAGTAGAATTTCTTCAAAGAATATATATAATTGGCCAAAAAGTACAAGAAAGATGCTCAAGATCACTAGGAAAAGGGAAAGCAAAATCATAACATTTCACACCCACTAGGAGAGCCATAAAAAAAATCAGAAAATGACAAGTATTGATTAGGATGTGGAGAAACTGGAACCCTCATACATTGCCAGTAGGAACATAAAATGATACAGCTGATGTGGAAAACTATTTGGCAATTTCTTAGTAATTTAATCACAGAATTGTATGATCCAGAAATTCCCCTTGTAGGGTATATACCCAAAAGGATTAAAAACACTTTTAAACAATTATTCTGGTAGTACTAATTATAAGACCTCCAAAGTGGGAAACAGCCAAATACCCATTGACCAATGAATAGATAATTAAAGGGTGGTATATCCATACAATGAAATATTATTTGGCCATAAAAGAAAAAAAGTACTGTTATATGCTGTGATATAAAGAAAGACATTATGTTAAGTGAAAAAAGGACACAAAAGACCACATATTGTATAATTCCATTTACATGAAATTTTTGGAAGAAGCAAATAAAGATAAAAAGAAGGCTGGTAGTTGTCAAGGATAGGTGTCAAGTTTCCTTTTAAGAGTGATGAAAACATTCTAAAGCAAGACAGTGGTGATGATTGCTCAACATTATAAATAAATTTAATGTCACCAAATTGTATATTTTCAAATGGTAAATTTATTTTAAATGTATTTTACCACATTTAAAAAAGCACTGCAAAAATGATAACACAGTAAAACAGAAGTGACTTAGATCAACAAAATAAACTGTAAACACATAGCACCATTAACCCTAGCTCAAAAAGGTAGTCAGAAAGATAGAAGTAAACTCGCTCAACACTGAATTGAATGTCCTGTAATACAGCTTTTATCACAGGATAAAGGAAGATAAATAACTGCATAACAACAAAAACATATACACAAACCTCTAATCATTCCAAACCTAATTCACAAAATAAGTTTTTTTAAAAAAACATACAAATTGGAATGAAAATTAATACATTTTATAATCCTACCTTTCAGCCCAAGGTCCCCTTTCACACGTAAGATAGAGTCGCACTGCCTTCCAGTGTCTAAGACAGGCTAACTGTTGACTGCTCAGTTGTTTAAGCATATTATTATACCGCAAGTTCTCCTGGCGTGTTTTTCGATTAAATGGTTCCACGAAAAACTCCTAGAAGAATAGCAATAAAAAAGCGCTTTGAATCACAATTTACAATATTGTCAACTTGACCAATAAAATCACATAATATGGGTGGGGTTGTGGCTCAGTGGCAGAGCACTTTCTTAGCATGTGTGAGGCACTGGGTTCGATCCTCAGCACCACATATAAATAAATAAAAAATAAAGGTACATCAACAACTAAAAATATTTTAAAAAGAAATCACATAATATGAGAAAGAAGTTGGTGACCAACATGTTTTTATTATTCCATTATAATAATATTCTTCGATGAAATATGATAATTCTAGCTATCATACATTTATTTTTTTAACTTAAAAACTTCTAGCAATAAACATGTAAAGAACTTCAAACATGGAAAGTGTGTCAACAAGGGATTTTTAAAATTAGGTTAATTAACCTTCTACTATTAGGTGAAATAGTTTTCCTTTGATATCTTTTTATTTATAAGGAAGGAGATGCAAGAATTATAATCACATTCCAATGGCCCAAAAGTCAATCCCAAAGACAATAGGTAAGTCTTTCATAATGAGAAAAGTCATTTGTTAGTAACTCTCTGAACAGCATCCTTGCTAGTTTTCAGGGTAAAAAAGACTGATAAAAATTTCTACTAAAATGTATCTTTAAACCCTGAATTTAAAATTTTTATAGTTTTCTAAGAGATAAGTGGTAAAACAGTTTATCACAAGATGACACTCATCTATTAGGATCTATAATACAGCATTAATTTGTTTCAAGCAAATCAATACTGAATTACATTAAAACGAACAGTTAAAGAACAAACATTTAGGCAGTATAGCAGTACACAGTTAAAAATATAAGCCCTGGAGTTAGATCTGAGTATAAATTTTAGTTACTACTCTAAGCTAATTCTCTTTTCTTAAAGAAAAACAACATTTATTTTTAGTTGTAGGTGGACACAATATCCTTATTTTATTTTTATGTGGTGCTGAGGATTGAATCCAAAGCCTCATGCATGCTAGGTGAGTGCTTTTCCTCTGAGCCACAACCCCAGTCCCAAATTTTCTTACCTCAATCTTTATTTTGTCCTAACTAATTTTCTGGGGGAAAATGTCCTAATCTGTTAAAGGAGGTTGACCATAACTATCATGAGAAAAATGAAGATCTAAAGTGCTTAATAAATGCCAGAAAAATAAATCTTCCTCAATAAATTGCAGCTATTATTAATATATTGTTAATGTAACTGTTACTTGATATGTAGAAAATCAATGATCTGGGCTATAATACTATCAAATTTTAATACAGATCATTTCTGAGAAAATTGAGGAAGTCAGGATAGCTCCATGAAAATCACACATCAATTTCATCAGAGTTTTAAAGTTAAAGCACATATGGATATTCCTAATAGGTGTTTGTAGAAAACTAAAGGTAAAATTATAGGGGAAATGTTGATGAGAATATAAAATGGTAGAACATCTGTCAGGGCAATTTAACATTATTTATGATAAGTACTACATACTATTATTTCTACCTATCTTAGGGAAAACACAAAAACATAACTATACAAATGTTCAATACTAAATAAAAATAATGTAAAAAGGGAAAATAAGGTTCAACAATGGGAAATAAATATCTCATACAATAGAATACTATGTAGTCATATAATGGTACAGGAAGATAAATACAGTCCTTTTTTTCTATGGGTTCTGTTTCCATAGATTCAACCAAACATGGATTAAAAATATTTAGGAAAACAAATGCATCCATATCAAACATGTACATATTTCTTCTTGTCATTACCCCCTAAACAACACAAAAGTATAACAACTGCTGAAATAACATTTACATTGTATTAGGTATTATAAGTAACCTAGAGATGACAAAGTACAGAGGAGGATGTGCAAACATAAGACACATAAAAATACAGGAAAGATACAAACCAAAATGTTAACAGTGATGAAATTACAAATATTTTTATACTTATTTTATGGAATGATAATTTTCATTTGGTAATAAGAAAATTAGGAATAATATTATGATATAAGGAAATGGTAATAATGAGTAAGAAGAATAAAAGATCTCATATAGAACAAGGTCACTTCTCTGTTTAAACACACATACCAGCCACAAAAGGGGAAAAAAGATCACAAAATAGTACTCCAAAATATTAAAAAGATAGCAACTAAGTCGTATTATGAATTCTTTCATTTTCTTTTTTAAATTTTCAACATTTCTTATCAATATATTTTACTTTTATAACCAGAAAAAATGGGGCATTAATCTGGTCCAAACTCCTTGTTTTATAGATATGGAAACTGGAGCTAGAGGGATTACAAGTTTTGCTTCCAGGATTATCCAGCTATTATGTATGAAAGCTGGTACCATAAGTCAGATATTCAAACTCTCAAATAGATAATGGGTGAGAAAGAAAGAAAAATGGATTGGAAAATATTACTCTTTTCAAGGCAGTAAAAACAATGCAAAAATTTTCCTATTTATTTATATCATCAGTTTTTTGATTATACATTTCTTTATTTTTCAATGCATCCTATGCTACCTTAACCAACCAACTCTTCTCAAAGCAAACTTTTATGCTTAACATAGAGTGCTGCTGTTGGCTGGATCCCCATCTTTGTACCTGTAGTAGACGATGTGTTCAGTTTGCTCTAGATACTGCGGCCTTCCAAGCAGCCACAGCTATGACTCAGAATCCTCTGTGCATCTGAACTAGCAAGTGCCCCCAAGGCTACACCCAGCTACTTGGACAGCAGGTAGCAATAGCGCAGAGGGAGCTTTGGAGCAAAGGTCAACCCATAGCATACGTGTTAGAGCTATTGGCATGAAGATCATCAGTGGGAAAGACCTTAATTTTTTTTTTTTTAGATGTTGATGGATCTTTATTTTATTCATATATTTATATGTGGTGCTGAAAATTGAACCCAGTACCTCACACATGCTAGGCAAGTACTCTCCCATTGAGCCACAACCCCTCCCCTTAATATTTAAAGAAATAATTTGTAGGGGACAGGGTTGTAGCTCAGTAGTAGAGTACTTGCCTAGCATGTGTGAGGCACTAGGTTTGATCCTCAGCACCACATATAAATAAATAAATAAAATAAAGGTATTTGTCCATCTACAACTAAAAATATTTAAAAAGAAAAAATAATTTGTATGTATGAATGAATGAAATGTACCAGGGATATCCCAATATCAGTAAACAATTCTTTTTCTTATACCTTCTAAAGCTACATTCAGTTATAATTATTGGCTACGACACACTTGAGGCACATGAAATACATAGTGTCAAAAAAACACTATGGTTGGGATCCTAAATGCCCTCAAAGGTCATGTGATAAAGGCATGGTAGCCAGGTGGTGGCACTATTGGGAAGGTGATGGGACCTTTAAGATGTGGTGCCTGGTAGAAGGAACTTAGGCCACTGGGTGAGTGCTCTTGAAGGGAATGCCAGAGTCTCAGCCCCTTCTTCTCTCTTTTTTGCTTCCTGGCTGCTAGGAGGTGAACAAATGTCCTCCTCCATGTCCCTACAGGCAAAGTAACAGTGTTAAGAGATCATGGACTGAAACTACTAAAACAATGAGCCAAAATAACCCTTTCATCTTTATCTCAGGTGTTCTGTCACAGTAACAGACAACTGATTAAAACAAATAGTACTGAAGGGAAAATAAAGCTGACAACCTAGCAAAAATATCATACAAACGCTCTTTTTTCATTTCAGAAATTAATTGATACCATTCCCTCGTCTTTTTCATAGTTAATCTTTTTATTTATTTGTTTGAGGTAGTGGGGATTGAACCCAAGGATACTCTACCAATGAACTACATACCCAGCCCTTTTTAAATTTTTATTTTATTTTTTAAATTTAAAGACAGGGTCTTACTAAGTTGCCCAGGCTGGCCTTAAACTTGCAATCCTCCTGCCTCAGCCTCCAAAGTCACTAAGAGTACAGGAATGTAACATATCAGCCAGCTCATAATTACTCTTGAAAAATGAGTTACATAGGTTTTTACACTTGGTGTTATTTGTATGTTTAATTGTAGCTATTACAACACATATTGATTTAAACATCTTTTCATTCATTTGATATTTATATTTCTTCTTTGTTGAAGAGTAATTTTAAATTATTTTGTCAATTTATTAATTGTATTTTTTATAGGTAATTTTGTGGATTCTTTATTTTTACTCTGGACATAAATCCTTTGTCCATAATTTATTTGCAAATATTTTCTCCTAGTACATGGACTGTTTACTTGCTCTTTAATAGCATCTTACAACAACAAAAGTTTTTAATTTTGATTAAGCTTAGTTCATAAATATTTGTCTCTTATGTGGTATGTCTTTGGTGTTTTATATAGGAACTCTATAACTCTAGGTCACACTTATTCTTTTTCTGTGGCTCCTTCTACAATAATTTATGAAGCTTGTCAGGTATGATCTTATTGATTTCACATTTAACTGTATAATCCATTGGAGTTATAATATGAAGTGAAAGTCTGGTGTTTCTATGAAAAATGAAAAAAATAACACAACAAAAACTACAGATATCTAATTGTTCCAGGATCATTTGTTGAAAAGAATGTTCATTCTCCACTGTATTCCTGTTACAACTTTCTCAAATTTTACATAAACCTATATATGTCTCGATTTCTATATTTTTCTATTTATTCTATGGGTTTATGTGTGTATTCTTGTGTCAATATCACACTGTTTTGATCAGTGAACTTAAAATACATCTTAAAATAGTAGCATCAGTCCCCTAATTTTTTCTTCTTTTCCAAAATTCCTATGTCTTTTCAAATTTTAGAAACTGTCTTTAAGCACAGAGAAACTTTCTAACATTTTAAAAAGTACTGCATTAAATCTAGTTTCTTACATTGACACCTAAGTATTTTATTCTTTCAAAGCTATTGTAAATAGTATTCTTTAAAAAAATTCTGTTTCTAATTGTTCATTTCTCATAAATGGGAATATGAGTAAGTTTCATATTCTGATTTTATATCCTATAATCTTGCTAAACTCATTTGTTTAAAAAAAACAGATTCCTTGGGATTTTCTACATAGAGAACCATGCTATCTGCAAATAGTTGTTTTGGTAAACAGTTTTATGTGAGTGCCTTTTATAATCTTTTCTAAAATAGTGACTACATGTAAGAAGAGTGGACATTATTACTACCTAGGTTCCCTATGTGAAGGGAAAGCCCTCAATTTTTCATCTCGAAATATGAAGCTAGCTGTAGAATTTTTTTAGAGATTGAGATAGTTCTTCACTATTCCTTGCTTTTTAAAATAATTATTTTAGTTATAATAGACAAAATACCTTTATTTTATTTATTTATTTTTTTATGTGGTGCCTTACATGTGCTAGGCAAGCGCTCTACCACTGAGCCACAACCCCTCATAAGTGGATGTTAAATTTTGTTGAGCTTTTTCTGCAACTGATATAATTTAGTTTTTCTTGACCTGCCTATTAATGTGGTCACCTATATTGATTGATTTACAAATACTGAACCAGCCTTACATTACCAGAATAATCTCCACTTTGTTGTGATGTTATGTGTACAGCTGGATTCGGTTTACACTTATGTTCCTGAGGGTTACTGGTCTGTAATTTTCTTGTCCTGTTTTTGCATGTTTTCAAAATAACAGCAACATTGTCCTCATAAAATGAGTTAGCAAGTATTCTTGCTCTTCAATTTGCAGAAGAGACTATAAGGAATTTGTATAATATCTCCATTAAATTAAAAATTGCCATTAGACACTATTACCCTATATACATATATGATTACATGACCTGTGCAACTCTACATCATGTGCAAGAATGAGAAGTTATACTCCATTTATGTATGATATGCATCATGTCAAAATGCATTCTACTGCCATGTATAACTAATTAGGTCAAAAACTAAATAAAATTAAAAAGAAAAAAGAATTTATCATTGAGACAAATGGCCCAGTATTTTCCCTTGTGAAAGATTTAACTATATTTGATTTCTTTAACTATGCTAACTCTCTACTTATTTTTAAATAAGTTCTAAATTCTGTATCTGTCAAGAAATTCATTAATCCAAGTTGTCAAACTTATGGACATAGAGCAGTTTGCAGCAGTCCCATTTTAACATATTAACATCAGTGGAATCAGTGATAATAATGCATTTTTAATTCCTGATATAATTTTTTTTTTTTTTTTGCTTCTGGCTAGAAATTTTATCAGTTTTACTGGTTCTTTTAATAGGGGGTATTGTTTTGTTTTGTGATGCTGGGTATTTAACCTATGGGTACACCACCACTGAACTATACCTCTAGGTGTTTTAAATTTTTATTTTGAAACAGAGCCTAAGTTGCATTGCTGAGGCTGGCTTCAAACTTTCGATCTGCCTGCCTCAGACTTTTGAATCTCTGGGATAACATTTGTGAGCCACTGCACCTGGCTTTACTATTAATTTTAAAAGTTAGATTTTGGTTTCATTGTTTTTCTCTATTGCTTTTCTCTTTTAAATTTCATGGATTTCTGTTCTTTGTTAGTGTCTTATCTCTGCTTGTTACAGGTTTAAAATACTTCCCTTTTTCTTTTTTTAGTTTCTTAAGGTACAAACTTAATTTTTTAATATAAATATATACAATGCTTTAAATAGCCCACTAAGCCCTGATGTGCACCCTGCCTCCTCTAGTATCTACTGAGGACTTTCAATTTAAAAGATTTTCTACAAGATCATTATATACAGAATGTTTCACTATTATTTCAATTATTATTGACTAGCTGTTTTTCTTCCAATTCTGAAATAATTTTTTTTTTTTTGCTTCTGGCTAGAAATTTTATCAGTTTTACTGGTAAAGACAAACAGGCTATTACTTGTTTTCAAATTTCAGATTTGATATTACTCTCGTGTGCATATTAAATGCTTAGAATAAACACAGAAAACTAAACATTAAAACATTGTTTTAGCTTTATGGTCACTGTGACAAAAACACCCAACAAGAATCTCTGAGAGGAGGAAAAGTTTATTTGGGGTTCATGGTTTTAGAGGTCTCAGTTCACAAGATAGCCTTTGTTACTCTGGGCTTGAGGTGAGGTAGCACATCACAAGGGAAGGGCCCAGTGGAAGAAAGCTGCTCAGCTCATGACAGAGTCAGGAAACAGAGAAAGGAGGGAGAAGGGCTGCAGTGAGTGTAGAGGCCCACTTCCAGGGCACACCCATAATGACCCAATTAAACCAGTCAGGCCCCACCTACTTAGTCACCATCCCGTCACTCCATTCAAAGTGGGATGGACTGATTAGGTCACAGCTCTCATAATCATTTACCTCAGAACATTCCTGCATTAACAGGAGCTTTTCAGGGACACTTCATATCCAATCCATAACAAACATTTAATAAATTTTACCTGAAACTTGAGCTTGCTTTCTCCTCCTTCCCGGTCTCGTTTATGCATATTTACCATTAGGGCTTCATAACAATTCTTCCAGTAAAGTGCCATGTTCTCATGACCATCATAAAATGTATGAGCTTCATACTGCTTCATATAAGGTATAATCTTATTTAAAAAAAACATACAGAATTTGTACACATTCTGTAAAACTGATAAATCAATAAAGCAATCTTGCTCAAAAAAGAGAAAACTTACATATTTTTCAATGTAAACTTGCCATTCATTTGAACTGCAATATTCTTGAAAATCTTCAAAAAATGAGGAACTACCATTGGTAAAAGGTAAAGAAGGCAGGTGCAAATTCATGAAGAGAAGTTCATAAATTTTGGAAACCAGAGTTCGGACAAGGGGAATCAGAAATGAGTAGATTTCAGTCTGTTCCTTGATTGACTGACTGAGAACATTTTCCAGCTTCCCTAAAATGTAACATGCTTCATCCTGATTTTCAATCACTTTGGTTTGAAGAAGGGTATTTAGCTTAGCTGATGCCATTGCACAAACCTGGAAGAAAACAGGTTAGATAAGAAAGGACAGACTAAAGTAGACATTTAGTGAGAGTAAAGTTTCTACCTCACTCTGCAAGTGCAGAACTTTTATATAATAACTGTCAAAAAATTGTGAGATCTAAGATATTATCTTACTTCTAAGCTAACAACTAGTCCTGCTACATTTTCATAGATGTTAACATACAAAATAAAGATTCTTATTTACGGACAAATATCTCCAGCAATAGTAATAAGGATAGTATCAGCATTTGGACGGTTCCTGAAATCACAATCCCCATCATGAGACACAAAAAAGACTAGATGATAACTGCACATAGAGTAGTGGTAGTTTGGAGAGGAGCATCAAGCTCAAGGAACTTGAATCTTTTAAACTGGGCTGCCAGCTTATCTGATCTTTGCTATGGAGAGAGAGATTACCTGTATTATATCAGGCAGTAAACAAACCTGCCTTTTGCTCTACAAAGAAACATGAACTCAAATTTCCACAGTTGTTCACTATGCAAACATTCTCAAAAAGAAGTTTATATGGACAGCCAGAGCCTCTACTCACATGATATGCTGAAACACAAGACACTCATGGAGAACTCTCTTACCAACAAAGACTGCAGGAAGTACTGTCTTTCTCAGGTTATGAATGAGGTAGCATACATGCCCAATTGTTATTGACAGCCATTTTGTGTTCAAAAGGGAAGCCAGCTTAAGACAAACTTAAGAGCAGTGCGGTAAGAATGGCAAATGGTGGAACCAGAGTTCTGACTGAAGGCTTAAACTCATCTAAACTATGGAATTCTTAATTCTAAGATCTAAGATTTCAAAGCAGGAAAAATTACATAACTGTGCCTCCTTTTCCCTTAACTCCATAACCTAATTTTCAATTATTATCTCCAATGTAAAGAAGAACAAAAGAAAATAAGAAATTTTGAGAATCAGCACTTCAAGATTGTTTTTGTGCCAAAAGCTAGTCTTATTCATATTAGTACCAACAGATCGTTGCAGGCCAAGGTAATAAGAGACTACAGGCAGTATTTCCATGCAAATATTAACAAAGCAAATAGCACTGGAAGAAATAATTTCTAAGACGGTTCAAAGCTTTAACTTCTCTACTACAAAAGTGAAGCTCCACTACCCTCCTCATATCCCCCATCCTCAATTTAGTCTTTGAATCTAAAGAAACTTAATTCCAATATGAATATATATATATATATATATAAATACATAAAAGAATATAAAATAAGTGATAAAATCCCTACATTCAGGAAACATATGTTAATATTCAGTATTAGATCAGTATTTGCTAGATATTAATATTTAGTATTAACAATAACTTTTTTTATCAAGTGCTTTTAAAAATACTGTACACATAAAAAGTTGAATATCAAGTGCTTTGCTTTTAAATGAATATCATGGCACTCAACAGCTCTACATTTATACATTTATTTAAAAGTATTAAGGTACTTTGAATAAGTAGCAGATAATTTCCTTGGCCTTAATTTTGGATATACACATACCACATACATACATGTTCCTCTGGCCAACATTATAAAGCACATTAGTGTCACCTGAGAAATTACAAAAAATACTGAATGAATTACTATGGGTGATGCCTTACATAGGTATTTTTAAAAAGCTCCTCTAGGTGATTTCATGTGCAGCCAAGTATGAGAATCACTGAGCTTAAAAAAACAAAAACAAAAACAACAACAACAAAAAAAAACTGAAAAAACAGGGAATCTAACTAGAGACTATATTCTGTATCTAAATGAATAGCCACATAATCCTACTTTGGAGATAAGCTGGGAAATCTTGGTTTTTATACAAAATCTCATAACACTTATATTTTGGTCCTATTCATTAAAATGCACAGCCTCACATAATTGTACTTTTATATCTGAAAGAGTAAAATTAAACAGCAGGCTATTGAGAAATATTTGAGATAACTAACTACTGATAGATAGGATTAGCCTCATCTGTAAGTGCTATACTTGTTTGCTTATTGAACAAGTATTTATAGAGCTCCTAGGAAGAGAAGGCACTGGATATTTAATGGTGAACTACAGAAACAGACATTTTGCCCAGGGTAATGCCATCAAATAAAAAAACACCAAAGGTAACTAACTACATGTAAAACAACAACAAAAAAATAGTTCTAATATCTAAAATAAATAAGTACCTTGCATGTTAGCTGCAACTGCTTGGACAATCATTAGGCTAATATTAATAAAAAGGCCAAAAAAACTATCCTTGTTCTATTTCTGGTGGAAGAAAAAAAAAGATACTATGATGAATATAAAAGTGTATAAGGATTGCAGTAGTTAGATTATCATAGGATATAGTTATCAGTAGGATTAATGGACAAAGAACAAATTATTTTTTAACGTTCTTAGTTTGTGTACTTTCAAATAGTACTTTAAAACTGTACAATTCAAACTTTTACCATCATGTGTCTTTTTTTAATATTTATTTTTTAGTTGTAGTTGGTCACAATATCTTTATTTTTTTATGTATTTTAATGTGATGCTGAGGATCAAACCCAGGGCCTCACACATGCTAGGCAAGCATACTACCATTGAGCCACAACCCAGCCCCACCATCATGTGTCTTAATACCCATTTTCCTGTTTAGTTTTTCTGCCAAACAATGAAATTCTATAGTGAATATGATACTTTCATGAAGAAGAGGGGGGATAAACTATTTAATAAACTAACAGAGAAGTATTAGTTTATATAATAGTAAGAGAAAGAAAAAAACTCAAAATACCCAAATAAATGACAATTTTGGTAATATAAGATATTCATAGAAAACTATACAATAGGAAGGAAATATATACTATAACATTAATAGTGTTTTTTCTTAAGGTATGGAATGTTGAATAATTTAGTTTTTTCCTCTTTATGCTGTTGTGTTTATTCTCCAATAAGCATGTGTTATACTTATGAGCAGAAGGAAGAATTCACTAAAAAATATAATTATCAGATAGTGGTCTCTTTTTCCTTGGTACTGGGATCAAAACCAGAGGCCTTCTATCCATTTTATTTTGAGACAGGCTTTTTTTAAGTTGCTGAAGCTAACCTCAAACTCGTAATCCTTAAGATCTAACTCACTAGTTGATTGGATTACAGGTGTGCACCACTACACCAGGCAGATTATGGTAAAAATAGGGCAACCTTATGTCAGAATTGTAACTTTTCTCTGTTTTTAGCAAATCCTAGTTTATCAACAGCATTAGAAACCAGACCCACCCTGAACACAAATACAAAAGCTATGGGATACTTATGATGAATCCAACTCATGTCTCATAAGCACCCAATGTAAACAGAAAAACATGACAGACTAAAATTCACATAGAACTTTTCCAACCTTGTAAACTTTAAATATTCTTTATGAATATATTTAGCTTCTGTTTACTTCTAAAATCTACCACGTTGATTAGCGCATTAGGTATTTGGTGTTTGGTGAGTGTAAAAAATATGAAATACAATGTAAAATTGTGGATTAGCAAAATAGCATGAAAAGACCAATATAAAAAATAATTTTCTTAAAAATGAAAGCCCTAGGGTTAGGGTTGTAGCTCAGTGGTTGAGTACTTGTCTCGCATGTGTGAGGCACTGGGTTCAATCCTTAGCACCACATAAAAATAAATAAACAAATAAATAATACTGTGTCCATCTACAACTAAAAACAAACAAACAAAAATTTTAAAAATGTAAGCACTAAACTGTGTGTGTAATATATACATATATATGTAAACATAATCAATGCAGACTGTCTAGGACCTTGCAAGCTACACTAAATGTAGATGATATGAACAATACTTTTAATATAAGCTATGAGTAAATCCTATAAAAGGAAACCTTAAAATTAAATGGAGTCATAAATAGGAGGAAGAAATAATCAATTAACTACATTTCAAGCTCCTTTCCGATCTCACAAAATTGAAATTTCAAATGAATTTATGAATATTTTTTGAACTAATAAAACAGAGTACTGAAAATGCATTATCATTTAGTGTTACAGAAATAACTATACCACATCCAAGTATAGAAAATAATATAAAAGAATTGACAAACCTGCAAACTGCCCCTTCCAATGAATTCCAGAAGCATCTGAATCTGAATTTGAGAGAGCTTTACCCACACTGGATTCTGAGAATACCAGACTGACAGAGAGTCAAAGAGCAGCATGATATCCTCTAAAAGCTATGATAAAAGAAAATTTGAAAAATAAAAGCATTCAGTTTTTAATTTACTGATAGTGTGTTTTTCTAAACACTAACACAAATCATAAATATTTGAAAACCAGTCCAATATACATCTGATAAAAGCCAAAATAATCATACTAGTAATATTTAACAAAATCTGTTACAGTTCATCATATATAGTCCCTGCTTACTGCATTTAATGCTCTAAAAAGAGGAGATGAAAAATTTCTTTCTTTGAATAATCCTTAACTACCCAAAATATAATTTCAAAGAACTATTACCAACCTTCTCAGTCCACATGCTTGAGTTAACTAGTCCCTCTGACTGCAGAAAGTCCTGTATGATCATCATGAGTCGGAAGGCATTTTCAGCAGTTACTGAATTCGTTTTTGTTTCTCTGTTTTCTGTGACTGCCCACTCTAACATCTTCTGTAGTAAACTAAATGTAAAACAAAGTCCTCTTAAAACCATTGTAAGGGGCTGGGGTTGTAGCTGAGTGGTGGAGCACTTGCCTTGCATGGGTGAGGCACTGGGTTAGATCCTCAGTACCACATAAAAATAAATATATAAAATAAACGTAATGTGTCCATATACAATTAAAAATATTTTTTAAGAAAACATTGTAACATTACGTTCGTTTTATTTCATCTGATGATCAGAGTAATTCATTGGATATTCCTGTAGATGTAATTTAACAATAAAGAAGGAACTTTTTAATGTTTGGAGTATCTGCCTTTAATACACTTAATATTAAAAGTCAGTTACCTATTTTGCTTGTCTATAAAAAGGCCAACAAAATAATTTCACATTCCAGTCTCTATAAGATATTTAAAATAGTTTCTATAACAACTAGATTTTGGGAAAGTTAGGGAAGAAAGCTTTATTATGTCTTAGAGAGGATCTAAGAAAAACAAAGAGGAAACTCTTCCTAGTGTGCTATTGCTACACAGTCCTGTCATCTACAAGGAACACTAAATATTTCAGAGAAATTTTTATGAAAACACTACTTTGTTCTTTAGCATGCAAACATTTAAATTTGGACAAGCCCATTTTAAACGCATCAAGTCCTGAGATTCTACAGAAAACAATTTAAACAAAAAAAGTAAAATCATTTAAAACTCAATCTACAAAAGATTTAAGTATTCTCACATTAGTTAGTTTTGTATTTCTCTCTAGATTCTACAAGAATGGTAAAAGATAGGAAAGGAAATTGAATATGGTTTCTTCCTTTCCCCCCCTATGAATATTGAATAATGAATACTGAGTGTTTAATAACTGATGTTATTTTAGACTCATATCTACTACTAAAGGAGGGTTAAAATAAAAAAATAAACTAACTGAATGCTTACATTAGTTTTATTTCATCTGATGGTCGAAGTAGCTCATTGGATATTCCTGGTTTAGTTAGTGCTGAAAATACTTGTCCCCGTTCAGTCCAAGTATCATCATCAGACTTTTCTAGTCCCTTACACAATACATAACTTAAAATATCTGTTACCAACTGAAGAAGCTCCTCCTCACATCTCTATAAAAATGATAAAGTAATATTAAATTACTGGAGAAAGAAAATGTTACAGCACTTCATAAGCATCATTACATATACTGACAAATTGTGTAACATGTTTTTAAGTGCTGGAGAGGATGTGGGGAAAAGGGCACTCTTGTTCATTGCTGGTGGGACTGCAAATTGGTGCAGCCAATTTGGAAAGCAGTATGGAGATTTCTTGGAAAGCTGGGAATGGAACCACCATTTGACCCAGCTATTCCCCTTCTCGGTCTATTCCCTAAAGACTTAAAAAGAGCATGCTACAGGGACACTGCTGCATCGATGTTCATAGCAGCACAATTCACGATAGCAAGATTGTGGAACCAACCTAGATGCCCTTCAATAGATGAATGGATAAAAAAAATGTGGCATTTATACACAATGGAGTATTACTCTGCATTAAGAAACGACAAAATCATAGAATTTGGAGGGAAATGGATGGCATTAGAGCAGATTATGCTAAGTGAAGCTAGTCAATCGTTAAAAAACAAATACCAAATGACCCCTTTGATATAAGGGGAGTAAACAAGGACAGGGTAGGGACGAAGAGCTTGAGAAGAAGATTTACATTAAACAGGGATGAGAAGTGGGAGGGAAAGGGAGTGAGAATGATATATAAGAGGAAAGGAGGGGTAAGACAAGATAATACAAATGGAAGAAATGATTTACAGTAGAAGGGGTAGAGAGAGAAAAGGGGAGGGGAGGGGAGGGGAGGGGGGATAGTAGAGAATAGGACTGACAGCAGAATACATCAGACACTAGAAAAGCAATATGTCAATCAATGGAAGGGTAACTGATGTGATACAGCAATCTGTATACGGGGTAAAGTTGGGAGTTCATAACCCACTTGAATCAAACTGTGAAAGATGATGTATTAAGAACTGTGTAATGTTTTGAACGACCAACAATAAAAAAAAAAAAATGCCTTGAACCTGGAACTTCAGTAGTCCCTGGAGATTCAAGTTGTATAGACACAGCTTTGTTCTTAAGACATAGGATTGGGGATGCAGCTCAGTGGTAGAGTGCTTGCTTAGCATGCAGGAGGCCCTGAGTATGATTCCCAGCACCACAAAAAGAAATACACAATCTAGTGACTTCCAGACTTCTAAACCTTAAATCATGAGACTTATAAAATGAACATAATATGAAATTGCTAATAATTGATAACACAATGCTAAGAATTACAAGTATATAAATGACATATGAAAATAAAAACACCATTTGGAAAAATAAGGAATTTTACCTCTTGGCTTTCAAGTAAAGAGAAGTCGTCACTAAAGCCATTATCACTTGTGATGCTACTCTCTTTGTCAGACTGAACAGAAAATGATTTAGTAGACTCTATTGGGGATGGCGTGCTAGGTAGGCTATCCGGCATTTGATTTCCACTATCACTCAGTTCACATGAATCAACTCCAGTGAGATCTAAACTCAAATGTGAAGGGTTACCATGCCAGAATTCTTCCTGATTCTCTGACTTGAAAGACAATTCTCCCACAGAACTATCTTCTTGAAACAATGGTGCATTTGAATCTAGAGAGTGTCTATCCTCCAAACTCCACTGATCTGAAGACACACTAGCTGAGGCAAAAGAGTTGAGTTTTTCCTCATCTGTCTTTTCATTGAAGTTCCTCTTAATATCATCAGTTGACATATTTTTATTTTCTTTCATTAAAACAGCCCTGCTGTGCTTATGAAGAGAATTTCCATTTTCAAAATTTTCTTTTAAAAGAAGTCTAACTAGGGTGTCTTGCCAACCCACTTGTTGTGATATCTGATGTGCTGCATCTGGCTGGGACTGCAAAATCTGTAAAATCTGCAAAGAAATTAAGAAACAAAATTCTTCAAAAAGAACAGTACTTTTTATCAAAAAGTCTCTTTTCAGTTATTTTAATGACATTGTAATTTAATGGGAAAATGCAGAAGGATATACTTTCAAAGATTATGTTTTTAATCAGATTGTAAACTATTTAGAGAACTGACATTGTAGATCCAATTAATCATGTACAAAGTAGAGATGTACTAAAACATTTGTGAAAGATAAAAAAGGAAAACTAAAATGATCCTCCACATGCCAAAATATACCTGTTACTAGTCTGACTTGTTCAGAGAGAAAGTATAAATAGGATGATGGTATAAGTAAAATATAAAAATAAAGTCATATTCTCAACAAAATATTTTCCATGAGCCTACTACATGTGTTCAGCAAATATTATTGACTACTACAATGTTACAGTACACTTTTAGGCTTAGGATTTATGGGAGTGAATAGGACACACAGGTTCTGTTGCAGAACCTGTGTATACCAAGAATGACGTTTTCTCATCTCACTTTCTTTTTTTTCCCTAAGTGATTGCTTCTGAGAAAACTTTTTTTTTCCAGTTAGTACATTACACAAATGAAACAAAAACTAAACATTAATTCCAAAAACTTAATTCCAACAAGACGGATGTGTTAGCTGACATTAGTTGAGATTAAACAGTACACACTGGCATAGCAATATGCATAATCTCTACCATCTAACTGATTTTAATTTTTTTGAATGAAAATAAGTTCTTAAAAAAAAAACAGCCAGAAATTCAGTGACGATCTTTAAGGCATTTTTATCACAAAGTCAATAAACTTCTATATAGATGAAAAGAGGATTGAGTATCTTTCTTAACAGAAGTTTTAATTTTGACAAGTTTCACAGTAGGATATGAATAATGTTGAAAGAAATTTTAATATTAATAGTAATATCTTGGTGTGGTGACATACTCTGGACATTCCAGCATCTCAGAAGGCTCAGTGAGGGGAATCACAAATTGAAGATTAGTCTGAGCAACTTAGCAAGACCCTGACTTAAAGTAAAAATTAAGAAGGCTGGAAGTATAGCTTAGCAGTAAAGTGCCCCTGGGTTCACCCATAGTGCCACCAAAAAAAAAAAAAAAAAAGTTCCAATATATGTTGATAGAGAAAACAATGAGTCACATTACATGGGAAGTTTCTCTTTTCACTAATATCATCAGTCATCAAGTTACCATTATTCTACTATAGAATACAAATGTTTTAAGATTAAGCTTTGCTTAGCAAAAAAACTTTTCATGATTTTATAACTTCAAAGACTTCATAAAATATGACTTCTATTTTACATATATATAATAGATATAAGCCAAGCTATACTGAGAGTTGTTTTTATCTAATCACATCCTGAAAGAAAAGAACCAATTTACATGAAACATTTCAAATTCTTAGGATTGAACATAAAGGGAAAGAGTCACCATCACACACTGTAGAAATGGAAGTGGTAAGGTTGTTTTGAAGGACAATAGGGTAGAAATCCATCAAAATATAAAATATGAATACTCTATGACACAACAATTCTGTTCCATGGAGAATGTCCTAAGATGTAATACTACAAATAAGCAAAGAGACATAAAAAAGATGTTCTTAACATCAGTTTATAACATGGAAAAACAAGAAACACCTTAAATATCAATAAGGAAAGATATGATAGTCTACAGAAGAACCATACAATGAAAAACTACACAGTTATTAAAGAAAAGATATCCAGGGCTAGGGCTGTAGCTCAGTAGTAGAGTGCTTGCCTAGCACATGTGAAACACTGGGTTCAATCCTCAGCACCACATAAAAATAAATACATAAAATAAAGGTATTGCATCTATCTACAACTAAATGAAATATTTTTTTAAAAAAAAAGACAAAATTTGGGGCTAGGGTTGTGGCTCAGTGGCAGAGTGCTTGCCTTGCATACGTGAGGCACTGAGTTTGATCCTCAGTACAACATAAAAAATAAATAAGTAAAACAAAACAAAACAAAAAGACAAGATATCCATTTCTATATATACATTTGTTAAAACTACAGAAAAAGTACTATCACATAATTGGGAGATAATAATTAGAAAGCAAATAGTAGACTGGTTAGGGGTTACCAGTGGAGGGGAGAAAAGATTATAATCAGAAAGAGATGAACAAGATAACTACCTCTTTTTTAATTTTTTAAAAAATTTTTTTAGTTGTCAATGGATCTTTATTTTATTTATTTATATGTGGTGCTGAGAATCAAACTCAAGTGCCTCACACATGCTAGGCAAGTGCTCTACCACTGAGCCACAACCCCAGCCCCCAATATCTACCTCTAAAGGTTAAATGTGTACTCAAGACAATCATTGTTGAAACACTTATAAACAACAACAAAAATACTTCTGCAATGTTGAAAAGATTTAGAAATGCTAAAATATGGTATATAAATTAAAAATCATCACAATCATTGAAGGTTCTTGTTAAATCTCTTCTCTGATAATGAATTTTTGACTCTGAAAAGGAAATATTTCCAGAAGTCCTCTATAACTAAAAAAACAAATTTTCATACTGATTACTTATGATCACATGAAGTTAATACACTTTAAGAAGGAAATTGTATATTTACAAAATAATATCATTTGTAAAATTAGTGAAATTAAAATTCTCATCTATTGCAAAATGCACAATGCCAAAGTTTTTCACAGTATGGTGATGTTACTGTTAAAACAGATCTTGAAAGTTTACGAACCTTTCTGCAGAGGACCACTCTGACATTTACATATGTCCTGTGAGATATATGAACGACAGATAACAGATCTTTGAAATTAGTAACAGGATCTATGGTGGGGGAAAAAACAAAATTAAGTTTCTTGGACAGTCAAAGAAAAAGCTGTAGGTATTATTTGTACAAATATTAAAGTAACAGTCTCAAAAAAGAATTATAGACATTCAAATTTTACCAGAAAATAACAAAAATAAAAAACCAAGTTTTAGATGTTTGACACCCTCCTGAGTCAACCATTAATTACTGTTCCTTTCTTAATTGCCTGAACATGAAAACACTGTCCATACTGAATGGCTCTAATACTATTTTTATCTTCTTACAGACATGTCTTATCAATGAAATTGTAAATCATAAGACAAAGAAACTTATCTCGAACTCAACTCCCTTCCCCAGCACTGGGCATAAATTCAAGTTTGTAGTAAGTACTGAAAAAAGTTTATTACAAAAAATTAAAATATAAAAAAGATATCTGGCCTGGCGCAGTGGTGCACACCTATAATCCCAGTGGCTGGGGAGGCTGAGGCAGGACGATCTCAAGTTCAAAGCCAGCCTGAGCAACTTAGAAAGGCTATAAGCAACTCAGTGAGATCCTGTTTCTAAATAAAATATAAAAAAGGACTGGGGATGTGGCTCAGTGGTTAAGTGGCCCTGGGTTCAATCCTTGGTACCAAAAGCAACAATGCCTTTATTTTTATGTGGTGCTAAGGATTGAACCCAGAGCCTCACCTGTGCCAGGCAAGCACTCTACCACTAAGTGACAACCCCAGCCCCTCCTGATTGCTTTTTAGCTTAATACTAGCCCACTTATTGATTCTTGATTTTACTTCTTGCACTTTAGGAGTCTCATTGAGGAAGTCAGTTCTTAAGCCAACATGATGGAGTATTAGGTCTATCTTCTATTAGATATAGAGTTTCTGATCTAATGTCTAAGTCTTTGATCCACTTTGAGTGGAGTTTTTTGCAGGATGAGAGATAGGGGTTCAATTTCACTTTGCTACATATGGATTTCCAGTTGTCCCAGCAACATTTGTTGAAGAGCTTATGTTTTTGACAATGCTTATAACGCCTTTGTCTAATAGAGATAACTATTTATGTGGGTTTGTCTCTGTGTCTTCTATTCTGTTCCATTGGTTTTCATGTCTGCTTTCATGATAACATCATGCTATTTTTTGTTACTATAGCTCTGGAGTACAATCTTACCTCATCTAGAGCATAAATCTTCAGGATATATAAAGAAATAAAAAAAACTTAACACCAAAAAACAAATAACCCAATCAATAAGTGAGCAAAGAAACTCAATAGACACTTAATAGAAAAAGAAATACGAATGGTTAACAAGTATATGAAAAAACATTCAACATTTCTAGCAATGACTGGGAATGTGGTTTTTTTAGATAAATTTACATTAAAACCACTGAGATTTCATCTCTAGTCAAAATGGCAAATATTAAAAATACAAGTAACAATAAGTGTTGGCTAGGATGTAGCAAAAAAAAGGTACACTACTCATTGCTGTTGGTACTGCAAATTTGGTGCAACCCCTTTGGAAAGCAGTTTGGAGATTCCTCAGAAAACTGGAGTGGAACACTGTTTGATCCAGTTATCCCACTGCTCAGCATATACCCATACTACAACAACACAGCCACATCAATGTTTATAGAAGCTCAATTCACAACAGCTAAGCTATGGAACCAACCTAGGTGCACTTCAACAGATGAATGAATAAAGAAAATGTAGTATATATACACAGTGGACTATTACTCAGCCCTAAAAAAAGAATGACTTTATGACTTGCCAGTAAATGGATGGATCTGGAGACGATCATGCTAAGTGAAATAAGCTAATTATGAATCCAAAGGCCAAATGTTCTGATATGCAGATGCTAGCAGACAATGGGAGGTAAGGGGAGAATAGAAGTTCACTGGATTGGAGAAAGGGAATGAAGGAAGGGAGGGGTGATGGGAACAGGAAAAACAGTAGAATGAATTTAACATAACTTTACTATATTCATATGCGAATACAGCACCAGTGAAACTCTACATCATGTAAAACCACAAGAAGGGGATCCTAATTAGAATAAGATATACCATGTATGTTTAATATGTCAAAATATCTTCTACTAAGAACATCATTACCCTAGGTATGTGTAAATTGCACATGTGGGGAGACTCTACATAATGTACAACCAGAGAAATAAAAAGTTGTTTTCCATTTATGTACAATGAATTAAAAAGCTTTCTGCTATCATGTATAATTTATTAGAACTAATAAAAAATTTTAAAATGTTTATTTTATGCATAACAAAATGTAAGAAAAAATGTAAGTAAGTAGTGAGAATGGACAAAATAACTATAAAATACTAAAAAAAAAAACCCTACTGTCTATAAAATACTAAAAAAAAAAAAAAGCCAAAAAAACCCTAGTGTCATGTATACCTAAAAAGAAAACCAACAAAAAAAAAGAACACCTGAAATTAATTTTCATTTTGCTTTTAAAAACCTTTTTTGTGTGTGGATTGAACCCAGGGGCATTTCACCATTGAGCTACATCCCCTCCCTTTTTATTTTGTATCTTGAGACAGGGTCTCACTAAGTTGCTTAGGGCTTTACTCCTTTGCTGAGGCTGACTTTGAACTTGTGACCCTCCAGCCTCAGCCTCCCAGTCACTGGGATTACAGGCATGCACCACTGCAACCAGCAAGAAAAAGAATATTTTGTATATACTTTTCTCTAATGTCCTTTTCTTTTATAAGGACCCAGTTATTAGTTTGATCTCTCAGTCAATACATATTTACAAAGTAAGGCAATATGCTATATGCTCTGGGGAGTCTATAACAACAAAATTGTAGAGACTTAAGTAGCTAGAAAAGGCCCTGCTGAATCAAACAACAGATTAATTTAAAAAGCAATCTTAGAAAAGAAGTAAAAAAAGTCTTTCAGGAAAAACTGTTTCTTAAATGTATTAGTATTATTAGCCTTAGTCATACCTGTATTTATGATCTGATTGGTAAGGTTTTTAATGAGAGAAGTATTAATTGATGCTTCATTAAGGAGGAGTCCCAATCCTGAGTATCCAACTTCTCTAAGTCGAATACGTTGTTTACTACGTTCATAAACATTTGTGCATTTCAACATCTGTTCCATAACCTGGTCAAAACAAGTAATATATTCTTCTCAGTATAGAGAACTTAAACAATTTGTCACAAGTTAATACTGAATAAAATATTACAACACATTGGATTTTGGAGCATCAAAATCCAATGTTTTATAATATTAAGTATAAGAAAACACCTGAGTGCTAAAAAAGAGACACTTCCTTATTAAGCTATTATTAAAAAATGAACTTAGGAATTAACTGGACTGAAATACATTTGCATATGAGCGATTATTATGTTTGAAATTTTAGTTCAAACATGTCAAATGAAAAACATGTATACATGCAGCTAATAAGAGGAACAAGACACCTCTGAATCAATCTAGTAGTCTATGTAACAGGTATAAAAATAATTTTCAAAAATAAGAAAATATTTATGAAGTAAACAAACCCATATGCTAACATGAGGCACTGAATTAGCACCATATTTCTAAGTGGAGGTCAACATTTTCCAAGAGAGGTTTATCATCTTATAAGAATGGATCATTCTGGCTGCATATCATGAACAATCTCTGTAAGACTGTTTTTGGAAAAATATAATTTAGCCAGATATGGTGACAAATGTCTGTAATCCCAGCTATTTGAGAGGCTGAGGCAAGCAGATTGCCAATTTGAGGCGAGTCTCAGTAATCTAAAGTGATCCTGTCTCAAAATAAAATAGGCTGTGGATGTACCTCAGTGGAAGAGTGCCTCTGAATTCAATCCTCAGTACTGGGGTGTATGGAGGAGTAAAGAAATAACATTTAATCTCTATACAGGAACCCTAGTGAGGGCAGATGCTTTAAAAAGCAGTTTCATGGCCTGGAGTTGTGGCTTAATGGTAGAGTGCTTACCTAGCACACATGAGGCCTTGAGCTTGATTCTCAGCACTGCATATAAATAAATAAAATAAAAGTCTATTGACAACTAAAAAAATTAAAAGAAAAAATAATTTTTAAAAAAGCAGCTTGAATAGAGGCTGTTTCTGATTGCCTTTACTGTATCCTTGTTTACTAAAATTTAAGGATTTCAAACATAGGCAATCCAAACATAATCCTGTAAGTAGACTTCATAATGTAACTCTAAATATGAACAAACAACTGCCACAAAGCAATTAAGTATAATGAACAAGAGAATAAAAAAAAATGCATTGTGGTGGTATTTATGACTGACCCCTGTTATCTTTTAGTTTACAAAAAGGTGGAGTAGATGGTTTCGGCCAAAGTTCAAAGTTTTGGATACTGTGGATAGCTTAATAAAATATATCCTATGTCCTTTGATAAGTTACTAACCTCTCTGACTTCAGTTTCTTCACCAGTAAAATGGAAATACATATAATACCCTCTTCCTAAATTGTTGCAAGGATTAAGGAAGCTAATATAATAAAACTGCTTAGTGCCTGACACAACCATGGGTACCATATGAAGTAAGTATTATAAACTGTTAAAATGTTCTGAATTGCCTACCCAGACTCACTCTACTTAGAGAAGACATGAGAAGTTTTATATTGAGGATGGCTGACAATTATCTCCACTGAGATAATTTATTAAATAATTTAGGTATGTTTCTGTTTGTTTTTGTTTTGCTTTGATCTTATGGTTAAGGGGATCAAATTGCTGGTCTCATATGTGCTAAGCAAGTACTCTACCATGTATTTATATCCACAGTTCAAAACATAATTTTTTTTCCTTTGGCAAGGGATACCAGGGATTGAACTTAGAGGCACTTGACCAGTAAGCCACATCCCCAGCCCTATTTTGTATTTTATTTAGAGACAGAGTCTCACTGAATTACTTAGCGTATCACCATTGCTGAGGCTAGCTTTGAACTCGTAATCCTCCTGCCTTAGCCTCCCAATATAATTGTTTTTTAAATATGCAAACAAGTAACATGAAATATATCTATTAAAATAAGAGAAACTTAAAATTAGAAAAAGATATGAAAAAGAACTTACAGTCATAAAATGGCTATGATGCAATCAAATCCCCATTCTCACAAATACTACCAAATAAACAGATGCTTACAAATCTTTGTACCTTAAAAATGATTTCTCTTAGTCTGTCAGAGTACTTCTGATTTAACAGCAAGGCATAAAGTATGTCAGCATTTCCTGGTTCAAACAGCAGCAAGAAAAGCTGACCTCTAGTTGGGCTGGTACACAGGAGACTGAAGAGTACATTCAAAATTCCCAAGAGCTTTTGAAGATAAAAAAACAACAAAAGAGAACCATCTCTATGTATACAAGAACAAGTTAAGTCATAAACCATGAGTAGTTGTTTAATTCAATTCTACACACCCTAATGCTTAAGCTCAACTGCACTGTCTGATATGTTCTGAACCAGCCTTGCTTTACTCTGGACATATGCTGTTGGCTTATTCCATTTTCTCTTGCATATCCTTTTGCTATACATATCTGACACCTTTTTTTTTAACTTTATAAAATGCCAACCATCAGATATTTTATTATCGTAATGAAAAATAAACAAAAACAAAGTCATCTTTTGATGTGGCTCCATCTCCTTTCTCCTGGTCACAACCAAGTTGGCCTTTCACCTCCCTTAATTCTCTGGCCATTCATTTAACCACACCTTGACCTCTGTGCTTTTCTATTCCCAGTGCACGGTGAGTTCTTAACCTTTCAACACTTCTTAAAACCATATATCACATTTCCCATGTTGTCCATTTGAAAAGGCATCTCTTCCTTAAAGCTTTTCTGTGAAATCCTCCCAGGATTTATATATGTTATCTTTCTCACAGATCTCTGTATTAGATATTAACATATATGTCTCTGCTTCATAGGTATTTGGTAAACTTTTACTGCCTCCTGCCCCCATGAGGCTTAAAAATAAGAACAATAATTCATTCATCATTAAATTAACTGCAATGTCTAATATTATTCTGTATACACAGTAAGTTTTGACAAAATAACTCTTGACTGAATTGACCAAAAAATTATCACTGTTCATGAATCAGACACAGCTACCATGAAGTATAATTGTTTATCACTCTGAATAATGAAAAAATTTTGAAGTCCAATCTTGTAGGAAAACATCTGCATAATACCAATTATGAAGTCATGTAACCACTGACTCAATAAACTTACATTCAGAAGCAAAGTACTTTAGGGAACATAAATTAAGGTTACTCAAATTTAAGGTATTGGTCATATACTAAAAAATAAACACTGGAATTCAGAAAATATTTGGATTCTAGTTCCAGGTATATTAGCTGTGTGACTTTTTAAATTGTCATATAATCTCTTTGAATATACATTTTCAAAAGTATAAATGAGAAGAGTCATTCCTTGTCTGTGCATTTTACATCAGTAGGTCTCAAATTTTACCACATGCTCTAGAAGAACCTGGAGGGCTTAATTTTGTAGTTGAATCAGTAGTAGATAGTATTTACTTGTCTTTCACTTATTTTTCAGACATGGATCTCTCTATGTTGCCCAGGTTAGTATTGAACTTCTAGGCTCAAGAGACCCTCCTATCTCAGCCTTGCAGTACCTGGGACTACAAGCCCACAAAACCACATCTAGCTTTCACCTACATGTCTAACAAGCCTCCCGGTTAAAGTATGTAAGGGACTAGAAGCTAAAAACTACTACTTTAAAGGATAGTTCTGAGGATTAAACAAGATAGTATATGTAGGAGTATTTTGAAAACAGATAAATATTTACAATTTATTTCTTATGCAACATGTTTATGAACTTATCTTTATATTCATGTTAAAAATCTACTCAGTCTAATAGAATAAGTTATACTTCACATATGTACATTCTACCAAAAATACATTCCACTGTCATGTATGACTAAAAAACATTTTTTTAAGTTATCTATGTGGAAAAAAAAAATCTACCCAGCAGCCAGGCATGGTGGCACACACTGTGATCCCAGTGACTCGGGAGGCTGAAGCAGGAGGACGATGAGTTCAAACCCAGCCTCAGCAACTTAATTGAGACCCTGAGCAACAGAGTGAGACCCTGTCTCTAATATAAAAGAAGACTGGGAATGTGGCTCGGTGGTTAGGTGCCCCTGGGTTTAATCCCTGGTACCAAAAAAAAAAAAAAAACACCCAGTAAATTTGATGATACACATACACCATGTAGGCCATGAAAACAGACTTCAGAATTGCCAGATAAAGCCTGTATTTCCACATTTTACACTTTTGAGCTAAATAAAACACTAAATTACAATATCATCTACTTATTAAAGTTTCAGATAGTAAATAAAAGTCATTTATTTAATTATGTAATATTGTATGTGACATTACATAATCTTATTCTTGAAGTAATTAAGGAAATATGTAAGTTGACAAGATGAGAGAGCAACTTAAATATTAAAAAGAAAGATTAGATTAGATCCCTGGCTTAATACCTGTTCTTCTTCATTAGTAGCAGCTATGTAACACATTATGCTTTGTATCTCTTCATGAGTTCCACCCTTGCATAGAAAATATTTAATGAGTCCATACAAAGATGTCCTTATTGTTCGAATGTCATCAAGAGATAGCTCATGACACTTACAACTACTCCTAAAAGAGAAAAACAGAAGCATAATTGAAAATTTAACTTGTAACACTTTTGTACATTTCATATGAAAGAATTCTTAGTTTAAAAAGAGACCTTTCCACATAATTATTATAATTCATGATAATTTTGGCTTGTTTTTCTTTTTCTTTTTTTTAAATATTTTTTAGTTGCCAGGGGATTTTTTTACTTTGTTTATTTATATGTGGCACTGAGGATTGAACCTAGGGCCTCACACATGCCAGGCAAGCACTCTACCACTGAGCCATAACCTCAGCCCCTTGTTTTTCTTTTTAAGGAAAATCTTTTGTAGTGTTTTAGTGACAAAATTAAAAATATTAAAACAGCTTACATTTATACAACACTACGTAGTACACAGAATTGTATGTGCTTTTTACATTAGTAACTTATGTTACTAATGTAAATCACCATAGGAAGGTTTTAGTTTGTTTGTTTTAGAGGGAAGGGGATACCGGGGATTAACCACTGAGACACATCCCCAACCCTTTTTGGGTTTTATTTTGAGACCCGGTCTTGCCAAGTTGCTTGCAGTCTTACTAAATTACTGAGGTTGGCTTTGAAATTGAGATCCTCCTGCCTCTGTCTCCAGATTACAGGTGTGCACCACCACGCCTGGCAGAGGTTTTACTTTTCACAGGGGAAGAAACCTCAAGCACAGAAAATTTGGGTAATCTGCCTAAAGCTACACAATTAGTGAAACCAATATTCAAAACTGATATATGTAGATCGATTATTCATCCTTTTAACCTCCAAACTATCCTGCTTCTCTGAAATTAAAGGATATTAGAATCACTGGTAGTGAGAAAATCTACCCATTCCAGTTAAGTAGCAGAATAAAAATATAACAACCTAAGGAAGGATCAAGACTGTCATACCCATAATAAATCCTAAGTGTATCAAGGAGAAACTGCACACCATATTTCTTTCGGAAAATTCTCCTGCTATCTTTAATGATGGTTGAAAGATATTGTATATGACCTAAAATAGAAAATTCACTTGTAAATGATGTTATCTACAATAATCACAGACATAGTTATAAATTTCTAAAATAACTACAAAATTTTATCAAATAGCCTGCTCTCACCAATTCGAAAGGGAAAATCTCCTCGATTCCAAATACGGAAGTCAAAGAGTAAATACTGATACATTTGTTGCAGGAGTGGCATATTTTTCTCTAATGATACCTGTTCAATTAGTAGTTGAATTGCCATCAATACATTGACATCCATTAAGGTGCCTGGTACCTGAAACCAAACAGAAAAGAGTTCCATAAAATTCAATTTAAATAGCTACTATTAAATTATAATTTTAAATCAATAATTTGGAATATCTACTAAAATGTAAAAATTTTTAAACCTAGGATATAAAATATAAACAAATAAGTTATTCTGATGTAACACTAGAACACATTTTTCTAATGTCATATTCTTAAAATGGTCTTATATTTCTCAAACATTCCAAATAATAAAGATAACAAAGCCATATACTTCAAAGATTATATACTGTTATATAAATAAGTACCTCTTGTATAATACAATTCCATAAAGGTTTTTAAAAGGTGCCGCTGAAACAAACCTGATTCATTAATATAATTTGAAAACGTAACACTACAATCTTTAGTAATGTATTTATTTAGTAGGAAGTAGAGAATCCCAACACCAACTGCTAATTATAGTCATCAGCTGTATCAACCCCATGTTAGATTGGCTTACCTTCTGAAGTAAGGCACCAAGAGTTGCAACTCCATGGGAGTGAATAAGATTATCCTGGTTGATGGGATGTCTCTGAATAAAGTGCTTTATAATCAAGATAAATGTTGCAACCAGATTTTTCTCTAGTCTTGACTCTATGGAAATGAGAACATGTCATTAATTATCATAATTCATCACTTTTATTTCCATTTTCTATTCTCCATATCATAATGCATACTGTAACAAAAAGAAATTTAGTTCAAAAGTTTGCTTCCAGGCTAGAGTTGTGCTCAGAGGTAGAACACTTGCCTGGCATAAGTGAGGCCCTGGGTTCGATCCTCAGCACCACATATAAATAAATAAAACAAAAGATCCATTGAAAATTAAAACAAAACAAAACATAAAAAAGTTTGCTTCCAAAGGTGATTTGTACAATGAAATAAAAAAAAGCAGCAATAGCATGATGTATACTTACATGTATATGTAAATATTTTCTCTATCACGAATTTAATGATATAGTATTTTTCACAGTATACTAAGAGAATAATATAAGGATTGTCAGAGTAAAACCACTACCTTAACTGTTTGACCAAAGTATTATAAATTTCCTGAACTTTATTAGTAAAATTAGGGCAGCTGCTACTTTTATAAATGATTAAGTTTTTTCTAATGCTGGTATTTATTTTTCCATTAATTCTCAAATTTTTCAATGACTACTTTGTGTTAACATCATCTTAATACCTGATGCTTTTGTGGAAGTCAGTAACATACAATCTCCCTCTACAGGTGTTATCAATTCAGGAACTATGCTTTCATCCATTCCTTCAGGAATTGGTCCTTCACTAAAGTGGCTTATTTGTTCCAATAAAGGAAAGAGTACATTTAATCCACCTATGCAGTTGATGATGTCCTGAAAAGAAAAGTCATAATTTCTTAGTCTTATAAAAACAAGAACAAAGGTGTCATTTGGTATATACATAGCATATATAAAGTTACAATTTGTCACTAATATATAGGATAGCCTAAATTGAGGGATCCCTGGTGAGAGCAGGTGTCTAATAGAAAAGAGATAATCAATGAAATCTCTAGGAAGATTTACACCATACAATTTTAGGGATTAAATATGGTTTTTTTTAGTTGAAGTTGGACATGATACCTTTATTTTATTTTTATTTATTTATTTTTATGTGGTGCTGAGGATTGAACCCAAGGCCTCACATGTCCTAGGTGAGCTCTCTACCACTGAGCCACAACCCCAGCCCCAAGGTATTAAATATCTTAATACACTAAAATAGCATACTTATAGAGATTGTTATACTCATGGAAGAGTTTATAAAGGTAAATATGTTTCCTGTGAATCAGATATTCCACTGCTATAGTCATTAAGATACTTATTTATCCTTCAAATTGTACATCTATATAACATTTTAACTGAGATCTATTACTTAAATCAATCTGGAGATGTTTATAAGATAAAATCTTGCAGGGCATGGTAGTGGCACACACCTGTAATCCCAGGGGATGGCAAATTCAATGTCAGCCTCAGCAACCGAGCAAGGCCTAAGCAACTTAGTGAGATTGTCTCAAAAATAAAAAAGGGACATAGATATGGCTCATTGGCAAATTGCTTGGGTTAAATCCCCAGTAACTCCCCCCCCCCGAAAAAAAGCCTTTAAAAGGATCATTAAACTTAAACTTACTTAGATTATACTACGTTGCCCATCATTTATTATTAATTTACCTTAATATCCCAGTTCACTACTTTGTTTCCTGTTAATCTTCCATGCAAACAATTAGTAGATAAATCAAGGCAGATTGAATTTTTGCAAGCCTAAGAATAAAAGAAAATATAAAACAAAAATTAGAACAAAATTTAACTTTAACCATATAAGAAACATTACACCACCATTTTAAAAGATAAACAACGAGAAGGTGCCTACCATTTAATTTTCTTTCTTTATCCCCTTAACCCCCACCTCCAAGGACCAGGGTTTTGAACCCAGGGTCTCATACATGCTTGGCAAGCACTGAGCTACATCTCCACCTTTCTTTAAAATCTTTACATAACATCTTGCTATATTCTCAGGGTGGCCATGAATTTGTGATTCTCCTGCTTTCATCTCCTAAGCAGCCTATATTACAGGTGTATGCCACCACACTTGGCCCATCTGAGTTTTAATATTACTGTTCTCTGTCTCTTAAAGAATCAGGGACTACATCTTAAAGCACTTACTTAATAAGGCTAGGATTGTGGCTCAGTGGTAGAATGCCTGCCTAGCATGTGTGAGGCACTGGGTTTGATCCTCAGCACCACATAAAAATAAACAAATAAAATGAATGTCTATTAACAACTAAAAAAAAATTTAAAAAGCATTTACTTATCAAAATCAGGTCACTGAGTCTTATCAAATGATTAATGAACTAACTGTAACTCCTCAATCACTTGAGTTTAAATTTTTTTCTTTTTTAAATCAATATATGCAAACAGACTTATGACTTTAAAAAAAATCAGCTGGACATGGTAGTGCATGCCTGTAATCTCAGCTGCTTGGGAGGCTGAGGCAGGAGGGCTGCCAGCTTAAGGCCAGCCTGGGCAATTTAGTGAGAACTTGTCTCAAAAATAATAAATAAAAAGGGCTGGGGATGTAGCTCAGTGGTATAGCATGCTGGGGATCAGTCTTCAGTACTAAAAAAAAATCAATATTTTAATCCCATTACTACTTTCCTAGGCACAATTTCATAATACATAAGAAATGTATGATTCAAATCTGAGATAGAGCCGGGTGTGGTGGCATATGCCTGTAATCCCAGCAGCTACGAAGGCTAAGACAGGAGGATTTCAAGTTCAAAGCCAGCCTCCGCAATGGTGAGGCGCTTAGCAACTCAGTGAGACCCTGTCTCTAAACAAAATACAAAATAGGCTGGGGTTGTGGCTCAGTGGTTGAATGCCCCCGAGTTCAATCCCTGGTAGCAAAAGAAAAAAAAAAAGTGAGAAATCACAAGAGAATATATTTTATTTGATTATATAAAAATCCAATTGTGGCCATAAAACACTATTTACCTGTATATTAAAGACACAATTCTGATTTAATTCAGAGTAAGAATTTAATCTGTAATTCAAAAAGTTATTAAAAACCATTTAACTTCCTTTCATGAAGTCATGTAACTTCACACTAAATCTGAATCTTCAAGTAATGAAACATCTTTGCATTTGATTCCCATTCCAAAAGAAAAGAACATACATGATATAGCTATTGCTTTTCTCTTAAGGAAACTAAGAAAATTTAATTTAAAAAAGAATATTTAGCAGTCTACGTCAATCTCAGAGAAGAAATGTCTTCTTCCAGCTGCTTCTTTGAGCACTCTTTACATATGACCTCTCTTAACACGGTAATCTCCTAATGGTATGACTGCCTGCAGTCTCTTACCTCTCCAATCCAACTTTTGTACTGTAGTTCAAGAACTTTTTTCTAAAATGCAAACCTTAACATTCTACTCTTCTGTGTAAACCCCTTAACCTGGCATACAAGGTTTGCTATAATCTGGTCTCTACTTCCTCTCTAAACTCATTTCCTGACATATCTTCCCCTGCTCAGATACATACATGTAAAACCCTGTTTTATAGTCTATGCCTTTGTAGATGCTGCTCACTGTGAATTCCTCTTTAATCCTGCCTTTTAAGATACAACTCCAATCTCCCTAGAAGAACAAACCATTCCCTGCTTGTATACACGCTACATTTTGTACAGAACTGCAACACAGAAATACTGTATAATGGTTCAAGATATGCACTCATCAGACTGGGTTGTAAATTTAGCATTATCGTTCACTAGAATTATGAAGCTAGTCAATATACTTATCTTTACTGAGCCTAACAAAAAAGAAAGCTTAGAAAAGATACAGATAATACTATATACATCTCAGGGCTTTTGTGAAGATTAAGTCAAACAGTATAGTAGTTAATATACTATAAACACATAATGAATGATAGCTAAAAAATTATATTACACTTTTTTACATGTTTATCTCACTTTAGATGGCAAGATTTGTAAAAGCTAGACTTAAGTCTTAAGGTATTCCTCTTTGTTTCCTAAGAATTTTCACAATTCTTGTCAGTTTACTGAGTGTCAAAGAAAAGACAAATCAATTGTGAACAAATAAATGATTAAACATCCCCTGCAAAAGAGAGCAAAAATGAAAACACTGATGACTACTGAACAGTTCCATACAGCCGCTTTTAGCAAACTGTCATTTGTTAATAACTGAGTTATTTAAAAAAAATGTTTTATGTTCAAACGACTTAGGAAATAAAAGATAAAACTAAAAGAAAGGGTTTGGGGGCGGAGGTAGGATTTTTAAACTTTCTCAAATTTTCTAAGAGGGCTATAAAGAATACAACAGCTCTACAAATTTATTTAACCATAGAATCCTTGTATCATGATATACCACAGTTTTGGAGAAACACTCCTTCAGTAAACTGCTTTACTTATTATGCTATCAGTCATATTGCATTTCTTGGGGGAAAAAACAAGGTAATAGCTATTTTTTAAAAATATATAAAATTGAAAATTTAAGTTTGAATAGTATAAAATTGGGAACAAATAAATAACTAAAACCCCTGCAAAAGAGGACAAAAATGAAAACACTGATGACTACTGAACGATTCCAACAATTCCATAATACCTTAAATTATTAAGTTCAAAATTATTTTAAAAGTGTAGCTGGGTAAACAAATATATATCATTGGTAAAATGAAAAGCAAACAGAAGATACAAAACTCAAGAAATGTTATAACCAACACAATGCAAGGACCTCAAAAGAGTCCAAGGTAATTTTTTAAATACTAATAAATATTTTAGGACAAACTGAATATAGTCATATATGAAATTATGGATCAGTTTCTCATGTTGGTAAATGGTTATATAGAAATATTAGGGATGAAGTTTTGATAGCTATGTTTGTTATTGTTATTTTAGGTTCTGAGATTTAACCCAGAGGCACTTTACCACTGAGCTACATTCCCAGCCTCCCTTTTTTATAACCTTTATTTTTTATTTTGAGACAGGGTCTCACTAAGGGCCTCCATAAATTGCTGAGGCTGATCCTTAATTTACAATCCTCCGGTTTCAGCCTCCAGAGCTGCTGGGATTACAGGCAAGCACCACCTCATCCAGCCTGACAGCTATGTTAATTTCCTTTCACAAATGATTTGAGACAGCCAGAAAGTAAGGCAAAATGTTAATAACTGGTGAATTTACATGTACAGAATACTGCATATCACTTTACTATTATTTTGACTTTTCTGTAGGCTTGAAATTTTTCAAAATAAAAAGTTGCCAAAGGCATTTCTGTACATCAGTGACAAATCCTCAGAAAGTGAAACTAGGAAAACCACTCCATTTATAATAGCCTCAAAAAAAAAAAAAAAAAAACTTGGGAATCATCTGAACGAAAGAGGTGAAAGACCTCTACAATGAAAACTACAGAACTAAAGAAAGAAATTAAAGACGAGCTTAGAAAATGGAAAGATCTCCTTGTTCTTGGATAGGCAGAAATAATATTCTCAAAATGACCATATTATCAAAAGCACTATACAGATTCAATGCAATCCCAATCAAAATCCCAATGACATCCCTCTTAGAAATAGAAAAAGCAAAATGAAATTTATCTGGAAAAATATAACAGACCCAGAATAGTTAAAGCAATCCACAGCAAGAAGAGTGAAGCTGGTGGCATTACTATTCCAGAACTTAAATTATACTGCAGAGCAATAGTAACAGAAACAGCATGGTATTGGCACCAAAATAGACCTGTAGACCAATGGTACAGAATAGAGGACACAGACACCAACCCTAATAACTACAGTTATCTTATATTAAACAAAGGTACCAAAAACATACATTGGAGAAAAGATAGCCACTTCAACAAATGGTGCTGGGAAAACTGGAAATCCACTTGTAATAAAATAAAATTAAATCTCTCTCTCTCACCATGCACAAAACTCAACTCAAAGTAGATCAAGGACCTAGGAATTAAACCAGAGACCTTGCACCTAATGGAAGAAAAAGTAGGCCCAAATCTCAATCAATAAATGAGATGGATTCAAGCTAAAAAGCTTCTTTTCAGCAAAATAAATAATCAGTGAGGTGAGTAGAGAGCCTACTGAAAGAGAACAAATTTTACCACAAGCCCATCAGATACAGCACTAATCTCTAAGATATATAAAGCACCCAAAAACCTTAACACCAAGAAAACAAATTACCCAATCAATAAATGGGCCAAGGAACTGAACAGACACTTCTCAGAAGAGAATATACAATCTATCAACAAATATATGAAAAAATGTTCAACATTTCTAGCAATTAAAGAAATCAAATAGGGCTGAGAATGTGGCTCAGGCGGTAGCGCGCTCGCCTGGCATGCGTGCGGCCCGGGTTCGATCCTCAGCACCACATACCAACAAAGATGTTGTGTCCGCCAAGAACTAAGAAATAAATATTAAAAATTCTCTCTCTCTCTCTCTCTCTCTCTCTCTCTTTCTCTCTCTCTCTCTCTCTCCTCTCTCACTCTCTCTTTAAAAAAAAAAAAAAAAGAAATCAAATAAAAACTATTCTAAGATTTCATCTCACACCAGTCAGAATGGCAGCTATCAAGAATACAGTCAACAATAAGTGTTGGCAAGGATGTGGGGGAAAAGAACACTCATACATTGCTGATGGAACTGCAAATTGATGCCGCCAATCTGGAAAGCAGTATGGATATTCCTTGGAAAACTTGGAATGGAACCACCATTCGACCCGGCTATCCCAGTCTTCGGTTTATATCCAAAGGACTTAAAAACAGCCTACTACAGGGATACAGTCATATCAGTGTTTATAGCAGCACAATTCACAATAGCTAAATTGTGGAACCAACCCAGATGCTCTTCAGTAAATGAATGACTAGGGAAAATTTGGTATATATACACAATGGAATATTACTCAGCATTAAAAGAAAATAAAATCATGGCATTTGCAGGAATGAAGTTGGAGAATATAATGCTAAGTGAAGTAAGCCAATCCCAAAAAACCAAAGGCTAAATGTTTTCTTTGATATGAGGATGTTGACTCATAATGGCGATGGGAAGGAACATGGGAGGAATGGAGAAATATTAGATAGGGTAAAGGGAAGGGAAGGGAATAAGGGAGAAGGGGGTAGGACTGATGGTGGAATGAGTTAGACACAACTACCCTAAGTACATGTATGAAGACATGAATGATGGGCTGGGGTTGTGGCTCAGCGGTGGAGTGCTGAGCAGTGCTAGCATATGCAGGGATCTGGGTTTGATCCTCAGCACCACATAAAAATAAATAAAATAAAGTACTGTGTCCAACTACAACTAAAAGATGGATGTTTAAAAAAAAAAAGACACAAATGGTGTGAAAATACTTTGCATACAGTGACTTGAAAAATTGTGCCCTATATGTGTAATATAAAATGAATTGCATTTTGCTATCATGTATAACAAATTAGAATAAAAAAAATTTAATAAAGAAAAAATGAAAACAAAAAGTTGGGAGAAAATAAAACTAATCACTTCATTTTATTAGGTCAGATATAACAAATACACATTCAAAAGTAATAAATTATGATTATATACCAGATTGCTATAACATATAATCTCCCACTACCAAAGCATCTCTGAATCAACATAATATTTAATATAATGAACACAACTGATGTTTATAATACTTCTCTCTTTTCTTTCCTCCCAGTTCTAACTTTTGTCTTCCATCCCTCTGTCCTTGCTGACTTCAAGTACTTTCACTAGATAAGTCCTTGAAGGAAAAACGATGACAGGCATATAGTAAGTTTCTTTTTTCTCCTTTAGTAAACATTTCTTTTTTCCCTTCATTCTTCTCTCCCTCTTTTGCTGAATCATGCTTTTTTAAAAATACCAAAGTTAGAGCACATTTCTGTTTCATCTCTCCTTCCAGAAAGTTTAGGTGAACACATGTTCAATCTGGTTCATTTACTGAATTCAGTTCATTAGTACAAATTCCAACTACAACTATTTCCATTTACACTAATGACATAATGATAACATTTGAACTCTAACTGGAAGTATCCTTAATGTTTGCTACTTCTCATCTTTCTTTGAAAAATTCATAATTCAAAAACTGGCAATTAAAGCCCCTCCATCTCAATTATCCATTGAAATGACTAAAGGAATAAAAAAGAATCTTAGTTCACAACAGAGTTATAACTAGATGGACAGTCCATGCATTTGCTCTAACCTTTGCTGTGTAGTGAAGAAGGATGTTACCAGGCAGGTCGGCCATGTCATTCTCTTGACATTTCCAAGGGCTTAAACAATTTGGACCTGAAAATTATTTATACACATACATATCATTGAATATTTATAGTCTCCTTGGTTCTGTGTTATCAAAACAAAATTTAAAGTGTTTTAAGCTACACAAATAATACACTAAACCATACTAGCTAAAATATTCTTCGAGGTTTTTGTTTGGTTTGGTTTGGTACTGGGGATTGAACCCAGGGGCACTTAATGACTAACTGAGATCCTCTGCCCCTATTATTTTTAATTTTGAGACAGGGTCTCACTAATTTGCTTAGGGCCTTGCTTAGTTGCTGAGGCTGGCTTTGAACTTGAAATCCTCCTGCCTCAACCTCCCAAGCTGCTGGAATCACAAATGTGCGCCACAGTGTCTGGCTGTACTTTAGTTTTTATATCACCTCCAAGTTATCCAAAACCTAGAAAAATTAGGAAGTGGATCAACCTTCACTCCATAAAGGATACTGTACATAGCATAAAAAAGCTATTATCAAATATAACAAAGTCCACCTACTAATCTAATGTAAACAAATTCATATGAATAAGAAGATAGTAAAACGTCCAATCAATGGGAATAGACACCACAGAAATGAAATAGCACCTGAGCATAAAAAAAAAAATTACCCAACTTTACTAAAAAATCGAAGAACAACAAGTTCAAATAAGGTTCTATTTTACATTGAATAATGAAGGAAATGTTATTGATGCTATGGTGAAACTGGTATGTTTCTGTTTTCCTGGTGGGCACTGTGAATTCTTATATCCCTTTTGGAAATGGATTATGCAACATGTACTGGGATTTTAATATATTCATTGAATATTTATCCTAAGAATTTATCATTACATACAACAAAATAAGAAAAACTAAGTACAAACAGTTCATTAACTTTAAACATTGAAGTTTTATACCAATACTAAAAATTTTATAAACAACCTAAATAAATCACACATTATGAATTCAAAGAAACATTATACAACCATCTAAAATGATCACTTATGAAGACTAAAAATAATTATTTGTTAGAGGAGAATTATAAGTAGGAAAATTATAAGAACAAAATGTGAACTACATAGCCATAATGACTAAACAAAATGACTTATTACTAGTTTTAATTTATTTGGATTATGGACTACCTGTAAACATTCTGGTGAGTTCAAAGGTTTACCATAAACTTTGAAAATCTGGATTGTCCCATTCATGTCAAAACTCTGGTAATCTAAAAAGGATATGTTGACCGCCCCCTCCCCCCAAAAAAAACCATTCTGCAAAGTTAATGTATATGACTTTCAGAGACTTAACATCTGAACATCCTGCTAGAATATAATTTTGTAAGTAGTTATGATTCAAAAATAATTAATGTATGTGTGTGTGTGTGTGTGTGTATGTGTGCGCTTAAAATCTTGGTCAAAAATAAAGGCCAAAACAAAAAATTGTACAATCTTATTTTTCTTCAGGGATATTAATACATCAATTATAAAGATGACAAGTTTTCAAACAAGACTCATGATTTCTTATGGAGATAAGCTTATATTTTGTTTTATCAATTCACTAATATTTGACAAAAGAACTGGCATTGTTATGGATGGCCCTAAAATTCATGTTAAAGATATAGTCTCCAATATGACTATACTTGGAAATAGAGTCTTAAGGAGTTAAAGTTATATAAAGTCATAATAGTGGATCCCTAATCTGATATGGCTCCTTACAAGAAAAGAGACAGCAGAGGTCTCTTATTCAGTCCACATGCAAACAGAGGAAAAACCCTACAACACTGCAATGTGGCAGCTACCCACAACTGTGAAGAGAAGCTTCACTAGAAAACAATCTTGATGCACACTGCTCTTGGACTTCTAGTTTCCAGAACTGTGAGAAAATAAATTTCTCTTGTTAAAGCCACCAAGTCTGTGGTATTTTGCAATGGCAACTCTAGGAGAATAATTCTGGCAGTTTATGGATGATATCTTGAAATATTTTCCAAAGGTTTGTTTTATTTATGCTTACAAAAAAAATATAGTACATGGGGACTTTTCCTTTCCTTTCATTTTTTTTTTAATATGGAACACTTCACGAATTTGCGTGTCATCCTTGAGCAGGGGTCATGCTAATCTTCTCTGTATTGTTCCAATTTTAGTATATGTGCTAAATTTTATATGCTTAAGGGAGCACTCCTTTGATTTTCAATGAAAACAAATACACTCTCCAAATAGTTTCTTTAGAAAATTTTAAATTTAATTAAACAGTATAATGTACATGCTTACCTGCTAAATACAATGCTTTCACCTGAGGAGGCTGCAGTGCTTCATAAAAGATAATAACAGACCCTAGCTGACCTTCCAGAGATGTGGGACATCCCCATTCACTGTCTTGGGTTCCAGCTGATATCAATTTGGTAACTAATTTTGATTTTTCAGTTGCTCCTCCCCAGGAGGCTGATGATAGAATTCCACCAAATGATGCCCGATGAGGGGTAATGGGAGAAGAAAATGGTGGATCTGGAATTTGAGATGGTGGAGGAGTGGTGGTTCTTTGTCCAGCTGAACCAATACAACAGGAAGTAAAAGACTAAGAAACAAACAAAATATTACACCATTTTAAATAAATATCAAATTTCATGTTTAAAATTACACAGTGAGAGCCGGAGATATAGCTCAGTGGTACAGCCCTTGCCTAGTATTTGCAAGGCCCTAGGCTTAATCCCCAGTGATGGAAAAAATAAATTAGAAATAAATAGCAAAAACTAAGCAAATAAACAGACTGAAAATTATGTTTTATTTTTACTGGATCAAGATGTATATATGCATGTATATACACAAGAAATCATTACCAAAGTTCCCCTTGGCCAATAAAATTCAGATGTATTATTTTTATGACTCACTTTACATACTTGTGATTTAAAAATAGTTTAATGAGTGTATATTATGAAAAAATTTTTAAACAGCTTTACTGTTATCTAAAATAGAAAAAAACTACTTTTCCCCCTTAAAATTTACAGAGAATTATGAATCAGTATAATGCTCATTACAGGCTATTCTTAAAATGGTCATCAAAAACAGTAAGAAATTATTCAACTCCTAGAAGGACTTGAGAAATAATCTACTCCATTACATTACCTTCAGAAAAGACTTTCTCAAAATTATCCAAAAATTCTCAAAGAACTTTTACATAAGTAGTCACTGAGAACCACCTCTGTAAATAAAGTCTATCTTATACCTAACTACAACAACATGCAAGGTTTTTAAAAAATATTTTTTAAATTGTAGATGGACACAAAACCTTTATTTTATTTATTTTTATGTAATGCGAAGGATAGAACCCAGTGCCTCATATATGCCAGACAAGTACCCTACCACTGAGCCACAATCCCAGCCCCCAACATGCAAGTTTTAAGTGTCTTCATTATTTCAAATTAATGTGAATGGAAGAGTTCATAATAATATTTCATAAGAGAGTTTTATTAAATTATCTAATCATTTCTCTGGCTTCCTGTTTTAAGTCTTTTTTTTTTCCCCTTAAATCTTCAATTGCATTTGTTTCTTCCTTGAATTGTTTTCCTTTTCAACACACTGTCTGACAAAATCTAATGATAGAGTGACAAATGAATATTAATTTACTATCTTAATATATAGAATACACTTCCAAATTTTAGGGCCCTATATTTTGAATAAACAAAATCTTCTAAATTAACTGAAATCTTTAAGAGTTATCAATCAAGTAAGCCTGAAAGAGTAGGTTAAATATACTTACCTCATTCATGGCAGGAAATCTGAGAGGGGCAGAAACCTTCTGTTGTCCATTGTCATAGATATAAACAAGACTCTGACCAAAGGGTCTTTTTCCAGGCATGTGAACAATAGTTATGTTGTGCTGGTGAAGTAAAACATACATGTGAAAGGCTAAAATTATACTGCCTTTGGAATGACAAATGTTTTCAAAGTATTACTCTATAATTTGTTTGTGTGAACAGAATATTAAGATTAAACACAGTTAACTACTGATTATAATGATGTTCTTAAAGTGAGAATAACTTTTTCTGTAGTACTATAAAACACTTAAACCTTTTCTAAAAAATGTAAAAAAAAAAAATCAAAACATAATGTCTTTTCTTCATTTTCCAAAGCTTTGAGTATTCTTTAAAATCAATCTTTCTAATAAAGACACATTTTATATTACTAAAAAAGCAAAAGAGGGCTGGGAATGTGGCTCAAGCAGTAGCGCGCTCGCCTAGCATGCGTGGGGCGCTGGGTTCGATCCTCTACACCACAAAAAATAAAATAAAGATATTGTGTCCACCTAAAACTAAAAAATATTTTTTTAAAAAAGCAATAGAAATGCATTGTTTTTATTGATTTCTCATGTCATTTTAATTGAAATTCAAAATTAAATGTGCTTTTAGAAGGCCTCAAAGAAATCACAACATTTCATTTTAGTTCTTAGCAGAAATTTTACTATCATAAATTATATTTATGACAACATAAGCAGTATTAACCTTCTGACAAACTCCAAAATGAGAACCTTAAATTAAAAATTAATTGACTCTCAAAAAGCAAATGAAATAAAACTCCTTTGAAGATGCATAAAATTGTGTTTTTTCAAGAAAAGAACCAACAAGTTAAATATGATGTCTCAAAGCCTTACCCAGAGGGAATCACAGAAACTGTGGTCAGGAAGCATAACTGTTGCATATTCTCTTCTGGTGCACACTGCCACAACCAACATACCTGAATGGGTAATAAAAGCTTCAAAACCCATGCCACTTCCTGTAAAAAAGCTAACATAAATATATATTATCAGAACTCCTGAAGTTAGTTGATGAGTTTCATCATCACTGAAACCCACAGAATCATAAAGCCATCTTGAACACCTTTATCAGCAATGCAGTAGCTTAAACTCTAATGCCACACATCGGTCCAACTTTGTTTCAAAGACATTTTTAAATTTTTTTTTTTTTGGTATAAGAGTTAACAAATCATACAAGGCAGCATTATAACTATAATTCCATTAGCAAACTATAATAAAACTAAAAAAATTTAAGATCTTCAATATTCTTCCAAATAAAATTCAGAAAGCATACATAAAGGTCTTAAAAATCACAAGAATTAAAAATTATTAGGTACTGCAGTCTAGATAGACATGTACATAAATTTTCTGGTCCTTTATATAAGAAGTATATAGTACCTTCAATGGGTCACAAAGATTATCATTGAAGCTTATTAATCCTTTCTTCTCCACTTTTATAGTCCAAAACTAACCTCAGAACTTAAGTAGCAAATATCTGACTTATATAATTATTATTAAATATATATATAATAAAGCACTTATAATTAAACTACATGTAGCTAAAAGACAAAGAAACTTCAGATAAATTGTTGTACATTTAAAAGTAAGATATTTCCAGAGGCTTTTTCCCATTTGGGAACCATAGGATATATACTGCTATGACAATATTTATGTAAATTCCATAACTATACCATTACCTGTATAATTGTTTTCTTTTTCCTCCTTTGTTAGTAACACCAAGAGTCAACTGATCCTGATCTAAACAAAACCAAGCACTGAAAGAAAAGGCAGACCCTGGCCATTTCTGTATGGGGGGCACAGAAATTCCTGCCATACTATGTGACAAATTAAAATACTGCAGTGCACTCTCTAGACTAAGTTTTCGGGCCATTGTCAGTATCGCTCGAGTCACAGCAGTGGTATAAGGATGAATAAACTCAGATTGATCCACCCTGAGCAATCTCAGCAAGCTACGGATTTCTTCTGAGCTCACTGACTGACTCCCCAAGGAACCATAGATTGCAATCAAGTTCTCAGCACAAATTCGATGAAGGGAAGAATGGGAATCAAGGGTTTCAATGATCCTAATTCCCATGTTTGCATTGACACATGTAGTTCGACTCTGCCTATTAATACAACAAATTTTCTTCAGCCAATCAGAGATGAAGATTTGCAGGTCATGGGATTCAAGCTCTGGAAGCCACTGGATAAGAAGCAAGAGAGGATGGACATTACTAATGCCCAAAATCCCAACTGAAGTATGGTCACCCTCTACAGCCTGAAAAAACAACATAAAAAATAAAAGATTAGTTACCATTTTTGAAATGGAGATAAATTAGCTTTTTTAAAAAAGGTTAAAAACTCACCATGTTCATAAGTTCTTTAAGTAGTTCCAGTGGAGGCTGACCCAGAGATTTTAATACTTCAAACATGTGTGTATAACCAATTCTTTCTTTAAATATTTCCTAGAGGAGAAAACAATATATAAAAGCACATTTTAAATGCCTAGATTTGTTGAAATATTAAAGATATTGAAAACCCTTTAAAGCTAATGAACTTAATATTAAATTAAAAAAAGACTATGAATTCAATATTCTCTCAAATTACATGTGTTCATCTTTAAATAGAATCCTTACAACTTCTGAAACAAGAGTTATAATAATCTATCAAAATGCAAAACAAAGTGAGCATAACTGTCTTTAGAACTTTTTTTAATACTTACAGAATACAGCAAATGACACTTAACCTTTTAAAGTAATTTTTAATTAATAGAGTATTAAGTGAAATTAAAATAAAAATTGAGAAAAAAAATGAGAAAACTTGGAGGTAAGAGGAGTCAGATAATAACCTCAAAGAACCAAAGAGTTCTGGCAATTTTAAATAATGGCCAGAAAAAGAAAAAAAAACTGAATACATAGAGTTTTCTCTCTGCTCTTTGAATCTAAATGGTCTAAATTATTGGGAGCATTAACTTCATTTTAGAAAGTTCTATATTACATATATTTTAAACAGTAGGCACCTAATGTCATACAGTGAAATATATAGATAACCAACAAAAGTAGAAAATACTAAATCAGTCCATTAAATTAGGCAAATGTTTATACACTCATTATAAAATCAAAAGATTTAAACAAAACCAGTAAAACTGGTTGTATTTAGAAAGGAGAAATAGTTGCACTGTGGGCCAAGGATAGGAGGAAATCTTGTTTTCAAAGGGTATTTGTTATATAACCTTTGGTTTTTAAACCATGTAAAGTATTACACAGTCAACAACAAAAACAAAGGAAAAAAAACTCTTTAAAAAACCTTGAGCTTTGAATTTCAGAATATATTATATGCAATCCATTACACTCAAAAAATCAATCACTTAGAATTTAAAAAATTATTTCTTCCTTACAAAAACAATTAAATGCACATTTAAGTCAGAAGTTGGACTGTAAAATCCAAAACCTTATTCAATAGAAACCTAACCATGAGTTTCAACAACATTTCCAGGGCAAAAGTTAGTTTCCTAAGACAAACCAACTAGGGAATACAACTGAAGGAATGAATCAGGGAACAGAGAGTAATTAGTTCATTTCTGGAACCAGAAAAGTGAGGAATAAAAGATGTTAGAGGTGGGAGATAGGTAAATAAAGTGGTAATAATGTCACTAACATTTATTTAGCATTTACCGTGTGCCTTGCTCTGTGTTTACCATTTTATACAGATGACCCTACTAATCATTACAATTACTCAATAAAATAGTTGTCAGCATATAGGGAGCTAACAGCATAAGTGAACAGAAGGACAGTCAGAGGTAGTGAATGAGAAGGGACAGAAAACCCTGCAGGTTAGTGACTACAATCAAAGAAACAGAATCACCATGCCTATAAAACTTGGAAAAACAAACCTCAAAGTGACAGGGCAGATCACACGTGAAAAATATTTATGTTACAGATAGTCATAAACTGACTAAATAGAGAAAACCGGTTTTCTTCTTTTTTAAAAAAGAGAGAGAGAGAGAGAGAGAATTTTTTAATATTTATTTTTTAGTTTTCGGTGGACACATCTATTTGTATGTGGTGCTGAGGATTGAACCCAGCGCCACGCGCATACCAGGCGAGCGTGCTACCACTTGAGCCACATCCCCAGCCCCAAAACAGGTTTTCTTTATTAACAAAGAAAAATTACAATATAAAACCAAATTCCTTAAATTAACAAAAGATTCACTTAAAAGCAATCTTTAACAAAAACAGTGAAGCAAGAGGCATCACAATACCAGATCTTAAAACTATACTACAGAGCAATAGTAACAAAAACAGCATAGTATCAGCACCAAAATAGACAAGTAGACCAATGGTACAAAATAGAAGACACAGAGACAAACCCACATACAGTTATCTCATATTAGACAAAGGTGCCAAAAACACATTGGAGAAAAAGATAGTCTATTCAACTAATGGTGCTGGGAAAACTGGAAGTCTGTATGTAGCAAAATGAAATTAAATCTCTCTCTCTCACCCTACATAAAAATCAACTCAAAGTGGATCAAAGAGTTAGGTACTACGGGCTGGGTTTGTGGCTCAGTGGCAAAGAGCTTGCTTAGCATGTGTGAGGTACTGGGTTCAAAACTCAGCACTGCATATAAATAAATTAATAAAATAAAGGTCCATCAACAACTAATAAAAATATTTTTTAAAAATAGTTAGGCACTAGAACAGAGACATTACATTTAAGAAGAAAAAAGAGGCCAAATCTTCATCATGTCAGCTTAGGATCTGACTTCCTTAACAAGATTCCTAAAGCGCAAGAAGTAAAATTAAGAATCAATAAATGGGATGGATTCCAACTAAAAAGCTTCTTCTCAGCAAAGGAAACAATCAATAACATGAAGAGAGAGCCTACAGACCAGGAAAAAATTTTTACCTCACGCACCTCAGATAGAGCATTAATCTCCAGGACATATAAAGAACTCAAAAAATTTAACACCAAAAAAATATATAACCCAATCAATAAAGGGGTTAAGGAACTGAAGAGACACTTCATAGAAGAAGAAATACAATCAATCAACAAACATATGAAAAAATGTTCATCAACTCTAGCAATTAGAGAAATGCAAATCAAAACCACTCTATCATTTCATCTCACTCCAGTCACAATGGCAATTACCAAGAATACAAACAAGGGCTGGGGTTGTGGCTCAGCAGCAGATTGCTCTCCTCACACGTGCAAGACCCTGGGTTCGATCCTCAGCACCACATAAAAATAAATAAGTGAAATAAAGGTACTGTGTCCAACAACAACTAAAAAATAAATATTTTTTTACAAAAGAATTCAAGCAATAATAAGTATTGGTGAAGATGTGGGGAAAAAGATACACTCATACATGGCTGTTGAGATTGCAAATTTGTGCAATCACTTTGGAAAGCAGTATAAAAATTCCTCAGAAAACTTGGAATGGAACCACCATTTGACCTAGCTATCCCACTGCTCAGTTTATACCCAAAGGACTTAGAATCAGCATACTACAGTGATTCAGCCAGATCAATGTTTATAGCAGCTCAATTTATAATAGCTGAACTATGGAACCAACCTAGATACCCTTCAACAGATAATGGATAAAGAAAATATAGTACATATATACAATGGAATATTACTCAGCCTTAAAGAAAAATGAAATTATGGCATTTGCTGGTAAATGGATGGAATTAGAGAATATCATGCTAAATGAAATGAACCAATCCCCCAAAAAACAAAGGCTGCGTGTTTTCTCTGATAAGCAGATGCTGATCCATAGTGTGTGTGTGTTGGGGGGGGTGGTAAGGAAGAATGAAGGAATTTTGGATTGTGCAAAGGGGAGTGAAGGGAGGGTGGGGCTGTGGGGTTGGGAAGGACAGTAAAATGAGACAGACATTATTACCCTATATACATGTATGATTACACTACTCGTGTGACTCTACACCATGTACAGCCAGAGGAATGAGAAGTTGTGCTCCATTTGTGTAAAATGTGTCAAAATACATTCTACTGTCATGTATAACTAATTAGAACAAATTAAAAAAAAAATAGAAGGGAGACCAGAATAGAAGAAGGGGATCAGGGGGAGGGAGGAGTGGGAAAGGGGAGATACTGGGGAATGAAACTGTCAGATTATATTGTTTTATTGTGTGCATGTATGAATACATTATAACAAATCTCAAAAAAAAAAGATCATTTCAATATCAGAGCTAGCTCCCATTCTTTGAAAAACACTGGAAATCTTCACTAATTTACAATGTCTTTTTTTGTAATTGTAGTTGAACACAATACCTTTATTCAATTAATTTACTTACTTGTATATGGTGCTGAGGATGAAACCCAGTGCCTCACACTTGCTAAGCAAGTGTATTTCCACTGAGCCACAATCCCAGGCCCATCAATGTTTTTTAAAATCCTTCAGTGTCCTTGGGGCTTTGCTTATCATTAAAATTATCAGTAAATTGGGCTGGGGCTGTAGCTCAGTGGTAAAGTGGCTGCCTAGCATGTGTGAGGCCCTGGGTTCAATCCTCAGCACCACATAAAAATAAATGAAGATACTGTGTGTTTATTTACAACTAAAAAATATTTTTAAAAATTATCAGTATTCTTACATTAAGATGAGGTATTTCATGAACTATTTTATTTCAGGTATTAAGCCATATGTATTATAGACTTTTACATATTATTTTGGGATTTATATAGTGAATAATGGCAGATCTAAGACATTTCAAAGCTTGGGAGATATGTTTTACCTTAGCAGCTGGAGATTTGTTCATTATTGCTGTCAAAGCTTGGATGGTTGACACCGCCAAACAATCCAACTGTCCCTGAAACACCTGCTGAAAGAAACCAAAAAATCAATAGCGGTCAAGATTTTTAGTCACTTAGGAAACCTCTGTTCTGAAAACCTGAAAAAATACTTAACATGCATTATATTCCTCTTCCTATGAAATGTGAAACACTGTGACCTGCAAGAAAAGTTACCTCCTTAACAGAAATAAGCCATATGTCAAAAAGAATAAGGCAAAATTCACTCATTACATTAAATATTTTTGAGGGGGAGGGAAAACCCACCCCACCAAGCTCAACACATGCTTTTAAAAATGAATGGACAATCTCAAGAGGAAGGAAGGGAGGTCTATAATTGGAAATTCTATTATGTTTTAATTTCCCTTCAAAGATATACTTGAACTTCCTAGGCTTAAATTCCATTAACGTGTATAATGAGATAGCTAAAAAGTGTACTTAATTTCCAAACTCTATATTAAAATTGATCATCATACACCAATTAATCATCATGCTCACAAACAATAAGTTATGTTTTATATAAAATGCAAATTTTGAGACAGTTCAAGAAAGAGACATGTATCTATAATCACTGTCATGTTTTTGAGAAGGCAAAGTTTAGTGCTAAAATTTTTAAGAAAGAATTTAAAAAGCTCCATTTTGTTTATGCTTCATTAAAAACCAGACATGTTAAATTTCAGGGCATTGCCTGTATAGCAAAAAAAAAAAAACAACAATCAATATTTAACAACTGACCATGACTATTACTTATAGGCTTAGCTTGAAAAGCATAGAATGTTTATATTCCTATAGATAATTATCACGAAAGCACAGAACAAGAACTGGAAAGATGTAAAAATAAATAGTCCTGAAAAATTCTGAAGCCAGTCAATCCACAAATAGGATTTTTCTCACCATCTTCCAGTAAAAAAATTCACATGCAAAGGGAACTGTTTAGATTAATTTAACTGTAGTGTTGAATTAAGCTCAATCACCTTTAGGTAGGGCATTTAATCTAAAATTCTGGTTTTTGTTGATGCTATTTATTAAATAATGCTATGTAGGATAAACATATTACATATACAATAAACATTACAGTACATATTAAACATTCTGCATACAGCAGAATTTTATACAAGTAAGATCTGTGCTAGATTTTGTCCAAGAAAAATTTTTAAAAACCTCATTATATCCACTATTTAGAATTATAACATAAACTTCTACAAGACTATTATAATTATTTTATTAAACTATATAAGTAGGCTTCAGAGGGACTAAAAGTGTATAAAGAAATCTAAAAGAGTACTCTGTAAAATATTTCCCATTGAGAAAACAATACACTAAAATATAGTTTCTTTTTATACCATAACTCTGTTAATCTAGATATTAACATAATGTTAATAAAAGACATAAGTTCTCTTACATTTTGGAAAAGAAAAGAGCAAACTTCATTCTAAGTTTTTTCCAAATTAATTTATCTAACACATGAGAAGTAACATTTACTATGTAAGTTTGCTTCATTATCCTTATATAGAGTTGAATTTTTAGACTAGAAGAAAGTTGAGTTTATACTAATTTAACATTCAAAGAGTTCACCATCTTCTTCCCTTCCTCCAAGATTCAGGTTGTCCATTGAATTATAATCATTATTTGTCAATAAGAAGCAAAGAATCAAGATATTAACAATGACCATACGTATTCACAAACAAATACCTGAGGTTCCAATTAAACCAAAGTGCTTAGAAAAGGAAGCCCCCAAAATATGAAGTCACCATCAGGTAGACAGCATTGATACTGGGATCCCATTCCTGTACTTTATATCTCCTCAAACTAAAGAGAATACATGTGCACAGATAGCATTTTATTCATTGCTTCTACAAACCACCAAGATAATTATCCTTTAGATGAAAGTAATTCTTATTTTAATATTTAAGTAATTTTCAAAAATAATTAATGAATATTAGAATTATTTAATGTTTATGTATTTTAAGAAGCAAGAAGAAAAGTACAGGAAAGTTATTCCCATTGACTGATTTTGGACTTTGGCTGAAACAAGATGCAGGCTTTGTAGATACCTGGTCCTCATTCATTTCTGTGAGTAATTTGTTGGCAAGTTCTTTCTCGTTCTTGTCTGCCACCTTATTATTAGCATTTAAAAACAGCTGTTAAAAACAGAAATAAGAATAATGGAGAAAGAAAATTAAGTTGTTACCTCTAAGAAAAATGAAACCTAAATGGATTCCCACCTTTCTTGAAAACCAATCCAAGAATCCACTTGTGAAGTATATCACTTCCAGAAATTGCAAATTATTTGCTTTTTGGGTAACAAACTAATATTAGTTTATATACCATGACTAATTATCATAGATATATTTCACCCTTAGAACTCAAAGTTACTAGAATAAGAAATAACAATAATTAAAATTAGTTAATATTCCTAACTACTTACAGAAACATCAGAAGAATGCCTCACAGGGGAGGAGGAAAGCTGCTACTGAGATAGACTCAAGATATTACAGTAAATAATGTACTTAGTCAAGTAAGTTTGTGAAATACTATTTAACTATTGAAAGGGTTATATCTTGAAATGCTTTTCTCAGAGTCTCCAACAGGCTAATGTATAACCCCACATGGAGGTCAGTGTACAGAATTTTCCAAATTTATCTTATTTGTACATCATATCAGAATGCCATAAAACAGGGATGGGGTTGTAGCTCAGTAGTACAGCACTTGCCTCACATACATGAGGCCTGGGTTTGATCCTCAGCACCACATAAAAATAAATAAATAAATATAAATATATTGTGTCCATCTACAACTAAAGAATTTTTTTAAAGAATATCATAAAACAATATTCTCCAAAGGTGTAAAGAGTTGAACTTAATTTATATTAGTTTGTATACTGGAAAGGGAGATTGGTATTATTTATGGCACACATGAGGATTACCCTCCTCTGAATGGGAAAAAAAAAAGAATCAAGTATTTTAATTTTAGATTATTTGTTGTTTTGTTTTTTCTTTGGTACTGGGATTGAACCCAGTGGCACTCTAACACTGAGCTGCATCCCCAGCCATTCTTTATTTTTGAGACAGAGTCTTGCTATATTGCCTGGGATGTCCCTGAACTTGCCAACTTCTTGCCTCAGCCTCTCAAGTAGCTGGGATTATATTCCTGTGCCACCACACCCAGCTTAATTTTAGTTTTATATACAAAACAGCATTCCAAAAGGCTTTGGACTCTGGCATAGTTTGCCTAAAGACAAAAATAATTCAAATGAGAGTGAAAGAAGAAAAAGTTAGATATATAAAAAAAACTAAAAGCATATCAAGAAGGAAGTTCTTAGGAAAATCTGTGATTTCAGAAAGTTTAGTTACGTGCTAAAATACTGCAATATAAAATTAACTGGAGTGCTGGGGCTGTAGTGGCACAGCACTTGCCTAGCATGTGTGAGGCACTGGGTTCGATCCTTAGCACCACATAAAAATAAATAAAATAAAGGCATTCTGTCCATCTACAACTACGAAAAAAATTAACTGGATAAAGGTAAGTATATAACAGGTACATAAAGCTTAATAGGCTCTTTGGAGTCAGAGACCTGAGTTGGAATCATGGCTTTCCTACTTTTTTTTTTTTTTAAATATTTGTAGGGTACATATTAGCTGGTGAGTCTAATGGTGAGTCTGGAGAATCAAGTCAATTTTTTTTTTTAAGAGAGAGAGAGAGAATTTTTTTAAAATATATATATATATATATATATATGTTTGTTTTTTTTTTAGTTTTCGGTGGACACAACATCTTTGTTTGCATGTGGTGCTGAGGATTGAACCCGGGCTGCACGCATGCCAGGCAAGAGCTATACCACTTGAGCCACATGCCCAGCCCCGGCTTTCCTACTTCTTAACTGTTTGATTTTAAGGAAAACTAATTACTCCAAGTTTGTTTTCTTAAAAATGGGAAGAATAATAAATATCTCATCAAATACCTGTACATGTTAAATGATATGGTAGTTTATTTACATGTTAAATGATATGGTAAATGATATTTACATGTTAAATGATATGGTAGTTTATTTACATGGTATGTAGCACATAACATAGACTTAGTAAATGAAAGATAGTATTATCAGCAAAGATTTGGGGGAAAAGATTGCATATTATTCAGATGCAAGGAAATAGAAATGTTCTAATGAAGCTAATACAGGTAAAAATAAGTAAGCTTTCCAAGGGTTAGGGATGTAGCTTATAGGCAGGGCACTTGCCTAGTGTGCACAAAGCCCTCTGTTCAATTCCAGTACTGCCAAAAAAAAAAAAAAAAAATAGAGAGAGAGAGAGAGAAAGAGAGGGCGAGAAAGTCTTTCCAGACAGCAACATAGCAATGTACATGAAGTATCTTCCAAAAGTTCTTACTCTTAAATGAGTAATTCTAAAAACTTACACTAAGACACAATCAAAAAACATCAAGATTTTTACCACAGCCCCAAAGTCAATGGGATGGTTTCTGAATCCCTCTTATTGCTACTACTAAAGATAATGCTGTTCTTCTGTTCTAATTCAAACATCTATGGATGGCTTTTTAAAAAATTACAATAATTCAAATCATGTTTCTTCAAGGAAACAAAATAACTTATAGTGGACTGTGACTCTCATACAAAAAGAAAGCACAGAAACTGCCAGCGGTCAGCTAAATATTTTCCATGTTTCATAAATTATTTGTGTCACTTTAACCTTTAGTTTCTAATGTTTCCAACAGGTGTGCATGTTTAAACAGCAAAACTGTCATGATTCTGTATGATGGAATAAAGCAGAATAAATGATTTATTCTTTACTAATAACAAAAGAAATCAATTTAAACAGAAAGTAATCACAGACATTTGTACCACCATGTAATACATTTTTATACATTCAGAAATAATATAAACTAGTTCATAAAATGTTTATGTATCAATATAATCTTAATTTTCCTATTTTAATGCACAGGCAACATATTTTCTACTGACTAAATGGTGAACTTAAGTGCAATTACTACAATTAGAAAACTACATATCACAATGGACTTTTAGGACCATAGGAAAAAGAAAAAACTTAGTAAGAAATCCTAGCTCCATCACTTATTAGTACTAACCTTGGACTAGTAATTATATCTTTCTTGACACACTTTTCCTTATTTGTATGATGAATAAATTGGGAAGCTTATTTCAAAGCTTCCCCCATTTTTAAAGACTTAATGACAGTCAGAATGGCTATTATCAAAAAACAAAAACAAAAAAAGAAATACTGGATATATTGTGGAGAAAAAGGAACCCTTGAACACCACTGGTGGGAATGTAAATTAGGATAGTCACTATGGAAAACAGTATAAGGTTCCTCAAAAAGCTAAAAATAGAACTACCATATGATCCAGCTATCCTACTCCTGGGTATATAACCACTGGAAATGAAGTCATCACACAAAAAAGGTAACTGCATGCCTGTATTTTTTATGGCACTATTCACAATAGCTAAGATATGGAATTAGTTTAGATGAATAGATAACAAAAATATGATACACACATAAACACAATGGGAGTATCATTCATCCATTAAAAAAAATCTTATCATTGCAGCAAAATGGATGCAACTAGATGACATCATGTTAAGGGAAACAAGTCAGACACAGACAAGTATCACCTGTTGTCTCTCATATGTGGAAACTAAAGTAGAGAGGGCTTGCCTAGAATGCACTAGTCCATGGATTCAATCCCCAGCACCACAAATAAAAAACTATACAGATTGTATGTGGAAACAAAAGACCTAAAAGTAGAAGACAGATTACTAGGGACTGGGAAGGTGTTGAAGGGAAAGGGTAGGTATCAAAGAAGAAATATGGAGCATATGATCATGCATAATGTATGCCTATAGGGAAAATCATATAGAATCCCATTCATTTGTACAATTAATATGTGCCAATAATTTTTTAAAAGATTTAAAGACAATAATGTCACAATCCACAGTGATTCAAACAAAACTATTCCTGAAGTAAGGAAGATGTACAGCCAACAGGAAAGGCCCAAGTTCCAAAGGCTGGTTTTCCCCCATGAAATGGGTTTATTCTCTAGCATTTCCTGTTTCAAAACAAAATGTGGTAAGTAGTATCAAATAATTTTTTTTTCACAGTTTAAAAATCTTTTTTTTTTTTAATTACAGGGAAAAGCATCCAGTCACAGAATGGCTTGTATTATGTTATTTGTAACTAGAAGTACATTTTTTTTAAATATTTATTTATTTATTAGTTATTGGCGGACACAACATCTTTGTTTGTATGTGGTGCCGAGGATCGAACCCAGGCCGCAGGCATGCCAGGCGGGCGCGCTACTGCTTGAGCCACATCCCCAGCCCCTAGAAGTACATTAAAAAAATAAAACCTGATGTCTTAGGTCTAAAATCTTTTCTATTAGGGGTTCGTGGAAAATTCCTCGAGAATGTCAATACTTTTTCTATGTATCAAACATCATATGAAAAGCTTAGTAAAAATTCCATTGTAAATATATACCTCATTTTCTGTATTCATTCAGTGATGGGTGTGTAATTTGTTTCCACATCTTGGCTATTATAAATAATAGTTGAGATTGTCAAAAACATAAGTAAATTAAGGTGTAGGAGGGTAAAAACCTAGGATCAAATAGGTAATATCAGCATTTTTAGAAACGGAATATTCCAAAGAGACTGAAGAATGGCCACTGTGGTACACAGAAACAAAGAGCATAGAAAAGATGAGTATGTTGATAATTCAGAAACAATTCTTTTTAAGTTTCTCAAGAAGGCCACAAGCAACAGTGACAAATGGAAAATGCCAGCAAAAATAACAACTAGTGTCCATTTAACTTGGAAACTAAAAGGTTTTCAGGCCCTTGATTAGAAACAGTTTTATGGAGTTGCACAGAGGCAGAACCTCGACTGGTTTGAAATTAATAGAATTTGTCCTCTCTTTCAAAATGCTCCAGACCTGGAAACTATACATTTAATTTTATTCTTGTAGTTACAGGAGACTCTATCTCACCTAAAAATAGGACAAAACATAAGACCCTTTCAATTGGGTTATACTAGTTATGAGATGTCCCTGATAGACATACCAGTTGACAGTTCTATATGTATAGCAAAGTTCTATTATCAAAATCACAAATGTGGGGCTGGGATTGTGACTCAGTGGTAGAGCACTTGCCTAGCTTGTGTGAGGCACTGGATTCGAACCTCAGCACTGACATAAAAATAAATAAAATAAAGGTATTGTGCCCTTGTGTCCATCTACAACGAAATGTAAATATGTACATGGGCACAAATGCATTTTCAATTGTAGAAAACTACACCAATGAAAGAAAACAGAGCAAAAAACAAACAACCAAGAGATGAAACACCCTGGAACAAAGGGTTAAGAGCAGTCAGGCCACAGTGTCAGTCATCTCTGGAAGACTTGAGCACATTCCATTGCCTATTTTTTGCCTTCTAGGTCCAATCAAAAGACTTCCTACAAGTTCTAAGTTTTAAATAGCAGTTCCTATGACCATGGGACACTTACTAAGTTTTACAATATTTACTATCCAAGCAAAATTCAAATAATTCAGTACATCATTCAAATGATCAAAAATACAGCATTTAAAATGTGGAGGACATAAACCTATTTAAAATTCATTTTCAAGAAAAATGCTTATTATATTCCATTAAAAAATAAAAATGAAATCTGAAGAGATTTTCAACCTCTTAAAAATGGGGTTTAATACAATAGACACTAGTATGGCAGTATGTATAAACGTGGATGTATAACCAATGTGATCCTGCAATCTGTACACGTGGTAAAATAAAAATTCATACCCCACTTGAATCAAATGTATGAAATATGATATGTCAAGATCATTGTAATGTTTTGAGCAACCAATAAAAAAAAATAGGATTTGAGGAATGGGAATCGGAAAGACAGTAGAATGAATCAGACACAACTTCCCTAGGTTCATATATGAACACATGACCAGTGAAATTCCACATCATGTATACCCACAAGAATGGGATCCTAATAAGTTAGACTCCATGTATATATAATGTCAAAATACACTCTACTATCATGTGTATCTAAAAAGAATTTTTAAAAATTTTTAAATGGAGTTTGAATTATTTTTTGTTTATACTCTGCTAACTTTTCCCCCCAATGTTGTGTATGTGAGCTGAAACTGCTTTTCTTAAATGAAGTCAGTATATGGTATGCTCCACTTGTGAAAATAAGTAGTTCTCCTTTTGTGTTTCTGCCCTTTAGCATCTATTAGGTGCAGTTTTCCATACAGTCTAGTCTCTATATCTTGTGTTTGGCATCAAAATACTGTTGCACTATAAAATGGCATCTTATGTTTTATGAAATTCACTAACAAACATATTAAAGTTTCTACAGGGGCTGGGGTTGTGGCTCAGGAGTAGAGCACTTGCCTAGCACATGCGAGGCCTTGGGTTCGATCCTCAGCACTACATAAAAATAAATAAACAAACAAAATAAAGGTATTGTGTACAACTAAAATATAAATATTCAAAAAAAAAGTTTCGGGCCTGGGGATGTGGCTTAAGCAGTAGCGTGCTTGCCTGGCATGCGCAGGGCGCTGGGTTTGATCCTCAGCACCACATAAAAATAAAATAAAGATGTTATGTCCACTGAAAAAACTAAAAAATAAATATTAAAAAAAAAGTTTCTACAAGTCTGTACTAACTTCTATAGCCTCTGAACAACTGTAGAAGAGGATAACACTAATACTGAAAACTATCAAACAGCTGTTTCAAATTTTGCTTTAGTGTTATAATACGGTTTAGAGATATCAAAACATACTAATTCCCTCTATTGATACTATTCAGCTTGATTCTTTATCTTACTTTCCCATTAACAGAAACACATTTTTCCATTAGAAATTATGAAAATTATTACTTTTTACGCATGGGTAAAAAGTGGTAATAATTCCCATAAATTTTAGAATATATTTATATTGTATGGGAGAACTGATACACCACCAATGTATCTATTTTACAATAAGAATGCATTACTTAGCTAGGTGTGGTGGTGCATGCCTGTAATCCCAGCTTCTCAGGGCAAACTGAGGCAGGGGGATCTCAGACTAGGCTACTTAGTGAGACCTTTTATCAAAATAAAATTTTTAAAAGGCATTGGGGATATAGCCCAGTGGAAGAGTGCCTTCGTAGCATTCGTGAGGCCCTGGGTTTTAGCCCTAACTGAGGGAACAAAAAGTAAAGAAAAAAAGTGAAGGCCTTTGAAGTCGAGGAGAATTAAACTGAAACTCTGGCTCTGTCACTTCTTGCCTGATCTACAAAGTAGTCATTATGAGGACAAGATATGTTGTGTGACCTCAAATGCAAGCAAGGCATCTAACACTGTCCAACATATTAGTAAGCACTTAAATCATAATAGTAACCTTTATTTTTATAGAACTATAGAGGTCATTTCTTTTTTAGTGTATCAATTTTTCTACAATAAACATTTTCATTTTTTTTTTGAAGAGAGAGAACGAGAAAGAGAGAGAAAGAGAGAGAGAGAGAGAGAGAGAGAAAATTTTTTTTTATATTTATTTTTTAGTTTTCGGTGGACACAACATCTTTATTTTATTTGTATGTGGTGCTGAGGATCAAACCCAGTGCACCACACATGCCAATGAGCACATTACCATATGAGCCACATCCCCAGCCCCAACAAACATTTTCAACAGAGAATATGTTTCAGAAATGTGTATGTAATTAAAAATTTTCAACTTGACATGGCCAAAAATCTTTGTAAAAAGCAAACCTAAAAAAATATTACCCTCACATCAAACTATTTCCTCATTTTATTAGGTAAGTATTTATATAAAATATTCTAATCTGCTATAAAAGTAAACCAAGTGAAAGATAAACAATATTTGTATTTTAGTGTAGTAAAATTCTGACTTTAAAAAGTTTTTCTGAGGGGCTAGGGGTGTGGCTCAGTGATAGAGTGCTCGCCTAGCTGCTGGGAGGCATTGGGTTCCATCCTCAGCACCACATAAAAAAATAAATAAACAAAATAAAAGTATTGTGTCTATCTACAACTTAAAAAAAACAAAAACAGAAATTAAAAAACAAAGTTTTTCTGAGAAATGACCATCATTATTGATGGAAATTAATAGTTATTCCAGAATTATAATATGAATGACAAAACAAGTGCCACTTTTTAAAACAGCATGTACAGTTTAACCTGATGCTGTAAGAAAAAAAAAAGTGAAAAGTAAGGGAAGGATAAGGCAGATACTTTGAGAAAGAATAACTATTTTCCCCATCATGATACACTGTAGGTTTCTTGTGAAAATGTTACCAAAAGTGTATTGGAGAAGAGAAAATGTCTAGAATTCTAGATTAAATCAATGGAATCTGTTTTAACTAGAAATAATTTTCTAAAGTCTAAATTCAGAAACAAAATAATACAACTTCATAGCCCCTTACTTATTTACAACAATAAGTATGTATGATGGTATAATAAAGAATGATTATAAAACTTACATTTAACCAAAACAGCTATGAAAAGATGATTGCACTGATAAAATGTTACCTTTAATTTTTTTAAATCTAGGATCATGTATTAGAATCAAAAATGGTTTAGAAGAACATTAATAGGAAGTATACATAGTCTAGTCAGACTAAAGAGGTCAAATCAGATTTAAAATTTCTAGAAAATATTTTGTGGTCTTTATATTTTTATTTATTTGGAAATTAGCTGGTTAAACAGTGAATGCTTCCCAGCATCTTGGGAGGCTGAGCCAGGAGGAACACAAGTTCAAAGCCAGCCTCAACAACGGCAAAGCGCTAAGCAATGCAGTGAGACCCTGTCTCTAAATAAAATATAAAATAGGGCTGGGGATGTGGCTCAGTGGTCCTGAGGTCAATACCCAGTACCAAAAAAAAAAAAAAAAAGCAAATGCTTAGGTTTATCTGAAATTGTTGCAAATTTTATAGCATAATAAATTTTGATTAAAACAAAATACTTGGGCAAAGGGTGTATTTTAGTGGTAGAGCACATCCCTGGCATGCACGAGGCCCCAGAGGTTTGATCCCCAGCATTAAATAATTTACCACCTAGGGCCTCGTGCATGACAGGGATGTGCTCTACCACTAAAGTTTGGTCCCAATGTAATGATCACCAAAAGTTCTTATATAGTCTATAAGATCTTATGGAATTTAGCTCTTTTCTCCTTCTTGCTCCTCAAATAGACTGAATGCTTCCACTTCAAGAACTTTGGTATTCTAGCAAGGAAACTCTGATACTTGTGTAGGTTGGCTCATTAATTTCCTATACATCTCTCCTCAAATGTCCCCTTACTGGAGTCTTTGCCTAACCGAAGTAGATGCAAAAACAGTATCTTTATTTTTTCCTAGGCATGCTCTAGCCTTCTACCTACTGTTTCTTTGTGGCATTCACCATCAACAGATCTCCTATATATTTTGGGTTTCTTTTTTGTCTTGCCCCCAACCAAAGTGTAAGTACTGGATGACAGTACTTTCATCTTTTTTCTTAAATCAATAATTTCAGAATAGAAGCTGACACACAGTTGATACACAGTAAATATTAGTCTATTTAGTTAACTAAAAAGCCATTTCTTATACAAAAATATCATTCAGTCAATGACATACAATTTGAGTTGGAGTAATAGATTTGCAACAAGAAATCCATGTTTTATATAAATATTCCCTCTTATCAGTGGCAGACAATAATAGAATACATAACATGGAGTAGTTTCCAGATGGTCAAAGACAACATTTCCAACTGAACTGTTTTCAAAGAACTAAAGGCAAAATCTAGATCATCTTAGTATGCTCTGACACAAATGGCTAGCCAAGAAATCAGAAGCAACTAACTTTAAAGGGTCTCCAGTATCTTCCTGGACTAAATGGAAAAAAAAATATTTATATCATGAACTGAAATGCTCATTATATAAATAAATCAGTTTTCAGTTTGACTCTTTTTAAAGTACTTAGACAATTAGAAATGATTTAATGCTAATTTCAATCAGTAAAGAACTTGATTACATAAATGCAAACACAAACTATTAAAACAGTAACAATATACTAAAATTTGAATTAAAACATAAAGAAAACAAAAGTATCTCAAAACTTAAAGGTGATAATAGTAGAAAAGTACCTTGCAGTTCTGTAGTAGTCGTATGAGATGTTCAAAGCAATTACTATTAAGAAAAATGGCCTGAAGAACAGGCCTGTCTGTGCAATCCAACATGGCTGTGATGGTATCTAGGAAAATAAAAACAAAATCTTCCATGTAATGGTGAAAATTTGGAATCATACACACATTTACTATTATCATTTTAAATTTAGGCTTTGCAGTTGACAGAACAGATATAAGTTAACTGGGCAATAACAGCTATGAAGAATAGACAACAAAATTTGTAATTATTACTTGAAAGAAATAGTGAACGTTTTCATAATTTAAAATACTTAAATTTTACATGACTCATATATATTTCCCAGAGATTTATTTAGTTATTCTTCCATCATAAGGCTCAAATCTAACCAACTGTTTGTGCCCAACTTGCTATTAATAGGCAAACTGGTTGTTTTACAACACTTATATTTACACATTATAAAATTAACACATGGTCCTGAAAAATGTTTTGCTCTCATTTCCTATTAAAGAGATATCTCCATCCAGAAACCAAGGACATCTATCATGGGTAATACCATGTTTTTGTTCCTAACAAAAAAGAACTCCATTCAATACAGACAAAAATGTATTTATAAACTTTCAATAATTATAAAATATGACATGTTGTAACATAAAATAATAAAGTATGTAAGATATGTCTTGTTTTCCTATAGAAGCAAATGTTGTAATGGATAATTTTCAATAAGATTTTGATGCCCATATTCTAAACTGATCCCACATATACATGAAGCTATACACCAAACCATTAATGTTGATTATGTCTGGGTAGTAGGATATAAAGAATATCTTTTGTTTCTTTATAATTATGTGAATTTTCTAGTTTAGCTGTAATTACAATATTTTACTTCTATAATAATGAACTGTCAGTTAATAACATTTGCATTTAACATGGTAATGCAGTAAGAAACCATATATATTGTTGAGGGAGCTTACAAAGTAGAACAAAAAAAGTACAAATATCTACAGAGTGACACAAACATCCACCACAGGAGAGGGGGAAAGAGAAAGACACACAGAAGCTTTGAGGAAAAACAAAATCAAAGGCCCTCTAGAGCATGGACAGACTCTATAAATGTTATAAAAGCATAAACAAAATCAATTTTTATCATAAGTAAAACATTACAAATGGCAATTTCTGAAAATCTACACGTTCTAGAATTCTGGGGCCACACTGACTTTTCTAACATATACTTTTAGTGAATTACACTTTCTCTTCCCCTTCATCCCTACTTTGCCCCATGTTGGGATTAAATCCAGAGAAGGGGCTCTAACACTGAGCTACATCCCCAGTCCTCCTTTTTTTTCTTTTTTTTTTTGAGTTAGTGTTTCAATAAATTGTGCTGCCCAGCCTCAAACTTGTAGTTTTCCTGCCTCAGCCTCCTAAGGATGTGGGATTACAGGTGTGTGCCACCATGCATTGTTTATATTACTTTCACAAAAGAATGCATATTTGACTTTGATGTTGCTAAACTGAGGGTATTGTAGACAAACAAATTAACTATATATTAAATTATTTGGAAGTTAAAATATAAAGTCATATGCTATCTGAACCAAACAATCAAAACTTTCCATACAATGGCTCTGTATTTCAAAAGAAAGTAGGAGGTATGAAAGCAAAACATAGACTCAGGTAAAATTACCTTTCTTTTATAATAGGTGATTTATAATTATATATAATAGTGGAACTCATTATGTGATATTCATAATGCACATAATTTGATTAATTTCATTCCCAAGTAGTCCCTCCCTTCTTCCCTTTCCCTGATCTACTTGCTCTACTATCTCCCTTCTATTAGTACCAATACTACTATTTTAATTAGTGCATTATAATTATATATAAAAGCAAAATTCATTATGGTATGGTTATACATGGACATGGCATAATTTGGTAGATTTCATTCCCCATGTCCTCCGCTCCTGATCCCCTTCCTGTACTCTACTGGTCTCCCTACAGTTGACATATTTTATTTCTTCTTTATGGCTGTGTATACCACATTTTCTTTATGCATTCTCCTGTTGACAGACACCTACACTGGTTCCACAGCTTCACTGCTGATTGCACTACCATACAATAAACATTATATACATGTATCATTATAGAATGATGGGTTTGGTTCTTTTGGATAAGGTAAGATACCTGGGTTATGTGGTAGTTCTAATCCTAGCTACATACTGCTTTGCAAAGTTATTGTACTAATTTGCAGTTCCATCAACAATGTATAAATGTACTCTTTTCCCCATATCCTCACAAGCAATTTTTTAATTTATATTCTTGATGGATACCATTTATTCTAACAGAAGTGAGATGAAATATCAATGTAGTTTTGAACTGCTTTTCCCTGATTACTAAAGATATTGGACTTTTTTTATAAATTTGTTAGCCATTTGTATTTCTTCTTTTGAGAAATGTGTGTTTACATTATTTGCCCATTTATTGACTGGGTTATTTGATGTCTTGATGTTAAGCTCATTCAGTTCTTTATATATGCTGTATATTAATCCTGTCAGAAAAGGAAGCTAACAAAGATTTTTCTCCCATTCTGTGGGCTCTCTCTTCATGCTCTTGTTTCTTCTGATGTGCATAAGTTTTAAATTTGAAACCATCCTACTTATTAATACTTGGATGTATTTCTTGAGCTTTAAAGAAAGTCAATGCCTGTGCCAATATGTTAGAATGTTGACCCTGTTTTCTTCTAGCAATAGTAGTGTTTCTGATCCAATTCCTACATCTTTGATTCACTCACTTTTAATTAATTTTTGTGCAGGGTGAGAGCTTTGAAGCAGTTTCATTCTTCAACATACGGATATACAATTTTCCCAGCATCATTTGTTATAAAGGCTATCTTTTCTCCAACACATATTTTTAACACCTATTTCAAGGATCAGATGAGTATGAATCTATATCTTTCCTGTCTTCTATTCCATTGGTCTCCATGTCTTTTTTTTTTTGCCAATACATGCCATTTTTGTTACTACTGCTCTATAGTATATTTTGAGATCAGGTATTTTGATGTCTTCAGTACTGCTCTTATTGCACAAAATAATGTCTATTTAAGGAATTTCATTTTTCCAAATGAATTTTAGGACTTTTTTCCCTCAAGTTCTGTAAATACATCACTGGTACTCTGATGGGAATTTCTCTAAAGCTTTAGATTGTTTTTGGTTATATGGCCACTTTGCCAATATTAATTCTGGCTACCAAAGAATCTTTGCATCTTCTAAGGTCATCTTTAATTTCTTTCTTCAATGTTCTATAATTTTCACCTCCTTGCTTAGACTTATTCCTAGATAATTTTTAAAGACGATTATGAATAGAATTGTTTTCTTCATTTCTTTCTCCACAGGTTCATTATTGGCATACAGGAAAGCTGCTGATTTTTGTATGTTGATCTTCTGCTACTTCGCTGAACTTGCTAGCTCCAAAAGTTTTCTGATGGAGTTTTTTGGTTCTTCTAAATAGAGGATCATATCATCAGCAAACAGATAATTTGACTTCTTCTTTTTCTGCTTGTATCTCTTTAGTTTTCTTCTCCTGACTAATCACTCTGGCTGGTTTCACATATTATATTGAATAGGAGTGGTGAGAGTAGACATCTTTGTCTTTTTCCTGATTTAAGAGGAAATACTTTCAGATTTTCTCCAATCAGTATGATGCTGGCTTTGTTATATATAACCTTAATAATGTTAAGTTTCTTCTATACCTAGTTTCTTCAGTGCTTTTTAAAAAAATTTTGTAGTTATAGATGAAAAGTATGCCTTTATTTGTTTATTATTATGTGGTGCTGAGGATCGAACCCAGTGCCTCACATGTGTTAGGCAAGTGCTCTGCCAATTGAGCTACAGCCCCAGTCCTCTTCAGTACTTTAATATGAATGGGTGCTAGATTTTGTCAAAGATTTTTTTCTGCATCTATTGAGATGATCATGTCATTACTGTCCTGAATTCAGTTTATGTGATGCATTACATACAGAGATTTGTGTGTGTTGAACCAACTTTGCATTCCTGGGATGGAAGAAACTTAATCATGATGTACAAGCTTCTTAATGTGTTTTTGAATGTGAAATGCTAATATTGTATTAAAGATTTTTGTAACTATGTTCATCAGGAATAGTGTCTGTAGTTTTCTTTCCTTGATGAGTCCTTGTCTGGTTTTGGTTTGAAGGTGATATTGGCCTCATAGAATGAATTTAGGAATATTCCCTATTTTAAAAAATAATTTGGGGAAGATTGGCATTAGTTCTTTTTTAATGATCTGGTAAAACTCATCTCAGAATCCATTTTGTCCCTGGCTTCTTTCTTGGAAGGCTTTTTATCACTGCTTCAATATTTTTACTTGCTATTGGTCTATATACACTTTCTATATCCTCTTGGTTCAATTTGGGTAGGTCACATGTATCTAGACATTTGTCAATAACTTCTAGATTTTCCAATTTATGGGAACATAAGGTTTCAAAACAGTCCCTAATGATAGTTTCAATTTCAGAAATATTCATTATGATATCTCCTTTATCTGGGACTTCTCTTTCTTTTATTCAGTTTGGTTAAGGGTTCATCAATCTTGCTAATCTTTTCAAAGAACTAACTCTTTGTTACATTGATACTTGGTATTTTTTTTCTATAGATCATTAATTTAATCTAGTCTTATTTCCTGTCTTCTACTGGTTTTGGAATCTGGCTGTTCCTGCTTTTCTAGGGTCTTGAGAATAACATTTGAGGGTTTTTATTCTGTTTTGTTTTGTTTTTTAATGTAAGCATTATAATGCTATAAACTTTCCTCTTAAAACCATCTCCATAGTGCCCCAGAGATTTTGGTACATTGTGTTACTTTTCTCATTTGATTCTAGGAATTTTACTATTTTTCCCTTCATTTCTTCTATAATTCATTCCTTGATCAAAAGTATATCAATCTATCTCTGTGTTTGTTATCAATCAATCTCTGTATTTGTTAACTTTAATTTTTCTTGATGTAGATTTCAAACTTCATTCTGTTATGATTTGATAAGATGCAAGGAATTATATTAATTTTTAAAATATTTGCTAAGACCTGCTTTGTGTCCTAAAATATATGCATTTGCAGCTATGTTCCATGAGCTGAGAAGAAAGTGAATTCAGCTATTGATTGATAAAATTATTCTATAGGTATCTGTTAGATCCATTTGATTGATGGTATTTTTTAGGTCTGAAGTATATTTCTTGATTTTATGTCTGGATGACTTTTGAATTGTGAGAGTGATATGTTAAAATCATCCAGTATTACTGCATTTAGGGTCTGACCTTTTTTTAATCTAATTAGGTAAACCAACATTTGATGCATAAAAATAACTAATACCATTTTATCTTCTTGTTATGAAGTGACCTTACACATCTCTTCTGATTAGCTTGAAATCTTCTTTCTTAGATATAAGGATAGCTACTCCTTCTCATTTTTAAATCCATTTGCATGATATAACCTTTTCCTTTCAGCATATGGATGCCTTTCCCAATGAGTCTCTTGTAAATAGCATTATTTTGGGTCTTGTTTTTCAATCTTTCAACTCTATAATCTTAGTTGGAGAGCTGATACCATTTACATTCAAAGTTATTATGGAGAGATGTTTACAGTTTCTTGCCATTTTTATTTGTTTCATATATTTAATTGGTCTTTCATATATTTTTCATTTTCTTAACTGTTCTTATAATGAGCTTCATCCATTCAAGAGCTGAGATTTGTTTTTAAGCTCTTCTGCATGTAGTATTTCTTTAAGCTTATTCTGCAGTGTTTGATTAGAGATCATAAATTCTTTTAGTTTTTCCTTATGTTGGAAAATTTTTATTTCTTCTCTGATTCTGATGCCTAGGTTTGCTGGATAAAACAACTTGGTTGGCAACAGTTTTCTTTCAGGTCTTGAATTACTTCACTCTAAGCACTCCTAACTTCTAGAGTCTGTGTTGAGAAGTCTGAAGTAAACCTTATTGGTTTACCTCTAAATATGACCTCACATTTTTCTCTTGAGGCTTTTAATATTGTATCCTTATTTTTTAATATTTATTATTTAAGTTGTAGTTGGGCACAATATCTTTAATTAATTAATTTATTTTTATGTGGTGCTGAGGATTGAACCCAGGGCCTCACCTGTACTAAGCAAGTGCTCTACTGCTGAGCCACAACCCCAACCCCTATATCCTTATTTTTTAGGTTAGACATTTTGTCTTGAAGAGGTTCTTATTTGAACTTGTCCATTTGCGGATCTAAGGCCTCCTGTGTGTATATATCCATCTCATTCCAAAGATCTGAAAATTCTTCTGACATTATCTCACTAAAAAGTTATTAATGCCAAAAGCTTGTATCTCCATGCCCTCTTCTATTCCAATGACTCTTAAGTCAGATCTATTATAATTCTTATTACACATACATACCACAATTTTCATATCTATGTACATAAAGTATGTTGACACCCAATTCGTGTCTTCATATATGTACTTAGAATAATGATGTCTATCAAATTCCACCATCCTTGCTAATCCCCTACCCCTCTGCCTTTCCCTCCCACCCCTATTCCCTATCTAGAATTCATTTATTCGTCCCATGTTCCCCCTCCCTACCCCACTATGAGTCAGCCTCCTTATATCAGAGAAAACATTCAGCATTTGTTCTTTTAAAAAATATATATATATGCTTTAGTTGTCAATGGACCTTTAGTCTATTTATTTATATGCGATACTGAGAACCAAACCCAGTGCCTCACTCACACTAGGCAAGCACTCTGCCACTGAGCCACAACCCCAGCTCCTCAGCATTTGTTCTTTAGGGATTGGTTAACTTCACTTAGCATGAGGTCTGACTGGTTTTTTTTCAGAATCTATATTTATTGAAATGATTTTTACCCTCCAGCATTTTTGCTTTCAATTCCCTAGATCTTCTTTTAGCTCATTAATCACTTTAATAATCAACATTTCAGTAATTTTTCTCTGTAATTTTAATCCCAATCAATATCTGTGGGTTCCAAGGACTGGTTATGTAGCTCATTGGTATCAGTGATAGAGTGCTTGTCTAGTATACATTAGGCATTGAGTTCAATACCCAGCTCAAGAAAAGAGAGAGAGAGAAAGAGAATGAATGAACCAATCAACATGTATGGTTTCCCTAATTGGAGAATTGTAAATTTGGGGAAAAACTTGTTTGCATATTTCCTTATGTTTGCAGAGGTGCCAGACAGACATATCTGTTGAAATATATTCCCCTTCCTCTTATGTGAGGGTCCTTTGGTGAGTAGGTATCTCCTTTTAATAAATTCTACGTTGATGATATATCTTAGCTTTGACACATAGGTTCAGCATAAGCCTAGTGATAATTTCAACTTCCAATGACTCTTTGAAAGGATATAGTGCTACAATTAATAACCTTGGTATTAACTGCTAATGATCTCTACAAATATATTAACCCAAGAGGAACATGAGTGAAAAATAACATTCAATAGGCTGAAAGGGTTACACATTAAAAACTATAGACTAAATTGAATTTGAAGATGGGATAAAAAATAATACAGATTACAGGCATGGTGGCACATGCCTGTAATCCCAGTAACTCAGGAGGCTGAGGCAAGAGGATCACAAGTGAGAGGCCAGTCTGAGGAACTCAGACCCTGAGCAACTTAGCAAGACCTGTCTCACAATAATGAAAACAGAAAGAAATAAAAGGACTGGAGATATAGCTAAGTGGTAAAGTACCCTTGGTTTCAATCCCCATTACAAAGAAAATAAATTTAAAAAAATAAAACAAAATAGATCAGGGCATAGTGGCTAATGCCTCTACTCCCAGTGACTTGAGAAGTTGAGTCAGGAAGACTGCAGGTTCAAGGCCAGTCAGCAACTTAGCAAGACCTCAGCAACTTAGTGAGACCCATTCTCAAAATAAAAAAGGACGGGGGATATAGATCAGTGGTAAAGTCCCCAGGTTTAATTCCTAGTACCAAAAAAAGAGTAAATAAGTAAAATAACATAACATAAAATAGAGAAAAGAGAAAAATAGAAAAGATGCAATAAAGGGTTGGGGGAGGGGGAGAGGTGAGGATGAGGGTGGGAAGGGAGACAGAAGTTAAAATGGGAAGACAACATCAGTATAGAAGAAGCTGAAGTGGTATAGTCATGTATAGGAGATCTTAGGTATTGATTAATATCAATCAACCAAGACATTAATATCATTAAAGGTTCAGATTAATTGCTGAAGGTTTTTTAGAGTCTTTTGTATCTGGTGTTTCAAATTTTAGCAACTGCCAACTATGAAGAAGTCACTCAAATGCAAATTTTGTATCATTCCCTTATTTCAGCTCTGACCCAAACAGTCTCAACTTATTCGGTGAATCCATATGCAGAATTCTACCCACTCCTTGCCTGATCACCCCTGCCAGAGAGGCAATGAGGATAAACTTCTTTCTCATTTTGGCTTTGTTGTTTCATCAGGGGGTGATAGTGTAAGTCTCTCAGGTCAATTGGCGAGTTCCCTCATCTGCTTCATCTAAAGATTAATCTGGATTGAACTGTACTTCATTCTGAGAGCTCCTGTTTATGTGCTATATTTTTGGGCTGTGGTGGGGGCAGGCAGACAGGAGGTACTTTCCCTCCAATCCTGTTCAGACCTATATCCCCACCCTCTGTCAGTCACATTCTTAATCCCACAGATCAGTCAGTCAATTTCAAATGGAATCCCCCTTTGTTTCTGGGCACTCTGCAGTCTCATCAGGGTTCTAAAAATTCTTCTATACTCAGATTGGCTCTCATACTCACCAATCCAGTGAAAAGTATAGCCTATGTTGCTGTTTGGTCTTGGATATTCAAAAAGCAAGTATACCAAGTACAAACACACACACACACACACACACACACAAATACACACACACAAGCAAGCATGTTAAGGTGCGGGAATTCCAAGTCTACTGGCTCAGGAAGTCCAATCAATAACTCCCTTGTTCCTTCAAGCGGTTGGTGCTTCCCCTGTTCCAACAACCCAGGGAGAATCAAATACCTTTGATGGGGATTACCAGTTCTCTCTCTAGCTTCTTGGTAGATTTTCTAATTTATTAGCTGCTCTGGTTGTGGATATGTTAATATGGCATCTGTTTCTTAAGTTCAGCAGAAAGTCTCTCTCTTCTGGTTGCCCCCCACTGAGCCACAGCACAATCTACACTGCTGCTATCAGTTACCTTTTTTAATTCTCTTTCTGTTCTAGGAACCAACATTTTTTTTTTTAGTTTTCTTTTGCATACTAGCTTTCTGAGTTGCTTCCCTGCTTTCCTCCCCATATTTCTCCATCTCATTTTGCTGCTGCAGAACTGCTAATTTAATTCCCTCATAGGAAGCTGTTGACTGAGGAGCCCTATGTTTTATCTACTGTAAGAAAACTATCTTTATTGAATACTTACTCAGCATTTTGATCTGCAGAGCTATGAACCGGCTTTCCCACTGTCTGGACCTTCTTTGATTGGATAAAGCTGAATGATCTGAATTTAACAATTTAAAATAGTTCTCCAGAATAGTACTGGTTTCCACTTGGCGCTGGTCAGAACTGCTAGTGAGAAGAATATGTACCACTTCTGTAAGGCACTTCAGAGTTAGTTCTACCTTTCTACCCACTTCTTCAAGATCTCCATCCTCCCAGGAATCACAATCTGCCAAAACTCTCATAAGAACTTCCATGGTGGCTGGAGAAATTGCTTGCAAAGCATTTCTCTGAAACAGTAAAGACAATAAAAATGAAAACAAATCTGAGGCTCTGTTAAGCTTGCAATAACAAAGAGAATTAAGTCTGCAGGCAACTTTTAATAAATCAACACATAAAATTTTTAATTTCACAGACACTGCTAGTATTTTACAAATATTAAGTCTTCTGTTCCTCACTACTAATAGAAAATTCACTTTAGACCCTCCCTTACGGCTATGGGCAACCATGTAACAGTGCGATTCAAGAATTTATGGCAAAACACTATGATGTTTACAAGTAAAAGGGGAAGGACCCTTCCTTTGTCCTTGGTCATTTAACCTTCTCCAATCCAGAATGCAGAAATAATATTTGAAACCACCTTTATACCATGTAAAGGTAAGTCCAAGGATTAAACCAGTAGCCTTCTGAGAGCAGAAGAGGAATATCAAAGGTCCCTAGGCCTTGTTCTTTTCGTTGAATTACTATACCAGCCTAGAATTGCCCACATCTGGATTTCTTATCTAAGAATTTAAAAACAACATGAGTTCAGTTAAGCCTCTCTTAGGTTATCTGTTGATTATACCAAATTCATACCAACTGATTTAGATATATATATACAATGCTGGTTTGGCTCTAATGCTACAAACATATCTGAAATACACTAAGTAACTGGTAGCTATATCAAGGTGCCCCCACAAAACCTGGAAGCAGGGGCTGGGGAGATAGCTCAGTTGGTAGAGTGCCTGCCTACAAGCAAAAGGCCCTGGGTTCAATCCTCAGCACCACAGGGAGGAAAAAAAAAAAAAAAACCTGGAAACGAGCAATATGTGTTGCCTAAAATTGTTAAATTCAAATATAATGAAACAGAACATAGTTAGGCAAAATCATCTACAAATAATAGCCCTTGGCTCATTAGAATGTGTTATTGCCAACATAATACATATATAAATATATATAACTGTTATATATAGCAGTTTTATCAATTTTTTCATCTGGATATTCTTTGCCTCCTTGCAGTCATATCACCATATTTGGCAAAAATAATAATTTAAAACAAAAAGAGTGAATGTCAACTTCAGCATCTCTGTAGAAAGAGCTGGCACATACCATTGTCTCCTTCATTACTTTCTTCATCTTTGTGCCCTAAATGCCATGATGACTATAACTCTAGGAGTTACCTTATGGCCTGAGAGACAATACTAAGGATAACAGACTGACATTTAGAAGGAAATTGAGTCCCTGAAGATCCTGCTGGGGATTGAGCCTAAAGCCTTGTGCACGTTAAGGACATTCTCTACTAAGGGCTACACCCCCAACACTACAACTATTTTTTTTAATTGAAAGAGAGAAGTAAAATAATTTAAGCTGTTATAATTTTATTATTAGCTGCCATAAGTTTCTCACCCACCAAATTAGGATGATATACTTGTCCAACCTACCTCAGAAGGTTGTGGGAAAGATTAAATTAAATAACAGGTGTGAAAGTGCTTTCAAAATGTTTTTTAAAAGTGCCATGCAAAAAGAATTAATATATTATTCAAATCCATAAGCAGGTTATTATTATTTTTTTACTGTTTGAAAAGAAGTAAGGAGCAGCATCCGAATGAGGTCTTGAGTGAATATGTGAGCCTTTGGCCTTCTCAGCAGTTGCCCTTTCTCTTACCACAAGTTGCTTTCAAATTTGCACCCAAACCTATGGTACTTGGAAGGAAAAAACCCAATGAATCTGAAAGTGCCTCTGATGCAAATGAGTTATCAAATGGTATTGTCTTTTATAGGGGACACCTTTGGCTAATTGTACTTTACAACTAGAATAGCTGGTTCAAGGCATTAATTGAATGTAAGTATAATCTTTTCAGCCTTTGCAGTGTGAAATAAGCATTAAAATTGATTGTTGAATACAGCATTTCCTTGGAAAACACCTTAGAACATTAGTTTTATGGTTATAAATGTATGTGCCAGTACTTATCAGCCTACATTGTGGATGTGAGCTTTTGTGGACTGCTTCTCTAAGTCATTGACTCAAATGTTGTTTATGTTTCTTCATGTAATAAAATAATTTTTCTATTTCTGCTGCTAACCTAGCTGATAAGACTGTGATTTACTTAGTTTTTACAAGAGCAAAAAATTTAAGTACTCTATTTACTTGTCATATAGTCTTTACAACTATGCTATGTTACTGTTTATATATTACAAATAAACTAAAATACATGTATATAGTTTATCTAATGTTAAACAACTAATTTGAGATGAACATGAAACTCAAACCTAGGTCATTCCCAAAGCCACTGCTTTTAACATAACACAAAACAGAACAGGTGTGTGTGTGTGTGTGTGTGTGTGTGTGTGTGTGTGTGTGTGTGTGTGTATTCACAGATCTCAAGAACAAATATGATAATGGAAAAACCGAGGCACAATGCTTTGGAAAGGAGATCAGTCTTTAGACTTTAATTTTGCAGTTCCTTGTGATAAGATCATTTTTGCATCTTCAGATTTTTAACTCTTCCAAATCCCCTTGTCTGGATCCATTCAACAAACAACAAGCAACCTTCTGATTTTGATATAAATCTAACTCTAGCTATGCCCTGATCATAAGATTTTTCAGTACAAAAAAAATAAATTGGGCTTTTAATATCTACTTGATTTTCAGGTTAACGTTTTATTACAGAGGTTTTGGGGATTGATTATCCCTAGACACTAACAAGAACACATCTCCATGTGTTCAAAAACAGAATGTGCTCCAAGTACATTCTCCATTAGTCAATAACAATATCATTTCCATTTTTTTTTCAGGTACACTTATTCATAGTAGTGAAAAAATGAGAAAAATAGGAAGACACTGACCTAGTGTCTTCATCAGACATCAGCGAATACAGGAAGGTGACTAAGCAAACTTAAACTGGAAAATACATTACAAGGAGACATCATCTACTGGGTGAAGAGTAGGCCACATAGCCCACCAGGATTTTGGCTGGGTACCAAAAGGGAAAGGTTAAAAAACACAAAGTTCAGCATTGTTCTGGAAGCCACAAGAGGGGAAAATTTTTCAAAAAATTGCCCACTGAGTACAGAACATTTGATAAAAATGATTTAGAAAGAAAACAAAAACAAGCCAAAGATGAAGAAGAAAAAGGGAACTGAGTATCAACAGATTATCTTAACCTCAGGATAGTATTTATAAAATCAATTTTATAAAATAAAATTTGGCGTATTAATTAAAAAGGGATTACCTATAATCACCTGTTTATGCAGTTTAATTGAAAAATAAAAATTACACTCTAGCAAATCTTCAAACAAAATAAGAAATAGTAAATAAAGTATCAAATAAACAGCAACTTCCTATTGTTATAAGATGAAAAGTTCCCACTGCTCTAAGATAAAGGGCTCATGAGCTCTTAAAAAACAAATAAATATCTAAATCTTCACGAAGGCTACCTCAACATACAAAGAATTTCTTCCTAATGCCCATGATGATAAGGTAATAAACCTACAGTATTACTGATAGATCTTTAAACAAATTTTAATTAAGTTTTTATAATAGGTTGTTTAATAAAATTATAATTTAAATATGTAATTGTACATAATATAAAGAATATAGTACACTGTTATAAAAAATTTTTCATGTGAAAATAAAAAGCTAATAATTAAAAAAAGGAAGATAGGACTTTTAATCTGAGGAAAAAAGAGAATTCAAGGGATCTATAAACTTGGATACAAAGAATTATATCTTTATTTCCACTAATCTCTGACTACAATTTAAATTTTCTTCAAATTTAAAACAGCTACAAAGCACAATTACAAACAATTATATCTTTATTTCCACTAATCTCTGACTACAATTTAAATTTTCTTCAAATTTAAAACAGCTACAAAGCACAATTACAAACAATTATATCTTTATTTCCACTAATCTCTGACTACAATTTAAATTTTCTTCAAATTTAAAACTAAGCTACAAAGCACAATTGTGTAATAAGTAATACTTGTGATTTTGTCATTGATAAAAATCATGTTTTTTCATATAATTATTGCGGCATCTCAAAACAGCACTTATATTCATCTCTTCTTTGAAATTATATTAGTTATTAGATTTATTGCTACTGATTGATTGATTGAGATGAGATCTTCCCAAATTGCCCAGGTTGGTCTCTAACTCCTAGGCTCAAGGATCCTCATGCCTCAACCTTTCAGGTAGCTGGAACTATAGGTGTGAGCTGCCATGTACAGATCACAGCTAAATTTTTTTATATCATGTTATAAACAGCACACATTAAGTCACATATTTTTCTCATTAAGATTTTAGTAACCATATATTTCAGTATAACTGGTTTCTTTTGTGATCTTATGTACTTTACTTCAGGCATTTAAAAATTTCTGACAAGGGCCCTTGTCAAACTGCAAACAGGGATGTTATACAAAAAGAACAAAAAGTTAAAAACCTCTGATCTAAATTGTATGATTTTGGGCTGGGGATGTGGCTCAAGCAGTAACACGCTCTCCTGGCATGTGCAGGGCACTAGGTTCAATGCTCAGCACCACATACAAATAAAATAAAGATGTTGTGTCCACCAAAAACTAAAAAATAAATATTTTTAAAAATTCTCCCCCCCTTTAAAAAAAAGAAAGAAAACATAAAGTTCTTTCTGAATTATAACCCTGCTGTCAATTAGTAGTTATGCTAAAAATTTAGCAGAGATAGATAGCTTTTAAAATGCTTAACTTAAAAAAGAAAAATTACTAGGGCTGGGGCTGTGGCTGTAGAGTGCTCACCTCACATGTTTGAAGCACTCTGTTCAATTCTCATCACCACATAAAATAAAAAAATAAAGGTATTATGTCCATCTACAACTAACAAATATAAAAAAGAAAAGAAACATTACTAGAATTTTTTTTAAAGTAATAAAAAACAAGTTGGGCTTGTTGAAACATGACTAAAAAGTGTATGCATGCATTTAATAATTATAAATTTAAAAATTCTTTCTTTGGAAACCAAACTGCTAGAATTTGATTTCCTCAAATTGACTAATAGGACTAACTTCCTCTATACTCTATGGTAAGAACTAGTCACTGAAAGGCAACACAAATATGAACTTACAATACCAAAAACTGTTAAATTTGTTTATTTACCCAGTAATTTTATTGTTAGTGCTAATATTATTATTTAGGTTTTTTTGGAAGATAATAAACAAAAGAAATAAGTTTAGCTTTAAACAAGATATAAACTCAAAAATATTTGTATTCATGAAGTCATAAAAAGATAAAGAATACATTAAACAATCCATGGAAAGCTTTTTGCATTGTTAACTATTATTTATATATTAATTTTCAACACTGTCCTTACCTGCCCACCGGCTACAATGGCTCCAAAGAGATGCAATAAGCAACACTTAAGACTTTCCTTGAGATGTTCACTTTCCTGAAAACATTCTGTGAATATACAAATAAACAAATAAGTAAAATTTTTCTTTCACAACATGATTCATCTCTAAAGAATGTGGGAAATTAAAACATGAAGATCTATTTGTGAAAAGTCTAAATAGAATCAAATGTTAAGATTGAAAAGCATTTTGCAATAGGAAAGGAAAACAGAAACCATTGTTCAGATAGCATTTTAGGTATTGTATGTATGATATCTCATTTAATTCCCACAATATCCTTATAAAGATATCTTGCCCCCTTTATACATGAGCAAACAGAAGTTGAGAAGTTAATATCTTGCCTGAAGTAACATGGCTACTAAGTACCAGAGTTAGACATTAACCCAAACCCAACATAAAATTAAGACTTTTTTTTACGACTACTCCTTTCTCTTATTAGTCTAAGTCACTTTAAATAGTCAATTATACAATGAAAGAGTTAAATAAAACATTTCTGGGGTCCATTCCAAGGCCAGTATTCTAAAATTCTAGTACCAATAGTAACTTTTCTTTTAATGTCATACATTATTTTATTATTTTTAAAATATTACAAATACAGGTGACAGAAAAAACTAAAACAGCATAAAAATTCTGACAAGGAAAAATATGTCTCCCTCTGACTGTTCCTACCTTTAAAAAAAAAAAAAGAAAAAGAAAAAGCACTGGGCATAATGGTGCAAACCTATATAATCCTAGCTAAGGCTGAGGAAGGAGGATCTCAAGTTTAAGCCCAAGTTTAAGTTTATTTTGAGACAGTCTCCTGAACAACACAGTGAAACTGTCTCAAAATAAAAAATAAAAAGGGATAGCGATGTAGCTCCATGGTAAAGCACCCTGAGTTCAATATTAAAAAAGAAGGATAGAAAAAGGAAGGAAGGAAGGAAGGAAGGAAGGAAGAAAGGAAGGGAGGGAGGGAGGGAGGGAGGGAGGGAGGAGAAAGAGAAAAGAAGAAAGTATATACAGTCTTCCCTCAATATTGTGGGTGATTTGTCCAGAATACCAAAATCCAAGGATGTTCAAGTCCTATATATAAAATAGCATATAACCTAAGCACATCCTCCTGTATACTTTTGTGATCTCTAGATTATTTATAATACAATGTAAATGAATGTCATATAAACAGTTCTTAATGTTGGGCTGGGGTTGTAGCTCAGTGGTAGAGTGCTTGCCTTGCATGCATGAGACCCTGGGTTCGATCCCCAGGACCACATAAAAATAAACAAATAAAAATAAAGATATTGTGTCCATCTACAACAAAAAGAATTTTTAAAAAATAGTTCTTTTTTTTTTAAAGAGAGAGTGAGAGAGGGAGAGGGAGAGAGAGAGAGAGATTTTTAATATTTATTTTTCAGTTATCGGTGGACACAACAGTTTTGTTTTGTATATGGTGCTAAGGATCGAACCAGGGCCGCATGCATGCCAGGCAAGCGCGCTACCACTTGAGCCACATCCCCAGCCCCTAAAAAAAAAAAGAAAAAATAGTTCTTAATGTTGTATTTTTTATTTATTCATTTTTTTGTAATGCTAAGGATCAAACACAGTGCCTCACACATGCTAGGCATGCGCTCTGCCAGCCCTATATTCTTTTTTACATTTTTTTTTAGTTGTAGATAGCTACAATACCTTTATTTAAATAATTAATTTATTTCTATGTGTCACTGAGGATCAAAGCCAGTGCCTCACACTTGCTAGATAAGCGCTCTACCACTGAGCTACAACCCTAACCCATTATATTGTATTCTTTGAGAATGATAAGAAACATATCTGTACATGCTCTGTATAGATGTAATTTTTTTCTGATTATTTTTAAACCGTGGTTCAATCTAAAGATGTGAAATTCACAGGTATGGAGCCTTGTAGCATGCTTTATGTTTTTTACAAATGTGTATTATTACACACACCTTCCTCTCTCCCCCTCCTCTCCCCTCCCCCTCCCGCCCCTCCCTCCCTCTCCCCTTCTCTCTCTCTCTCTCTCTCTCTCTCTCTCTCTCTCTCTCTCTCTCTGGTTGTAGAGGGATACAATACCTTTATTTTATGTATTTATCTTTATGTGGTGCTGAGGATCAGACCCAGGGCCTCACACATGCTAGGCAAGTGCTCTACCATTGAGCTACATACAACCCCAGCCCCGAATTACTACATCTTAACATCTTAAATCTACCTTATTCATTTTTGATCATAAAACACATAACACTATAATGATGTACACTTACTTAACCATTCGTACTGATAAAGTATTACATTATACCCCTTTCTTTTGATAATTTTGTAATGAATATTGTTTTGCATACATCACTGTACACTTAGAAAAGATCATGACAGAATTACTTTCAATTTTATACACAACACTACCAAAAAGAAAGCTTTGAGGTAAAATGTATCGATAGAAATTGTGACTTAAAAATTAAGTCATTTCAGCTATGTCAGAATAATCAGCACTACACGTGACTTCCTGCTTAAACAAACAAAATTTTAAAACAAGAAAACAAAAAACTAGAAAAAAGGATAAAATACGTTCCAGAAAGGCAGAGAACTATGATACACAAAAGAAGGAAAACAAACAAGCCCAAGAATCACCTGAGATTTCTGTTCAAAGACACTTTCTGGGGTATTACACAGAAAGGGGGAACCCAAAAAGAACATGACTATTTTCTGAGTTTTAGAGCCAGATGTCAACAATTGGTAGGTCTACACAACTGGAATTTGTAAAGTAGGGTATTAAATGGAGGAAGCCACACAAAGTAATCCAAAACCATGCATAGGACTTGTTTTGTATCAAAATATTAAACCTCACATGATAATGTGAAATTCCACAAGACAAGCAAACAACTACAGAGAAGCTGTAGACTGAATAATTTTTCTGATTTAATACATAACTAGAGAATGACAGAGTTCCTATCAGCCACAATAAACATACAAGGGAGGTAACAGATATAAATAATGCAAAAATGATATACCATACAATCTGAATCACAACACTGCTGGGGTGGCTATACTACTATCTAACAATACATGCAAGGAGTAATACCATAGGTAGAAAGGAATATTTCATTATAAAAAATAGGCCACGAAAATAAAGCCTAATGTTCTATTACCATAATAGAATAATAAAGTAATGAAATGAAAATATCTGGAGACCTTTTTCATGAAGATAGCACAAGTGAAGAAAATCTTGGGGCTGGGGATGTGGCTCAAGTGGTAGCGTGCTCGCCTGGCATGCGTGCAGCCCGGGTTCGATCCTCAGCACCACATACCAACAAAGATGTTGTGTCTGCTGAGAACTAAAAAATAAATATTAAAAATTCTCTCTCTCTCTCTCTCTCTCTCTCTCTCTCTCTCTCTCTCTCTCTCTCTCCTCTCTCACTCTCTCTTTAAAAAAGAAAATCTTAATTCCTCCTAAAATCAGAGCTAACCAAAGGACAAGGAAGAGGTGGTAAAAGGTCTATAATCACACACAAAAATATATCTGGGCTGGAGCTGTGGCTCAGTGGTACAGAGCTTTCCTGGCATGTGTGAGGCCATGGGTTTGATCCTCAGCATCACATATAAATCAATAAAAGATCCATTGACACCTAAAAAGATAAAAAATTGAACAAAAAAAGAATATCCATGTCACCTACTTTTGATATCAGAAGCCAATGTAGCCCAAAAGATAGCCCAATTATCCTTGGAAGAATGCCCCCAGAAGAAACAATCTTGACTATTATGCCTTCATCAACATCCTCCTAACTAACTGGACAAAGGAGACAATAATATACTTGTGTTCTTTGTGGATACCAACATCAACAAGCACCAGATTAAACAGTGAATATACTCTACAACATCAAAATGGCCAAAGCCAACACCCTAATCAGGCCTGATGGAAAGAAAAAGACATATGTTCTACTGACTCCTCACTATGATGCTGTCAAAAAAAAATGAAGTCACCTGTGTCCAACTAGCCAATTCAAAACAATTATGTACCACATAAAACCATTTTGATCAATGACACACTGAGTATACAATGGTGGTGCCATAAGATTACAATAAAGCTGGAAATAAAATAAAATTTACTCTAATTAATGAAAAGCATCAATTAAAAATTCAGTAGCTAACATCCTACTTAATAACTAATATACTTAACAGCTAACATCATGATTTTTTTTTCCCTATACTTATAGGAACAAGGAAAAAAGTCTCCTTTTACCACTTCACCAGTATACAAAGGCATATAGTTTAGAAAGGAAAGAAAAACTGTTTTGCATGCAACAGGACTGTATACATATACAACCCTAAAAAATAACATAAGAATTACTATAGGGGCTGGGGATGTGGCTCAAGTGGTAGTGCGCTCGCCTGGCATGCGTGCGGCCCGGGTTCGATCCTCAGCACCACATACCAACAAAGATGTTGTGTCCACCGAGAACTAAAAAATAAATATTAAAAATTCTCTCTCTCTCTCTCTCCCTCTCTCTCCCCTCTCTCATTCTCGCTTTAAAAAAAAAAAAAGAATTACTATAAATTTATTGGTGAGTTTATTTAGCAAAGTCACAGGGCACAATATAATTAGACAAAAATAAACCATATATATATATATATGTATGTGTATATATATTTATATTTTTTAGCAAACAATTGGAAAATACATTAAAAATTATTTACAAACCCAAAGTACATAAAATACCTTGGGATAAATTAACAAAATATGTGCACAACCTATACATGCAGGATATAAAGGCTGTTATAGGATACTGTGCTTCCTATAAAGCAAGGTGGCTCCCAGAGCTATCAATTTGGTCCCATAATTTCACTTGAAAGATCAAAGAATGACCCTTGGACTCCTGCTGAATAAAAACACCTTATAGTATTTCACTGGCATGCTGACTTTCTGGTCCTGTATCTTCTAAAGGAGGCCAGTTCTGGGTGTGGCTCATTATGAATACTTGAGTTTCATTACCTGGCTAACACCAATGTCACTACTGGTGGTCACACAGAGTAGCACTGCAATTATCTTCATTAAGCAAAAAATGAACTATTTCTGTCTTACTTCACAGAAGGAAAAAAAAAAAAGGAAAACTAAAGCAAATATGGCAAAATGTTAAGTTCTGACAAATTTGAGGAGGCAATACACCCTAGAAACAGAATGGTTTTTTCCTGTTATGCGAATTTTTCTATATTCTTGAGAGGTGGCATAATCACCGTTGGTTTGGACAACTTTGTAAGATTCTGTCCCAATTTTTTTTTTTAAATTGGGGGGAGGGGTGGATTGGGGGATGTAGCTAAGTGGTAGAGCAATTGCCTCATAAGTACAAGGCCCTGGGTTAGAACCCCAGTACCATGCAAAAAATAATTATAAATAAATAAATATCTTGAAGTTCTAAAATATACTATAATCATTAAAATATTCAAATCATCAAGAAAGAATAAAAATCAGTTCTCCTGGGGCTGGGGATGTGGCTCAAGCGGTAGCGCGCTCGCCTGGCATGCGTGCGGCCCGGGTTGGATCCTCAGCACCACATACAAACAAAGATGTTGTGCCCGCCGAAAACTAAAAAATAAATATTAAAAAATTCTCTCTCATTCCTTCTCTCTCTCTCTCTCTCTCTGTCTCTCGCTCTCTCTTAAAAAAAAAAAAATCAGTTCTTCTCAGAAGAAGAACAGAATAATTAAAATGAAAAACAACAATCTCGGCCAAACAAATCAACTACTCCAGTGACATGTTCTCAAACAACCTCCATCTTATAAATTCATAAAGCTGAATTAAGGTCTGAATTAAGAGTAAGAATAAAGAGTAAGGTAAAATTACGAGTAAGATAAAAATAAAAGGAATTAAAAATGCTACTTACGATAAAAGAAAGGAATAAACTCCACTGTGAGAGAAGCTGGCTTATATTTCTGTCTGCTCTTTTCCACAGAACTAAGGATTCGTCTAGTATTAAAAAGAAGTTAATAAAAAATTGTTAACATGGACAAATAGAGAAGACACAACTACAAAAGCAACTATAAAACAAATTTAATATTTTTCTTTCATTTGTATATTGAACATCTTTCAGAACCAGCATAATCTTGAAAAAAAATCAGTAATTTAAATACTGCTAAAGGACTTCTTCTTTTAAATTATACATAATGCTGGGAATGGAGGTGCACACCTGCACACCTATAATCCTACCTAGTCAGGAGACTGAGACAAAAGGACTATTTAAGTTCAAGGTGAGCCTGGACAATTTATCCAGATTCTATCTGAAAATAAAATAAAAAGGGTTTGAACACAGCTCAGGGGTAGAGTGTTTACCTAACATGAGTGAAGCCCTGGGTTCAATCCTCAGTTAAAAAAAAAAAAAAAAAATATGCATCATGTAGCCAGGTTGTTTCCACTAACTGGAGACTGAGAAACGAACTAGCCCTTAAATTTTCCAATTTACAAAAGAATCAGTTCACAATACTACTAAATTAACAGGTAAGTCTAAGTGGCCAATTATAATACAACTGAAATTCCAGAAAAAAGAGGTTACTCTGCCACTTTCTGTGATTTTATCTGAACACAGTGGGTCCAGATTATTAGCTTCTTTCACTTTAAGGACATAGATCCAATATGAGCTGGGTTTGTTTTTAATAACATTTCCAGTAACTTTTTTTTTTTTTTTTGACAATACTAGGGCTCTAACCCAGGGTGTTGGCATTCAAGGCAGGCGAGCATTCTACCACCAAGCTACTTCCTCAGGCCCTTTTTAAATTGAGACAGGGTCTCATCACATTGCCTAAGCTCACCTTGAACTTGTGAACTTGTGATCCTCCTACCTTAGCCTTGTGACTAGCTGGGACTGCAGTGTGTACTACACCAAGGACCCTGCTGACAAATTCCAATAGTTTTTTTGATGGATGTTTTCTACACACTTTGGAAAGGCCAATACAAATTCCATGTGCTTTTTTAAAATTTTTAGTTGTACCTGGGCTCAATACCTTTATTTTATTTATGTGGAGCTGAGGATCGAACCCAGTTTCCCACACATTCGAGGAAAGCACTCTACCACTGAGCCACAACCCCAACCCTCCATGTGCTTTTTTTTAGTTGCTGATAGGCCTTTATTTATTTTTTTTTTTTTGGAGGGGTGCTGAGAATCGAACCCAGTGCCTCACACATGCCAGGCAAGTGCACTACTACTGAGCCCCAGCCCCAGCCCCCTCCATGTGCTTTTACTAAGAAAATTCATTTAAATTCAATGCAAAATGAATCTGTTAGATGGGCATGATTGTATAGAGATTAGAGAATAAATGCTATTGTTATGATACATTCAATAATGAATTGGTGAAATTTTTTTTAAAATTACAGGCATTTTATTTCCTTCCCTGAAAAAAAATATATAGCATTATTAGGTAAAGCCAATGAAAGTGAAAATACCTGAAGTATAGCTACTAAGAAATTCTGTACATCTAAACAAGATATACACTAGTTTAAGATACCTTCTTCTTAATGACCATAATTAAAGTATTGAAATAACTTTCTTTATAATTCAAAACAAGGAAGAAAAACTAATTGACCACAGAATAAACCAAATAGAATAGGTACAGCAGAACTCACTGATAGCAGAATAAAGAATCCTAAGATCCAGATCTAACGTCTAGATTCACTAGAAATCACCTCAGACATTATTTTCTACTGCACTACTTTCCAAATCTAAGCCTATTTCCAACGTGTGAAAGTCATAAAAATGATCATACCTCCTATATTTAATTTCAAACATGACATCTTAGAACATTATTAGCTCTTCTTTTTAAGATCTTTATCAAAGACTTGGTATGTCTTTCTAAAAACACAAAATTTACTGGAGTGTCAAAAATTTCAGTTGTATGGCAGAAAATTAACTTAAAAAGATGAAATCTGATTTAACTTTCAGTTAGATTTGTCCATGAGATTATCTCCATTCTGTGTTTTTATTATAAATTGTGGTATTAATGATTAGACTGGTTATATCCTATCCAAACAATCTGTGCTACAAACAATAAATATTCTCACCTGATTAACATAATGAAAATGTACTTTTATAATTTGATTATCAAAGATGAATTCTCAAATCCCTGTATTAGATGTAACATAAGAACATAAATAACTTCCATATTTGTCATAAAAAATTTAATAAGCTAACATAAAGAAAAGGTGAGAACTATTATATTAGAACACAAAAATTAAAGCCTATTGTTTGCACTGCATGTTTTCAACTGGTTAATAGAACTAAAAAGGAACTTTAGTCTTATAGCATTTTTAAAACATAGCATACTTGGTGGCCCCACTTTTATTTGCTATTTGAGCCAAGCACTTAGCACCTGGCAGATTAAAACATATATCAATTAGTTTCTGAGAAGGCTGCAAAATATTTGTTTGCATCTCAGTTTTTATAAGCTGTTTCCCCTGGTTAGGTAGGTTATGCTTCTTTTTTGCTCTCTCACCATGTATAGGACACTATCATTTCTCTTTTTAACTTTTTATTTGGACATATGTCCAAGCTCCTACAAAAGCAGCAACAATAAGAATAGTATAAAGAACAGCAAATACAGTTTACCTAAGTTCATTGTTAACATTTTATCCTAAATCTTATCATTTGCATACTTTCTCCTCATATATACATGAATTAATGTAAACACATATTTACACTTAATATTTTTCCAAATATTTAAAAAGAATTCACATATGTCAATGGTCACCCCTTCATACTATCTATAATGAATATTTACTAAGAATAGGGTTTTAGGGGCTGGGGTTGTGGCTTAGTGGTAGAGCACTCGCCTAGCATGCTTGAGGCACTGAGTTCGATCCTTAGCACCACACAAATGGAAAATAAAGATATCGTGTCTACTTAAAACTAAAAATTAAATATTAAAAAAGAATAGGGTTTTATATAACACCACAGAATAGCAAAAAAAATTAACATTGATAAAATACTTTAATCTACCTCCACATTCCAGTTTTGTCAAATCACTTAAGAACATCCTCTGTAATATTACCCTCCTTCCAGGACAGCTTTCTTTCCAGGGTCAGGTATTGCACTTAGTGTCTCTTTAGCCTCCTTTAATCTGAAATACTCCTACAATCTCTTTTTGTACACTGTTGCTATCCCCATCCCTTTTTTAAAAAATTAGAATTGGAATACAAATCTTTAGGATTTGCTTGGTGTTTCCTCACAAATGATTTCAGATTATGTTTAGATAGAATATCACAAAAGCAATCACGTGTCTTTCTTAGGATATCACATATAGAGGCATAAGATGTTTATCTGCTTCTTACTAATAATGTTTTTTAGTCACCCACTCAACTGGATTATTTGGTCCAATACTGTCCAAAATTATTACTAAATTATTTATATGCAATAATCTGTGGGAAGATATTTTTAAATCATGCAAATATCATGCTCTGTTGGAACCCATATATGAATTATGGGTTTGTTTTGAGCGAACACAGAGCAGGGAAGCTGCTTTTCTGGGAAATCCTGGGTGAAATTCCCCAGTTTGAAACCCCAGATCAAGTTGGTGCCCTGCCTCAGCTCACAGCCTTAGGATCAAACAAAACCCTCAGGATATGGGCGTAACCTATGGAGCACCAAACAAGATCCCAGATACACCAAGAAACAAGATCCCTCCCACCCTGAAACCTTATCCCTGCCTTTGATGTTCTTACCCTTAAACAAGAATTGAGGCTTTTTCAGTTGTTCAGTTCCAGTTCCTATCAGGGCTGTGACACCCATCAGGTGCTCCCCTTTAAATCTAATCTCCGGCTTTGTCTTCATTTCTTACTGATTATTTCTGACTCCCCCACCCCCACCTTTTAGCAGGAATCTGCTCTGCTGGGGTGCTGGTTACCTCGCACAGGTACCTCATACTCTAATCAAAACTTTCCCCTGTATTTATTCTCCATTAATAATTAATAAGGCAAGATTGCCTTATCCATTCTTTACTATAATGAGCAAATCAAAATGATAAATTTTTACAACTCCAGCATCCTCTGCACATTTACTAATTGGCACTAGGTATTATACTATATACAATAGCTTTCACATCTTCCTTAGCTACCACTGATATGAACTCTTGAATTCAAGAATTACTACAGTAATTCAATTCTGTAATTATTTTGTGCAAATATTGCCCCAGCTTTGGCAAATAGGAACCCCAGGGGATACATGTTATTTTTCTATAGGAAGGCAATGAGTCCTACTAAACTTGCGCTGAGAACAGAGTAAGAACTTAATAAATACATGTTTAAATACATGTCAGAATGAATGAACAAGTCACTTTGAGGGAAGATTTCTTTCCAATAGACTTATTTTATTTCCACTTGAGGAAATTATTCTGTGGGATTCTGCGAACAAAAAAAAAAAAACAAACCTGAACTAACAGACCAATAAAACTGGATTATAGGGGTGCTCAGCGGTAGGGTGCTAGCCAAGTGGGAGACACTGGCTTTTTCACTCCCAGCTCCAAATAAAAATAAACAAAATAAGGGTATTGTGTCCATCTACAACTAAAAAAATAATTTAAAAAATAACCTAACTTACATGTGGTATGAAGAGCATCCATTTGTTTCATCAAACAAGAAAGTTCATAAAAATTTAAATGATCATGATTGGAATTATGCTGATTTTAATTAAATATGTTCTATCCGGTTTTGGGGGTAAACAATAAGCACACAAATGCATAAAAATATATACATTCCAAATTTCCATTTAACTTCAGAATCAAAAGTAATATAAATAAAATGTAAGTTATTGCTACAGATCTTGTGTATGGTTTTTCCATGAGCAATTTCTCCTAAGTCGATGATTTGAATCTCCCGGTCAAAGTCAAAGAATCTCAAGTCTGAATTCCTTGCTTTACCATTTACCTCTGAAGTTGTTCTTATATCACTGGCAAGACTGCTATGCAATATTAAAGATAATATACAGCTTCAAGCATAATTCTTGGCAAATATATTGCATGTACTCATTAAATGCCACTTTTTATCTTCTATTCCATTCCCCTTTCAGTTGCCATCTTAAATATGTAGAATTCTTTTTCTATATGTTATACTATTTAAAAATTTTCTTCTTGTTTGTAGCTGTCAAAAACTACAATTGTTTTCAATTACCAATTTTACTCCCCTTAAATTTATCAGGTCTGGGCTGGGGATGTGGCTCTCCTGGCATGTGTGCGGCCCGGGTTCGATCCTCAGCACCACATACCCACAAAGATGTTGTGTCCGATGAGAACTAAAAAATAAATATTAAAAAATTCTCTCTCTCTCTCTCTCTCTCTCTCTCTCTCTCTCTCTCTCTCTCTCTCCTCTCTCACTCTCTCTTTAAAAAAAAATTTATCAGTCTATCTTTTTATAAATCTTCTCTTTCCCATATATTTGAATTCATTTTGCTCTTATTTTAAGGATTTCTTTAAAAGACTCTCCTCTATCATTTTCAGACTGAGTTTATGTTCCTTTCTGTACCTGCCTTGCTGTCTATAAAAAGAAATTCTGTCATTGTTTCAAAACTTAAAATGTTCTCTTAGATTTGCCATTGGTGATAAGCATAAGGTGGAAAATGGAGACATGACAAAGAGTAGGAGGAAGAGATATGCTTTCCTTTGAGAAATCTCTGGCATGCATGTCAAAATAGAGGTTCCCATTCTTTGGGAACCAAAGTCCAAAATGAGTATCAAGGCTACAAACAAAGCACTGCTATTTATCTCTTTGCATCTTTAGAGAAACATAAACAACGTACAGGGAGAGGCAAAATGTAGTAATGATGTTATATGCAACTACTTCCATTTCTACAGCACTTCTAGTCATATCATTGAACTGAACTTCTTGCCCCTTTGTGGTAGTTAGGGACATGTCATTAGTTCTGACTTATGAGTTCAGAATGAAAATGTTTTGTGTCACATGACATGACTGAAAAAGAACATTCAATTATCAATGTGAGATCCTGTACCACTTTCTTGTCTCTCTCATGTAGAAAATAGCAAAGCCTAACAAGCTGGCTGTTCTGTCAGGTTGGGACCTTGGGTGAGGAGGGTAAGCAGAACCTCCTGAATACCCACAGTACTATACAGATAGCATGAACCATAAATAAACCTTTATTATTCTGTGTCCCTTGTTTATTAAACTATCATAATCTAGTATATTCTGAGTGACACAAAATCTTTACAAAAGAAATTCTCTCTGGAATTTCTGGAAAAAAGACCTGGAAAAAAAGGTCTGGAAAAAAGACCTTCTCTCTGGAAAAAAAAGCACATAATTCAAGAGAAAAGAAAGTGTTCAGAAGGTTATTCGTACCTTCCCATTAATAAACAGTCAAGAAGTGTAAGGACTGTGGATGGCTAACTTTATTAACTTGGTAGGTGTCTTGGGATAAGAATAACTGGTAAATTGGTGGGCTCTGGGTAAAGCATATTGTCTTCCACAATGTTGAAAGCCTGAATAGAATAAAGACTAGCTTCCCTGAGCAACAAGGAATTCTCTAACAGACCAAGTCTTCCATGGCACTTAATCTGCATCTTTGGCTCTTCTGCGTGTCCACCTACCACCCTACCACCACTGGTTCTCTTGGGTCTTGTTATGGTTTGGATGTGAGGTATCCCCCAAAAGCTCATGTGTGAGAGACAATGCAAGAAGATTTAGAGGAGAAATGATTGGGTTATGGGAGCCTTAACCAGTCACTGAAATATCTCCCTGATGGGATTAACTGAGCAATGACTGAAGGTGGGGAGATGTGGCTGGAGGAAGTGGGTCACTGCAGGTGTACCTTTGGGGTATATATTTTGTATCTGGTAAGTAGACTCTCTCTCTCTCTCTCTCTCTCTGTGCTGCCTGATCAACAAGTGAGCTGCTGCCTTCCACCAGACTCTTCCATCATGATGTCCTGCCTCTTGTTGAGCCCAAAGAATGGAGCCTTCTGTCTATAAATTACAATAAAACCAGGCTGGAGTTATGGCTCAATGGTAGAACACTTTCCCAGCACGTGAGACACACTGAATTTAATTCTCAGCACCACATAAAAACTAAATAAATAAAATAAAGGTATTGTGTCCATCTACAACTAAAAAAAAAAAAATGACTGTAACCATGAGCCCCCAAATAAACTTTTCCTCTCAAAAATTGCTCTGGTCAGTCTTTTAATCAGCAGTGACAAAGCTGACCAAAACAGGTCTCACACCTGCCAAGCTACACTGAAGATTTGGACTTAACAGATTCTGTAATTACACGACCAGTTCCTTATAAAAATTCAGTGCCCCCTCACACACACACACACACACACACACACACAAATCCTACACATTCTATTGGTTCTACTTTTCTGGAGAACCAAACTCATATAGACAAATTCTCTCAAGGTGTATAATAAACGTAGAAACACTCAGAGAGGATTCTTGTATTTTCATAATTGAAGCACATGTTCCTATTATTTCTCTTCTTGCCTTAACTAAAGGATATCTTCTTTTTAAAAAATAAATTGACAATAAATGCATATTTATTTATTGTATACAACATGATATTCTGAAATATGTATATACTACAGAATTGCCAAATCTAGCTAATTATAACATATGTAATACCCCACATACTACTCTTTTTATTTGGTAATAGTAATTAAACCCAGGGACACTTTTCCAATATGCTACATCCCCAGATCTTTTTTTACATTTTATTTTGAGATAGGGAGTCACTAAGTTGCTCAAAAAATTGCTAAGGCTGGCCTTCAACTTATGATCCTCCTGCCTCAGCCTCCCAAATCACTGTAGTTACAGGTTTGCACCACCATGCCTAGACGCCTGGCTTAACATACTATTGTCTTAGCCATTTTCAAGTATTAAAATTTGGGGTATTTTTGGTTGAGTTTTTTCCTTTTATTTTTAGTTGGAGATGGACACAATGCCTTTACTTATTGGTTTTTATGTAGTGCTGAGGATAATACCCAGTGCCTCGCACATGCTAAACAAGAGCTCTACCACTGAGCTACAGCCTCAGCCCCTAAAATACATTGTTTTTAACAGAGTCACTATGTTGTAAAACTTATCTCTTAAACATATTCTTCCTGTCTAAATGAAAATTTATGTCCTTTAACCAACATTTCCTCAACCCCTCACTAGGATGTATTCTTATTTCAATAAATTATACCATGCTTATAATCCCAGTTATTCAGGAGGTTAAGGCAGAAGGATCTTGAGTTTGAGGCCAGCATGGGCAACACAGCAAGACCCCATTTGAAAAAAATAAAATCTTATTACTATATAGCACATACAAAGTAAATTGCCACATAGTTTACACAGATGTTCTCTCAGTTATACATTCTTCATCTATTCAAAGTGAGGGTATATATAAAAAACACTGAAATTCAGTGAAAATCTGAATTTTTGAAACAAAATTGTGACCATGTTGCAGGAAGTAGAAATTATTTCTAAATGGCATCAGGTTAAATTGACAGTGAAAATGGAAATATCTTAAGCAGATTTTTAGAAAATTTGAAAAGAGGTCTCACTGAGGGTGATGATACAATTTTTCCTATTCTATGCCCACAGATAAGAACAACATGTGAGTTTAAAAAATTCTTTGAGCTCTGGATTGATAATAAGCTACTATCACTGATGAACCCAACCTAATTCCATTTTAAGGTTGAGAGCCATCTTGTACAAAGTCATGAAAAGTTAATCTCTGTTTTATTATAAATTACTGTAATTTCTAAACTTGTTTGTAATTCCTGCCCGTGCCTTGAACTCACCCAAGCCTCGCTTTCCCTGACCAGATAACAACCCTCTCTAAAATCTTAGTGGTGCCTCATAAATCCTGACTCCCGCTGACCAGGTAACAACCCTCTCTGAAACCTCAATGGTGCCTCATAAATTCTGATGTTGGGATCTGAATTTACTCTGTACCTTGAAATGTCATGCCATGTAGATCATTAACCTGCTATCTGCTTTGTATTATGCTTGTCAAAATCCTGTTCTCTGTAAGTTCTCAAGACACCCCCCTTTGCAACTTTTTGTGCTATAAAATCGTGTTCCTGGAAAGCTGGGGGAATGATCTCTAGCCTGGGGTTTTTGGGAAAGACAGTCCTGGCCAGCTCCAATGTACACAAATACAAGCTTGCTTTAATTTGATTCAAAATTGGAGTCAGTGGTCTTTTCTTCGCATTGTAGTTTAACAGCCACTATGCTACAAACACACAATTCTACATTTTCTCTGCTTTCTGATGCTAGAGCTGACAATGAAAATTATTTCTTTGTTTCCCAGCTGCCTTCCTTTGGGGATGCCCAATAGTGGGTACCAGATGGAAGCCAGAAGAAAAAGTCAAGCAGGCACTGCTTCCCTATTCTTATTCTTTTCTATACTTACCATTGACATTGCTCCTACAACAGTTCTTTTTTTTTTTTTTTAATATTTATTTTTTTTTAGTTTTCGGCGGACACAACATCTTTGTTTGTATGTGGTGCTGAGGGTCGAACCTGGGCCGCACGCATGCCAGGCGAGCGCACTACTGCTTGAGCCACATCCCCAGCCCAACAGTTCTTAATTAAAGAAATGGCAATTGATTTCTGTCCTTAATTCAGTTTTGGCAGTCCCAGGACCAGTCTGTTCCCAGCTAGTCAGCAATACCAGTACCAGCTGAGCAATGCTCCTTCTTCAGAGTTTCTAGAGGGTAAGTGGGCCTATTCTCCAAACATCTTGATTCTGATGCTTCCAATTTTTTCCCCTTGTTCCCAAAGCCTCAAGAAGGTAACTTTCATGAAGTCACTATCTCTGTACTATCTGTATGTCCCACCTTTGCTTTTTCAGTTCTCTAATATCTGTTTAATAATTTCCTAGTATTACATTGTCTTTTAGTATCTAGTATGGTTTTAGTTTGCCTTGACTGGACCTTGACTGATACATGCTCACAATTAAAAATAAATAGTTGATGTAGCTCACCAGCAGAACACTTGCCTAGTATGTAGGAGGCCCTGGGTTCAATCCCTAGCACCATGGAAAGAAAAAAACAAAACATTGCTATAAGGTATTTGAAAACTTGAAATATGTGTATTTGGGGATGCTGTAAATCAAATGTAAAGCCTTCCATATATACCGCTGAGCAAGATATACTCCTAGTAGTAAAATGTTCTGTAAATGGAAATTTTCTTTAAAAACTGTAGTACTCTATTTATATCACTATGCTTTTAACATTTCTAATCAAATTAGCAGTACTCAATAGTATTACAAAATATAACTTCAGAGTACATTTAATTATCTGGAAGTATCATTTATCACTAATTCATTACCTCTAACATATTTCTCTCAGAGTTAAATCTGTGGGTATTATACACATCTTTACAATTGCTTTCACTTTGAAAAAATCACATATATTCTTACATTCACATTCTAAATAATGTGATTTATAAGACATACCCTGAAATTCTTTGTCTCCAATTTCTATATGGATCATATAAACTTTCACAAAATGCCAATGCATGGATCACAAATTCTTCAATTGATGTCTGATCGGCCATTTCCTTCTCTTTTTTTTTGCTTTTTAACTGAGAATAAAGTTAAACATAAAAATAGACATGTTTCATTCACCATCTAACAATAAATCATTTTTATTCAAATAACTTCCTTTTGAGGCAAAAGGGGTCATTTAATCACATAGACTAGATATACCCTCTCATAATTTAAATTTTTCCTAGTATATGTTTAAAATAGCCAATCCTCTTTTGAGAAAAATGATGTTTGCAATAAGATATTTAGTAGCTAAATACATAAATACATCAAAATCACAAACTGGGTCATTTTAAAAAGCCATTTACAAAACACTTTAATTTGTTAAGTTAAAATAACATAACAGCTACTTGTATACATTTAAACTAGTATGTATAAGATTTCTGAAATATTTACTATCCAATGATAATTTAAATTCTCTTCTTAACTATTACATCCTATGAAAACATTTAATTACATTAATTATAATATTTTTAAAAAGTCTCAATAAGTACCAAAAAGGAATAATATATTAGTTCACACCTACTTGCTGAATATAGAGTGTTGTCATGGTGATAACATGATTAATATAAGAGCATGTTCCAATTTCTTCCACGTTTGATAGATTTCTATGATAAAAAAAATCATATTTTTATTACACTTGAAAGGTGAACAAAATGTGTACTAAGCTTGAATTTTGAGGACAGGTATGGGTGAACAAACTACAACTGATACTTATTAAAACATAAAATCAATATAGTTATATAGCTCTTTTCCCACAAATGTAAAATACACCTCAAGCACCATTTAATTACTATCAACAGAAAATGTTTAAGATAGCAAATATTATATAAGACCACAATTTCTCAGACAAGTAGACTTGTATCTACTTATAAGAAAATTAGACAAAACCACAAATTAGAACCAGAAGGAAAAAAAAAATCACCAGTATTCTTTTTTTTTTTTTTTTTCTCTTTTTAGTACTGGGAATTGAACCCAGGGGTGCTGAAACTTTTTTATATTTTTTTTCATTTAGAGACAAGGCCTCACTGAGTTGCTTAGGTCCTCACTAAGTTTATGAGACTGGCTTTGAACTCAGGATCCTCCTGCCTCAGCCTCCTGAGCTGCTGGGATTACAGGCATGCACCACCATGCCTGGCTGACCAATATTCTTATAACCTGAACATAAGCAATTATTTCAATCTAGATTATTTATTTAAAGGTTGTATTTTCCCTACACAGATTATTAGTTTAGATTTTGTATATAGTGTCACCATCATATCACATGTTGCTTTATAGGTTTCACTTTGCTTTTTTAATTACAATTCCCTTTTCATTCTTGTATTTCCTCAACTACATTAAAATTCCTCAATAGAAGGATTACTGGCATATTTACATACTCTAAGAGAGTATAATTTCACATCCTGTTTAAAGCAGGTCAGTGAGTGATTGATGTTTAATTAAAATATGGCCCTGATTTTATTCCATTTTTATAAGACTGAAGTATCACATATAATATGCTAATATTTACTACATCTGAAGGATTTTTTGCATAATTTTAAGAGTAAAGTTCATTCATTTTCTGTACCATTGGGACTTCATATATACATTTTAAAATCCAGGGCTGGGGTTGTAGCTCAGTGGTAGAGCGCTTATCTAGCACATGTGAGGCAATGGCTTCAATTCTCAGCACCACATATAAATAAATAAAGTTTTATCAACAACTAAAAACTATATAAAATAAAGAAATAAATAAAAATAAAGTCCAGTAAATGTCCTAGGCTCAGTGGTGCAAACCTGCAATCCCAGTGGCTCTCGAGGCTGAGACAGGAAGATCACAAGTACAACGCCAGCCTCAGCAACTTAGTGAGGCCCTAAGCAACTTAGTGATATCCTGTCTCAAAATAAAAAATAAAAAGGACTGGAGATGTATGTAGCTCAGTGGAAACTGCCACTGGGTTAAATCCCCAATGTCACACACCCCCCCCCAAAAAAAAATCCAGTAAATGCTAAGGGAACAGAAAAAATTAATTAACAGGTTTCTTAATGCAAAAAGTCAGACCAGTATGTCATCTTGGCTGTTTCTCCTCTTGTTAATGATACTAGAAAATTTTAAAGTTTACATGTAACTCACATTATATTTCCAATAATTATAACCAATAAGCACATGAAAAAATTTTCAACATCATGGGCCTTGAAAAATCACATGCAAGTCAAATCATAATGAGATACCACTTCATGCCAACTAATTAACCTGTAATGAAAAAGATAAATGGATAAAATGATATATCCATGATGGATTATTATACAGCCACAAAAAGAAATGAAGTATCAATGTATTCTAAAAAATGGATGAACCTTGAAAATATTATGGTAAGTCACAAAGGATCACATAATATATAATTTCATTTCTATGAAACATTCATTTTGATGAAACAGAAGTAGATAGTGGTTACCAAAGGATGGAGACAGAATGAATGGGGAGTGATACCAATGAGTACTGAGAGTTTCCTTATAAGCTCATAAATATGTTCTAAATATGTTTAAAACCAATGAATAATACTTTATTATTTTCTTTCAGTAACCAGGACCTCAGACATGCTATTCAAGCAGTAAGCTATATCCCCAGTCCTTGTTGAGACAGGGTCTTGTTAAATTGCCTCAAACTTGCATTCTTCCTCCCTCAGCCTCCCAAGTAGCTAAGTTTAGATATGTGTGCCACCACACTGGGCATAAAACCACCAAATAATACATTTAAGTGGATGATTTGTATGGTATGTTAATTATCTCCTAATAAAGCTTATATTAAAAAGTGAATAGGGGATGTGGGGATAAGAAAGATAGTAGAATGAAACAGACATTATTACTTTATGTATATATGTAACTATGACCAATATGATATCCTACAATATGTATACTCAGAAAAATGAGAAATTATATACCATCTATGTATGATATATCAAAGTATATAAGCGCTTTCTACCATCATATATAACTAATTTAAACAAATAAAAAAATAATTTTTTAAAAAAAGTGAACATGGGCTGGGGTCATGGCTCTGCAGTAGAGCATTTGCTGAGCACTTACCTAGCACATGCGAGGCCCTGGGTTCAATGCTCAGCACCACGTAAAAATAAATAAATAAAATAAAGGTATTGTGTACAACTACAACTAAAAAATAAATATTAAAAAAGTGAATATAACATTTTACACACAGTTAAAGCTGAATTAGTGGCTGGGCACAGTGGTGCACACCTGTAATCCCAGTGGCTCAAGAGGCTGAGACAGGAGGATTCCAAGTTCAGGACCAGCATAAGAATAGAAGTATTTTAGATTAAACAAAGGGGAATGAAGGGGAGGGAGGGGGAATGGGAATAGAAAAGACAACAGAATGAACTGGACATTAATATACTATGTGCATATATGATTACATGACCAATGTAATTCTATATCATGTACAACCAGAAGAATGAGAAGTTATACCCCATATTTGTATAATATATCAAAATACATTCTACTATCATGTATAACTAATTATAACAAACAAACAAAGACCATCCTCAGTTCATGGCCAAATCCTATCTTAAAAAATACAAGACAGGCACGGTGGTGCATATCTGTAATCCTAGCTGCTCAGAAGGCTGAGGCAGGAGGATGGCAAGTACAAAGCCAGCCTCAGCAATTTAGTGAGGCTCTAAGTAACTTGGTGAGACCTCTTCTGGAAATATAAAATAAAAAAGAAGGACTGGGGATGTGGCTCAAGCGGTAGCGCACTCGCCTGGCATGCGTGCGGCCCAGGTTCGATCCTCAGCACCACATACAAAGAAAGATGTGTCTGCCAAAAACTAAAAAAAATAAATATTAAAATTCTCTCATTCTCTCTCTCTCTTTCTCTTTCTAAAAAAAAAAAAAAAATGGCGGGATGCTGAGGATGTGGCTCAGTCTTTGAACACCCCTGGGATCGATACCTGGTACTAAAAAATTAATAAATAAATAATATGAAAGTCTGGGATGCACCTCAGTGATTAAGTGCCCCTGGGTCCAATCCCTGGTATCAATAAAAGGAAAACAGAAGTATGCCTAAGGTTCTTAGTGAACCTAATTTAGGGGTGAACTGTTTTAGCAATTCTTGCTCAATCATTTTATAATTTTTGCAATGAAAGGCAATGAGCAACTAAGTCAAAGATTACTAAAAAGTTAAATTAAGACCATATTCATCGGGCTGGGGACGTGGCTCAAGCGGTAGCGTGCTCGCCTGGCATGCATGCGGCCCGGGTTCGATCCTTAGCATCACATACAAACAAAGATGTTGTGTTCGCCGAAAACTAAAAAATAAATATTAAAATTTCTCTCTCTCTCTCTCTCTCTCAAAAAAAAAAAAGACCATATTCATCTATTAACTATAAAATATAAAACAGCCAGGAACGGTGGCATACACCTGTAATCCCAGTGACTCAGGAAGCTGAGGCAGGAGGATCATAAGTTCAAAGGCTGCCTCAGCAAGGTGCTAAGCAACTCAGTGAGACCCTGTCTCTAAATAAAATAGGTCTGGGGATATAGTTAGGTGCCTCTGAGTTCAATTCCCAGCACCTGCCAAAAAAAATTTATATATGCACACATAAAAAATGGAAGAAATCATACAACATGGATAACAAAAAAGGGGCAGATTTCAAGAGGCACATTATGCTCCTAACTTAACAGCTTTATAATTCTTGTGCAGATTAGTGTGGAATTTTTGAAAAATCCGGATGTTTAAGTCCTTTTGAATCAGAAATTTCATAAGCAACATTCAAGCTCTATTTCTACTAAGCTTTCCAGTTGATACTTATAGTACACCAAAATTTAAGTACCACAAACCTAATCTATAAATCTGGAAAACAGGATACCTGTAGGATAATTGTACTTTGCTGATAAATTGATAAAATGGAAGTTAAAAGATATTTTCACAGGCTGGGGCTGTGGCTCAATGGTAGAGCACTCACGTGGCACGCGTGAGGCACTGTGTTCAATTCTCAGCACCACATAAAAATAAAATAAAGGTATTATGTCCACCTACAACTCAAAAAATACATATTTAAAAAAAGTACTTTGTGGGGCTGGGGTTGTGGTTCAGTGGCAGAGCACTTGCCTCACACATGTGAGGCACTGGATTCGATCCTCAGCATCACATAAAGATGAATAAGCAAAATAAAGATATTGCATCCATCTATAACTAAAAAATATTTTTAAAAGTACTTTGTTAAAAAAAAAGATATATTTTCACAAATACAATGCATAGTAATAAAAATGTGTATACATTGGCCCAGGGTGTGGTTCAGTGACAGAGCACTTGCCTAGCATGCATGAGGCTCTGGATTCAATCCCCAGCACCGGTGGGGGAAAAATAAAAAGTGTGTTTCATTAACAGCTGAGTCACAAAGAAAATACTGGTGTTATCATTTATTTCTGAACTAAAAAATCCTGTCATTGTCTTTACTCTAAAGCAATCTTTGAAATTCCTGATTGTCTCTTTAAAGATCCAAACAAACAATAAATATTATTAGTAATAAATACATTACTATTTTGGTAATAATTACTTTAAAACAGATCATTTTTTTGTTTTTGTACCACATACCTGCAAAGAATAATAAAGAACTTGACAAGTAAAAGTGATAAGGCTTGTTGTTGCTCCTCTAACCCATCTGCCATTTTCTGAACACATTGTAGCAGCTGGATCCTCAAAACCTGCAGAATATTGTCAGGAAGCAGAGATATTCCTGGAGGCACATCATCTACCCTACAATGTAAGGGGTACAAAACAAAAGAGGGTTGAAAGAAAAGAAGAAAATTCTAGCACTGAAATGAACTCCATTTTCATTCATCCTAAAGAATTTTTTAAATCCTTTCCAGATACTATATGCTTTCTTGTCCTAAAGAACAACCAAGTGACTCACAACTACAAGATTATTAGAGTAGAATGATTAGTCTTATTTCAGGGGAGATAGAGAAACTCTATTTTCAATCGTTCTTATTTTAAAGAAAATATTTAGAATATAAATTAATCAGCTTTCTACTTAGAAATATTATGCATATGTATACTATTTATTTTGGGGTTTCTTGTCATTGTTATTTGGGGGGGGCACTGGAGATTGAATCTAGGGGTGCTTTACCACTGAGCTATATACCTGGTTCTTTTCTTTCTTTTTCATTCATTCATTCATTTATTTTTAAATTTTATTTTATTTTACTTTATTATTTTTGCTACCAGGGATTGAACCTAGGAATGCTTAACTGCTGAGCCACATCCCCAGCCCTCCTTTTTATTTTTTTAAATTTTGAGATAGGGTCTCACTTAGTTGTCGAGGCTGACCTCAAACTTGTCATCACCTCCTCTCTCAGCCTCCTGAGTCACTGGGAGTACAGGCTGGTACCACCATGCCCAGTTTGTATGTATACTATTTCTAAAAGAAACAATAACCAGTGAACAAAAATGAAGTACTTATTCATTTAATATTTGCCATGTGTTTTACTGAACACTAATGACATTATTATAGACTCATC